>NW_022436988.1:7883546-7895567 GCF_009761245.1 Sapajus apella
TGAGACGGAGTTTCACTCATGTTACCCAAGCTGGAGTGCAATGGCGCAATCTCGGCTCACCGCAACCTCCGCCTCTTGGGTTCAGGCAATTCTCCTGCCTCGGCCTCCTGAGTAGCTGGGATTACAGGCACGCACCACCATGCCCAGCTGATTTTTTGTATTTTTAGTAGAGACGGGGTTTCACCTTGTTGGCCAGGATGGTCTCGATCTCTTGACCTCGTGATCCACCCGCCTCGGCCTCCCAAAGTGCTGGGATTACAGGCTTGAGCCACCGCGCCCGGCTCAATTTTTTTTTTTTTTTTTTACAGACAGGATCTCACTCTGTCACCCAGGATGGAGTGCAGTGACATGATCATAGCTCACTGCAGCCTCAAACTCCTGAGCTCAAGTGATCCTCCTGCCTCAGCCTCCCAAGTAGCTAGGACTTCAGGCATGTGCCACCATACCCTGCTGATTATTTTTTAAGGTTTTCTTTTTTTGTAATTATAGGGTCTTGCTATGTTGCCCAGGCTGTTCTTGAACTTCTGGGCTAAAATGATCCTCCCAAAGTGTTGGGTTTACAGGTGTAAGCCACTGTGCCCAGCCTCTTTTTCAAATATTTTTGATTCACAGTTGGTGGAATCCATAGATGCAGAACTCACAGATACAGAGGGCCAACTGTAACATTCAGATCAGTGAAGCTGGAAGTTATTCACAGATGTCAAAACTGAAATCAGAGCAAGTGACTTTCCCAAAGTCACACAGACAGCAAAGAAAGTAAAATCAGGACTGGGCTGTCTGCTTCTACTCCCATACACTCCCCGTGACCTGCTGCCCTCGCTTTTTGCTGCTTGTTTTCTGTTTGTTTCAAAGCAAGGATCATTTCAAAAGTTCAAACTAAGGGGTAGAGTTACTTTCATTCCAGATGTGGCAGATGTGGAATCTCAACAGACTATAAGCTCCAAGAGGGCAGGACTGTATCGAATTCATGGTGTGTTCATGGGTGTTCCCCAGGCCTAGATCACAGTTAGTGTTAAAACATCTGTTGGATGAATGAGGAGCTGGGAGCTCTAGCTTCAAACACTGGCTCGATCATGAAGTGACCATGATCTTGGCAAAGTCTCACTGTTTTTTCTGGGTCTCATTTTTGTTTGTTTTTAACCTATAAAATGAGGTTTCATCCTTCCCCTTTTATAATTAATGAAAAGCAGTCTTGTCATGTCTGAGGAATGTAAGGAAGACATGATACTGGGAAAATTTCAGAAGACTGGATGGTAAATCGCAAGAATTTTGCATGGCAAAGAACTGTGGCACCATGGTGGTAGAAAGCCTCCGTGAGCGGTAGTGACTTATCTTGGGACTACTTTTAAGAGGATTTCCATCTTTGGAAAATCAAGTTTTTTTCTGAGACAGGGTCTCACTCTGGCACCCAGGCTGGAGTCCAGTGGCACAATGACGGCTTGCCGCGGCCTCAACATCTTGGGCTCAAGCGATCCTCCTGGGTTCAAGGGATCCTTCCACCTCAGCATCACAAGTAGCTGAGACTACAGGTGGGCACAGCTTCAAGCTATAAAACTGCTTTGCTGCAGCATGTATTGGCTCCTCAGCCACAGGGTGTCCTGTAGGTTGCAGTCATCTGGCCTCTGTTTTAGAGTCACCCTGACAAGGGTCACAGGGAACCAGCACTTTTGGCTGCTCTTCCTCGCACTGTCTATGGAAGTCATATACTCTCTGAGTCTAAAAAAGGCTCATTGTTTCTTTATAGGCCATAACTGTTAGGCCTTGCTTCTGCTTGACAGCTACAAAATTTTAAAGTTATGCAAATGGTTTATTTACATGGAAATGTCTCTCACTCCTGTCTTCTTATCTCTCTATTCCTCAAGGCAGTCACCGTATCCAGGGTGTTCCTTTCAGATATATATATATATATATACACACATATAGATACATACACATATGCCTCCACACAGATACAGATAAAAATATAGGTACACATATACTGATACAGATATTTAGAAATAGATATTTCAGGCTAGGCACAGTGGCTCATGCCTGTAATCCCAGCACTTTGGGAGGCCGAGGCGGGCAGATCATGAGGTGAGGAGTTCGAGACCAGCCTGTCTAACATGGTGAAACACCATCTCTACTAAAGATACAAAATTGGCTGGGCATCATGGCGTATGCCTGTAATCCCAGCTACTCGGAAGGATGAGACAGGAGAATTGCTTGAATCCGGGAGGTGGAGGTTGCAGTGAGCTGAGATTGTGCCATTTCACTCCAGCCTGAGCAATAGGGCGAGACTGTGTCTCAAAAACAAACAAAAAAAATAAATACATGTTTCAGAGATATAGATATGTAAAATACAAATGGTAGCTTATACATTCTCCTGCGTCTTCCTCTTTCAATTCATCTGTCGTAGAGTGCTCCAGGTCATGAGAACATTAAGAGCTCTCTACTCATGCAGTACATTGCACAGTACAACGCAAGTGGCCATGCTCGAATGAATCGTGATTCATTTCTTATTCTAAATATGTTGCAAAGATTCTACTTTTCACACCCAGAGATAGCCTCTTTACTTTAATTGGGATGGAGAAATCTGGAAGGAACGTGTGAGGGATGAGAGAAATGACTGATTTTTTTTTCTTTCTGAGACAGAGTCTCGCTGTCTCGCCTAGGCTGGAGTGCAGTGGTGCAATTTCAGCTCACTGCAACCTCTGCCCCCTAGGCTCAAGTGATTCTTGTGCCCCAGCCTCCCGAGTAGCTGGGATCACAGGCACCCACCACCACACCTGGCTAATTTTCAAATTTGATTAAATCAATCAATCAATTTATTTATTTATTTTCTTCTTCTTCTTCTTCTTCTTTTTTTTTAAATATAAAGATGGGGTTTCACCATGTTGGTCAGGCTGGTCTTGAACTCCTGACCTCAGGTAATCCGCCCACCTTGGCCTCCAAAGTGCTTGGGTTACAGGCGTGAGCCACCACACCTAGCCTATTTATTTATTTTTGGAGTGCAAAAAGGCTGGAGTGCAATGGCAGGATATTGGCTCACTGCATCCTCTGCCTCTGGGTTCAAGTGATTCTCCTGCCTCAGACTCCCAAGTAGCGGGATTACAGGCACTTGCCCCACAGCTGGCTAATTTTATATTTTTAGTAGAGATAGGGTTTTACCATGTTGGCTAGGATGATCTCAAACTCCTGACTTCAGATGATCCACTCGCCTCGGTCTCCCAAATTGTTGGGATTACAGGTGTGAGCCACTGCGCCTGGCCTAATTTTTTTATTTTTAGTAGTGATGGGGTTTCACCATGTTGGCCTGGATGATCTTGATCTCCTGACCTCAGATGATCCACTCGCCTTAGCCTCCCAAAGGAGGGATTATAGGCGTGAGCCACCATGCCTGGCCAACTGACTTTTTTTTTTTTTTTCAGACAGTTTCGCTTTTGTCACCACGCTGGAGTGCAATGGCATGATCTTGGCTCACTGCAACCTCTACCTCCTGGGTTCAAGCAATTCTCCTGCCTCAGCCTCCTGAGTAGCTAAGATTACAGACACATGCTACCACACAGCCAACTGATTTTTTTTTTTTTGAGACGGAGTTTCGCTCTTGTTACCCAGGCTGGAGTGCAATGGCGCGATCTCGGCTCACCGCAACCTCCGCCTCCTGGGTTCAGGCAATTCTCCTGCCTCAGCCTGCTGAGTAGCTGGGATTACAGGCACGCATCACCATGCCCAGCTAATTTTTTTTTGTATTTTTAGTGGAGACGGGGTTTCACCATGTTGACCAGGATGGTCTCGATCTCTTGACCTTGTGATCCACCTGCCTTGGCCTCCCAAAGTGCTGGGATTACAGGCTTGAGCCACCGTGCCCGGCCCCCAACTGATTTTTAAGAAAACAAAATTACTTACCTAGAGGGATGTCATTGTCGGCTTGCTTTGCACCATCCTGTAATGTAATGTACACAGTGTCAAATAAATAAGTATTATCTGCTGGGTGACTCCTAACTGGTCCAAGGCAACAACAACAAAAAAGATGTAAAGCCACAACACAAATATTATACATTAGTATTTTTGCTGCAAAATCATATCACATGACAGAAAAAGCATCCTCAGACCCCAGGGGTAACACCTCAGAAACATTCCTCCAGGAAAAAGGAACTGATGTCTCCAGCCTTCCTTGCCCTGGCCATAGCTAATATTAGGCACCATCAGAGGCCTGGCTCCAGGGTGAGGGGGAGCCACAGTGCACATGCATCAGGGAGCCTTCTAAAGAACGCCCTCTGTCAACCTGGAGCAACAAGCCCAGTGGGCCACCCTGTTCCTTCCGGTGCCACAGGAAGCTCCCACATGAGGCAGTCCACCTTGGACAGTGACTGTAAATGCACCCTGGGGGTTTCTGTTAAACTAACTACTCACTCCAGGACTTCTCACCTCCACGTCTCTCTCTCCCTTGCTGTTCCTCCAACAGCAATGCTCTTCAGCCTTAAATCTTTGTATCTACAAGGCCCAGTGCAAACGCTACCCACTCTGAGGCTTTTCTGGCCCTCTAAGATCAAAGCATCAGTATACTCAGGGACACTCCCACTGACTACCTTCATTTCTTTTTTTTTGAGATGGAGTCTTGTTCTGTAGCCCAGGCGGGAGTGAAATGGTACAATCTCAGCTCACTGCAATCTCTGCCTCTCTGGTTCAAGCGATTCTCCTGCCTCAGCCTCCCAAGTAGCTGGGATTACAGGCGCATGCCACCCTGCCCAGCTTTTTTTTTTTTTTTTTATTTTTTTTTTTTTGAGACGGAGTTTCGCTCTTTTTACCCAGGCTGGAGTGCAATGGCGCGATCTCGGCTCACCGCAACCTCCACCTCCCGGGTTCAAGCAATTCTCCTGCCTCAGCCTCCCGAGTAGCTGGGACTACAGGCATGCGCCACCATGCCCAGCTAATTTTTGTATTTTTAGTAGAGACGGGGTTTCACCATGTTGACCAGGATGGTCTCGATCTCTTGACCTCATGATCCACCCGCCTCGGCCTCCCAAAGTGCTGGGATTACAAGTGTGAGCCACCGTGCCCGGCTTTTTTTTTTGTATTTTTATATACATGGGGTTTCACCATGTTGGCCAGGCTGGTTTTGAACTCCTGACCTCAAGTGATCCACCCACCTTGGTCTCCCAAACTGCTAGGACTACAGGCGTAAGCCACTGTGCCAGGCCTGCCTTCATTTTTTTCATCTTTGAATTATTTGGGGGTTGGCTGGGCACGGTGGCTCACGCCTGTAATCCCAGCACTTTGGGAGGCCGAGACAGGTGGGTCAGTTGAGGTCAGGAGTTGGAGACCAGCCTGGCCAACATGGTGAAACCCCCCATACTAAAAATACAAAAAAATTAGCCAGGCATGGCGGCACACACCTGTAATCCTATCCTTGAGGAGGCTGAGGTGGGAGGATTGTTTGAACTCAGGAGGTGGAGGTTGCAATGAGCTCATATCACGACACTGCACTCCAGCCTGGGTGATGGATCAAGACTCTGTCTCAGAAAAGAAAAAACAAAGGAATTATTTGGGGGTGACACCCTCATCCTACTCCACCTGTCTGCAGCACTGAAGATCATGGGCCACAGCCTCTTTCCTAAAGCATGTTCTTCTCATTCCTTCTGAGATTTTTCTCTTACCTCCCCAGGACTCTTTCTCACTCTCCTTTGCTAGGTCTTTGCAACTTTTAAACACTGACATGCCCTTGAAATACTTCTCCCTCTCTCCTCTTTCCTTCCCTAGAATACTTCATCTATGCTGATGAAAACAGCCTTTTTTTTTTTTTTTTTTTTTTTTTTTTTTTAGAGAAAGAGCCTCACTCTGTCACCCAGGCTGGAGTGCAGTGGCACGATCTTGGTTCACTGCAACCTCCACCTTCTGGGTTCAAGTGATTCTCCTGCCTCAGCTTCCTGAGTAGCTGGGACTACAGGTGTGTGCCACCATGCCCGGCTAATTTTTTTTTTTTTTTTTAAGATGGGGTTTCACCATATTGGTCAGGCTGGTCTTGAACTCCTGACCTCAGGTGATCCGCCCACCTCAGCCTCCCAAAGTGCTGGGATTACAGGCGTGAGCCACTGCGCCCGGCCTGCCCGGCTAATTTTTGTATGTTTAGTAGAGACGGGGTTTCACCACGTTGGCCAGGTTGCTCTCGAATTCCTGACCTCAAGTGATTCCCCCCCACATTGGTCTCCCAAAGTGCTGGGATTACAGTCGTGAGCCACTGTGCTTGGCCAGAAAATAGCCTGTTTTTGACAGCCAACTTTCTGGCTCAAACTCAAACCTCTCTTCTCAACTCCACACTCATATATCCAACTCAATGTCTCTTCTCAGATGTCTAATGGACTCAAACCTCAAACCTCCTCAGAGGACTTCCCTTACTAACAATCTGAGGTAGCCTCAGCACTCTGCTGCAGCATCTTGGCCTATTCATTACACTACTTCTCACTACCTGATGTTTTCCCTGTGTGTTTACTGTCTGCTCTTTCCACTAGAATTAAGCTCCATGAAGGAGAGATCCTGTCTATTTTGTTTATCACGGCAGTATATGCTAGACTGAAGTAGTGCCTGACACAGTAGGTATACGATAAACATTTTATTGACTGAATGAACAAACAAATGAATGCTATTGCCACTCTCTCATCTCAGTGAATAGTAACTCAATCCTTTCATTGCTCAAGGCCCCAGTCCTGGCTGGGCATGGTGGCTCACGCCTGTAATCCCAGCACTTTGGGTAGCTGAGGCAGGCAGATCACTTGAGGTCAGGAGCAGCCTGGCCAACATGGTGAAACCCTGTCTCTACTAAAAATACAAAAAAATTGAGCTGGACGTGGTGGTACATGCTTATAATCCCAGCTACTCAGGAGGCTGAGGCATAAGAATCACTTGGACCCAGAAGGCAGAGGTTACAGTGAGTTGAGATCATGCCACTGAACTCCAGCCTGGATGACAGAGTGAGATCCTGTCTCAAAGGAAAAAAAAAAAAAACAAAAAAAAAACCCAGACTTCAATTTCTCTTTTATTCTCACTTCTTACATCCAATCAGCAAATCTTGCAGGCTTTCTCTCTAAAATATGTCTAGGATCTGACCAATTCTCATGACTCCTACTGATTCCACCCTGCTTATCATCTCTTACCTATATATTGCAATCTCCTTACTTGTCTCTGTGATCGTGGCATCCTCTATCTGTTCTCTATAAGGCTCTCTGAGTGATCCTTGTAAAACTAAGATAATTCTATTCCCCTGCCTCAAGTTCTCCAAAAGGTCTCCCTTGCATTCAGAGGAAAGGTTGGAGGCCAGTAAGTTCCGGAAACAGGCCTTTCCCAGCCATCCCTCTCTAGCTTTCCCTCCTGACTCCCCTGCTGAGCTGTACGTGGGATCTGCTACTGCCTCCAGGTTGTTACACTTGCTCTTCCCTCTGCCTGGGATGCTCATCTCCCCACTATGCTCATGACTTGCTGTCTGGCTTCTTCCAGGTCTTCACTCAAATGTCACCTTCTCATTGAGGGCCTTCCCAGACAATCCTACTTAAAATTGCAACCCTACTCCCTACCTCTGGCACTACTTCTTCCTTCTTGGCTTTATTTTCTCCAAAGTACCACCTCACACATTCTATACTATTGCCTGTCTCCCTCCACTAGAACACAAGCTCCACAAGCTTTAAAATTGTTCACTACTCCATGCCCCAGACTAGCACAGTGCGCACAGCTTTTGTTGAGTGAATGAATGAATGAATGAATGAATGAATATTCTCTTCCAGTCCTGTAAGTGGAAGCTCAATGGATTTGGGTGGGTCTTATCTTTCTTGCTCCGGGGCTTGCTGCAAGGTCTGCACTCAGCGGGCTAAATAAATGCATCCTGAAGGAATGAACGTGAAGCCGTTTTATTTGCTTGTCCTGGGGCTTCTCTATACTATTGCCTGTCTCGCTTCTGTAGATACGGAGTTTCGGCCTTGTCACCCAGGCTGGAGTGCAATGGTGCGATCTCGGCTCACCGCAACCTCCGCCTCCCGGGTTCAGGCAATTCTCCTGCCTCAGCCTCCTGAGTAGCTGGGATTACAGGCACGCGCCACCATGCCCAGCTAATTTTTTTGTATTTTTAGTAGAGACGGGGTTTCACCATGTTGACCAGGATGGTCTCGATCTCTTGACCTCGTGATCCACCCGCCTCGGCCTCCCAAAGTGCTGGGATTACAGGCTTGAGCCACCGCGCCCGGCCTGTCCTGGGGCTTCTAAAGGCAATGGACCGTGTAACGTCCCAAAGGGTAGCAAACATCTTGGCAGCCTCCTGCCTTTATGTCCGCTTTGGAAAGCCAGAATGCTATTTCCCCTTGGGACTGGAATTTGGTCTTGAAGGCCTGGAAACGAATGTGGAAAAGCTGGCGGCCCCGAAGGAAGCATACCCAGCCAGCCTTCCTGGCTCCCGCACAGCTCGCGTCACAGCGAGCACCCCACTCCCGGCCAGGTTTGCGCGGAGAGCCAGCCCCCTCTCGCGGCGACCATCACGTAGCCCCCCGACACAGCTCCACATCCGGCCAATGGGGCCTGGGGTTCCTAAAGTCACCCAACAGCCGGACAAAACGCCCCTTCCGTCCAGTCCTTCCTGGCTCACCGGGACCCTCCAGGCGGTCTCCAAGCCCCGAGATTCGGGATAGAGCTTGTCCAGGCTGTAGATGCTCTTGAACTCAGTGCCGTCTACCTGCTTGTGTAGAGCCCGGCGTGGGCACCCTGCGGTCGGTGGGAGCAGCCAGACTCCGGCTCGGCTCAGGCCCCAGCGCAGACACCTGGTGGCCGCCATGCTCTGGTTTTGCGACTGTTTCCGGCGGGCGCTTCCTCCCCGCGCTCCGCAAGCTCGCGCTGCTCTCAAGATTTGGTTCCGCGCAGCTTCTAGGGCCCGCCGAGGGGAGGCGGCGAGCTGGGGTCCCGGCGATGCTCCCCGGCCGGCTGCCTCGGGGAGGCCTGGTTGGCGGGGGGAGACGGTAGCCAGACAGCGAGCTCCTACGGGAAGAGTGCCCCGATCTCGTGCTCCCCAGAAATACCACTTCTCTCCCTGTCAGTGTCGGTGCCGCCCGCCTGGACCGTCCACCGCTCAAATCAGACATCAGCAAGGCCTGCCCGGCCAGCCTGGGGCATCTCCCGCCCGCCTGCCCCGTGTTTCCGAGCCCCTTTACTCTGCTCTACTTTGTCTTTTTTCTTTTTGTTTAAAAAAAACCTAGTCTGAGTGGTAGTTCTAAATTTTAATTAAAAAAAAAAAAAAAAAAATCACTCAGTCCTAATTGTCTTATTGCTGTTTCCTAGCCGGAATGTGAGCTCCAGGAGGGCACCAGCTCCCTGCTGTATCCCCAGCACCCAGAACGTGGCACATCGTGTGAACCCCATGAGTATTGATAAAATGAATTCTGTGGGAATGTGTTTTTGAAAGGTGAGCTCTGGTAGAGCTGAGTGTTAGGGAACGCTAGGCTCTTTTTACATGTCAGCCTATGAGCAAACTCCCCGCCGAGCACGTGTGTGTAATGCCTTATACCCAGCTGCTCTGCAGGACAAATACCAGATGGGAGGAGAAGGAGGCAGGTCACCGAAAGAAATGTTTCCAAAACGTCGAACATCATCCCCCGCCCCCCAGCTTTATGGAGCAAGATGGTGCTTTTTTTCCAGCCAGGAGAGAGGGGGAGCCTGGGGAGGTAGGAAGAGAATTCAGAGAACTGCCGGCCAACTAGAGCCTTTTCATAGGCGGTTAAGGGATGAACTCCAGACAAGCTCTAATTCTGAAAAAGATTCAAAATAGAGCGCAGTGTTTGAAAACAGCTAAACCTTAGTTAAGTTACTTTGTTGAAAGGCAATGTGGTTAAGTGAAAACAGACCTAAATAAATGCTCGTAATTATTAGTAATGCTAGCGGTGGTTTCTTTCTTTCTTTTTTTTTTTTTTGAGACGGAGTTTCACTCTTGTCACCCAGGCTGGAGTGCAATGGCGCGATCTCGGCTCACCGCAACCTCCGCCTCCTGGGTTCAGGCAATTCTGCCTCAGCCTCCTGAGTAGCTGGGATTACAGGCACGCGCCACCATGCTCAGCTAATTTTTTGTATTTTTAGTAGAGACAGGGTTTCACCATGTTGACCAGGATGGTCTCGATCTCTTGACCTCGTGATCCACCCGCCTCGGCCTCCCAAAGTGCTGGGATTACAGGCTTGAGCCACCGCGCCCGGCCAGCGGTGGTTTCTTAATAAAGAGTTCTATTTTTAGGAAAAATCATAATTATGTTCTATTTTTAGGAGAAAGCTAAATAAATGCATCCTGAAAGAACAAACGAGAAGCCGTTTTATAACAACAACAACAACAACAAAATACAAAAACCCCCACAAACAAAACAAAACAAAACAAAAGAAGCTGCATGTCCTGGGGTTAGTAGAGACAATGGACAGTGTAACGTCCCAAAGCGTAGCAAACAACTTAGCAGCCTGGGGATGCTGGCTGATTGAAACAGGAGACTGCCATCAAACCAAGCCTTTACCATCTTAACATCATTGCTACAGCAAATCTTTGAGATGGAATAAACCACTTTCCAAACAATGGCTTTATAAGCTTAGATTAGGAAGGGGCGGCAGTTGGTTGGAAGGAGTCTCCTGGGTCTCTCCCTATCTGACTTAGTCCCAAGACCTCAAAGCGAATAGCGGTATCTCCATGGCAACTGGAATAACTGCTCAGGGAGCAAAATCAGGCATTCACTCAGATGGGGGCTAAGGGATTATGAGTAATAAAGTCAGAACCTTTCCATGACATCATTGCTCTGAGGCTGGGCTCCAGCCCTGCACCTGACCCAAGGCAATAGGAAAAGGAAGCTGCAGGTTTCCATGGCCCCAAATAAATACAGCCTGCCCAGGCCATCTGGCGGCCTGGATTCTGGGAGAGGAGGTGGGTAGAAGAGAGAAAGAGACAAGCTGTCCTGGGGTGGAGAGAAGAGCAGCTGGCAAACTCCTCTTACCTGCTGCTGCTGTGAACTATCCAGAATGGGGGCCCTGGGAGAAACAGACCAGAAAGGGGCCACCTGTTCCCCCAGAAAGATGGGCACTGAAGTCTGAGGCCAGTCTTCCCTTTCCCTTCCTTGGGTCTCTATAGGCTGAGATAGTGCTTTAGGGAGGGGACATTCATGGGGGAAGAGAGGAAAGAGGTCATTTCTGGCAGCTGAGGAGCTTGGAGACATCAGCCCTTCTATAGGGCCTATGAGTTGGGGTACTATTCTTATGTAGGGGGTCCACAGGATTCCCCTTTCTTCTTCTGTGGACTGCCGTGGGTCAGATAGCCTCTTAAAACTCATCACTGGCCAAGCACGGGGGCTCTTGCCTGTAATCTCAGCACTCTGGGAGGCCAAGGTGGGTGGATCACCTGAGGTCAGGAGTTCAAGACCATCCTGGCTAACATGGTGAAATCTTGTCTCTACCAAAAAATGCAAAAATTAGCTGGAACATGTTGGCACGCGTCTGTAATATGAGCTACTCAGGAGGTGAAGGCTGGAGAATTGCTGGAACCTAGGAGGCGGAGGTTGTACTGAGCTGAGCTAGTGCCACTGCACTCCAGACTGGGTGACAGAGCAGGACTCTGTCTCAAAAAGCAAACAAACAAACAAACAAACAAAAAACCAAACTCATCATTTTATGTAGATAGGGATTGTGCAATGAGGCATGGTGGATTGATGAGGCATGATGGATTGGTCAGGTCTAAGTTGGAATATTTATTTTTTTATTTAAAAAATAGAGGCCGGAGGCCGGGCGCGGTGGCTCAAGCCTGTAATCCCAGCACTTTGGGAGGCCGAGGCGGGTGGATCATGAGGTCAAGAGATCGAGACCATCCTGGTCAACACGGTGAAACCCCGTCTCTACTAAAAATACAAAAAATTAGCTGGGCATGGTGGCGCGTGCCTGTAATCCCAGCTACTCAGGAGGCTGAGGCAGGAGAATTGCCTGAACCCAGGCTGGAGTGCAATGGCGCGATCTCGGCTCACCGCAACCTCCGCCTCCTGGGTTCAGGCA
>NW_022436988.1:7895667-7905953 GCF_009761245.1 Sapajus apella
AAAAAATAGAGGCCAGGCGCGGTGGCTCACGCCTGTAATTCCAGCACTTTGGGAGTCCGAGGCGGGCAGATCACAAGGTCAGGAAATCGAGACCATCCTGGCTAACAGGGTGAAATCCAGTCTCTACTAAAATGCAAAACATTAGCTGGGCATGGTGGCACACGCCTGTAGTCCTAGCTACTCTGGAGGCCGAGGCATGGGAATTGTTTGAACCGGAGAGGGAGAGGTTGCAGTGAGCAGAGATCGTGTCACTGCGAGCCAGCCTGGTGTCAGAGTGAGACCCCGTCTCAAAAAAAAAAAAAGTCCATATCCTAACCCTTGGTAGCTGTGACTATGACTTTATTTTAAAATTTTATTATTATATTTTGAGCCAAAATCTTGCTCTGTCACTCAGGCCGGAATGCAGTGGGGTGATCCCAGCTCACTGCAACCATGGCCTCCCCAGCTCAAGTGATCCTCCCACCTCGGCCTCCTGAGTAGTTGGGATTACAGTCATGTGCCAGCTAATTTTTGTATTTTTTTGTAGAGACAAGGTTTCACCATGTTGCCTAGGCTGGTCTTGAATTCCTGGGCTCAAGCAGTCTGCTTACCTTGGTCCCCCAAAGTGCTGGGATTATAAGCATGAGCCACTGTGCCTAGGTAAGCTCGAATATTTCAATGTGACCTTGTATTACTAACCTAACCTCTAAGTTTTTGTATCCTCATCAGTAAAATGGAGATTTTATAGATTTTATAGCCATCTCATAAAGTTTTTGAGGATAGTAAATACATATAAAACATTTAACACCGTGCTTGGCATGAAGTCAGCAGGCGACAAAAATTAGCTGCTGCTGAGGGCTGCAGGTTCCTTAAGGGAACTTGCTTTTTCTTTCGCGGATCTGATTACTCTTGTCTTTTTTCCTCTGTAGCCCTGGAGTGGGAAATCCAGGCTGACAAGCTCTATTCCAAACCGTCTTTCCCTCTTCCCTGAGGGGATGGGCAGCGCAGAGCTGCCCCCCTCTTCCTGGAAGGTACTTCCTTCATTGCTTCCCCTTATCTGCCTGGTCCCCTAAAACTGGAGCCACCCCCCAGCTCTCAGCTCAGGATCTCCAGGGAGGGTGGAGGCAGGTCTGTCTGGCTGGCTCCCCTCTTCAAATGGTGCAGTGGGTCTGGCCTGGGAGAGGAGAAGGGTGCCAGTTCAGGGGAGGAGAAAATGAGGGAGGGGCCCCTGGGGAGGCAGCAGGGAGTATCTGTCCTCTGAGCAAGGACAAAGGGGTGATCAGGAGGGAAGAGGGAAAGAAATGCATCCACAGGGCAGTTTAGAAGGCTGAGGGAGGCCAGGCATGGTGGCTCACGCCTGTAATCCCAGCACTTTGGGAGGCCAATTTGGGAGGATCACTTGAGCACATGAGTTCAAGACCAGCCTGGACAATATAGTAAGATCTGGTCTCTGTATAAAAAAAAAAAAAAAAAAAAAACAAAACCCTTCATGGTGCATGCATTTGTAGTCCCCGCTACTGGGGAGGCTGAAGGGAGAGAATCACTTCATTCCAGGAGCTGGAGGCTGCAGTAAGCTACAGTTATGCCATTGCACTCTAGCCTGAGCAACAGAGCAAGACCCTGTCTTAAAAAAAAAATGCTGAGGGAAAGAAGGGCAGCTGGATACACGCCATGGCTTGCTTCCCTTCATCTCTTGGGTGTGATGGCTCCATGTATACATCACCACCTGCTCCCCTCCTGTTGGTGACAGGTGACAACAGGATGGGAAAACCCAACAGCCACTTGCATGCTGCCCTTGTAAAACCCCCACGCTGTTCAGTTGAGGCAGTAGGCACAGCAGTTTGGGGCCCAGCCCTGGGCTTGCCACATCACATTTTTTTTTTTTCGAGACAGAGTCTGGCTCTGCCGCCCAGGCTAGAGTGCAGTGGTGTGGTCTAGGTTCACTGCAACCTCCGCCTCCTGGGTTCAAGCAATTCCTGTACCTCAGCCTCCAGAGTAGCTGGGCTTACAGGTGCACACCACCACGCCCCGCTAGTTTTTGTGTTTTTAGTAGAAATGAGGTTTCACCATGTTGGCCAGGCTGGTCTCCAACTCCTGGGCTCAAGTGATCCTCCTGCCTCAGCCTCCCAAAGTGCTGGGATTACAGGTGTGAGTCACTGCACCCGGCCCCGCATCACACTTACCTCACCTCCTGAGTTTGAGGGAAGTTGTTCCCCATGAGGACAATGGGGGAAGGAGTTTTGGAGGGAAGCCTGCATTTCTCCTCAGCTCCAGCTGAGTCCTGAATCTACTTCCCCAGGAAGACTTTGGAAGCTTTTCCACAGACTCAGGTCGGGTGGGCTAGTGGAATTGGGGTCCACAGAGCTACCTTTTTTGTCTGGAGATGGGAGAGTGAGGAAGCCAGCAAGAAACCCTTCAAAGATTCAGGAGCATTTTCCTCTCCGATTTTGGAAGTTACTCAGGCTGCTAGTGCAAGAAGGGGTGGGTGGGGTTGGCAGTGTGAGGTGAAGGAAGGTACCCTAGAGGTGTCCCTTTGATCAAGACCCACCATCCTGTTTCTAGGCTTCCAATATCTGAGCTTGGACAGCAGTTCTCAAGTTCAGAATGGAAATTACTAAATCTGGAGAGAGCTGGGTAGTGCATGGGAAGTTTGAAAAAAACATTATCATTTTGCATTTTTTTTTTTTTTAGACCGAGTCTCCTCTGTTGCCCAGGCTGGAGTTTAGCAGCGCGATCTTGGCTCACTGCAACCTCCACCTTCCAGGTTCAAGTGATTATCCTGCCTCAGTCTCCCGAGTAGCTAGGATTACAGGCACCCAACACTATACCCAGCTAACTTTTTGTATTTTTAGTAGAAACCAGGTTTCACCATGTTGGCCAGGATGGTATTGAACTCCTGACTTTGTGATTTGCCTACCTAGGCCTCCCAAAATGTTGGGATTACAGGCGTGAGCCACCGCCCCTGATGCTTTTTTTTTTTTGACAGAGTCTCGCTCTGTCACCCAGGTTGGACTGCAGTGGTGCCATCTCAGCTCACTGCAACCTCCACTTACCGGGTTCAAGTGATCCTCCCACTTCAGCCTCCCAAGTAGCTAGGATTATAGGAGTGCGTCACCATGCCTAATTTTTTTGTATTTTTAGTAGAGACCAGGTTTCACCATGTTGGCCAGGCTGGTCTCAAACTCTTGACCTCATGTGATCTGCCTGCCTCAGCCTCCCAATGTGCTGGGATTACAGGCGTGAGCCACGGCACACGGCCTATCATTTTGCATTGAGGAAAACAGAAGACCCAACAGAGCGACGGCACCTCCAGAACAAGAGGGAGGCTGGTGCAGTCTGGGTGATGAGGACCCCTCCAGAAGACGAGCCCCTCTATGTACTAAGGAAGAATGGGAGTGGTGAGGCTTTTCATGTATATGGAAGAGAGATGTGGGGATTATCAGCTTGTAAAACACCAGGAGATGGCCCTCTTGTCATTCCTGTGACTGACCTATGTCATCAATGGGTGGCTCCCCAAGGACATGTCAGCTTCCCCATCCTTCATGGCCCCTCAGGGTGTCAGTCCGGCCCTGGACTCCCTGCAATGGCTTCTCATTGCACTGAGGAGGCCCGAGCTCTCCCTGCAGGTCCCTTGGGAGCTGTCATCCACCCTCTGCCCCGGCTGCTCCCTGGGCCTGCACTGGTCTTCCCCATTGGTTCCTCCTCAGCCTTCTGGTTTCAGCTTCATCATCACCCCTCCAGCAGCGCCCTGACCATCCTCAATTAGCATTTCTCAATCTTTTTTTCCCATGATCGCCCCCCCTTCCCACCTCAAAGAGCCTATTTAGACATTTTCTCCCAATTGCCAATTCCTCCCCCAGGAATTCTAGTGACACTGTATATCTCTTCATGTGCTGTATTTATATATCGAGATATGATTATGTAAGTCTTTTTTGTTTTTTTAGACAGGATCTTGCTCTGCTACCCAAGCCGAGTGCAGTGGTGTGATCATAGGTCACTGCAGCTTCGACCTCCCAGGCTCACCATCCTCCCACCTCAGCCTCCTGAGCAGCTGGGATTACAAGTGCACACCACCATGCTCTGCTACATTTTTGCAGAGAGAGGGTCTTGCTGTGTTGCTCAAGCTGGTCTCAAACTTCTGAGCTCAAGTGATACATTTTGGCCTCCCAAAGAGCTGGGATTACAGGCATGAGCCACTGCACCAGGCCTATTTTTTTGTTTTTTTAGATAGTCTCACTCTGTCACCCAGGCTGGAGTGCAGTGGTGCGATCTTGGCTCACTGCAACCTCTGCCTCCCTGGTTCAAGCGATTCTTCTGCCTCAGCCTCCCAAGTAGCTGGGACTACAGGCACATGCCACCACACCTGGCTAATTTTTTTTTTTTTTTTGTATTTTTAGTAGAAACAGGATTTCACTATCTTAGCCAGGATGGTCTTGAACTGCTGACCTCATGATCCACCCACCTCAGCCTCCCAAAGTGCTGGGATTACAGGCATGAGCCACCATGCTGGGCCGATTTTTTTTTTTAAACTTGGTTCACCCTGTTGAGTTCATGTGCTCTAGCTGAGGTAGCACTGCCCTCCTGCCCTGATTTTTCCATCATGCTATCTTTTGTTTGTATATTTTGGGTGGATCTCCCCACACCAGAATGTAAACTCCAAGGGAAGAGGAGCCCTGCCGAGTTGTTCACCATGTATCCCTAGCTGGCTCGCAATAAATATAGATACTTCTGCCTAGGCCTGCTATTTGGCGCTGTTCTGTCTCGGGGAAGTGGGACCCAGGATGCTACCCTCTCCCAAGGCTGGGCGTGATGCAAGGCAGGTGTGTGAGATACACAGAGATGGGCCATTTCTGCTTTTAGAATACTGGTGCATTTTTTATTAAAGAAGAGAATAAAGCATTTGTAAATATATTTCTCTCATGTATACTTCGAAGGTGACGCTGGTCTGCCACTACAGAGCTGGGGAGCAAACAGGCTGGAGCTCTTTCCCCACCCTTCCACATTCCTCTCTCCCAGAAAACAGACACATGGAGGGCAGGGAGCTGCCTAGCCCCAAAGACAAAAGTTTCCAAGTTGCATGTACAGAGGGACGCAGTCACCACCAGCTCCCATCGCAGTGCCACCCAGAAAGCAGGTGGTGTTTCCAGGAGGTCAGGGATGCTTGGTAAGAAAACCCCTTTACCCATTAGAAATAAATAAGGCATGAAGGTTTCCACTGGGCTCCCCGTGCAGAGGCCAGGGCCCCCGCCTTCCGCTGACTGTATGGCTCCTCTGGTTTCTAGGGTCTTAGGAAGGGTGGCAGAAGGAACTAGAAGCCCTGGAGGACTGCTTAGGGCAAGCTGGGGACCTGGGTGTCTCTAAGCTGAACGTTGACTCTCTGACATCTTGAAGCAAAACCCCTGACCCAGCTGGGTCCTCAAAAGCCCCCCAAAAAGGTGGGAGGTTAAGAGCAGGCAATATATGGGAGGAAGGGAGGGAGGGAACATGTTCCTTAACCCCATCCCAATTAAACACGATGCAGCATGGGGTGAAAATCCCAGTCCCCAGTGAAGGGGAGGCAGGAGTGGACACGGACCACTGGCCGGTAGTGCAGGTCCAGAACATTCTGGGGGCTGCAGACATGACCTGTGCCAGGGTTGGCCTGTGGGGAGTGTGCAGTGAATGAGACATCATGGTCCCTGAGATGGGGCAAGCACAGAGAGGAGAGGCAGAGGCCAAGCTCGGTTAGTTGGAGGCGGTATGAAGGGATGGGGGCACCCCACTGTCCTGGCCCTTGGAAGGCTTAAAGCCTGGCAGGGATTTCTGGGGCTGGAAGCCGAGGAGGCCGGCTCTGAGGGACACAGTGCACTGCTCTGTGGAGGGGCTCCTTCTCCTCCTCCTCTGATTAGCTACAGATCTGCGGTGGGCCCAGGGTATCCAGGGAGAAGCCTGTCCTTGGCAGGGCTGGGTCAGGGACACTCTGGGCCCAGCTGAGGCTTCCTGCTCTGCATGACAGGGGACATGTCTGACCTGGTCAGGACCCTGGGGGTGGACAGCTGGTGCTAAGGAAATATCAGCGCATCAGGGCTGGGGAGAAGCAGTAGGTGGTCCAGGAAACCCCTGAAACAGCTGGCCCTGGGGTCCCCTTTCAAGTGTTTCCAGTTGTGGCAAGGGGTCAAGGAGACCTTGCATTGCAAATCTCTTAGAAAAAACAAACGTAACCAAAAAATTTAAAAAAGCCAACTGATCCAGAATGGCTTTCAGAAGCCTGGTCACCAGCTTGAAGGTGAGGCGCAGGGTCAGGAAGCTGGGGGCTGGGGGAGCTGGGGGATCCCTGGGGGAGTGGGGACATTTGGCTTTGAACTCTGAGCTGCGCCTTTGGGCTGGCGCGAGGTGGCCAAGGGCTCCTGGGAGGCAGGACAGGTGGACTGCCTCTACTCAGCAGGGAACATGCTGTGCTTCCGGATCAGGGGGCGGCGTGCTGCGGTGGCCGGGTGCTGGATCTCTGGAGGTTGCACCGTCCAGGCCTGAGGGACCCACAGCCTCCACCCTGAGGGAGGCTGCAGGCCGGGCAAGGGTCACTTGCTGCTGTGCGTCTTGACTTTGGTGGCGTTGATGTCAGCCTTGGTCTTCTGGATCCTGGAGAAGATCTCCTTGAAGAGTGCCTTGTACTCTGGCTGGCTCTGCTCCAGCCGCTTGTCCACGGCCTCCACGTGCTGGCTCAGGCTCTTCTCGCCCACCTTGGCCTCTCCCTGGCCCTCTTCACCCCCCCGCAGGTCCCTCCACGAGCTGTCCCGGGAGATGGGGCGCGAGGTCTGCACGCCGGCGTGCCGCACCCCGGCCCCGTGCTGCCGGCACTTGCTCAGCAGCTCCTCGTACTTCTCCAGCAGCGCGTGGTACTGCTCGTCCACCTCCCGCAGGATGGACATGCCCCGCTTGCGCACGCTGTTGGCGTGCAGTGTGAGGTTGCCTGCATGCCGGCTGGCTGGGTCTTTGGCCACGATGGCGTTGAGCGCGGTGTCGCTGCAGCTCTTGCGCACCACGTGGCCTGGGGAGGCGGCCGGCGAGGAGACGCCGTCCTGGGCACCCGAGTCGTCCCCGCGGCCGGGCTGGGGATCGTCGGCCTCAGGGGCCTGCGTGAGGGGTGCGAGCAGGGCCTCGGCCAGGTGGTCGTCCGGGCCCAGCAGGTAGGTCTTGGCCTGCTTCATCTGCTGCAGCTCCAGCAGCTCGGCCTCCAGCTCCTGCACGCGCAGGCGACAGGCCTCCTTCTCGCACAGTTGCCGCTCCAGCTCCGAGTACTCCTGCAGCACCGCTGTGTACTCCCGCTCCGCCCGCTCCTTGCGCTGCCGCTCCTGGCTCACCTGGGAGCGCAGCGCCCCCACCAGGGTTTGCAGCCGCTCGTTCTCCTGCTCCAGGGGTCGAGGGCCCAGCTCCAGGGAGGAACTGTGCAGGCGGAAAGCATCCTTGCACCTGGTGGGGAGCCAAGGCGGGTGGGGTCGGAGGAGACGGCAGTGGTCACGGCCAAGGCCAAGCAGCCCAGCCAGGGCGCTTACTTCGCTCTTGTTCTCTGGGCTGAAATACTGTTTGCTCCTCTCCGCTGGCTCTCCACTCTCCTCAGCCCTTCTCCCTCTGCTCTCTGCCCCAAGAGGCTGACCACTACGGACCGCCTCTGCCAGGTCCCCTCCTTCTTTCCTGAGCTTGGTCCATGGGAGGGGAGGCACTGCCTAGAGGTCCGAGGGGGAAGCAGAGGCCGTGGGGTGTATTCTCCCTGGGCTCTCCATGCTTAATGGTGGCCAGGCAACCCTCTCCATGCCATCTAGGTGCTGGTAGCCTCCCTTCTCCCTTGCTCTTTGAGGCCTAGGGCTGGTAGCAGGTCCTCCCTGCTGCAACCGCCGGGCGCTAGAGTCTCTCAGTGGTTTCCCTGCACCCTGCCCACACCTCTTCTTCGTTTAACTTCTCCATTACTCTGTGTAAGGGACTGTTTCCTGCCAGGACCCTTATTGAAACACCCACTACATAGGTAACAGGTATTTTTCCATTATTAAGTGGTTATCTGGTCTTAGGTTTAATGGGAAACGAAAAGCACAGTGGAGTTACCCTTCCTGGGTTAACATCCTGGCTGTACCTCTAAAACAGGTGACCTTGGATAAGACACATAGCCTCTGAGCTTCAATTTTCTCATCTGGAGAATAGGCATAATAAAACATCCCTGACAGTGTTACAATAAGAATTCAGTCAGCACAGTGGCAGCACACAGCCAGTGCTCAGTAAACGCCAGCTGCTATGACTATCATTAGCAACAGGACCAGTCTCCCTGATGGCCTGGATGATGCACCAACTCTCATTTCCCCTGCTGCCTGTGGCCTCCCCTTCCTCCCCTGGCTGGCAATCCCATAGACACGAAGCAGCACTCTCACCTACCGGGGGCTGGTGCACAGCTCTTTGAGGCAGGGGAAGGTATGGATGGTACGCCTGCGTTCCCGCTTCTCCCGGAGCACTCGCAGCTGCTCCAGGCTCCTCAGTTGCTCCACCTGGGCCTGCAGCTCTTCCACCTGAGCCTGGAGGCACTCAATGGTCTCTGTCAGCCTGGGGATGAGGAGGTGGACACATAAACGAGGGACTTTAAGGGGATGGGGTCAGTGTGCCTCACTGCAGCCCTGGCTCCCTGAAGACGGAGGGATGTGGGGTAGGGGACAGACAGGTACCCTTGACCTGCTGTCTGAGGTAGGGTGGGGAATTCTCTGCATGCCCAAGGACCCGCCCTTCTTTTATACTTACCAGGCGAGCTGATCACATCTCCTCTGTGCCACCTCAGTTCCTTGTCACTCCTCTATCACTTATTGTCCTGCACTGTCATAAAATATTTACATGCCGGCTGGGCGAGGTGGCCCACACCTGTAATCCCAGCACTTTGGGAGGCCGAGGTGGGCTGATCACCTGAGATTGGGAGTTGAGACCAGCCTGACCAACATGGAGAAACCCCGTCTCTACTAAAAATACAAAATTAGCCAGGTGTAGCGGCGCATGCCTGTAATCTCAGCCACTCGGGAGGCTGAGGCAGGAGAATTGCTTGAACCTGGGAGGTTTACGTGAGCTGAGATCATGCCATTGCACTCCAGCCTGGGCAACAAGAACAAAACTCCATCTCAAAAAAAAAAAAAAAAAAAAAAAAATTGACATGCCTGCTTTCTAGTCCAGGCTGTGAGCTCTTACAGTGCAGGACGATGCCTTTGTTTCCCCATTGTTGCATCCCCAGTGTCTAAAACAGAGCCTGGTGCATAGTTGGTGCTTAAAGCAAGGTTGTGCCCTGAATGTTAAATCACACAAAATCAACAAGGGCAAGCTGACTTCCATCCCAGGTTACTAGGGAGAAATGCATGAGTCACACCCACCAGCCCACAGGCCCATGTGTTCACCCAGCTCTGGGCTCTCCCTTGCCCGGCCCCCAGCCCTCAGCTGGGCCCTCACCCGTGGATCTTCTGCTGGGCAGCCTTACTCTCCAGCACCAGCTTGTGGTTGGTCAGCTCCAGGTCCCGGGCTGTCAGGTCCAGCTGCTCATAGACTTTGGCGTGCTGCTCGTTCACGTGCCGCAGCGTGTCCAGCTGCTTGGTTAGATACTGGGGATGGGAGGACATTGAGTAACCTTTTAGGATTGGGCAGGGGCAAATGTCTCTGCCTAGACCCTCCTCCTACTTCTTTTTTGTCTTTTTTCTTTTCTTTCTTTTTTTTTTTTTTGAGACAGAGCCTTGCTCCGATGCCCAGGCTGGAGTGCAGTGACACGGTCTCGGCTCACTGCAACCTCTGCCTCCCAGGTTCAAGTGATTTTCATGCCTCAGCCTCCTGAGTAGCTGGAACTATAGGTGTCTGCCACCATGCCTGGCCAATTTTTGTATTTTTAGTAGAGACAGGGTTTCACCATATTAACTAGGTTGGTATTGAGCTGCTGATCTCCAGTGATCTGCCCACCTCTGCCTCCCAAAGTGCTGGGATTACAGGCAAGAGCCACCACGCTGGCCTCTTTTTTTTTTTTAACTTTTAAATTCTTTTATAGGCTGTGAGCGGATGCCTGTAATCCCAGCACTTAGGGAGGTGGAGGCGGGTGGATCACAAGGTCAGGAGATCTAGACCATCCTGGCCAACATGGTGAAATGCTGTCTCCAGAAAATACAAAAATTAGCTGGGCGTGGTGGCGGGTACATGTAGTCCCAGCTACTTGGGAGGCTGAGGCAGGAGAATTGCTTGAACCCGGGAGATGGAAGTTGCAGTGAGCCGAGATTGCGCCACTGCACTCCAGCCTCAGCAACACAGGGAGACTCTGTCTAAAAAAA
>NW_022436988.1:7910953-7929250 GCF_009761245.1 Sapajus apella
GGATGGTCTTGATCTCTTGACCTCGTGATCCACCCGCCTCGGCCTCCCAAAGTGCTGGGATTACAGGCGTGAGCCACCGCGCCCGGCCTAAGACTCCATCTTAAAACAAAAACAAAACCAAAAAACTAAAAATTAGTTACTTAACACAAACCTAGTAAGGGAATGAAGATATATGCTGTATGAATTTGTTAACTGTAAGTTGGGCAAAAGTCTGTAGGTATCTACAAAGTGTGAAGTTTGATGTAAAGATCATTGAACTGGGCAACATAGTGAGACCCCTGTCTCTATAAAAAAATAAATTAGCTGGGCTGCTGGCGCACATCTGTAATCCCAGCTACTCAGGAGGCTCAAACAGGAGAGTTACTTGAATCCAGGAGGTGGAGGTTGCAGTGAGCCGGGATCGTGCTACTGCACTGGGCGATGGAACGACTCCATCTCAAAAAAAAAAAAGATTAAACTATAGCCCTGTGCTATGTTATGTGTGTGGCATAATTCAGGACTCAGGGGCTGAGCTAGATTGCCTTCAGTTTGTGATGACAGAGTCATGCTATCTTCCTGTTTTCCATAGTGGGGCTGAAATTCAGCTCATCCCTGAAGAGTTTTCACTAATTGAGATATACATGAAAAAGATCAAAGGGCTACCCTTCTAAATGTTTCCTCCCTTGGAAACTGTTACATGGTCTGCAAAGAGGCCATTGCTACTGATTCCACTTACTGCCCTGGGTGTCGGAGGACACGCTCCATCCACGTGAGTGGCTGCATGGAAGCCCCTGCAGCTTAACTAGAGTGCAAAGTCACCGAATCAGAGGTAAGGGAAGAAAGGCCAAGTGCAGTGCAACGTCTTGCCCCCCCCATTCCAGGTGAGTGTCTGGGCTATGTGTGTATTTCTAATGCTGGTGGGCCAGGGTGGTATACCAACCTATACACCAGAGACATCAAAGGTTGCCCTTCGAAGGCTGTGAATCGACTTGGGCCAGCTAGTGATTCAGGGATGCGAAGAAAGAGAAACAACGGAAGTTGTAGGGGGTGGAGAGGCAGGTCTCTGATCATTTTAGGGAAACTGGATCACAGTGCAAGCTAAGCTGCTCAAAGCTCGCAGGAGGGATCAGGGAAGAGTCTAGAAGTTGTAGAGCAGGGTACTGACTAGAGCCAAGTGCTAGGGAGAGGACACCAGCTAGCTGAGGGCTGGTGCTTGCTCCAGGCTCAGAGGAGAGAGGTCTGGGAACGGGAGAATGCGGAAGCTGGCTAGGCAGGAAGTGGACACGGAGTAACAGCCTGTCACAGCTAGATGAATGGGACACGCTGGACCAAACCGGGGAAGGTACTAAATCTGGGCTGTGGGTTTGAACTGTGCAGGTCAAAATTTAAAAAAAACCAAAACATTAGGTCTGGGCTGGCATCTCCCCTGCCTGGACCCTAGGGTTTTCTGGAGACTCCTTCAGGAGGATTTAGGGGTTTTACATGAAGCAATACCCCAGAGGCCTTAGAAGGGATGTCTGGGGAGCTCAGAGCTTGTCTTTGAAAAGAAACCTAGAGGCTGGGTGCGGTGGCTCATGCCTGTGATCCCAGCACTTTGGGAGGCCAAGGTGGGTGGATAACCTGAGGTTGGGAGTTCGAGACCAACCTGACCAACAACCAACCTGACCAACACGGAGAAACTTCATCTTTATTAAAAATAAATAAATAAATAAAAAGAAAAGAAAAGGAACCTAGAAGGCCAGTTGTGGTGGCTCATGCCTGTAATCCCAGCACTTTGGGATTATAGGCTGAGGCGGGCGGATCACCTGAGGTTGGGAGTTTGAGACCAGCCTGACCAACATGGAGAAACCCCGTCTCTACTAAAAATACAAAATTAGCTGGGCGTGGTGGTGCATGCCTGTAATCCCAGCTACTCGGGAACCTGAGGCAGGAGAATCGCTTTAACCCGGGAGGCAGAGGTTGCGGTGAGCTGAGATCATGCCATTGCACTCCAACCTGGGCAACACGAGTGAAACTCCATCTTAAAAAAAAGAAAGAAAGAAAGAAAGAAAGAAACCTAGAAATCCCACTGTCCCTCACTGGCTGGGGGAATCCCTCACCATAGATTCCAGAGCAGAGAGGTGGCAAAGGGACAGGGAACATGTACAGGGAGGACGAAGGTAAGAGTGTGGGCCCCAGGTAGTAGACATGAGTACCACCTGGCAGGGCTGTGGGGTCCTATTCTCAGCTCCAGGGCATGACTGTCAGCCACTCTGGGTCCACAGAATCAGGGTCAGGTCACCTTTGGGGTAACTGGGATGGAGGCAGGACCCCCCTCCTGTTGCCAGGTCAGAGCTGTCCTGAGGCTGAGGACTCAAGGTCAGCAAGGCAGGCAGGGAGCATGGGTACCAAGGACTTCAAATCCGTGACTCAGCAGCTGCCTCCCAGCCTGGAAAGAGGAACTCACAGGGCCTGCCATGCCTGGTCCAAGGTGGGGGAGGGAGGCAGGCCGAGAGACGGAGTGCCAATGTTTAATAATTCATGGCTTTTTCTATTTTCACAGGTGCTCGTGGCAGTGAGCAGAGGGAACAGTGAGAATTTAGGACCTTGCTTGTCCCCACGGCCGCCTTCCACCAGGACAGAGCACCAAAGTCAAACAGGATCTCTTCAGTCAAGCTTCTGGAAAGCGGAATCAGGGCCTGTCCTTGGGGCAGGAGGAAACAGATGGGAGGGGAGACCAGGTGGCTGGCTGAGAAAGCCATTTCTGGGGCACTCACAGGCAACCAGGGAGCAGCTGTGTGGAAGAGAATTTGGGGGTTGGGAGATGCAACAGGCTCCTGACACCCAATATGGCTGGCCTTTGGCCCTGGCTCTGTTCCACCATCCAGCTCTCCACGCCCAGCCCCTGGGGCACAGAGCGGGCAGGGCCCATGGGAATGCCTCAGTACCCGTGTCTGATGCTTCCTTCAGCCCCTTACTCCTTACTTTCCAGCCTTCTCACGTCGCTCCATGACTTGGTTACAAGCATCCCTTCCTCTGACTCCTCCTTCCCTCCCTCTCCTGGGGTCTCCAGCTCAAAAGGGCCTTGGCATACACCTTTCTGAGTCTCTGCTGTCCCTGTAGCTGGGCCTACAGCTGCAGAACCCTTCACACTCTAACACCATTGTGAGTTTGATCCTATTTCTGTCTCCTCTAATGGAATGTGGAGTCCTCTGAGGGCAGAGACTGGGTCCTCAGGCTCAGCACAGCATCTGGCCCGCAGCAAACAAACATCCAGCTTTTGGTGGGAAGCTCCAGTTTCTTCTGAGACTGTCCCATTTCTGCTTTCCCTCCTGGTTCCTGGCCTTTGGCTGCCACTGGGGCTGCCAGGCCAGGCCAACAGCTGCAGACCAGCAAGGCCAGAGAAGCAGGGGTCTGCAGGGCCCATCCCTCCCCCAGCACAGGTGGAGTCTCAGATACCTTTCTCTCTCAAGAAGCTGCACATCTCTGCACATCTCCCACCCCTACGGCCTGGCTCCTTTTCCATATCTGAGCCAGGAACAGTGCCAAAGGCTTCATTGGGGTGCAGGAATTGAGACAGCAACAATATTTAGCATCAACCTCCCTGAAAACCGTCTTCTCAAGAACTCAGCTTCCAATCTTTCCTTCCAAGCCTGCCTCTTCCAGGAAGCCCTCACCACTGCCCATAATACTGCGCCACCCGCCAGGTGCGGGGGCTCACGCTTGTAATTCCAGCGCTTTGGGATGCCAAGGCAAGCAGATCATTTGAGGTCAGGAGTTTGAGACCAGCCCTGTCAACATGGTGAAACCCTGTCTCTACTAAAAATACAAAAATTAGCTGGGCATGGTGACATGTCCCTTTAGTCCCAGCTACTCAGGAGACTGAAGCAGGAGAATCGCTTGAACCCAGGAGGTGGAGGTTGCAGTGGGCCGAGATTGTACCCTTACATTCCAGCCTGGGTGACAGTGCGAGACTCTGTCTCAAAACAAAAACAAAAACAAAAAAATACTGTGCCACCTGCAGTTAGTTACAAGCCTGCCTCCTTCACCTGCCAGGGCATACTTTCAGGGTCAGGGCTGTGACTATTCCCAGCTCCCAGCATGGTGCCTGGTACTTAAGGGGAGCGTAATAGGTTTTCCTGGAAAAATTTAGTGCCCAGGATGGGAGCAGACATTGTCACAATGTGTGTGTGTGTGTGTGTGTGTGTGTGTGTGTGTGTGTTTGAGAGGGGCTGTATCTCATTCCAGGCAAAGGAGGCTGAGGCTAGAGTCCAGGGCACAGACCATCACAGGGTCTAGCCCAGCATCCCCAGTCCCACCCTGGTCCCCCAGAGGCTATGATTAACCCTGGTCCTGAGCACAAGGACAGAGCCTCATCTGCCAGTCAATCTCGGCCATGTGGGGAAGTAGGTCAGGGGCTGCAGGATCTGGGTAGCTGCTGCACATGAGGGTAAAGCCAGCCCTCTGGGGCCTTGTGGATGGAGACCAGGCTGTGGGCATACCACAGTAGGCCACGATTGCACAGACTGCAGCAGACCTGTGTCCACACGCCCCTAGCTTGCTGGAGACTGTGGGAATGTCACTTCTCCCTGGACACATTTCCTCCCCACTTCCAGCTCTCACCATCCAAGAAGGAGGCATCTTGGGGGAGGAGAGGGTAGCCCCGAACTCCACTCCAGCAGGCCTCCTCCTCCTTCCTGTCCCAACAGCCCCACCCCCACTCCCAATGATGTCACTTCGGCCACCTCATCACCAGCTTCTAACCCCCTTGCAGTCGCCCATTAGGCCCTCAGATGGCAGCTGTAGGCAGCGGAAATGGATCCCTCTTTACTCTGTCTCTCATCTGGCACACTGGCCGGAATTCCTGAACTTTGACCCCCTCCAAACCAGGAGCCATTTGCAAGGGGACCGGGCAGGGGAGGGCTAGGCGACTCCCGACTCTCGAAGGCAGATGGGAGACTCGACTTTCTGCTTCTTCACCGGCAAGGACCCGGCACCACTTCTCCCTGAGTAGGAAGCAAGTTAGGGAAACTTTCTGGGAGTCTTAGAGCTTATAAATCCTGGCAGGGAAGGGTGCTGCTGGCTTTGGTGTGAGATAACTTCCCTCTACACGCGCGCCACCCTCCCAGCAAAACATGACGAAGGAGCCGCCTCCCGTCCTCCAAAGACTCCCAGCCAGTGCTCAGGCCCGTTAACAATACCAGAGGCGGCTGGGCAGTTGCTGCCTCCAGGACCGGGTGGGCGAGCTGGATGACGGATGCCCTGTCGTCTGGGAAAATAGGAAGAGTGCCCCCTGCCCCCCACTTTTGCAGGTCTCCACCCGTCCGGTCCGCGTCTTCTCGGGCAGCGCCCCCTCTCTCCACGTCCGGGTTCTCCAGACGTGTCGCTCCTCCAAGTCGGGCGCGCCGGGTCCAGCCCAGCCCCTCCCGGGGTGATAGCGCCCAACAATGGAGAAGCGGACAGGGGTCACCGGGCGCTCCCCGCCTTCCTGCCCCCGGAACCCCCGCGCTCACCCTGCTCCAGGTCCTGCTGGTCGTACCAGGGCTCCTCTTCCTCCGCGGAGAAGTCTTCCATCCCAGCGGCTCTCCGCATGGCCCGGCAGGCGGCTGGCGGGTGCTGCGGCAGCGCGGCTCAGGGCCGGGTCGCGCGGCCCGGGACAATGCGGCGGAGGCGGACCGGGCCTCCCGCGGAGGGGACTCGGGCTACAGCGCCCGCGCCGCGCCCCCTAGCCATCGGCCGCCCGCCGGGCGCCCACGCGGGGCCTGGCGCGTTGCCGCGGTCCGGCCCGGCCGGGATCCAGCGGAGCCGGGGGCGCCGGGCGGGCGGCGGCGACACAAAGGGTGGAGGGGCGGGGACAGCGGGTGGGACGGTGGCAGGGAGGATCCGGGCCCGCAGGCGGGTCTGGGGCGTTAGGAGCGCGCGGGTGCCGCGGGGGGCGCCCCCTGCCCAGCTTGGGTCCGCGCTGCCCCTGGCCCGCCGGGCGACACCCGGAGCCGCCGCTGCATCTCGGTGGAGCCCGCCTGCAGCTTGCGGAGCCCCGCTCCGCGAGGTGGGGCCGGCAGCCGCCGACCAATCAGGAGGCGCATGCAAAGATGGAGGCGGGGCCGAGGGCGGGACCCTCTTGCGTCCGGGTCTGGGAATTGCAAGATCAACCCTTTCGTCCTCCCGCCGCGACCGATTCAGTTTACTTCTCTTGTCTGAAATTATGTTATTTTAGAAGTTGTCGTCTCCTAGATATTGTCTCTTTTTCACAGCTGGCTACTCAGCTCCTAGAGCAGGCTGCTCACCAGTCGGGTGCGGTGCCTCACTCCTGTAATCCCAGCACTTTGGGAGGCCGAGGTGGGCAGATCGCCCGAGGTCAGGGGTTCGAGACCAGCGGGGCCAACACGGTGAAACCCCGTCTCCACTAAAAATACAAAAGTTAGCCGGGAATGGTGGCGCATGCCTATATTCCCTGGTACTCGGGAGGCTGAGGCAGGAGAATCACTTGAACCCTGGAGGAGGAGGTTGCAGTAAGCCAAGATCACGCCACTGCACTCCAGCCTGGGGAACAGAGGGAGACTCCGTCTGAAACAAACAAAACAAACAACAGGCCGGTCATTGATATATTGCATCGTCATTGTTTGAATGAATAAAAATTTACAGTTGCCTTTGGGAACTTGAGCGTTTAAGTGCCTGTGACTGGAAACTACAGGCCTACAGTGGCCAAGTTTAAGGGTATTTTACCTGCATTCAAGGTTCTGTTTTCTTTTCCTTGGGACCCATATCCTATATCCAATTATATCCGTTAAAACCATACATATTTGCGTCTGTCCAAACATTCTTTCCTTAGAGGAGTTTCCAGACTCAAGCATTCATGTAGCTCATTTTTATTGGGACTCATAATGTGCTGGTGCTGTTGAATATCTCTGAATAATGTTGTAATATAGACAACAAACAACTTGTATCCATAATATAGAAAGAGCATCTAATAGTCATACCCAACCCAGTAGAAAAGTGGGTAAAAGATTTGATCAGACAATTCACCAAAGAGGATATATAAATAACCCAATAAACATGCAACAAGGTAATCAACTTCTTTGGCCGTCAGAAAAATGCAAATTAAAACCACAATGAGGTACCACTAACCAATCACCAGAGAGGTTTTCGGAAAAAAAAAAAAGGCCGGCCACAATGGCTCACGTCTGTAATCCCAGCGCTTCGGGAGGCTCAGGCGGGTGGATCACGAGGTCAGTAGTTCAAGACCAGACTGCCAACATGGTGAAACTCCGTCTCTAAAAAAAAATTTAAAAAAGAAAAAAAGAAAAAGAAAAGAAAACACAGGCCAGGCTTGGTGGTTCATGCCTGTAATCTCAGCACTTTGTAGGGGTGTAGGGTGGGAGGATCATTTGAGTCTGGAGTTCAAGACTAGCCGGGGCAGCATAACAAGACCGTATCTCTACAAAATATTAAAAAATAAAAATTAGGTGAGCATGGTGACAACTTCTGTAGTCCTAGCTACTTTGGGTGGCTGAAGTGGGAGAATCACTTGAGCCTAGGAGGCTGAGGTTGCAGGGAGCCATGATCATGCCATTGCACTCCAGCCTGGGTGACAGAACAGGACCCTGTCTCCAAAAAAAACAAAACAAAACAAAAAACACCTAATGTTGGCAAGAACGTTGAGCAACTGGAACTCTCTCACCCAGTAGAAAAGTGGGTAATAGATTTGATCAGGTACTTGACCAAAGAGGATATACAAAATAACACTGCTGGAGGGAGTACATAAGAGGACAACCACTTTAGAAAACTGCTTGACATAGCCAGGTGTGGCGGCTCACACCTATAATCCTAGCACTTTAGGAAGCCAAGGTGGGTGGATCACTTGAGGTCAGGAGTTCAAGATCATCCTGGCCAACATGGTGAAACCCTGTCTCTACTAAAAATACAAAATTAGCTGGGTGTGATGGCACATACCTGTAGTCCGAGCTACTTGGGAGGCTGAGGCAGGAGAATCGCTTGAACCCAGGAGGAGGAAGTTGCAATAAGCTGAGATTGTGCCACTACACTCCAGCCTGGGCGACAGAGCGAGACTCCATGGAGGCGGGCTGGGGAGTGGGGGAAGGGTGGAGAAAGAAAGAAAAAAAAACTGCTTAATAACCATGAAAGCTGAATAACGTAGGCTGTTGTAGATTGTTTTCCTAGGCAGCTGATCCTGAGATGGAGATTAGCATGCAGAAAGTTGATTAGTGTTATCAATCATACTGGATTAGAGAAAAAAAAGAGGAATTTGACTAGGAAGTGCTCTCAGGATCAACACCTGCAGGAAAGGGAGGGAAGCAGGGTTAGGGGGAGGGAGAACTGGGTTGGGATGTAGCCTCTGCAAAAGCCTCCTCTGATCCCTGAAGAACTTTGAATCTGGGGTGACCCTTCAAAGCTATTGCAAGTATCAGTGTGTGTGGGGGGGCTTTATATCTCCCACCCTTACATATCAACCAGTCATTGAATGACACAGGTCGTCCCTAGGAGGCATGTGTGACCTTGGCCAAAGAAATGTTTTTTCAGATGAGGCTAGTTTGCACAGAGGCCTGGCAGTGGGACTGCCAGCGAGGGGTCCTCCCAGCAGCCAAGGGAATAGGTCCTTTCGTTCTGAAATAGTCGGGGATGCATGACAGGCTGCCAGTGAGCATATCCCATAATCCAGCAATTCTATTCCTATATATGTGCAACAGAAATATGTACATACCTTATCTCAAAGACATGCTCAAGGATGTTCATAGCCATGCTATTCATAAGAGCCCACACTGGAAGGAACACAGACGTCCATCAACGGTTGACGAAGCATATGTGATATTTTCATGTAATGGAATATTATATAGCACAAATAAAATTATCTACGGTCATGGGCCTGGGTTAAAAAAAAATGCCGAGTGAAAGATGTCAGACACAAAGAGTAAATACCTGTATTTGTTTCTTCTTGCTTCTGTAACAAATGACCCCAAATTTAATGGCTTGAAACAACACAAGTTTATTATCTTACAATTCCATAGAAGTCTGACAAGGATCACTGGCTAAAGTCAAAGCATTGGTAGAAGCTGTGTTCTTACTGGAGGCTCCAGGAGAGAATCCGTTCCCTTGTCTTTTGCACCTTCTAGAGGCCACCCATATTCCTTGGCTTATGGCCTCTTCATCTTCAAAGCTAGCAACAGAGGGTGGAGTCCTTTTTCACATCCCATCACTCTGACCTCTCCACCTCCCTCTTAGAAAGGACTCTTGTGATTAAACTGGGCACACTGAATAATCCAGGATCATCTCCCTGTCTCAATGTCCTTAACTTAACGACATCTGCAAAGTCTCTTATGTTGGGCGAGGTAACATATTCAGAGATTCTGGGGATTAGGATGTGGATATCTTTGGTGGGTCATGATTCTATCACAGCACCGCATAATTCCATTTTATATAAAGTACATGTGTCTGTAATCCCAGCTACTCAGAAGGGAGAGGCAAGAGGTCAGCAATTTGAGACTAGCCTGGGTAGCACAACCACCCTCTGTCTCTATAAAACATAAATAATAAATAAAGCTCAGAACCGGCAAAATGAATCGAGATAGTGTTTGGCTTTGGGAAGGTATGTGGAGAATTCTAAGCAGCTGGGAATCTTTTTCTAAAATTTTTTTAACTTTTTTTTTTTTTTTTTTTTAGATGGAATCCCAGGCTGGAGTGCTGTGTCATGATCGTAGCTCACTGTAGTCTCAAAGTCCTGGGCTCAAGTGATCCTCCTGCCTCAGCCTCCTGGATGACTGGGACTGCAGGCTTGTGCCACCACACACAGTGAATTTTTTTTTTTTTTTTTTGCAATTGTGGCGAAATACGCATAAGATTTACCATTTACCATTTAACTTTTTTTTTTTTTTTTTTTTGAGGCGGAGTTTCACTTCTGTTGCCCAGGCTGGAGTGCACTGGTGGCCTGATGTCAGCTCGCCGAAACCTCCTGGGTTCAAGTGATTCTCCTGCCTCAGCCTCCGGAACAGACACTGGGTTTCACCATGTTGGTCAGGCTGGTCTCGACCTCCTGACCTCAGGTGATCCTCCCGACTTCAGGTCATCCTCCTGCCTTGGCCTCCCACAGTGCTGGGATTACAGGTGTGAGCCACTGTGCCTGGCCCATTTAACCTTTTTTGAGTGTACAGTTAATGGTATTAAATAATTTATAATGTACAACTATCACCACCATCCATCTCCATAGCTATTTTCATCTTGTCAGACTGAAACTCTGTATCATTAAACACTAACTCCCACTCGGGAGAATTTTAAACACTAAATCCCATTCAGGAGAATTCTATCTTCTGATCTGGGTGCTGGTTACACGGGTGAGTTCACTTCGTGAAAATTCACCCACGTGTACACTTAAGATGTGTGCACTATTCTGAAGATATATTATACTTCAATCAAATAGTTTATGAAAGAAGAAGAAGAGGCCAGGCATGGTGGCTCATGCCTGTAATCCCAGCACTTTGGGAGACCGAGGTGGGTGGATCACCTAAGGTGAAGAGTTTAAAGACCAGCCTAGCCAACACGGAAAATCCCCTTCTCTACCAAAAATACAAAAATTAGCTGGGCGTGGTGGTGCATGCCTGTAATCCCAGCTACTCAGCGGGGCTGAGGCAGGAGAATCATTTGAACTTTGGAGGTGGAGGTTGCAGTGACCCGAGATGGCCCCATTGCACTCCAGATTTGGGCAACAGGGTAAGACTCCATCTAAAATAAAATAAAATAAAATAAAATAAAATAATTAGGGCCAGGCGTGGTGGCTCACGTCTGTAATCCCAGCACTTTAGGGGGCCGAGGTGGGTGGATCATGAAGTCAAGAGATTGAGACCAGCCTGGCCAATATGGTGATACCCAATCTCTACTAAAAATACAAAAATTAGCTGGGCATGGCGACGTGCCTGTAGTCTCAGTTGCTCGGGAGGCTGAGGCAAGAGAATCGCTTGAACCGGGAAGGTCGAGGTTGGAGTGAGCCATGATTGCGCCACTGCACTCCAGCCTGGGCTACAGAGCGAGACTGCATCCCCCCCACAAAAGAAAAACACCCGATGGCTGGCCTAAACTCTTTCATGAGGAGGAAAATCCGGTCTGCCTTCAAGGACGAAATTCTTCAGGCTCCACGAGCTACAGGTCAGCAAGCCCCAGATCCATTTCTGGCCTTTTCCTGTGATGTAGTCAAGCAGGCTAGAGAGCCGACCCAGGGGTGGGGAGTACAGACTACCTGACCTGACCTTGGTCATCCCGGACCTGACACCTCACCTGAGCGTCAGAAAACCTATTTCGTGGTGTTCCTTGTCGCGGGCATCAAAATACGGCGCTGATGGCAAAGTGCCCTCGAGGGGCTCGATGCCCCCCCGAGCCTTGGGCACTGTGAAGCCCTGGGGTCTTGTGACCCTGGCGGTCGGGAGCACTTCCCTGCGTGCACCCCAGGCTCCCGGAGCTCCCCGGCACCTCCAGCCCGGGTCCTGGATGGGGGAGGGAGGCACAGGCAAGGTACAGTGGGAGCTCCCAACCACCGCGCGAAGATGGCCAGGCCCACCCCGCGAGCGCCGCTTCGATGCGGGGCGGGGCTGGGGACGCTGATGCGACAGCCGATGGCTCCGTCGCCGCTGCTCACCCGCAGCCTGCATCCCCCACCTCCGCGCACGGCCCGGCCCAGCCCACAGGAAGTGACGGCGCGCGGGTTGAGCTGGCAGCGGAGGAACCGCACCACCCCCAACCGCACCGGGGCGTCCGGGGAGGCGGAGGGCGTCGACCCACCGACTTCTCGCGCTGCGCATCTTCGGTTGAGGTTAAAGCATCAGGCGACATCTGAAAACCTTCCTCTGGTCCCCACACCCCTGCAGGCGGCTCCTCCCTCTCTGTCCCGGGACGTGGTCACTCCAGCGCAGGGCGCACTCTGTACTGAATGATCTCGCCCCATCTGTCCCCTCCACCAGTCTGAGGTCAGCGCCTGGCGGGGTAAGGCTCTCAGGACATTGGAGTGAGTGAGGTCATCTGCTGCCCATCCCCCTCTCTCCCATGCACTAAGCTTGTTACAGACAACCCTGTGCTCTGAGGGGTACATTATTGCAGATTCTCACAGTCGGGAAGTGCCTCCATATATCTACCTCAAATCCCTGCAGTGTTAACCCTCCAGGCCTGTCATCAGTGGGGTGACCTTTTGGGGACTTGTGCTGATGATGTCCAGCCTTACTCCTCTGATGCCTCCTCCTGGGCTGGTTAGGAGGGTACAATGAGTTCACATATGCTGCGGCCTTAGATCAGCGCCGGGGTCTGCCAAGCACTAGTCACTGACTATTACACTGTAAGAATATATATATATGTATATATATATGTGTGTGTGTGTGTGTATATATATATATGTGTGTGTGTGTGTATATATATATATGTGTGTGTGTGTGTGTATATATATATATATGTGTGTGTGTGTATATATATATATATATGTGTGTGTGTGTGTGTATATATATATATGGGGAGAGAGAGAGAGAGAGAAGGAATCTTACGCTGTCCTCCAGGCTGGAGTGCAGTGGGGCAATCTCGGCTCACTTCAACCTCCACCTCCTGAGTTCAGGCGATTCTCCTGCCTCAGCCTCCCAAGTAGCTGGGACTACAGGTGCACACCACCATGCTTGGCTAATTTTTGTATTTTTAGTAGAGACAGGGTTTCACCATATTGGCCAGGCTGGCTCAAACTCCTGACCTTGTGATCCGCCCATGTCGAGCTCCCAAAGTTCTGGGATTACAGGCTTGAGCTACCACCTGGGCTAGGGTCTTATTCTTTTTATCCATTTTACCTGGAGGAACTATTCCTCGCCCCTCACTACCCCCTAAGGCAGGCTGGAGATGCCTGTGCAGGGACTTTACCTTCCTGGCTGGGGAAGCAGGTGGAGCCTGCAGTGAAGGCTCAGGCCTTGGGAGAAGATACCTGGGAAGAAGCCCCTCGAGCATTTGCCTGCTGCAGGCTGCCTGGGCTCCACTGCCTCTAGCACAGGCATATCACAGCATAGAGCCCCTCTGCATGGGACCCTTCTGCTTCCTGGCAGACTGAGAACTCCTTGAGGGCAGGGACTCTGGCTGGCATATCACAGGTCCCCCAATGAATGAAGAAACAGTCTAAGCCATATTTCTTGGCCTTCTTCATCCTCTTCCCAGTGACCCCCAACTCCACATTTCACAGCTTTCCTTATCCCTTTGCCCCGGGTCAGATCCACCTGCCCTGCCTGAAAATCTCCTAAAACTACTCAAAGAGGAATCTACCATGCACAGTGGTTCATGCCTATAATCCCAGCACTTTGGGAGGCCAAGGAGTGTGGATCACTTGAGGTCAGGAGTTCGAGACCAGCCTGGCCAACGTGGTGAAACCCTGTCTCTACTAAAAATACAAAGATTATCTGGGCATGGTGGTGCATGCCTGTAATCCCAGCTACTCCGGAGGCTGAGGCAGGAGAATTGCTTGTACCAGGACCCAAGAGGCGGAGGTTGCAGTGAGCCAAGATTGTGCCACTGCACTCCGGTCTAGGCAACAATAGCTAAACTCCATCTCAAATAAACAAACAAACAAACAAACAGATGAATCTGAGAAACAGTTGGCCAAAATATGTCATTCCTGTTGACTAAAGTGGGCAACCAAGTGGCTCCTCCCCCTGTAAGCAACCAAGCTGGAAGCCCAGGAGTTATTGTCATTTATCCAATAAATATTTATGATGGGCTAAGCACGGTGCTGAGTGCTGAGGATACAGAAATACTAGCCAGGTGTGGCGATGTGCACCTGTAGTCCCAGCTACTCGGGAGGCTGAAGCAGGAGAATCACTTGTACCCAGGAGGCGGAGGTTGCAGTTCAAGATCACGCCACTGTACTATGGCTTGGGCAACAAGAGTGAAACTATCTCAAAAACAAAACAAAACAAAGAAAGGGTGACACTGGCTTTCTGGCTTGAGCACCTGGGAGGTAGGTGCCCTTTATTGAGATGAGGAGACTTGGAGACAGGGGTCAAGACAGAGAACCGTCAGGTTTGGGGGATGGAGCATGGAGAACAGAATTCGCCACAGTGGGGTAGGCCCAGCTACTTGGGAGGCTGAGGCAGGAGAAACACTTGAACTCGGGAGGCGGAGGTTGAAGTGAGCTGAGATCAGGCCATTGCACTCCAGCCTGGGCAACAACAGTGAAACTCGATCTCAAAAAACAAACAAACAAAAGCAAAACAATGGTACCAAATTCTCTGAAACTCCTTCCACAGACCAGGGGTAGAGGTCCTCTCCCTAGGAATCCAGTGACCTTGTGACTATTGTGGCCGACAGAGTGCGGTGGAAATGTCTTTCTATGTTACTTCCCTCCCAGGCTGGGTGCTTTCCCCTTGTTCTCTCGAACACCCTCTTTTCTTTTCTCTCTCTCTCTCCCTTTTCTTTTTCCTGAGACAGGGTCGCACTCTGTCACCCAGTCTGAGTGCAGTGGTGAGATCACAGCTCATGGTATTCTCAACCTCTCAGGTTCAAGTGATCCTCCTGCCTCAGCCTCCTGAGTAGCTGAGACTACCGATGTGACCGATGTGCGCCACCACACCTGGCTAGTATATCGTTCTTATTTTTTGTAGAGATGGAGTCTTGTTATGCTGCCCAGGCTGGTCTCAAACTCCTGGGCTCAAGCCATCCTTCTGCCTTGGTCTTCCAAAGCGCTGGGATTAGAGGTGTGAGCCACCGTGTCCCCCTCCTCTTTTCATAGGCATCCTTTGGGTGTCCCCTCACAGGCCCCAGTGTCTTTGCTGAGAGAGGCCCAAGCCTCATGGAGAGGTCACATGTTGGTGTTTCTGTCTTCAGCCCCAACTGAGCCCAGCCTTTGGGTCCTGCCAGCTCAGGCCTCAGATATGTGAGTAAAGCACCTGGTGATTTCAGCCCCCAGCTGTTCCGAGTTAAGCCCTGCACCAGCCGTTCTGATCTCCACAGCTGAGACCCCAGACATGGTGAAGAAAAGACCAGCCGCTGCAGCTGAGTCCTGTCTGAATTACTGACCCATGGAATTTGTGAACATGATAAAATGATTATAGTTTAACACCAGTCTGGCGGAGAGGTTGTTATGCAGCAATGGTACCTAGAATGCACATGAGATAGGAAATAAATTCTAAGACTCCACCTCGTTAATACCACCGGCCTGCTTCCTCTCCATCCACCTGTGACTGCTTTAGTTCAACCCTCGTCAGCTCTCGCCTCTCAGCGGGATTCCCCACGTTCAGGTCACTTCTCTCTCCTCCTGCAGCCTGGATGGCTTCACTAAGCTCTAATGACAGCGCTTCCCTGTTTCCCAGGCTCTTTGTTGCTCCTGGAATAAGATTCAAGCCTCTTACCAGGATATATTCAGCCCTTTATGGTCTGCTCCTGGTCCACTTCCAGCTTGTCTCCTATCTCTACATTTCAAACCAAGTCTGGCTTTTTTCTTTCCCTCCCTTCCTCCCTTCCTCCTTACCTTCTTCCCTTCCTTCCTATCTCCTCCCTTCCTTCCTCCCTCTGTTCCTCCTTTCCTCCTTCCCTTCCTTCCTTTTTCCTTTTCTTCCTCCCTCCCTCCCTCCCTCCATCTGCCCTCTCCTTCTTTTTTTGATTTTTAAAAATATTATAATAGAAGCCAGGGGTGGTGGTTCATACCTGTAATCCCAGCACTTTGGGAGGCCAAGGCGGGCAGATCACCTGGCCAGGAGTTGGAGACCAGCCTGGCCAACATGGTGAAACCCCGTCTCTACTAAAAATACAAAAATTAGCACGGTGTGGCGGCGCGTGCCTGTAATCCCAGCTACTCAGGAGGCTGAGGCTGGAGAATCGCTTGAACCTGGGAGGCGGGGGTTGCAGTGAGCCGAGATCGCTCCACTGCACTCCAGCTTGGGTGACAAAAAGACACTCCATCTCAAGATAAATAAAAAAATAAAATAAATAAAAACATTATAACAGGAACAGGGTCTCACTATGTTGCCCTGGCTGGTCTCAATCTTCTGACTTCCAGCAATCCTCTCACCTTGGCCTCCCAAAGCTCTGGGATTACAGGCATGAGCCACTGTACCTGGTCTTTTTATTTATTTATTTGGAGACAGGGTCTCACTCTGTGGCCCAAGCTATGGTGCAGTGGCATGATCATGGATCCCTGCAGTCTTGAACACTTGGGCTCAAACCATCCCCTGACCTCAGCCTCCTGAGCAGCTGGGCCTACAGGTGCATGCCACCTTGCCTGGTTAATTATTTTATTTTATTTTTCACTGAGACAAGGTCTCACTATGTTGCCCAGGCTGGTCTTGAATTCCTGGGCTCAAACGATCCTCCCACCCCAGCCTTCTGAGTAGCTGGGATTGTAGGTGCGTGCCACCATGCTGGGCTCAACCAGGTGTTTCTGTTCCCTGGATGAGCCAGGCTCTCTTCACTTCCAGGCCGCCGCCCTTCTGTTTGCTCCCCCTAATAACTGGATTCTAGAAATTTTTTTCTTTTTGTTTTTGAGATGAAGTCGAACTCTGTAGCCCAGGATGGATTACAGTGGCACGATCTCGGCTCACTGCAACATTTGCCTCCCGGGGGAGTGCTGGGATTACAGGTGTAAGCCACCGTGTCCCCCTCAATTCAAGCAATTCTCATGCCTCAGTCTCCCAAGTAGTTGAGATTACAGGCACGTGTCACCATGCCCAGCTAATTTTTGTATCTTTAGTAGAGACAGGGTTTTACCATGTTGGCCAGGCTGGTCTTGAACTCCTGACCTGGTGATCTGCCCGCTTCAGCCTCTCAAAGTGCTGGGATTACAGGCGTGAGCCACCGTGCCTGGCCTCTTTTTTTTCTTAGATGGAGTCTCACTCTGTTGCCCAGGATGGATTGCAGTTGTATGATCTCAGCTGACTGCAACCTCCGCCTCCTGGGTTCAAGTGATTCTGCCTCAGCCTTCCAAGTAGCTGGGACCACCGGCACATGCCACCACGCCCGGCTAATTTTTGTATTTTTAGTAGAGACGGGGTTTCGCCATGTTGACCAGGATGGTCTCGATCTCTTGACCTCGTGATCCGCCCACCTTGGCCTCCCAAAGTGCTGGGATTACAGGCGTGAGCCACTGTGCCCAGCCTGCTGCAGTGTATTTAAAAGCAAATCCCCATTTCGTTGCTACAGATGCCAATATGCATCACTGGAAAACAACAGCATTTTAAAAACATGATTGCTGGTGGAATCGGGAAAGATGTTAGGGTTAACTTAGAGACTGTAAACAAAGGGCAGGGAAGAGTGGGTGTTTTTCCACTCAGGTGTGTTAGTAGTCAGGTTTCTCAGGACAATGTTATGATTTTTCCCATGACATGGTAGGGTGAATGCACAGGGACCTTGTAAGATTTCCTGGCATGAAGATGATCTAAGGAGGAGAATGTCCACCTGAGTGGGAGAAGACCCCCTGAGGCTAGGTGAGGGAGGACTCACTTAAATCCGGTAATAGTTCCATGTTACTTGGAGTTCCTGGTTGCAAACCACAGAAATGGCTAGGAGTGATGGGCAAGGCCAAAGGGGTCCAAATTTCACCTGGAGTGGCTGGTTAGCAACAGATTTTTTTTTTTTTTTTTTTGAGATGGAGCCTTGCTCTGTTGCCCAGGCTGGAAGAGTGCAATGGCGTAATATCTGCTCACTGCAGCCTCCATCTTCTGGGCTCAAGCGATTCTCCTGCCTCAGTCTCCTGAGTAGCTGGGACTACAGGGACACGCCAGCATGCCTGGCTAATTTTTGTGTTTTTAGTAGAGACGAGTTTCATCATGTTGGTCAGGTTGGTCTCCAACTCCTGATCTCCTGATCCCCCTGTTTCGGCTTCCCAAGTGCTGGGATTACAGGCGTGAGCCACTGCAACCAGCCTACAAACAGTTCTTAATTCTTTTCTTCTTCTTCTCCTCCTCCTCCTCCTTCTTTATACCTTCACTTGCCTTTATTATTTTTTCTTCTTTTTAAAGGCCAATCACTGTGGCTCCTGTCGGTAATCCCAGTATTTTGGGGGGCCCAGGCGGGAGGGTCGCTTAAGCTCAGGAGTTTGAGACCAGCTGGACCACATGGCAAAACCCCATCTCTACAAAAAATACAAAATTAGCCAGGCATCGTGGTGTGCACCTGCAGTGCCAGCTACTTGGAAGGCTGAGGTGAGAGGACTGCTTAAGCCTGGGAGGTAGAACGTGCAGTGAGCTGTGATCGTGCCACTGCACTCAACCTGGGCAACAGAGGGAGACCCTGTCTCAACAAATAAAAATAAAGAAAGAAATAAACTGTCAGCATGTGGTACTGCCAATTTTTTTTTTTTTTTTTTTTTTTTTTTTTTTTTTTTTG
>NW_022436988.1:7929650-7960773 GCF_009761245.1 Sapajus apella
GCAACCTCCGCCTCCTGGGTTCAGGCAATTCTCCTGCCCCAGCCTCCTGAGTAGCTGGGATTACAGGCACGCGCCACCATGCCCAGCTAATTTTTTGTATTTTTAGTAGAGACGGGGTTTCACCATGTTGACCAGGATGGTCTCGATCTCTTGACCTCATGATCCACCCGCCTCGGCCTCCCAAAGTGCTGGGATTACAGGCATGAGCCACCGCGCCCGGCCCGGTACTGCCAATTTTTAAAAGTCATTGTACTAGGTATGTAGTGTTATCTTACTGTGGTTTCAATTTGCATTTCCCTAATGATTACAATTGAGAGTTTTTAATGTCACTCTGGCTTGGACTGGGGTTGAGTGATTTGTAGAATAGACTGGATTTTTTTTTTTAATGCCAAATAAAGGAACTATTCATTCATTATCTTGGAATGATTAGAAAAGCCATGAAACCTGCCAAGGATTTTGCCCAGGGTGGGGAAAACCCACCTCTGGAGAAAGGCTAGAGCTGTCCTATGATTGCCCTGCAGAGTGTTTGTTCAGTGAAATGGTGACGCCCTTCGCACTCCTCTTTCCCTCCGCACTCGCTCCTCCCTCCCTGCCACACTTTTGTTCCCAGATGGTGCAGCACTCATTTTTCACCTGTGGAATTCTTCTTTAAGCAAATTTCACATCCTTTTGAAGCACCCAGGGCCCAGGCATGGTGGCTTACTTCTGCAGTCCCAGCACTTTGGGAGGCTGAGGTGGGAGCCTCCCTTGAGGCCAGAAGTTTGGGATTAGCCTGAACGTAGCAAGATCCTGTCTAGTACAAAAAATGAAAAAAAAAAAAAAAAAAAAAAAGCTGGGCATGGTGGTGTACACCTGTAGTCCTAACTATTTGGCAGGCTGAGGCAGGAGGATTGCCTGAGCCCCGGAATTCGAGGCTACAATAAGCTATGCTTGCACAACTGCACTACAGCCTGGGCAACAGAGTGAAACTCTATCTCTAAAATGAATGCATGAATGAATGAATAAATAAATAATAGGGCTGGGTGCGGTCGTTCATGCCTGTAATCCCAGCAATTTGGAAGGCTGAGGTGGGTGGATCATTTGAGGTCAGGGGTTCAAGACCAGCCTGGAAACATGGTGAAACCCTGTCTCTACTAAAAATACAAAAAAGTTAGCTGGGCATGGTGGGGGGTCCCTGTGGTCCCAGCTACCCAGGAGGCTGAGGCAAGATAATTGCTTGACCCCAGGAGGCAGAGGTTGCAGTGAGCTGAGATTGCGCTACTGCACTACAGCCTGGGTGACAGAGTGAAATTTCATCTCAAAAAACAAAAATAAAAAAAAATAAAAAAGCATATAGGATCTTCAGAAGCTTCCAGACGTAGTGTGCAAAATGACGTTGTGGAAAAAGTGCAGCCTCATTTGGGTCAGCCCTTACTACCTGTGTGGCCCTGGGCAAGCAACTGCTTTAAACCTCATTTTTCCCAAGTGTAAAACGGGGATAAAACAATATCTCAGAGGTAGATATTAGAGATATTGTCATCGTTGTCTTGTTTTAATTTTTTTTCCCCCAAGATGGAGTCTTGCTCTGCTGCCCAGGCTGGAGTGCAGTGGCACCATCTTGGTTCACTGTAACCTCCGCCTCCCGGTCTAAGCAATTATCCTACCTCAGCCTCTGGAGTAGCTGGGATTACAGGCACGTGCCACCCGCCCAACTAATTTTTGTATTTTTAGTAGAGACAGGGATTCACCATGTTGGCCAGGCTGGTCTCGAACTTCTGACCTTGTGATCCGCCAGCCTCGGCCTCCCAAAGTGCTGGGATTACAGTGTTGAGTCGCCACTCTCGGCCTTGTTTTGATTATTAATCTGCCTCTATTACAGGCTTACTTGGCTGTACCCTGGCCGCTTCTTTCCTCGTCCTTCTCCCTATCTCCTCACCCATAAAGAGCAGGCTGTACGACTTATGTCGCCTGCGCTGGTCCCTGACACAGAGTTGGCAAATACCAGACCGTCAGCACATTTGTTGAAATAGATGAATCTCAAAGGTTTCTCTGGGAAGGCAGGTGGCCAGAGAGCGGTGGGGACCTCGAGGGACTTCCTGCTCTTATTGAGACGAGAAGCTGCTTTCCTGGAGCAGGGAAACTGAGTCACCGGCTCCCTCTCTCATAACCCAGGGCCGATCCTAGAGCTTGGGGTCGGAATAACTGCGGGACTGTCTGAACAGGTGTGTTTGACAGGTCAGAAAAAAGGGGATCCAAGAGAGTAGATGCTCAGAAAACATGAATGGGAAAGACAGACTGGAAAGGAGGAAAGTGGGGTGTAGAGGGCCGGCTGAGACGTGGGCTCAGGGCCCGAGCGGGGATGAAGGGTGAGGACAGGAGCGGGGGACGAGCTGAGAGGAGGGTTTTGGGCCCTGGGACTGCGTGGCTGCGGGGGAGATGGAAACGGCGGGGACAAGGCTCCGACGCAGAAGGAAGAGCGCCGAGGCTCTAGGTGGGAGCTGAGTGCACCCGGCGTGCGGCGGCGGGGTCGTAGCAGCGAACTCCGGGGGTCGTGAGTGGCTGGAGCGGCAGGTGCAGGGGGCGGAGCCATGCGGGGGCGGGGCCTGTCGAGGCGGGGTCGCGAGGGGCGGGGCCGACGCGGGCCGGGGGCGGGGCGCGCTGCTAGTCTCCAGCGAGAGCCGCGGGGGCAGCGGAGCTGGAGCAGGAGCTGAAGCCGGAGCCCAGGCTGGAGTCGGGGCGGGGGCCGGGCCGGAGTGGGCTCCAGCGACATGGGGTCGACCGACTCCAAGCTGAACTTCCGGAAGGCGGTGATCCAGCTCACTACCAAGACGCAGGTGCGCCACGGGGCCCCCGCCTCCTCATCCACCTGCCGGGCTGGGGGCTGGGCAGGGCCGGGGGTGCGCGAACTTGGCTCGCCGGGAGATGGGGGGCACGGGCGGGCCCCGAGTGTGACGCCAAGGCCAGCGCCAGAGCGGGACCCCGCGGCCTGTACCTCGAAGCTCCATCCCCTGGCCCTAATCCCCCACCCCCAGCCTCCTCTCCTGGAAACACCCCTCTCCCCGAAGCCGCTGCTGCCTCCTTAGGCTGACGTGTGCCTACTCCCCAAGCCGGCGACACAGCTGTCCGCCCCCTGTCCCGCCCCCCTCCCCGCGTCCCCAGCTTAGCATCTCCAGCCTCCCGCTGCCCCTACCCACCTATCCACCGTCCGCTCCCCTCCCTGCCCCTCAATGCCCACGGGTCCCGGACACACAGTCCTGGTTGACTCAACGCAAACAAAGCCTGGCTGGCGCCCGCCCGGGTCGAAAAAACAGCTGGTGCGCCGCGGCAGCCGCCTCGCTGGGCCCTGGTCGATGCCCGCGGGCAGGGAAGGCCTAGGTCTTCCTAGGAACACGCAAAGAGTGGCTGGCAGCGAGGCAGCCTTGCAAGGGGGACCTGTCCCCAGGCCTACGAGCACAGCCTCCCACCTGGGGACCTCTCCACGGGTCTCCCCCAAGGCCCTGCCATGGAAAGGCTGTTAGCCTGTGTCCTCTGTTCTCTGGCTCAGGGATGGGGACTCGGAGGATGGTCCTGAGTCAGCTGGTGAGGGGCCTAGGGACCCTTCAGCCTAGTCCATGCTCATAACTCTCCCGTGAGTCCACAAGTGGCCCATGGCCACCTCCTTGTCCCCAACACACACCACCTGGCCCCAGCAAGGCTGCTTCTCTGCCCACCCCTTTTCTCCTGGCTTTTTGAAGCAGGCCACTGGCCACAGAGATGCTCAGCCCTGACTCTCCAGGTCTCCTGTTTTCAGGGGACTCAGGACCTGCTGCCATCTGGGACCTTTCTTTTTCCTGGCCCCCACCCGACTGCTCTCCAGGGCTCTCACTTGCTGCGGGCAGGTAGAGTAGAATGGAGGAAGCCAGCTCCCACAGCCAGCTGGTTGCAGCTTCAGGGGCCAGCCCTTGCTCCCTCCTTTCCCCACCCTGAAAAGGTCAGGTGCACTGCACATGCTCATGGCCTCTGGAGAGTCCAATCCCGGCTGAAAGGCGCTTGATAGAAACCAGACCACACTTTTCTCCACTCCCTGTGGCTCCTGGGTCGTTCTGGAGCTTGGCTTTCTTGGATGGGGTTTTTGTTTGTGGGTGGCAGGGAAGGTGGCAAGTGGGCTGGCCCCTCAGTGTAGGGCTGCAGGGAGAGGAGAGGGGCTTCGGGGAGAGGAGGGGGACGGCAGGGAGGAAGGCAGGCTCCCATCTTTACCGACCTGGGGAGAAATACCTTGTTGGAGGTTTGCACTGTGGGCTCAGCAGCTGGGGTCCTTTGCTGGGCCAGTGGGGCCAGCTCAGCAGGGTCCCAAAGGATCTGGAGTGACCTAGATTCCTACCTGCTCAGGTCTTTTCCCTAAAATACTGTGTCCCTATCTTTCCCCGGCTACAGCCCTACGACGGGCCACTTGAGATGGTGCTGTTCTGTTTCCCAGCTGAGGACACTGAGTAGGCTTGGAATAGAGCCTGGATAGGCTGGAGACCAGACCAGCTTTCCAGAGAGCACTGACTGGGTCCTGTAGGTTGTGGGGGATGGGAGGGGGGTGCCTGGGCTGCCTGGAGTGAGAGGCCCTCAGCGGCTAAAGCCTTGGACTCTGTAATTGACCTGGCTTGAGTGGCTTGGGTGTGAGGACCAGAACCCAGATGATCATCAGTGATCTTACCACTTGGAGTCCTCAAGGAAATTCAGTCCAGTTATCCATAGGATGATATGTGGTTCCAGGCTCTTAGAGGGTGTGGCTTGGGCAGCAGACAGGCAGACCCAGCACCTTTTCCCGTGGCCTGGGCCTGTGTCACTGCTGCGCCTCCTTCCTTGCCTTCCTGCCCCACATCCTGTTTTCTTCCTGCCCCACAGTCCAGCCCTGGGCCAGGCTTGACCCTGGTCCTGAGAGCCAGCAGCTTCAGCTGTGTTTCCTGGCCCTTCCTCAGAGTAGGTGGGGCTCTGGAGGAGACATTCCCAGACCTGGAACCCTCTCCCGGATCCCACCTGTTTGGAATTCTCTGCTGCAGGCCAGATGAGACCTGGCAGGTGCATGTTTACACATGTGTACATGTATGTGCATAGGAATACATGGTGACACTGTCCTCCAGAGCAGGCTTAGGGGCTCAAGTATATTGGGGGACCTTCCTTCTGCACACCCTGAGAGTCAAAAGATATAGCTGGTTCCCCAGGTTTGAGTGGGGGTCTGATCTGAGCAGGGGCCTGGAAAAGCTGGGTTAAGAAAATCTGATTTTGGCCAGGCGTGGTGGCTGATGGCTGTAATCCCAGCACTTTGGGAGGCAGAGGCAGGAGGATCGCTTGAGCCCAGGAGTTTAAGACCAGCCTGGGCAACACAGCAAGACCCTATTTCTTAAAAAAAAAAAAAAAAATTAGCTGGGCCTGGTGAGGTATGCCTGTTGTACCAGCAACACAGGAGGCTGAGGTGGGAGGACTGCTTGAGCCCAGGAGTTTGAGGCTACAGTGAGCTATGATTACACAGCTTCACTCCAGTCTGGGAAACCAAGCATAGCCCTGACTCAATAACAAACAAAAGAAAAAGAAGAAAGGAAGAAGAATACCTGGTTTCCCACTAGGGCAGCTCAGTTTCTGTGGCCCTAGCAGCAGGGGCCTGCCCACCTCCAGCAAAAACACTTTCTTCGAAGATCAGATATAAGCTTCCTTGGGTTGGGTGGAGGGCAGCTGGGGTCATTGAGGCAGGTGCTGAGCCACGTGTCTCCCATCAGAAGCCTAAGGGGCCTCAGTGACCCTGACTAACGCCTGTAGCATCGGCTTGGTCTGGGCAAGTGGTCACCAAATCCAAATGTCTAGGCCACAGTGGGACAGGAGAGAAGGCCCAAGCTCAGGAAAGAGGGAGGCAAAGCCCTGTTCCTGAAGTTCAAGGCTGGGATCTGTCATGGCTGGGATCTTGCCTCTGCTTCCAGAATGGGCTGTGCTGAGGCCTCCTGAGTCTCTCTCTTCGTTTTGGATTTGGCCCCCCCGGTGACACTGCCTGATGAACTAGGTCAGAGGTCATGTCCACTTGTGCTTAGCTGAGTTTCTCCCCTGTGAAGGGGGTAGCAGCTACCTGGGAGGTGGGGAAAGTGTTAGGGATGGCAGCTTCCCAGAGGCGCTCCCAGATGGCTCTGTGGGTTTCCTGGGATGTCCTTCCTCACCCCACCCTGGCCCCAGGCCACCCAGACTGTGGTACCATGCCTCTGCACTCCAGGGAGTGCCAGAGGGCTATACTGGCTGAGGGCAGGAGGGCCAGCAAACTCCAGCCCCAGGGCCCTCTTTTGGCCTTTGTTCTGCTCCCCCAGGGAAGAACTTGCTCTACCAGTTCTGGGACTGAGAGTCACAGCCACATGGTACCCTGCAGCTCCCTGGGGTGCGGTGGAGGTGTTTGCTTTGGGAGTGGGCTGGGGTATGCCTGGACCTTGGTGAGGCATGCCACCCCAGCTCTGAGTTTGAAGAGCCCCACTGGTGCTCAGTCCTGCTCTGTGGCCAGGCTGAAGGGGTCCCCAGGACTGAGCGCAGCTTCAGTGGAACAAATATTGGCTGAACATCTGCCATAGGCTTCACCTGCAAGGTCAGGGACTGACGGGGCTTCATAAAGGCACCTGCACCCAGACTGTGGAGGCTGGAATATGCAGGGTGGGGGTGGGGTGGGGAATGGAGGTTCCCAGGTGGGAGCAAGCAAGTCTGGGGCTGTGGGAGGCTTCTTAGAAGAAGTAGCTTCAGAGAACAGAATTATTATTATTAAATATTTAGAGACAGGGTCCCATTCTGTCACACAGGCTGGAGTACAGTGACACAATCACAGCTCACTGCAGCCTTGAACTCCTGGGCTCAGGCGATCTTCCCTCCTCGGCCTCCCAAGTAGCTGAGCTGACAGGTGTATGCCACCATGCCCAGCTAGTTTTTTTTATTTTTGTAGAGGTGGTATTTTGCCATGTTGTTCAGGCTGGTCTCAAACTCCTGGGCTCAAGCAGTCCACCTGCCTCAGCCTCCCAAAGTGTTGGGATTCCAGGCGTGAGCCATTGTGCCCGGCCTATTACTACCTATTACTTTGAAATGGAGTCTTGCTTTATCATCCAGGCTGGAGTGCAGTAGCGTAATCTCAGCTCACTGCAACCTCTGCCTCTGGGTTCAAGTGATTCTTTTGCCTCAGCCTCCTGAGTAGCTGGGACTAAAGGCGTGTGCCACCCTGCCTGGCTAATTTTTGTATTTTTAGTACAGACGGGGTTTTATCATGTTGGCCAGGCTGGTCTTGAACTCCTGACCTCGTGATCTGCCAGCCTCTGCTTCCCAAAGTGCTGGGGTTACAGGCGTGAGCCACTCTGCCCAGCCATTATTATTTTTTGAGACAGAGGCTTGCTCTGTTGCCCAGGCTAGAGTGTAGTGGTGCCATCACACCTCATTGCAGCCTTGACCTTCTGGGCTCAAGGGATTCTCGCATCTCAGCCTCCTGAGTAGCTGTGTCTGCAGGCCCACCTGGCGAATTTGTTTTTATTTTTTGTAGAGACAGGGTCTCTACAAAAGTCATGCTGCTCAGGCTGGTCTTAACTCCTGGGCTCAAGCAATTCTTCCATCTTGGGCTCCCAAAGCTCTGGGATTACAGACATGAGCCACCACGCCCGCCCCAGAATTATTTTTAAACAAGATATATGTTTTTTCTGATGATAAGAGTAACGTGTATGAAGTGCAGATTTGTGGTAGCGGGGCCCTCGGGTTTTCTTGGCTCTAGGATTTCAGAGAAGGTAAAAAGCTGTGTTGGAGAGAGCAGGGAAGGTGTCTTCAGAAAGTGACTTTCAGAAGGAGCCTTAAGGGATGGGGCTGAGGAGGTACGCCTGCCGTGGGAACTCTGGTCCCTTAACAGATGAACATTCAAAAGGAAAAAAATAGTAACGTGCTCTTACAGAAAAATATAAAACCACTGAGAGAGAGAGAGTTGCTATTAACATTCTGGTTCCTTTTCTTCTAGTCTTTTATTCATGTATAATTTAACACAAAATTGTGAGCATCCTAGGAGAAGTTTTATATCTTGTCTTTTTTTTTGAGATGGGGTTTTGCTCTTGTTGCCCAAGCCGAAGTGCAGTGGCACGATCTCAGCTCACTGCAACCTCTGCCTCCCAGGTTCAAGTGATTCTCCTCCTTCAGCCTCCTGAGTACCTGGGATTACAGGTTTCCACCACCACATCTGGCTAATTTTTTGTATTTTTAGTAGAGACCGGGTTTCACCATGTTGGCCAGGCTGGTCTCCAACTCCTGACCTCAGGTGATCAACCTGCCTCGGCCTCCCAAAGTGCTGGAATTACAGGCATGAGCCACCGCGCCTGGCCGGGCATGTGTATTTTTAAGGCCTGTTGCCTCCATGGGAATGGATTTTGGAATGCATTGCCATAGGGGAAGAGGGGAAGAGCGAACAGCTCTGGTGAAGGTAGAGAAGAGACAGCAGGGTTGAGTCCTGGGGTAGTAAATGCAGGTGTGTGTATATGACATACAGGTGTGTATCATGTGTGTCTGTGTGTATGTGTGTAGGGCATGTTTCTGTGAGATCTTGGCTGAGTGCCGGGCTGAGGTTTGGACTTGTTCCAGTAGGCAGTGGGGAGCCCCTGCAGGGCTCTGGGTGAGGAAGCAGTTCCTGTGGTGCTGGGTGTGGTGCATGGGCTGCTGGCAGCGTTGAGCCAGGTTGAAGGAGGTGGATTTGAAGGCAGGAGCCAGGCGAGGGCAGCCTGGGCTGCAGCGCTGGAGGTGGGCACGGAGAGGAGCGAGTTGCAGTGAGAGAGCGCAGAGGTGAATTCAGCAGATGTGGCAGCTGTTTTGGGTGTGCTGAGAGAGGGCTGAGGCCGGAGGCCTGTGGCAGGCAGCTTGGGTGACTGGAAACAGAGTGAAAGTCCCCTTTGTCTTCTTTCCATGGGGAGAGGGCATGGTCTTGACCTGGATCCCCAGGCATTTGACCTAACGACGTGGCCTGGGGCCATGACCAGGTGGGGAGGTCAGCCTGCCTTGCCAGGGGAAGATGGTGACTTAACCAGTATCACACAGCCCCTCGGGGTGGCGCTGGGCTTTGGCTGACTCTGTGCCTAGCTGCCCTCTGACCATGTACGCCCAGTGTCTCCAGCCTGACTGTGCTGGCCAGGGCTTGCGGTGGCTGAAGGATGACCCCCACCCATGTGGGAGGGCTCTGGGACCCCAGCTGAAATGAGGTAGGGGGACTCTGGCTTCCCTCTTGGGGTCTCTCCTGGCCACAGTTCGGGCAAACTGTGGGCCCTCTGGCTAGGAATCGTGTAACTCTGGACCCTTGGTTCCCACATAGCCCGTGGAAGCCACCGATGATGCCTTTTGGGACCAGTTCTGGGCAGACACAGCCACCTCGGTGCAGGACGTGTTTGCACTGGTGCCGGCAGCGGAGATCCGGGCCGTGCGGGAAGAGTCACCCTCCAACCTGGCCACACTGTGCTACAAGGTGAGGGCCGCCCAGACCCTTGCTGCCACTCTTCCACCCCCCACCCCACAGCGGGAGAAGGCAGGCATCCAGGCCCTCCCACCCCCTGGTCCAGGCAGTCCTGTGGCTTTGCCCAGCTCTCCCGCTTCTTCTCTGTGGTTCTCCTCTCTGCGGGAGGGACCATGGCCGCCGCATTTATGGGGGCTTCTCCAGGCCACATCTAAACTTCGGAAGATCACCGAAGTGATCACTGAACACCTTTGGAAGGTCAGCTCATTCAGCTCCTTCCGTGGGGTGGGTACTGTTAGTGTCACCAGTTTACAGATAGGGAAACTGAGGCTGGGACAGATTCACTTAGCAAGGCCTCAGCCATCCAGTGGTGGGCTGGGTTCTGCCTGTCCCTATGCTCTCAGCTGCTCTGGCCTGTGTCCCAGGCCCCCCGGGGTAGTAAATGCAGGTGCGTGTGTATGACATACAGGCCGACCCCAACTGCAGAGCCACCTGCCAGGCAGCCCCACTGTCTCTCCTCTGCGGCCTGGGTGCCCACCCTGACTCCAAGTGCCAGGGTCCCCTCCCAGCCTTCCAGCCTGCCTTCTGCTCCTGCCTGCCCCCACAGGCCGTGGAGAAGCTGGTGCAGGGAGCGGAGAGCGGCTGCCATTCGGAGAAGGAGAAGCAGATCGTCCTGAACTGCAGCCGGCTGCTCACCCGTGTGCTGCCCTACATCTTCGAGGATCCCGACTGGAGGGGCTTCTTCTGGTCCACAGTGCCCGGGGCAGGGCGAGGAGGGGTCTGTGGGCCTGGCCAGGGCTGGGTGGGAGGAAGAGTCAGCGTCACAGGGAGAGTGTGCTTCGGGGCTGGGCCAAGCTCCTCCAAGCCTCTCTGGGATTTGGGAAGCGCAGGGGTGGGGCCAGTGGGTACTGCTGAGGGATGGTGTTCGAGGCCACCTCCTTGGGCCTTCGGCTCTTCTCCCATAGGGGTCTCTGCCCCCACAGTCCGGAGGAAGTAGGCTGTAGAGAGAAGCTGAGAGCCAAGGGTTGCTGGGCAGAGGCAGGGGCAGAGTAGCTGGGCCCTCTGAGGGCCAGAGAGGGACTGTACTGTCCTTTCTCCCCCACACCATGCCCACCTGCCCACCTGCCCTGGGTTTATCTCCAGATGAGGTGCTGAGGGGTAGGACATAGTGATTCCTAGCAGGGCTGAGACTGCTGAGGTTGGGGTCACTGTCCAGCCCCCGCCAGTCAGTAAGGGAGGTTCCCTTGCTGCTCCTGCCCCGCCCCCTCCAGTCAGTAGGGGAGGCTCCCTTGCTGTTCCTGCCCCGCCCCCTCCAGTCAGTAGGGGAGGCTCCCTTGCTGCCCCTGGCCCAGCCCCCTTCTCTGCCCCGCTTCTGCCTTGGAAGGTTTGGGGCAACCAGGAGTCCACTTCCTCTCCCTTCATTCCTCTGCCCATGGGTGCCTGCCTGGGCTCAGTCCTGTCCTCCACCACCCCTCAAGCCCTGGGCCACCTCTCCCTGGCCAACTCTCACTGAGGCAGCCTGTGGGTGCTGTGTCCTCAGCAGGGAGAAGACGATGACGAGAATGCCAGGCCCCTGGCCGAGTCCCTGCTCCTGGCCATTGCTGACCTGCTGTTCTGCCCGGACTTCACGGTCCAGAGCCACCGGAGGAGCACTGTGGTGAGGGTCCCCAGCCCCAGCCCCAGCCCCAAGGCTGGGACAGGCTCTGGTCCTGGCTTGGGGCCAGGCCAGTTGGAGTTCCCTTGGGTGGGATGCATTGGGGGCTGGAGGGCTCCAGGAGAGCTGAGCTGCCTGGCACATGTAGGCCTGGGTTGAGGGTGGTGGCTGGTACAGCTGGAGGGAAGCCAGCTGGGGCTGGCCCTGCCGGGCGCCTTTGGATAGCTGGGTACAGACACCCATTGTCTTTGCCTGCCCAGGGTGTGTGGGGGTTTGGGGCTGGGACACAGGAGGCCTGGCCCTCTCGCTTCCTGTGGTGGCATGGACTCCACCTTGAGTGTTCTTTGCCCACCCCCCCACTGGGGGCACCGGATTCCCTGCCTGCCCCTCCCTCTCTCCCTGTCCCAAACTGGACCGAGCAAGTGAAAAAAACTAGTGTGAGATGGAAGAAAAATGAGCTTTCAACAGGCCTGAGAATATTCGCTCCTGCCCCGTGCACGAGGGCTGGGGCATTTTGGGGACCTGTCTTTAGGAGAATTGGGGGTCTCTGCCCACGGGACTGTGTAAGGCTCGAGGTGGCCGGGTTCTGACCCAGGCTGCTCACCTCTCGCCCCTTAACCCGGCCTTTCCTGGCCCCGTCCCCAGGACTCCGCGGAGGACGTCCATTCCCTGGACAGCTGCGAATACATCTGGGAGGCTGGTGTGGGCTTCGCTCACTCCCCGCAGCCCAACTACATCCACGACATGAACCGGTCAGCTTTGCCCAGACCCAGAGCCCTCGGTGCAGCTGGACCCCAGGCCGGGCCCCCTCCCCCTCCCCCCGCACAGCTCAGAGAGAGCCCATGGGGTCTCCCCAGGAGACCATCCTCACCTGTAATCCGCCCTTGGGCTTACAGGGGTCGACAGGGATCACTTCCTTCCACGGACCTGGGCGGGGGCGCTGCGCTGGGTGGGCGGTATCTCCGAGAGAGGGCTGGGATCCTAAGGTGCCCTCCCCCTCCCTGCCCCCCAAGGATGGAGCTGCTGAAACTGCTGCTGACATGCTTCTCCGAGGCCATGTACCTGCCCCCAGCTCCGGAAAGTGGCAGCACCAACCCATGGGTTCAGTTCTTTTGTTCCACGGAGAACAGGTGAGGGCCCCTGGCCTTTCGGCTCCCTCCGCTTATTCCAGTCAACCCAGAGCTGAGCCCACTCGCCGCCTGGGTCTCGTTTGAGGGGAGGTGCTGCCCCCTGGTGGCGATGAGCTGTAATGTACCAGCCACACCTTAACACCAGCCCTGTCAGTCTCTCCTTGGAGTCCCCGACAGGACAGAATCTGGGGACCCCTCAGTGATCCGTGCCTGGGTCCTCCATCAAGAGCCGCCTGTCCAGTAAAATAGTTTGCAAACCACGAGTGCAATCTGAAAATTTAAAAACGTTAAAAGGTAAAATTGGGCCAGGCGCGGAGGCTCACACCTGTAATCCCAGCACTTTGGGAGGCTGGGGCGCACGGATCACCTGAGGTCGGGAGTTTGAGACCAGCTTGGCCAACATAGTGAAACCCCGTCTCTACTAAAAATATGAAAACTAGCAGGGCGTGGTGGTAATGCCAGCCACTTGGGAGACTGAGGCACGAGAATCACTTGAACCCGGGAGGCGGAGGTTGCAGTGAGCCGAGATCGCACCACTGCACTCCAGCCTGAGGGACAAGAGGGAAACTCCTTCTCAAAAAAAAAAATTAAAATTAAGTAATAATATATGTCATATAATCCGATCTACCTCAAACTTTAGCATTTAACATGCAATCAGTATCTAACATTATCGAGCTGTTTTAAATCCTCTTTTCCTACTAGGCTTTGAAAATCCCCTGTGTATTTTGCACTTACAGCAGGTCTCGGTTCCGATCAGCCACATTCCAAGGGCTCAACAGTTCCATGTGGCTTGAGGCTGCCATGTGGGACCCTGCAGTTCAGAGAGTGGGTCAGGGTGTGTGTGTGACAAATACCCCGAAGGGCAGGGAGGCCCCGCCCACACGGGGCACTCATGGACTGGGGCACACATGAGCACAGGGGGGTGTCACCTGTGCCATGTGGCGGGGTTATTTGAGCAGGTAGCTCCCCCCAGGAGCTGTGTTGGCCGCACAGGGTCAGTGCCCAGCAGATGGCGGTCCACCTCCGCCTCCCAGACCCTGGTCCCTACACGACACGCGTCATTCTTCAGGTTTCCTAGCCTTCTGCTCAACCTTCCACCCTACTCCAGAAGAGAAGGGAGCCAGGCGACCCCTCCCCCAGCCACTCTGGCCAGAGTTTTCTTTCTCACCAGCCTTATCAGGCAAACTGTCACCCTTTGTCCCTCACTTAACCTGTCTGGGTCTCAGCTTCCTCATCTGTAAGATGAGCAGCTTGAACCGTGACATCTCTTGAGTCTGAGTCGGGTCATCCTTCGGCCTGGCAGCTGGTTGGCTGAGCCTGGGCTCTGCTCCCCGAGGGGAAGCTGCCTTCTCCATGGGCCTCCAATCTCATCTCTGAGGCCCTGATGGAGGGTATCTGCCCCTTAAGACCTTAATGTGTCTTAATCATGGTTCTGCGCCTCCCCCACCCACTCTTCCCAAGCCACTCCCTGGCCTGGCGCTAAAATGCTTGTTGAATGAGGCTGACCCTCCCACGTGGCCAGAGGGGTGTGGCCAGGGGGCTGGGCCCGGAGGAGCCTCTGCAGCCTCACTCCTCTCTGCTGCAGACATGCCCTGCCCCTCTTCACCTCCCTCCTCAACACCGTGTGTGCCTATGACCCTGTGGGCTACGGGATCCCCTACAATCACCTGCTCTTCTCTGACTACCGGGAACCCCTGGTGGAGGAGGCTGCCCAGGTGCTCATTGTCACCTTGGACCACGACAGCGCCAGCAGTGCCAGCCCCACTGTGGATGGCACCACCACGGGCACCGCCATGGATGATGCCGATGTAAGCATGGGAGTGTGGAGGCACCAGCTGGTCCTGCCAGGGTGAGGGTTGCGGGAAGACGCTGGCTCACCCGGGCCTTCTCCTCTTGGCAGCCTCCAGGCCCCGAGAACCTGTTCGTGAACTACCTGTCCCGCATCCACCGCGAGGAGGCAAGTCCAGTCCCCACGGTGGCTTTGCAGGGGGTGGGGGAGGCAAGTGAGACAGGGATATGGGGGATCCTGACCCCTCCATGAAGGAACCATGCTCTCTGTAGACTGGGGCCACCCCAAGTGAAATAGCGGCAGGACTGTGAGAGTTTTAAGGTGCAGGAAGGGCTGATGGCCTCACCTGGGTAGAGGCAACTGGGAAGGCTTCTAGGAGGAGGTGGCCAATGTCATTTCAGAGGTGGTGGGGAGAGAGGGAAATGACAGTGGACAAGGACTTCAGGCCAGGCAGTCGCAGTTCATGTGTCTTGTGACCTTGGTGGGAAGGTGCTTGAACTCCCAGAGTTCTAACTTCTGTAGCTAAAAAATAGGCCCCTTGCTGCCTTCTCACCCTGTGAGCATAAAGTAGAGCACAGCCCAGCTGGTGGCAATCTCAGTAAATGACAGCTCGTCAGAACAGTGGAATGCTCCTCCAGTGTGATGGGGGCATGGGGGGAGTATTTTGGGGAGGGGTAGAAGTATGGAACCTGTCAACCATGAGTCCAAGGTGGGCTGGGACGAGGTTCAGGGTGTGTGTGTGTCGGGGCGGGGGAGGGTCACTGGGAGCAGCAGCCTTGCTCCAGGGGTGGTCAGGGAGTCTGCGGTCTGGTGGAGGGGCCAGGGCTCTCCACACCTATAAGGGACCCGGCTTCCTGCGGCGTCACCCCAGGACAGCTATGGATGATAGCATCTGGCTCTGGGGGAAGGAGGGGACATTTGTGGGGGGCCTGGGCTGGGAAGCTGGAGCTGCAGGGATCTGGGCTGGAGGTCCCCTGCTCTGCCCTCACCCCAGGACTTCCAGTTCATCCTCAAGGGCATAGCCCGGCTGCTATCCAACCCCCTGCTCCAGACCTACCTGCCCAACTCCACCAAGAAGATCCAGTTCCACCAGGAGCTGCTAGTTCTCTTCTGGAAGCTCTGTGACTTCAACAAGGTGGGCCAGTTTCGAGGGCCCTGCAGGGAGATGGGGAGCCGAGGCCCCAGTAGCCCGGCGGTGGGGGCTGGGACAGCGTCAGACTGAGTGGGTTGGGGCAGAGCTGCCCCTCCCTACAACTCTGCCCACTTTGTACCTCCCCGCACCCCCAGAAATTCCTCTTCTTCGTGCTGAAGAGCAGCGACGTCCTAGACATCCTTGTCCCCATCCTCTTCTTCCTCAACGACGCCCGGGCCGATCAGTGTAAGACCAGGGTGGGGTGGGATGCTGGGGGGTTTCCTGGCAGCCAGGTGGAGGGCTGACCATTTGCCCTGCCTCCCAGGAGCTCGGGAAGGGCGCTCTGACCTCCCAGGAGGGAGGCCCCCAAAACATCCCTGCCTGGGCCCCTCCCTTCTCCTCCCACCCAAGAGACCTGTCCCCTGCCACCTGCCACAGCTCGGGTGGGCCTGATGCACATTGGCGTCTTCATCCTGCTACTTCTGAGCGGGGAGCGGAACTTCGGGGTGCGGCTGAATAAGCCCTACTCGGTGCGCGTGCCCATGGACATCCCCGTCTTCACGGGGACCCACGCTGACCTGCTCATTGTGGTGAGGGGGCTCGTGCGGCTGGGCAGGGAGGTGCAGGGGGTGGCATCCTCTTGGTTGAGTCTGGAGGCAGCGGGGACCCCACAGTGTCCCTGTCTCTCCTGGCACAGGTGTTCCACAAGATCATCACCAGCGGGCACCAGCGACTGCAGCCCCTCTTCGACTGCCTGCTCACCATCGTGGTCAACGGTAGGGGCCCGGAGCCCGCCCTCCCCATGCTCACCACCAGGTGGTGCTAGGCCACAGGCCAACCTGCTGCCCGCTCCTGGGTTCAAGCCCCGCCAGCCCACAGAAAGAAATGCAAACTTGTGTACTGTTCATAGTAGCCACGTTAAAAAAAAAAAAAAAAGGGGTGACAACAATTTTATAATATGTTTTATCTAATCCACTATATCCCAAATACCATCATCTCAACACGTAGCCAATATAAAAATTACTACTGAGATATTGAATATTTCCTCTCACACTCAGTCTTGTCGCCCAGGCTGGAGTGCAGTGGCGCCACCTCAGCTCACTGCAACCTCTGCCTCCTGGGTTCAAACGATTCTCCTGCCTCAGCCTCCTGAGTAGCTGGGATTACAGGCGTGCACAACCACACCAGGCTGATTTTGGTATCTTTAGTAGAGACAGGGTTTTGCCATGTTGGCCAGGCTGGTCTCGAACTCCTTAGATTTTCTTTCTTTCTTTTTTTTTGAAACGAAGTCTTGCCCTGTTGCCTAGGCTGGAGTGCAATGGACAATGTCTGCTCACTGCAACTTCCGCCTCCCAGGCTCAAGCAATTTTCCTGCTTCAGCCTCCCCAATAGCTGGGATTACAGATGCCCACCACCATGCCCAGCTAATTCAAACTCCTGACCTCAGATGATCTGCCCACCTTGGCCTCCCAAAGTGCTGGGATTACAGGCATGAGCCACTGTGTCTGTTTTTTTTTTGTTGTTGTTTACATTTAATGTTAATATTATGTGTGTTTTTTTAAATTTTAACAATTTCTTTGACATCTGAAGGAGTTTAGTCCTGTTTATAGGAGCCACTGGTACTTCGATAACATTTTTACTTTATTTATTTATCTTATTTTTAATTTTTGAGACAGAGTCTCACTCTGTTGCCCAGGCTGCAGTGCAGTGGTAAAATCATCATTCAGTACAAGCTCTGCCTCCTGGGTTCAAGCGATTCTCATGCCTCAGCCTCCCAAGTAGCTGGGATCACAGGCCATGTGCCACCACACGTGGCTAATTTTTTCTTTTGTATTTTTACTAGAGACAGGGTTTTGCCATGTTGGCCAGGCTGGTCTTGAACTCCTGGCTTCAAGCAATCTGCCTGCCTTGGCCTCCCAAAACGCTGGGATTACAGGCGTGAGCCACCGCACCCGGCCATATTTCATTTTATTTCTAATTATAGTGACAGAGTCTCACTGTGTTTCCCAGGATCGTCTCAAACTCCTGAACTCAAGTGATCTTCCTGCCTCTGCCTCCCAAAGTACTGGGATTACATAGGTGTGAGCCACTGCCTGGCCTTTTCTGTGTTTCATACATGTAGCACACATGTTAGGACTAGCTGTGTTTCAAGCACGAAGTGGCCGCATGTGGCTGGTATCCACCGTGTTGAGCAGTGCAGGTTTGGACAATTGGCGTCACACAGTATGGAGCTGTAGAAACCCCACCCTTTCTGCCTTTGCCCTTCCCCTCCAGGCCCCCCGGAAGGACTGCACACAGCTGCTGGGGAGAGGAAACGGGAGGGGCCAGGCTCCCTGGGGTTCAGGACCCAGCAAGGCAGGTGGCCATGGGCTAGGGCAAAATGCCTTCAATGTGAACATCTTTTGGAGAGGATGGTCATGGCTAGGGGTGGCTGGCCTGTCTGTGGTCTGGTTTAGACTGCAGGGTGGGTAGTGTGTGGTGGTAGAGGCCTCTAGCTGGGTTGTAAGCTCTGGGTCCAGAACTGTCCCTTCCCCTCCTGGTTCACTCTCTAGCTCCATCTCATAAATCTTTATTTTATTTTATTTATTTATTTATTTTGAGATGGAGTCTCACTCTTTTACCCAGGCTGGAGTGCAATGGCATGATCTCGGCTTACTGCAACCTCTGCCTCCTGGGTTCAAGTGATTCTCCTGCCTCAGCCTCCTAAGTAGCTGGAATTACAGGCGCCTACCCCCATGCCTGGCTAATTTTTTTTTTCTTTTTTTTTGTATTGTCAGTAGAGATAGGGTTTCACTATGTTGGTCAGGCTGGTCTCAAACTCCTGACCTGTGATCTGCCCACCTCGGCCTCCCACCCGGCCCCATCTCACAAATCTTAACTGAGCCGGTTCCGAGGATGCATTTGTGAATAAGACAACCCCGGTCCCTGGCGTGCGGAGCCCTCAGCCTAGTGAGGGAAAATGACACAAGACAAGGAAGTGCGCAGATCGGCAGGGAACTTCAGGCTGGGCGTGCCCCGGAATACATCTCTAGTGACATGGCAGCTTGACGTTCTAGAAAGATTTAAAGTCCTGAGTTTGTATCCCTGCCCGATCATTTCATTACTGGGGAACTTGGGCCAAGTTTATAACCTTCTCGGAGCCTCAGTTTCCCTATCCATAAAATGGGGATCTTGTCTGTGCCCTGCCTCCCTCTTGGCATGGGGGTGGAGGGCTGGCACAGGTGGGATGTGTATGGCTTTGTAAGCAGGACAGCTGTCTTCATGATCGACGGGTGAGGGTGGGGCCTCACTGCCTCCCAGGACTCTGCACGGAGTATGGCCAGTGTAGACGCAGCCTCTCGGGCCTTGGTCTTCCTGGCTCTGCAGGGAGAAGGGAGGGATTGGGAGCAGGAGGATGCTGTGTCACTCAGGCCCAGGATGTGCAGGGATGGCTGGGGGGGCCCAGGAGTGAGCTGGCCCCTCCCCTACAGTGTCCCCCTACCTCAAGAGCTTGTCCATGGTGACTGCCAACAAGTTGCTGCACCTGCTGGAGGCCTTCTCCACCACCTGGTTCCTCTTCTCTGCTGCCCAGAACCACCACCTGGTCTTCTTCCTCCTGGAGGTCTTCAACAACATCATCCAGTACCAGTTTGATGGTGAGGCACCAGCCCGAGGCCCTGGCCTTCAGGGTGGCCAGTGGACCTCCTTCCTACCTAAGGAGGGCACAGCCCAGGAGGTGGCCTCTAGGAGGTGCTGGCCTGCTGGCCTTCTGCCCTGGTTCTTTCATTCAGGGTACATTTACTGAGCACCAGCCATGTACCTGGGTGCAGGGGATACAGTAGGGAACAAAGCTTTGCTTCTTGCCCTGCGGAGCTCACAGCTGGGGATGGAGGCAGGCAGGGAGGCTTCAAACAGATGATTACCTTCTAGCAGGGCATCTGACTTTTGTGTGTGTGTGAGGGTGTCTCGCTCTGTCGCCCAGGCTGGAGTGCAGTGTTGCGATCTTGGCTCACTGCAACCTCCGTCTCCCGGGTTCAAGCGATTCTCCTGCCTCAGTCCCCCAAGTAGCTGGGATTACAGGTGCCCCCCACCACACCTGGCTACCTTTTTGTATTTTTAGTAGAGACAAGCAATCTGCCTGCCTCGGCTTCCCAAAGTGCTGGGGTTACAGGCATGAGCTGCTGGGCTGGACCTTTCCCTTTGTGGGATTTCACCAAGTTGGCCAGTCTGGGTCTCAAACTCCCGAACTCAACTGATCCACCTGCCTTGGCCTCCCAAAGTGCTGGGATTATAGGCATGAGCCGCCACGCCTGGCCTGAAATGGGATAAAAGGGAAGTGCAGAGTAGTGAGACCCTGATGGGTGTCTCAGCAGCTGTCTGCCCAGTGTCACAGACACCCGGCTGTCGGCTGTCACTTCAAGCCTTGCCACTTGTTGGCCCTATGACCGGGGCACGTCATCTGACCTCTCCGAGCCTCAGTTCCCTCATATGTAAGGTGCTCGTAACAATGGTTCTAAGAGTCGCTGTCTCAGAGCGTGTTGGGAAGATTGAACAAAATAACCCGAGAAAGCACTTAGCACAGCACCTGGCAACTGAAAAATCATCCATTTTTATTATTGCTATTTCCAAAGTCAGTCAAATTTGCTGTGATCTCTGAGGGAGAACTAGGGGCAAGATGGGGCAGGAGACAGCACGTGCAAAGGCCCTGGGGTGGGATGTGGAGCTGAAAGTGGAGGAGTATGGCATGAGGCAGGACCAGAGGCAGGCACTGAGAGCCGGAAGAGGTCAGCAGTGGGGATGGATGGCAGGCACACGGCGCGTCATCCTCAGAGACTCCTCCTGGCCCCTTGCTAGGGGAGAGAGTCAGGATATTTAACGGCTGGCCTGGTGTGGACACTGCCGTGCTGGTGCCTGCCCTCTTTGCCAGGTGTTAGCCCTTTAGTGCTGGGTTGTGGGGGTGTCTTGGGCACTGGGGAGGAGTGTTGTGGGGTGCTCAGGCCTGACATCCTGGGATGGCCATAGTGGGCACACACAGCCAGTGCCAGCCTTGGCCCAGCACCCTCTCTTGGGCTCCCTGTACCATCCCCAAGCCCTTTGGCAGACACTCTCCTGTCCTCCAAACTACCCCTTCGAAGAAGCCCACCCCGATTGGATGGGGGAGCGGGAGGGGCCTCCCTGAGGCGAGACATGCTCACTGCCCACAGGCAACTCCAACCTGGTCTACGCCATCATCCGCAAGCGCAGCGTCTTCCACCAGCTGGCCAACCTGCCCACGGACCCGCCCGCCATCCACAAGGCCCTGCAGCGGCGCCGGCGGACACCTGAGCCCCTGTCCCGCACTGGTTCGCAGGAGGGCACCTCCATGGAGGGCTCCCGCCCCGCCGCCCCCGCAGAGCCCGGCACCCTCAAGACCAGCCTGGTGGCCACTCCAGGTCTGGTGCAAGTGGGTGGCAGGAGAGCGTGGATACCGGTGTGGCCGGGGGAGGGACATGAGGATGTGACCTCAGGGTGTCACCCCCATCTCTGGCAAAGAGCATGGCTTGCATTGGAAAGCTGAGGGGATGGGGCTGGGCAACAAGGATGGGGAGGGTACTGGGTGGGCTTAGCATGGATAGCTTGGTGTTGGGGGCAGAGCCTCAGGGCAAGTGTAGACTGTGGAGGGGTGGGCACAGGAGAGGGCGTTGGAGTGATCAGACACTGCCTCTAGAGTCAGTGGAAATTCCAGAGGGAAGCAGGAGTAAAATACAAATGCAAATAAAAAATAAAGTGGGTGGAAGAAGGGCTAGAAGGGGGTCCTTACTCCCACCTGTGCCCTGCCCAGGCATTGACAAGCTGACTGAGAAGTCTCAGGTGTCAGAGGATGGCACCTTGCGGTCCCTGGAGCCTGAGCCCCAGCAGAGCTCGGAGGACAGCAGCCCGGCCAAGGGGGTGGGTGACGGGGACTCCTGGAGCTGGGTGAGGCTGCCCTTCCCTTCCTCCCTGGCTTCTGCAGTGGGGGCTGGGCTGGGGCACTCTGGGGTCATCTGCAGGAGAGGGGCAAGCACCCAGTGCCCAGGGCATCAGAGTCAGTGCTGCTGACTCCCCTGGGGGTGGGGGCCTTTCATAGACCCCTCCCTTGTTTACTGGTCCCGGCAAAGCCCTTGGCCTTCAGACTTCTCATCTCTTGGCCTTATCTGAGCTGGCCTTTACCCAGCCTGCCCTGTCAGCCGCTGGCCCTAAACCTGTCACTAGGTTGGGCTGGGCCTGGGGCCCGGGGCAAAGGCTGCTGGGCTGGGCCTTCCCCTTTGTGGGATTTCCAGCTGCCACTGGAGAGAACTCATAGTCCCCCACCCCTCACCCACCCACTCCATACCTCATCCCTGTTTCTTTCTGGGGGCCAGGAGCCCAGCCAGGCATGGAGGGAGCAGCGGCGACCATCCAGCTCATCAGCCAGTGGGCAGTGGAGCCCAACGCCTGAGTGGGTGAGGGACCCCATGCCAGGCGAGCGGGGGCTGGGGTGTGGGCAGATGGCACTGGGGTGGGAGCTGGCTTGGGGCTCCCTGGCCCAGGGAAGCTCAGTGAAGACTCAGTGAAGATGGCAATGTGTCCAAATCAAAGGACCCTGGTGTAGGAGCCTGCCTCCGGGTCAGTCCTTCCACTGGGTGACATCCCACATGTTTGGCCTCTCTCTGGCTCAGTTGCTTCCTCTGTCTACATGATCGCCAGAGTCCCTAGCAGGATTAAGCTCAGGTGCCCACAGTGCTCTCTTCTTTAATAAATCACTCTTTCCCACTTCCTTCCCTGAATCTCATCCCCACCCGCTGTGTCTCCTGAGATCATACTGACTGCACCGGAACAGGGATAATTGCCGTCCCTGCCTGCCCATGATGTGAGGGCTAAAGGCGACAGTCTCTCGAGAGGCACGTGGCACAGCCCTGGCTTAGTGCGGGGCCATGGTGCTTGCCATTAATAACAATTAACTGTTCTCGGGTCCTGCTTGGTACATTTATTGAGCACCTGCAGTGTATCTGGGTGCAGGGAATACAGTGGGGAACAAAGCTTTCCTTCCTGCCCTGTGGAGCTCACAGCTGGCGATGGGGGCAGGGAGGGAGGATTCAAACAGATGATTACCCTCTAACAGGGCATCTGACTTTTTTTGTGTGTGTGAGGCTCTGTCGCCCAGGCTGGAGTGCAGTGGCATGATCTCAGCTCACTGCAACCTCCATCTTCCGGGTTCAAGCGATTCTCCTACCTCAGCCCCCGAGTAGCTGGGACTACAGGCATGAGCCACCACACCTGGCTGCTTGGTGCCAGGCCTCTGCTGTGGGGAGCAGGGGCGCTTTCTGCCTTGCGGAGCCCGTGGTGCTGGGTCAGGGTCAGGCTTGACTTGCAGCCTCCGGGGGCTGCTTTCCCAGCCGTGGGAACCGGTCCCTCCCCAGGTCCTCTCCTGGAAGTCGAAGCTGCCGCTGCAGACCATCATGAGGCTTCTGCAGGTGCTGGTTCCGCAGGTGGAGAAGATCTGCATCGACAAGTGAGTTGGGTGCCAGCAGGCCGGAGCGTGGTCAGGTGGGCTCTGGACGGGGCAAACTTAGGCTTAGGTGGGCGTGTGATGGAAAGCACGGGTCTTGGGGGTCCAGGGTGAGTCTCCTGCTTCCCTAGACCGTGTGAGTGTGCTGGAGACACCCTCTCTCCATAGGGGCCTGACGGATGAGTCTGAGATCCTACGGTTCCTGCAACATGGTACCCTGGTGGGGCTGTTGCCTGTGCCCCACCCCATCCTCATCCGCAAGTACCAGGCCAACTCGGGCACTGCCATGTGGTTCCGAACCTACATGTGGGGCGTCATCTATCTGAGGTGGGCCCCGGGGGTGGGGTGGTGTCCGCCTGAGAGCCTGTCCAGCAGGTCTCAGCAGGGACCTCTGCTCTGGGCCCCACCACCTGTGGTGGACTTCATGTCAAGATAGTCAACTAAGGCTGCCTTGCCTGCTTGAGGGTGGGCACCCACTGCCCAGGGTGGGCATCGGGATGGAAAGGGCTGGCTTGGCCATTCCTGCTGCCCAGCTCCTCTTGGTGCTTTGTCTGCAAGGTGTCCCGGCACCTGGGTAACCCCCCATTTCCTCCACAGGAATGTGGACCCCCCTGTCTGGTACGACACCGACGTGAAGCTGTTTGAGATACAGCGGGTGTGAGGATGGAGCCGGTGAGGCACGAAGTCTAGGGGAGGGCAGGGCCCTGGTCCCTAAGACTTCCCCCACCCACCATTCTGAGCTTTAAATGACCATGATCAGGGCCTGGGACAGGCAGAGTGGCCGAGTCCTGAGTGTCAGGCCCCAGAGAACCCTGTGACCAGGACAACGTGGACCAGCTCTGATCCCCTCAACCCCCAGGCTGGACTCACAGAAGCCCCATCTCTGGGGCTATGCCCCCACCAGAGATCACCCTCCCAACACTCGGACTCCCTCGTCTTTTTTTTTTTTTAATTTTTATAAAGACGGGGTTTCACCACGTTGGTCAGGCTGGTCTTGAACTCCCGACCTCAGGTGATCCGCCCGCCTTGGCCTCCAAAGTGCTTGGATTACAGGCGTGAGCCACCACGCCTGGCCCGGACTCCCTCTTCAAGAACTGGCTCAGTGCTGTCCCTCAGTGTGCACCCACTCCTGTGCCGCCCAGCCCCAGAGGCAGAAGCCACCGGGTCACTGTGCCCCAGGGGTTTGACCAACGAACCTTGGGCTGTCCCTTGAGGTGCCTGGGCAGGGTGAGGGGTGCTTGAGCCGGCTGTTCCAGGCTCCAGGGGAAAAAGATGTGGCCAGGCTGCTCCTCGAGGAGGCTGGGAGCTGGCTGACCGCAAAAGCCAGGCTGCGGCACCTCCAGTATCCTTGGGGTGTGGTGTTGGGTGGTGAGGGGCTTCTGCTGTATTCTCCTGGATCCCTCTTACCCAGTAATAGGGGGCAGGGAAGAGAACTGGGGGGCAGCTGTTTAGTCCTCCCCGCCCTCCCCACTGTGGATGGGGCGATGCCACCCCTCATCCCGCACCCTAGCTCAGGCCTCGGTCCTGCCCCCCAACCCCTGTGTCAGAACAATCTTTGCTCTGTACAATCGGCCTCTTTACAATAAAATCTCCCACTCCACACTCTGACTCTGTGGTTGAGGCACGGGGCCAGGCACAGCTCTTGTCTTCAGGGGAGCTGGGGACTCTGCACCCCAGGGGGCCCCCAGTGCACGACTGGGAACCAGCATTTGTCATTTTCTGGGGTGAGAAAGCAGGATTAGACCCTGTCACCTAGGGTTTGGGCCCCTGGGCTGTTGCCACCCAGAGAAAGAGCCCACACGAGAGGCCACGGGGCAGCTCCAGGCAGCCACTGAGGCAGCGCTGGGAGGGCCTGTGGTTGCCAGTGCTCCACTTTGAGAGGGGTTGAGGAGGAAGGCAGAGCCTCGCCTGCAGGGCCACGGCTGCCCTCTCTGGCCTCGCCCCAGGTGAGCCCGCTGTTTGCATTGGGCTCAGGAAGATGGATGGGCTGCCACACCTGTCCTTTCCCTTCCATTCCTGCCCCACCCGATGGCTCAGGGGATCAGCCAGCTCTGGGACCCGCAGCCAGGGGTCACAGCCTTCACGGTGAGCCAGCTGCACTGTCCCAGAGACTGGGTGTGCTGGGGAGGGGCGGGGTGGAGAGACACAAGTCCCGACCTGTCTCCCTCACCTCCTCCCCTGGATCATTCCAGGGAAGAACTGGGTTAAACCCCTCCTGGCCCAGGAGTAGGACAGTCCCAGCCTCACAGCCCTACCCAAAAGGACCATTCCTCTCAACCGTGACCAGAGGAGCAGTTCTGTCCCTGCGAACAAATGCCACGAGCCTGAATGCAATCGATTGAACAAATAGGATTTATGCAGCAGGAGAGAGCTGTTGAATCCTGCCTGGCAGCTAATTAACGAGCTCATTAAGAGATAGGCTGTGTGGGGAAGGGAGCTGGCCTCCCAGCTCGGAGCTCGGAGCTCTGAGGATGTCCGGAGCCACACCTGGACCAGATGCTTTTCTTGCAGTAGGAGACAGACCGCCGAGGCCTGGCTGGAGAGGGGCGCCCCTTGCCAAGCTCCCCAGACTTTGTCTTGTAGGTCTGACCTTCCCAGAGAGTAGCCGTGAGGGGACCCCTACCAGCCTCCTGGGGTGTATGCTTGGCTCGCTGATTGTGGTGGGAAGGCAGGGGGCAGGCATGTGCCCAGGCCCCTGCCCTTGGACTCTGGCTATAGGCAGTGCCCTCCCCTTCAGTGAGGCTCTGGGAAGTGGGAGGCCTTGGGAGCCTTTGGCTGGTCTCGGCACCTCTCAGAATGAGGCATCTGCTCAGAGACTCTGGGTTACCATCTTCCTCACCTTGGCACTTCAGGGTTCTGCAGGGGGCAGGCAGCCTCAGGCCCCCAGGTAGACCTCCACGAGGCCTCCCACAGAGTGCATGCGGTAGAAGACCCCCAGAGGCAGGCCGAAGTTGACGATGGCAAACCATATCCGGTAGCCGTAGAAATCCTTTTCTAGCCCGTTCTCAAACTCCGGGTGTATGCCAAATGCGGGCATCATCCACAGCTGGGGGAGGGGATGGCGCTGTTAGGGAAGGGCTCTCCTGTGCCCCAGGGCACTCAGCTCAGGGGAGGCAGCCCTCAAACCTGCAGCCCCTCCAGTGCCAGCCCCATCTCCCACTCAATCTTCCTCTAACCTTTGGGCTTTCAGTGCAAGCTCTTCTCTTCCCCAGATCTTTCTTGCCCTACTGCAGCAGGCCTTAGCCATTCCCAGCCATCTCCCTGAGCTTGCTTGGGGCCAGCCTGAACTTCAGATGGGTCAGGAGACGCCAGGCTCTGCCACCTGTGAGGAGCAGCAGGAATTCCCAGCGTGCCACCTGCTCTGTCAAGCTAGGCACCCCCACCCTGTGCCCTGAGCTCGGGCTTCACTCCTCTGTTAGCTACTTTTTATTTTTATTATTTATTTATTTATTTATTTATTTATTTTTTGAGACGGAGTTTCGCTCTTGTTACCCAGGCTGGAGTGCAATGGCGCGATCTCGGCTCACCGCAACCTCCGCCTCCTGGGTTCAGGCAATTCTCCTGCCTCAGCCTCCTGAGTAGCTGGGACTACAGACACGCACCACCATGCCCAGCTGATTTTTTGTACTTTTAGTAGAGACGGCGTTCCACCACGTTGACCAGGATGGTCTCGATCTCTTGACCTCGTGATCCACCCGCCTCGGCCTCCCAAAGTGCTGGGATTACAGGCTTGAGCCACCGCGCCTGGCCTATTTATTTATTTTTTAAGACAAGGTCTCACTTTGTCACTCAGGCTGGAGTGAAGTGGCAGGATCAGAGCTCACTGCAGCCTCAACCTCCCGGGCTTAAGTGATCCTCTCACCTCAGTCTCCCAAGTAGCTGGGACTATAGGCATGTGCCATCATGCCCAGCTAATTTTTAAATTTTCTTTTTTTTTGAGGTGAAGTCTCGCTCTATCGCCCAGGCTGGAGTGCAGTGGCGCGATCTCAGCTCACTGCAACCTCCACCTCCTGGGTTCAAGTCATTCTTCTGCCTTAGCCTCCTGAGTAGCTGGGACTACAGGTGCGTGCCACCATGTCTGGCTAATTTTTTGTATTTTTAGTAGAGACAGGGGTTCACTGTGTTAGCCAGGCTGGTCTTGATCTCCTGATCTCATGGTCTTCCTGCCTCGGCCTCCCAAAGGGCTGAGATTACAGGCATGAGCCATTGCACCCAGACTAATTTTTAAATTTTTTGTAGAGGGTCTCCCTGTGCTGCCCAGGTTGGTCTTAAACTCTTGGGGTCAACTGATCCTTCTGCCTCGGCCTCCCAAAGTGCTGGGATTACAGGTGTGAGCCACTGTGCTCCATCATTTCTGCTAGTTATGACCCCCACCCCCTCCTACCTTCCTGTCCAAATTCTACCCATTCCTCAGGGAGTGGCTATGCAGGCCCACAGTTCCTTTATTGAGCTCCTAATGCACTTCAGAGCCAATTTATTATTCTCTGTCTGGACCAGAGGTTTCATATCCAGGCTATGTTTTCAGTGCATTGAGGGCTTGGGGTCAAACAACCCTGAGTTTCCCAGCCCTCCACTTACAGGCTGTGGATACTTGGGCAGGTCCAATAACCTAAGCCTTAGTTTCCTCCTCTGTGGAAAAGGACAGGAGTAGTCTCTGTTACATGGAGTTACTGTGGTGATTCAATGAGGTGTGGAGATATTGCAGGGAGAGGTGTACCCGGGACTTCCACTAGGAACTGCGCAACCATTAGCAACATCTTCCACTAGGAGTGTCTTAGAAAATCAGGTACTTCCAGGCTGGGTGTGGTGGCTCGAGCCTGTAATCCCAGCACTTTGGGAGGCTGAGCCGGGTGGATCACGAGGTCAGGAGTTCAAGACCAGTCTGACCAACATGGTGAAATCCTGTCTCTACTAAATATACAAAAAAATTAGCCAGATGTGGTGGTGTTCACCTGTAATTCCAGCTACTCAGGAGGCTGAGGTAGGAGAGTTGCTTGAACCTGGGAGGCGGAGGTTGCAGTGAGCTGAGATCATGCCACTGCAATTCCAGCCTGGGCGACAGAGCGAGAATCTCAAAAAAAAAAAAGAAAGATAATCAGGTACTTCCTGATCTCTTCCTTTAACTGAATCCAGGGATGATTAATTCAGTGGTCTTCCCAAGTAGGCAGGAAGTTTCTGGAGGATAGAAAGGGAGTTTCTGGAGGGTGGAAATCTTACATATTTGTTTGTGAAGAGCAGTTAGCCAAGTGCTTGGCACATTCATTCATGCGAGGCACCCTGTAGGGAACTGGGGGGAAGCTCTTTTTTTAATTTATTTTTGAGTTGGAGTCTCACTCTTGTTGCCTAGGCTGGAGTGCAGTGGCGCGATCGAGGCTCACTGCAACCTCCGCCTCCGGGGTTCAAGCAATTCTCCTGCCTCAGCCTTGGGGGACACTCTTAAGCATCATCAAGATAGTTGGAAAGGGGTATGTGTCCTTGATCCATCCCTTTGTGAGTAAGGCTTTCTGGGTCTGCCTGGCCACCTCAACCCCCGAGACCTCTTAGCCCAGCCACTTACTGTGATATTGCAGACGATGAGGAAGAGTGAGATCTCCTTGAGTGCCCGCCGCTTCCAGTTGAGGTGGCTGTAGGAGTGGATGTAGGCCAGTGATGCCCGCCTCAGGCCCTGGCCCAGCTCTAGCAGGGAGCCTCTGCGGGGAGGCTCAGCCTCCTGCTTCCCTACCACGCCCTCAGGAACTGCCTCCCAGAGTGGCCGCCGGTGCAGACCTTCGATGATGAAGAGGTTCTGGGTGATGTGCTGCAGGATGAGCAGCAGCGAGTAGGCCAGGATGAGGCGGTTGAGCAGCTCATGTGGGCGCGTGGCCACAATGGCCACGATGGAGAAGTAGGCGATGCCCATCTGGCCCAGTGCAGCGCCCATCAGCAGCACCACATCCAGGCTGCGGGTGGGGTTCTTGACTGTGTCCAGCTCTCGCTCCTCCAGCCCGTGTATGGCTGTGCCCGCCAGGCATGCCAGGCTCATGGTGGGCAGCACAGCCACATAGAAGGCATAGTAGAGGATGAAGTACTGGAAAGCAATGACAGGGCCACTGGCCTGGATCTGGAAGAGCACGAAGACACACACGCCTGCCAACAGCACCAGCAGGCCCAGCAGCGGCCCAAAGATGACCCCGTGCAGGTGGAAGGGTGTGATGCCAGGGTGGGCATCCATGTGGTGTGCCACATGGCGGCCCACATTCTTCCACATGACAAACAGCACAGCACAGCAGATGAGGCAGTACTCAGTGCTGAAGGGATAGAGCATCAGGTAGCCCTTCCGGAAAACTTCACACACGGTGGCATTGAGGCACAGACAGGTGTTGGTCTCATTGCCTGGGGAGAGGGGGCAGGGTGGGAGGGGCTGACATTCAGGCAGGCTCTGAGGAAACTGGCTACACAGATCCCTCCCATTCCCTGAAATACAGCAGAGCTGAAAGGGACCAAGATGTTCATCTTACAGATGTGGAAACTGAGGCCCAGGCACAGAAATCAGAAATCCCACTGAATGGTCTTTTTTTTTTTTTTGAGGTGGAGTCACAGTCTGTCACCAGGCTGGAGTGCAGTGGTGCTATCTCAGCTCACTGCAGCCTCTGCCTCTCAGGTTCAAGCGATTCTCCTGCCTCAGCCTCCTGAGTAGCTGGCATTACAGGCGTGCATCACCACACCCGGCTAATTTTGTATTTTTAGTTGAGATGGGGTTTCTCCATGTTGATCAGGCTGGTCTTGAACTCCTGACCTCAGGTGATCTGCCTGCCTTGGCCTCCCAAAGTGCTGGGATTATGGGCATAAGCCACCATGCCCGGCCAGAATGGTCATTCTTTTTCAAAGGAATTGAAGACTTCAGATGCCAGCTTATATAAAGCATTCAAAACATGATGCTGCCAGGTGCAGTGTCTCATGCCTGTAATCCCAGCACTTTGGGGGACTGAGGTGAGTGGATTGCCTGAGGTCAGGAGTTCAAGACCAGCCTGGCCAACATAGTGAAATCCCATCTCTACTAAAAACACAAAAATTAGCTCGGTGTGGTGGCAGGCGCCTGTAATCTCAGCTACTCAGGGGGCTGAGACAGAAGAATCGCTTGGACCAGGCAGGCAGAGGTTGTAGTGAGTTGAGATCATGCCATTGCACTCCAGCCTGTGTGACAAGAATAAGACTTTATCTCAAAAAAAAAAAAAAAAATCATGATGCCAGCCAGGTGCAGTGGCTCATGCCTGTAATCCCAGCATTTTGAGATGCCAAGGCAGAAAGACTTCTTGAGCTCAGGAGTTCAAGATTGGCTTGGGTAACATGGCAAAACCTCGTCTCTACTAAAAATAAAAAACATTAGTTGGGTGGCACACGCCTGTAGTCCCAGCTATTTGGGAGGCTGAGGTGGGAGGATCACTTGAGCCTGGGAAGTTGAGTCTGCAGTGAGCCATGTTTCCACCACTGCATTCCGGTCTGGGTGACAGAGTGAGACTGCGTCTCAAAGAAACTAAAAACCAAAACCCAAAAAATCCCCACATGACATCTCTGGTGCCAAATGTCACCTCCACAGATTACTTCCTGGGCTCAAGGGAAAACCTGTGGTAGTGACACCTGAACCCAGCGATCGGCCTTAGCAGCACGCACTGTCAGGTCATCAGTCATTAGTACCTTGGCGTTGGTGTTCTTCAAAGCACGCAGCATCAGCAGGGGCCAAAAATACCTAACCTGAATCTAATCAAGGTTTTGTCCATAATTCCAATTTCAAGTAAAAGTAGAGGGACTTGAGTTAAACGCGGTCAGGAGGAAGCAACCTGACAAGTCTCAAGATCAGTGGGAAGATACCGACGTAGACTTAACCAAATGCATTGCGTGTTTGAACAAACCGTCTGTAAAAGGCATTTCTGGGGCTAACTGGACAAAGTGGGATATAGACTGAGGCAGAGGACAGAATGAAGTTAAAGAACTTTCTTAACAATTATAATAGCATTGTGGTCATGTGGGGGAATATATCTCTTTTTAAAGAGACACACAATGGGCCTGGCATGGTGGCTCATGCCTATAATCCTGGCACTTTGGGAGGCTGAGGAGGGAGGATCACTCCAGCCCAGTAGTTTGAGACCAGTCTGGGCTCAGAATTTTTTTGTACGAGATTCCATCTCTACAAAAATTTGAAAAATTAGCTGGGGGTGCTGGTATGTGCCTGTAGTCCCAGCTACTCAGGAGGCTGAGGAGGGAGGATCACTTGAGCCCAGAAGTTGGAATCTGCAGTGAGCTATGAGTGCACCACTGCACTCCAGCCTGGGTGACAGAGCAAGACCCTGTCTCAAAAAAAAAAAAAAACCAACAAATGTATATTGAAATATTTTGAGATAAAATGTCATGATTTCTGTAATTTAAGTACTTCAGCAAAAATAAAAAAAATAAATATGGCCAAATTTTAATAATTATTATACTGAGGTGATGGGTTTATCTTTTTTTTTTTTTTTTTTTTTT
>NW_022436988.1:7960873-8048714 GCF_009761245.1 Sapajus apella
TTTTTAGTAGAGACAGGGTTTCACCATGTTGACCAGGATGGTCTCGATCTCTTGACCTCGTGATCCACCCGCCTCGGCCTCCCAAAGTGCTGGGATTACAGGCTTGAGCCACCGCGCCCGGCCAGGTTTATCTTATTCTTCTACTTATTTGCAATACTTGAATTATTTTATTTATTTATTTATTTTGAGACAATTTCACTCTTATCTCCCAGGCCAGAGTGCAATGGCGCATCTCAGCTCACTGCAACCTCTGCCTCCTGGGTTCAAGCGATTCTCATGTCTCAGCCCCCCGAGTAGCTGGGATTACAGGCACCCACCAGCATGCTCAGCTAATTTTTATATTTTTAGTAGAGATGCGGTTTCACCATGTTGGCCAGGCTGGTCTCAAACTCCTGACCTCAGGTGATCCGCCCTCCTCGGCCTCCTAAAGTGCTGGGATTATAGGCGTGAGCCACTGTGCCTGGCCTTGAATTATTTTATAATATCAAAATCCATGATGTCACTTGCCAAAAATTCTCTCTTGCACAGCTTTTCTGAGAAACGTAAGCAGAGTATAGAGAATGCTCACAGTACACAGGCGTGTCGTGACTGGTGCAGCTAGTATGTGAATGTGTGAATGTGCCGGGAGGGCTGGGCTGCAGTGCGTGATGGTGATGCCACCTGGGGTGGGGTGAGGCATGTACATACAGGTGTGGCTGAACCCCACAGAGCAGTGTTCCCATGTGGGGTATGGGATGTGGCCTCTAGGATAGGAGGTGAGGCGTGTGGGACAATCTTGAGAGCTTTTCTGCCCAGAAATCTTCTGTCCCACCAGATTGATAAGGCTAGGTACCTAAAATTCTATTAGGAAGGCATTCCTTTCAGCCCTGGAGGCTGTTTAGTTGCTTGAGAGTAAAATGCAAATGCCATGGGTGGGGTGCATACCTGAAGGGTTTAGTGGCCAGCTCAGCCAGGATCAGTGGCTGGCTTGCTGATGGCTATCTGGACGCCTGGAGTGGGGTGCAGGGCACCAACACCTGATGGGGTGGGATGAAAATCACTAGCAAACCTGTTTTCTGTTGATTCGAATCTGGCCTTTAGAGTTTTCTCCCATCTCTGTAGGCTAACTGAGCCTCACCTGTTTTGGGGAGTGTAGTGTGTGTGTGTGTGTGTGTGTGTGTGTGCGCGCGCGTGTGCGCGTGCGTGCGCACGTGTGTGTGTGTTTGGTTTTCAGGGCAAGGAAGTCCTGGTCTCCTTTCCATACCTGAGAACTTTTCCATGAGGACGCCAAGCTCAGCTTCGATCTCTCGGTGCATGGAGTCATTGGTAACGGCCAGAACCCACAGCAGCAGGTTTGTGGCCAGGGTCAGCATCAGGCCACACCTGGAGAAAGTGCCACACTCTTACACACCCTGGTTGGCTCCCCGGGCACCAAACCCTCACCATCCGCTGTTGTTGGGGCAGCCACTGACTACCTAGTGTCACGCTGGCACTAGGACACAGAAAAGCCTGCCCTGGGGCCACCTGGGACAAATCCCAGTCTAACCTATAGCCCCAGGGCCACCCTGACCAGGGAAGCTGTGGGGAGGACAGAGAGGCTGGGGGTTTGGGAGGGGGAGAAGTCTTACCTAGTGAAGTTGGTTTGGACCTGAACACAGTCTTTGCAGTGTTTCCAGAGCACCCAGGTCTGAAAGAGACAGGGCTTTGAGCCCAAGGGCTGGTGGAGGTGGTGGGACCCCAGTGTGAGTTCCTGGGGTGCATGCATGTATTTACAGTGGAAGACACAGGGAGAGAGACTGGGTCGGAATCCCAGCTCCACTGCTTCTTGCTGTGTGGTTTTGAGTCAGTGGCAAACCATCTCTGAGCCTTAGTTGCCTAAGCTCTGAAAAGGGACCAAAAAGCCCATCCTTTGGGGAAATGCCTTCTTATTGAGGGACATAAAGAAGACAGTGGGAATGAGGCACCCAACACAAGGCCTGGAGAATCAAGCGATTCTCCTGCCTCAGCCTCCGAGTAACTGGGACTACAGGCGTTTGCCACCACGCCCAGGTAATTTTTGTATTTTTAGTAGAGATGGGGTTTCACTATGTTGGCCAGGCTGGCCTTGAACTCCTGACCTCAAATGATCCACCCACCTTGGCCTCCCAAAGTGCTGGGATTACAGGTATGAGCCCCCACCAGCGGACATTGTATTCTTAAGGTTTGTTCCTCTAGGGAGTATATATTCAGGGATGTACCTACATACGCATAGACAGCTGGACTTCTAAGTGTCTATGTTGGTGACACGGTGTGTGTGTTGATGCAGGAACACACGGGTATGTGTGGACGTGAACACTTGTGTGACAGATGTGGTGTGTGTGCAAAGACCCCGGGGCATTTGGTATTTGCCTATGTGGCTGTTCCTAGGTATAGGTAGTGGGAAATGTGTGCATGGCATGGGTAGATAGGGCGTGGGGACGGGAGAAGCCTGTCACCTGGATGCCAATGAAGACCATCTCAATGACAGGGAAGAAGAGTCTCAGCTGTGACTTGCAGTGGATGTGGCTCACGTCGTAGCCTACTCGGAAGATGTTGAGGCAGAAGGTACAGCTGCCAAAGAGCACCAGGGAGCCTAGCCGGGCGTACGGGTGGGCGTTGGCACCTGCCCAGAACCGGCTCTCCCTCCCCGTCCCTGCCTCGCCCCCCCCAGCATCCCGAAACTCACCCCGCACCCAGAGGGGCCCCGCGTGAGGGTCTTGGTAAAGCACGGCATGTGGCTGGCGAGTGGTGCTCGCCACGTAGTAGAGAAGCCAGAGCAGGGAGAGGACCTTCAGCGTGGCCAGCAGGATCCACACGTCGCCCAGAGTAACGGCCACCTTGTTGAAGATCATGCTGCAGATGAAGGCCCCACCCAGGAACACCACATTCAGGGCCAGGAGCCCTGAGAAGAGCTGCCCGGCCTTCTGGGCCTGCTGGTCCCGCCGCAGCAGCAGGGAGAAATGCCGCACCAGCCAGGACTTCTGCCGGGGCTGGGCAGCGGCCGCTGTCTCCTCGGCCCCCACGTCCACTGGGTTCTCCTTCTCTGGGGCTGCTTCAGTCTCCTGTGCTTCTGGAGAAGGCATGGGTAGAGCCTCAGCAGGGGCTGGAGATGGAGAAAGTGTTCTGGGTTAACTGCCAGGCTGACCTGGGTTCAAGTCCACCCTGCTCCTAACTGCTGTCACTCAGGGCCAGGTATGCAGCCTTTCTGGTTGGGACATTGGAACTAACAACAGCTGCCCAGTTGCCTTACAGGACCTAAGGAGGTTCAAACAGACCAGGAGAAACCCTCTGTGCTGCACACAAACATGGGGAATTAGTTTGGCTGGTGTGAGGATCATGTCCTCCCTCTCAACCTCACTTCCTGACTTGTGCCTGATCCTAAGGTGAGCAGACTCTGCCTAGTGCCTGGTCAGTTTCCAGGGCTGTGACTTTTTGTCATCAAAAGGCAGCGGTGTCCTTCCACCCCCCCCCGGGAGGAATTTCAATTCTGACATCAGGGAGGGCAAGTTGGTGTCCTCTCTTATCCTGACGCTGATTGGTTGGGAAATGATTGCCTAAAATGTTTTGTAGAGAAGCATCCTGAGGCTGTGCCTGGGCTTGGTAGGAAAGAATGGGAGTGATCTGAAACATTACTGTATTATGGGAACATACAAGCACCTGGACAATTACTTTTAAAAGGTCTAGACCAGCGGTCCCCAACTTTTTTGGCACCAGGGACCAGTTTCCTGGAAGAGAATTTCTCCATGGATGGAGGGTAGGGGATGGTTTTAGGATGAAACTGTTCTGCTTCAGATCATCGAGTATTAGATTCTTATAAGGAGTGGGCAACCCCTAGATCCTTCACATGCGCAGTTCACGGGGGTCATGCTCCTATGGGAATCTATTGGCACTGCTGATCTGACAGGAGGCGGAGCTCTGGCTGTCATGCTCCCTCCCCATCACCTCCTGCTGTGCGGCCTGGTTCCTAACAGGCCATGGGCTGGTACTGGTCCTCAGCCTGGGGACTGGGGACTCCTGGTCTAGATGATACCCATCAATTTCACAACAGGAGTTTCTTCTGGGGTGAGGCTACTGGGATTAGGAGTGGTAGACTTTTTAGCTTACTGTTCTAGTTTTTTTTTTTAATCAGCACAGTACTTATGCAATTAAAAGTAATTTTAGGTTGGGCATGGTGGCTGATGCCTGTAATCTCAGCACTTTGGGAGGCTCAGGTAGGAGGATTGCTTGAGCCCAGGTGTTCAAGACCAGCCTGGCCAACATAGCAAGACACTGTCTTTACATATGTGTGTGTGTGTGTGTGTGTGTGTGTGTGTGTGTGTGTATGACGGTTTATGCCTGTAGTCCTAAGTACTCAGGGGGTGAGGCAGGAGGATGGCTTGAACCCAGGAAATCAAGGTTGCAGTGAGCTATGATTAGGCCACTGCACTCCAATCATTTGCAGTGAGTGACAGAGCAAGACCCTGCTTTTAAACATAAACAAATAAATAAAATAATTTAAAAATACATTAAAGATTTAGGGAAAAGGTTCTGGGGTTGATTTACAACATCTGCTGAGAGCATGGGACAGGCCCAGATCAGCACCACTGCCATGCCCTTGACTTTGAAGGAACTGACTTCCCTTTTTGTACCCCTTCCCCCACTCCCGGAAGCACTACGAGTGCCTGCTGTCACATAGGAAACACAATCTTTACCCTCCTCTTTTCCTGAACATCTCCTGCCACTCCCTCACCTCTCCCAAGCATTCACTCAGGCCAACCATTTTGTCAACACTTGCTTAGACCAGATTTTGGGTCACCCAATGCCTGCAGCTCAGAGTCCAGCATACTCTCCCCACTGGGCACTCCTTCCTGGTGGGACTGAGCTGCTGTTGAGAGTGGGGACAGTTCCGCTGCTTCTGGGTGCTCTTCTGGTGGGGAGGAAGCTGATTTGGAAGGCTCCCTAGAGACCCCCTGTGCCACCCAGGCTCTTCCTTGGTCCTGCTCCTGCCCTTGTGCTCTGGGCTCAGGGTTCTAGGTGCTCACCGTCTCCATTCTCTTTCTTCCTAATGGTCACAATCTCAGAGTGGCATCTCCATCTCCACATCTCCTAGCAGAGAACTGGGTGTCCTCTTTGCCTCTCCCCTCATCCCTTGCATTCTCTTAGGCCCCAAGCTTGTTCGTTCCAGCTCACAAGTTGCTCTTAGATTTTTCTTTCTTTATTTTTAGAGCTAGGGTCTTGCTCTGTCTCCCAGCCTGGAGTGCAGTGGCACCATCATACCTCACTCCAACTTTGAACTCCTGGGCTCAAGTGATCCTCCTGATTCAGACTCATGAATAGTTGGGACTACAGACAGGCATGTGCCATCACACCTGGCTAATTTTAAAAATTTTTGTTGCAGAGATGGGGTCACAGTGTGTTGCTTAGGCTGGACTTGAACTCCTGGCCTCAAGTGATCCTTCTGTGTCAGGTTCCTAAAGTGCTGGGATTATGGGTGTAAGCCACTGTGCCTGGCCTGGATTTTTCTTGACATCAACCACTACCTGGTCTGGGCCCCCTTCGTCACTCTCTTGGACTGGGCTCCCTGCCCAGAGTACCTCTCCCCTACTGAAAGTCCTGCAGAGGCAACTAACTGCCCTCAGTATAAAGTCCAAACTATGACACAGCCTGCATGGCCTCTCAAAATGAGAGGTGTATGATTAGCATGGACCTGGACAAGGTTCCAGGTTCTCTGCCCAAGGCAGGGTAGCTGCTGCTGCTTCCTGGTCTGGCTACAGCTTGGCTCTCCAGCATCATCTTCAGACCCTACTCCCCTCTCCTTGGGCTACACCATCTTGCTGCCTTTCCTGGAATCCCCCCAGTCTTTGCCCACACCTTACCCTTTGCCTTTAATGCCTACCCCTCTCAGCCCTTGGCTAACTCTAACTTGTCCTTCAGGACTCGGCAGATACTCCGCCTTGTCTCCGCAGCCCTCCCTGATCAGCCCTCCCACCGCACCCCGTGCTGATCACCCATTGTCCTCTGCTTCCATTAGCTGTGCTTTGCTCTGTCTCTCCCTTGAGACCCCGGGCTTCAGGAGCTTCAGACACACCCTCTCTGCAGCACCAGAAGACCTTCACCATATCTGGCTTGAAAATGCAACCTCTCCAAGCTCCCATTCTCCCCTGCTCACCCACCTGCTTCAAATTTATACCTTCTGCTGTTCTCTTCAGGGGCAGATGGAGCACTCAAACTTGAGCCTCTTTTTGAGATTCTACAAATGATTTTTTCCCCTTTCCCAGTCCACTCTGTCATCCTTGCCCAAGTTCTGTCCCCTCTCTGTCCCCACCCACCTCCCCTGTCGCACTCAAGGTGCCTGCCACCCACACCCACCCAGGCCCAGGTAGAGAGCTCCGCATTTCTCCCATGGTCTCCTGCCTCCTGCCATCCCTCCTGGACACTGCTCTTCTTTTTTCCCTGCCCACCACTTGCCTATCCTCCCCACCCACCTGGAAAGCGTTTCTCTCTGCCTAAGCCTTTTGGTACTACTTTGCTGGGGTCACTCCCCTCTGTTGAGAGTAGATGTGCCCTGTTTGGTGTCCTGTGGGTGTAGCTGGCTCTCATTAAGGCCCAGAACTCCTCCAGGACAGAGACCGGGCCCTGCTTAACTCAGACCCTGAAACCTAGCACAGATGTGACATTCACTCAGTGTTTGCCCACTGACTGTGTAGTCTTCTACAGAAGAATTTTCAGCACCAGAGCTGTGGACAGAGACCCTCCCCATTAAACTCTTTCCAGGCTGGCAGGGGAGGAGACTCCAGATGATCTTTATTTTTCCCTCCTAGTTGAACAAGGCTGGGGCTCACAGGGCTGCCTCCCTGCTCCATATCTCCCAACCCTAACTGCTCTACTTTGCCTTCCCCAAAACCCTCTCCCCCAGCCCCCAAGCAGGGTAGACATGATCAAGAGCCAAGATTCCAGCACTTATTACCTCTGTCATCTTAGACTACTGAGACTACTACAGAGAGCTACGTAGACTCTGTGCCTCAGTGCTGTCATCTGCAAAACGAATACACAACTATGGAATAGTAGCTGGTGCATAGTAGATGCTCAATAAAGACTTCCTGAGCAAGGCTGGGTTCAGTGGCTCACGCCTGTAATCTCAGCACTTTGGGAGGCTGAGGCAAGCAGATCCCTTGAGCCCAGGAGTTGAAGGCCAGCCTGGATAACATGACAAAACCCTGCCTCTACAAAAAATACCAAAAAATTAGCCAGGTGTGGTGGCATGTCCCTGTAGTCCCAGCTACCTGGGAGGCTGATGTGGGAGGATTGCTTCAGCCTGGGAGGTTAAGGCTGCAGTGAGCTGTGATCACACCACTGAACTCCAGCCTGAGGGACAGAGTTAGACCCTGTCTCAAAAGAAAAAAAAAGTACTGAACGAATAAAGGAAGGGATTAGTACCAAATAGGGGCTTTGTCAGATTTACATGATTTAATACATGCAAGCACAGTAGAGAGTAATGCCTGGCGCCCAGAAAGCACAGTATTAGCTGTCTCTGCATTTCCTTCCAGTTCGTTTCAGGTCCTGGAGAGCTGGGAGGAGTCCGGATTATTGGTGAATTTCAAGAATGGGTTTTACACAGACTGGAGGGGACACTGGGGGACAAGGTTCCACGTTCTCTCCCTCTGGGGTCTTTCTCCCACGTCTCCCACCCTGGGGGCCAACCCTCCAAAGGCCGCTGGAGTGAGCCCTCAAAGGAGCGAATTTAGTCCCTGGCTGGGCAGGGGACCGGAGTGGGCATGCAGGGGTCTCAGGCAGAGGGCTAGGGCTAGGGCGCCTGGAACTGACAAGGAGGACTCCGCCGCCCCCTGGCACGCCCCTGGGCACGACGCCAGTCCAAGGGAGGGCCGGGACACCGAACTGGTTTGTGGGTCTCGGTTAGAGGCGGTGGTGATGAAAGCCGCGAAGCCGAAGCCCAAGCCGTCGGGCCCAGGAACTCAGGGCCGGCTCCCAGGAGGCTGCTGATCGCGGGCGCCCTCGGAATTTCCTTCCTAGCCATTTAAGGGACTGTGGGGCCGGGGGGCAGCCGCTTCGAGCGTACCCTAGACCGGGCACCTAGACAGCCCCAACCAACCCCACGCCCCAGGCCTCCGCACCCACTTTCTGCTGTGTGGGCCCGGCCGGGAGGAGCCGCGCCCTGCGGCCCTCGTGCGGCCCAGGTTCACGGAAAGGAGTAGAGGCGCAGAGCCCGGGTTGAGGGGCGGGCAAGGGGCTGGTCTCAGATCAAAGGGAGTTGATCTCTCCACAGTCACCCTGCTCTCCCGCTCAAATCCCTGCAGCCCCTACTCGTGAACCCGGCTTTGGGGGCGTAGCGTGTGCCAGTGTCTAGGGGGCTCTGGCTGGGAAAGCTTCGCCGGCGCTCCGGGCTTACCTGAGGCCGGGACAGGCATCGCCGCCGGCTAAGCACCGACTGCGGGCGCTGTGCGGATCGGGTCGTCAATCCCCAGGTGAGACCGATGCCCCCGACGCCCTCCCCCAGCAGGACTGCGCAGCCGCCGCTCGGACTCCGCGGCCCATCGATTTTTCTGTTGACTTTGGAAATCTCATTAATCCCTCTTTAATTACCCTGCCGGGGGCTCGGACCCAGAGGGTGCAGCCAATTGTGAAGCAGCTGGGCAAGAGGGCGGGGCCGAGGGCGGTGCAGGTGCGGGCAGGCAGGGTCTCCAGCTCGCATCCCATCCTTGTCCTCGGGTGGGGTGAGAGGGGTGCAGTGTTCTTAGGCCCAAAGTAAAGAGCTTGTGGGGTTCAGTCCTGGCTTTCCTTCGGTGATAAAGCTGGGAATGGACGCCCTCACTCCAGGCCCGGAGTCTCTTTTTTTCTGTGACCTACCTAGTCCCAGGCCTGGAGGCTGCCTGGCAGGACCCTGTATCTCCCTTAAGTCAAACCTGAACTTGGTATGGGGAGAGTTGGAGCAGAGCCCCATTTTGACGGGGCAGGAGGCCTCCTCAGCTCCACCTGCAGCCTCTGAGAACTACTCGCCTCCTTCTGCCGACAGGGTCCGGGCACACTTTCCTCAAAGTCCCCTGAACTCCAGGTGCTGCTGTTCCCATGCCCTCCCCCAAATGCCATCTGCTCCGTGGGTCCCACCCAGCCCTTCCCCTCCCCCTGACTCTGCATGGCCACTCCCACCTTTCACTCTTCTTCTAACTGTGGAGCCTCCTTCCCTTCTCTCTGCTGTCTTCCATCCTAAGCATCTCTATATCCTTTGTAGAGTAGAATCCCCAGGACTTAGGGGAAGCTCCTAGCGGAACTCCTGGGGCAAGGGGAGGTCAGGGGAGGCCCCAGGTGGTGAGGATCTGAGTCTCCCAACTCCTCTTAAACTAGAACTGCCCTGTTTATACCTTTATTTTTTTTTTTGAGATGAAGTCTTGCTCTGTCTCCCAGGCTAGAGTGCAGTGGCTCGATCTCAGTTCACTGCAACCTTTGTCTGTTGGCTTCAAGCGATTCTCCTGCCTCAGTCTCCTGAGTAGCTGGGATTACAGGTGCTTACCACCATGTCCAGCTAAAGAGACAGGGTTTCACGTTGGCCAGGCTGGTCTCGAACTCTTGACCTCAAGTGATCCGTCTGCCTTGTCATCCTAAAGTGCTGGGATTACAGGCGTGAGCCACCGCGCCTGGCCTATATCTATGTTATAAACTTGGATTCCTGTAGTATTTTATTTGAAGGGAAAAAATGATCTGCTTGAAAACAAAGTTTGAAAATTATTGTTCCTAGCAGAAAGGCTCTGGTTTTTTTGTAGCTATGTGACCTTGGGCAAGTCACTTTACCTCTCTGGGCCTCAGCGTCCTTTTTTGTAAAATGCAGACATTAGACTAGGTCACTGCTTCCTAAACTTTCTTGTGTCATGGGACACATAAAAAAAATGATTAGATTGGGTGCTGTGGCTCATGCCTGTAATCCCAGCACTTTGGGAAGCCGAGGCGGGAGGATTACTTGAGCCCAGGAGTTCAAGACCAGCCTGGGCAACAAAGTGAGACTCCCCATCTCCACAAAAAATACACACGCCAAAAAAATTTAGCCAGGCGTGGTGGCAGTCGTAGCTGTAGTGGAATCCAGCTACTCAGGAGGCTGAGGTGGGAGGGTCTCTTGAGTCCACGAGGTTGAGGGTGTAGTGAGCTATCTGTACTCCAGCCTGGGCAAAAAAGTGAGACCGTTTCAAAAAAATAAAAAATGATTATTTGTATACATCACCTGGAGATAAAGGGAAAAGGAAGATGGCAGTTTGGGAACTCCGGTTACCTGCTCTGTAGTCTGTCACTTGGATTTTGCTTACACGTTACAAAACTTGAGATCTGAAAATCTCCAGGCGCCCTTCCCACTCTGAACCCCAAGATCCTCTCCTATGACCATCTTAGATGGGACAACAGAGACAAACAGTGAGGATGGGGAAAAGCACAGGTTTATTGGTTTCCAGCTCCAGGCAGTGCACTGGCCAGGCCCCAGGGCAGGATTAGAGTTGGAGCCGGAGCCAGCACTTCCAGATCCTGCTGGTCCTAGAAATGCTGCCAGGAGAGGTCTCCCTTCCCCAGCCACCTCCTGCCCCACAGTCATACTGGGGTGGATGGGCCTGTCCTGATTGTGATTTAAAAATTCAACCTGGAAAAATAACTTTTGTGAAAATTCCACTCTGGGACCAGCAGACAATGGGCTGTCATACGGCACCAGCTGGGATTCAATTCCCAGAGGATGTCTGAACGGGCACAGGAGCTCAGTCTCCTCTTCCCACTCCCTGCCATATCTCTGTCGGAGGCCTCAGGACAGCACGTAGACCTCCAGTAGGCTGGAGACGGCGTGCATGCGGTAGAAGATGCCGAAAGGGAGGCAGATGTTGACGATGGCCGCCCACAGGGAGTAGCCGTAGAAATCCACCTCCACTGTGTTGCTGAAGTGAGGGCGGGCCCCGAAGGCGGGCATGATCCACAGCTGTGAGGAGAGGGGAGGATTTCAGGAGCTGGCCCAGATGGAAGCCTGTGGGTCATTTCTGTGGGCTTTGCTGGGCTGTGGCAAGATGGGAGCCCATCCTTCTAGCTTGGTGGACAGGGAGGGCTGGGTGTCAGTGAATGGGCAGCTCCAGTATTTTGGACAGGACCTGACACTCTCTAAGGCGCTTAGGAAGTACGCCCAACTGAATTTGTCATCCCCAGGCTAGGAGTCCACCTGTGATTGCCTCTTCCAAAATCTTAGCAGGGTCTCAGTGTGGGATCGGGGAGGGGAGAAGAGGTTTCACTAGAAGAAGAGGTACAAACAGTGAAATCAGCAGCTCTGTCCTGGGGGGTTGTGTGCACAGGGGTGAGGGTGGCAGAATCAGATAGCCTAAGGGGAGGGGTTTGGAGTTCAGGCAGAGGGCCACTCCACGCTGTCCCTTCCTGAGCTCTGCCCTCCAGCTCTCTCCTCATCCCCTTCTCCCTTCCCAGGGCTGGGAGGAGGTGGATGTTGGAATCCTGCTTTCTCTCTGGCTATGAGCTCAGAAGGTTCAGGTGTGAGTAAAAGCAAAGAACAAAGATTTTTAGACTAGCCCCACCCCTACCCCCAATTAACTGTCCTTGGACACACTGCAGTCTCAGCAGGCACTCTAAGCCTGTTCTGTCCTATAAAATGAAGGAGATGGAGAAGATGATATTGGAGGTGATTTAGGCTCAGATACCTGGAGCAAGAATAGCCTCCCAGAAGGTGGCCCCTAGCCTATAAGCCAGGCCTGGGTGGAAGGTGGGGTCAGGGCCAGAGGGCAGGGGGACAGGCACCAAAACTGGTCCAAGACATGCTAAGGTCTGGGCCTTTTGCTTCTACTGATAGGGTCAGAGATTGATGACCACATGTCTTACTTTGTCGCCTAGGCTGGAGTGCAGTGGTGCCATCTCGGCTCACTGCAATCTCTGCCTCCCAGGTTCGAGTGATTCTCCTGCCTCAGCCTCCTGAGTAGCTGGCATTACAGGCACATGCCACCACGTCTGGCTAATTTTTGTGTTTTTAGAAGACATGGGATTTCGCTATGTTGGTCAGGCTGGTCTCAAACTCCTGACCTCGTGATCCACCCGCCTCGGCCTCCCAGGCCTCCCAAAGTGCTGGGATTATAGACCTGAACCACCGCTCCTGGCCTTTTTTTTTGTTTGTTTGTTTAAGTGAAATTAACTCCGTTGGAAGGCTCCTGCATGGCATCATCCTACATCTATGGGTACCATGTCCTGGAGGATGGCCCTTCACAGTGGGACTCACTAAGAACAGCTCGTAGTCAGGGCTGCTGGTTCACCTCATGCAGGCAGGATTTCATGGGGTAGAGTTCACTCTGGGATCTTTCTCTGTGGGATATACCCACATTGAGTAATTTTCTATATTAGGGATATTTTTCTATTGCAGGTTAAAGCTGAAAGAACTGTTTTTCTATTGAGTGAAACTTCATTAGAAGTGTTTTATTCTCTTTGAGATGTACCCACATAGGTACATGTTTCTGTATCAGAGGTCATTGTAAGCCCCACTGGGCCATTTCTGTCTTGGGTTGTACTAGAAACATCAAGAGTCTTTCTCTATTGGGGTGCACCTTCATTCCCAGTGTTTCTGCCCTGGGATGCTTCTATATAGAGAACATATTTGTATTGGGTGAAGTCTATTGGTCTTCTTTTTTTGATTTGTTTTTTTTTTTTTTGAGACAGAGTCTCGCTCTGTTGCCCAGACTGGAGTACAGTGGCACGATCTCAGCTCATTGCAACCTCTGCCTCCTGGGTTCAAGCAATTCCCTTGCCTCAGCCTCCTGAGTAGCTAAGATTATAGGCATGTACCATCATGCCTGGCTAATTTTTATATTTTTAGTGGATATGGGGGTTTCACTATGTTGGTCAGGCTGGTCTTGAACTCCCAGCCTCATGTGATCTTCCTGCCTCGGCCTCCCAAAGTGCTGGGATTATAGGCGTGAGCCACTGTGCCTGGACAAGTCTGTTGCTCTTAATCTTTGCTGAGTCACTGGGGAGGGGGTGACTGTTGTAGATGCCCTCCTTCCCAGCTGGCCTGCCACTTCACTCTGCTAACAGACTGCTCACACTTATGCTGGTCTCCGCTACTTCCTGATGCTGCTCCAATTATTCTGAGAAGCAGGCAGGTCACAAGTTCCCAGGAGCAGTCACACTTCCCAGCGCGGGGTGAGGGCCCCCCACCTTCCACATCAGCTCTCAGCTTCCTCTCACCTCCGCCCAGTCCCTGTGTCTACCTTCCCTGGGACCCCTCCAGCTCTATCCGGTGCCTAGATGCCAGAATGCTAGGATTTCATATTCTCTGTGTGCCCTGAGATGCCATTTTCCCCAAACTACGGCTGACCCCCTCTGAACCTGCTCCTTTCCTAGAGAGCTGTAAGATTCTCAGGTGGGCTGCGGGCAAGACAGAGAAGGCTAAGTGCTTAAACCTGCAAGAGGATCCTTCCTCAGCCTCTTCTTCTCCCAAGCCCACCCCTTGCTCCCCACAGCTACTCACGATCACATTGCAGAGCAGGAGAAACAGAGCAATGTCTTTTAGGCACCGGCGTCTCCAGTGGCTTCTGGGGGTTGAGACGATGCCCACTGCTTCCTGCTGGTCTGCAGGGCTGGGGCTGACCAGCCCGGGGCTGGGTGGGCAGGCAGGCAAGGTGTGGAGGGCGTCCTGGTTGGTGAAGGTCAGGCCTTGGCAGGGCTCCTTGGGGGGTGTACCGTGAGGCTCAGCCCCGGGTGGTCCTCGGTGAAGGCTCTCGATGATAAACATGTTCTGGAAGGTGTGCTGGGCGATCATGAGCAGCGCGTGTGTGAGGTTGAGCCCTGCCAGCAGGTCCTGGGGCGTGCCCACCACCACGGCCACAATGGAGTAGTAGGAGATGGCGTACTGACCCAGGGCGGCACCCATCAGCAGGGCCACGTCCAGGGTGCGCGTGGGGTTCTTATGGTGGTCCATGGCCCGGCGGTCAAAACGGTAGATGATGGAGCCACTCAGGCTGACCAAGGTCGTGAGTCCCAAGCAGACAATGTTGAAGCTATAGTAGATGACCAGGGCCTGCTGGGTGCGGCCCCCCTCCCCGCTCACTTGAACCTCGTAGATGATGAATACAGCCAGCCCTGCCACGAAGAGCAGCAGACCCAGAACTGGGCCGGCAAAAAAGGTCTCCCGGAAGAGGCTGACCGGGGAGGGGGTGTGGCTGTGGCCAGGGGTGGAGGTCAGCAATCTACCCACATTCTTCCACATGACATACAGCATGGTGGAGGCGAAGAGGCTGTACTCGATGTTGAAGGGATATAGGTAGAAGTACCCCTGCTGGAAGATCTGGCAGACGGCCGTGCTGCAGAGGCAAGAGTCTCCTCCCACTGCGTTGCCTGCACGCTCTGCTGTGGAGAGAGAGACACGAGACTGGACTGCCTTCTCACCTTCCTAGAGAGGTCTCACCCCTGGCCTGTGATCAATTTTTTTTTTTTTTTTTTTTTTTTGAGATGGAGTTTCGCTCTTGTTACCCAGGCTGGAGTGCAATGGCGCGATCTCGGCTCACCACAACCTCTGCCTCCCGGGTTCAGGCAATTGTCCTGCCCCAGCCTCCTGAGTCGCTGGGATTACAGGCACGCGCCACCATGCCCAGCTACTTTTTTGTATTTTTAGTAGAGACGGGGTTTCACCATGTTGACCAGGATGGTCTCGATCTCTTGACCTTGTGATCCACCCGCCTCGGCCTCCCAAAGTGCTGGGATTACAGGCGTGAGCCAGCGCGCCCGGCCCATTTTTTTTTTTTTTTTTTGAGATGGAGTTTCACTCTTGTTCAGGATGGAGTGCAATGACGTGATCTCGGCTGACTGCAACCTCTGCCTCCTGGGTTCAAGTGATGCTCCTGAGTAGCTGGGATTATAGGAGCCCGCCACCATGCCCAGCTAATTTTTGTAATTTTAGTAGAGACAGCGTTTCGCCATGTTGGCCAGGCTGGTCACGAACTTCTGAACTCAGGTGATCTGCCTGCCTTGGCCTCCCAAAGTGCTGGGATTACAGGCGTGAGCCTCTGTGCCTGCCCTACCCTGTGACCTTTGTAAAGGCAGGGTTCCTGCCTGTCACGGCTGCTATATTCACCATGGTATCCCTCATACCTTCACAGGGTGTGGCACACTCCTTCATTTCGCAAATATTTCTTGAGCACCTACTGTGTGCCAGAGACTGTGGGACACACCAGTGCTCAGTAAGAAGAGTCTGGGCCAGGCACAGTGGCTCACACATGTAATCCCAACACTTTGGGAGGGCAATGCCGGCAGATCACTTGAGGTCAGGAGTTTGAGACCAGCTTGGCCAACACGATGAAACCCCATCTCTACTAAAAATACAAAAATTAGCTTGGCCTAGTGGCATGTGCCTGTAGTTCCAGCTATTTGAGAGGCTAAGACATGAGAATCGCTTGAACCCAGGAGGCAGAGGTTGCAGTGAGCTATCGTACCACTGCACTCCAGCCTGGGCGACAGAGGGAGACTCTATCTCAAAAAAAAGAACAGTCTAAACCACAGGGCTGCGCACTTCACCCCATTCAATTCCTTCCATCCCTTCCAGTCCTGGCTCCCTGAGATGGAAAGTGGCCCTCTTGGGAATCTTTAACGTTCAAGCTTCCTCACGGCCCTCCCCACCATCTGACTCAGCCCAGAAAGCCAGCTGCAACGTCCAGTTCTCCACATGACCGTCCCGTCACTTCTGTTTGTACCACATGGAAAGGAGCCATGACTCCAGAATGTGCTTTGTAGGATAGGATACCCTGGGGCTTGGCAAATGTCTCTTTTCATCCTGAGAGCTGGCCCAGCTGGCTTTGCAGATGAAGAAACCGAGGGTTTCTTCTTCTCCTTCTTCTTTTTTTTTTTTTTTTTTTTGAGATAGGGTCTCACTCTGTCACTAAGGCTGGAGTGCAGTGGGACAATCATGGCTCACTGCAGTCTCGACCTCCCGGGCTCAAGCAATCCTCCCAGCTCAGCTTCCCATAGTAACCACAGGCATGCACCACCACACCCGGCTAATTAGAGTCAGGGTTTCATCATCTTGCTCAGGCTGGTCTCGAACTCCTGAGCTCAAGCAATCTGCCTGCCTTGGCCTCCCAATGTGCTAGGATTACAGGCATGAGCCATTGCACTTGGTCCTGGGTTGGTCCCTTCTTGGCGGGATGGAGACCGGATGGGGGGCCAGGGCTGCAGCCTCAAGGAAAAAAGGACACCCCCGATACTCCCCTTCTGGAGTCACCTACATTTATACTGCAGAGGTAAATCCTGCAGCAGGAGGAGCCCCCTGGCTCTCTCCTTTGCCTCTATGCCCTTATGAGGGAATGAGAGACTGATGTTACAAATTCAGAAAGCACCCGGCCCCAGGCCTGGTAGCCACAGGGCCAGCATTGAGATGAAACTCACGGTCAGAGGCGAGACGGGTGTGGCTGGCATTGCCGTGAGAACTGCTGTAGGAATGGGCCTGGTGCACGGATTCATCCACCACGGCCGCCATCCAGATGGCCAGGTTGGTGGTGAGTGTGAACATGAGACCGCACCTGTTTGGGGTTGGGGGCAGGGACAAAGAGGCCTGTGACCCTTTGGCGGGTGGTGGGTTGGGGAGCAATAGTGAGAGCTGGCGTTGGGAAATGAGAAAGCAGCCAGGCCCTGTGTGAACAGGGAAGCTGATTTCAGTAGGAACACAGCCTGGCTGGTATGCCACGCAAGAGAGGGCCAGGAGCTTTCCAGGGGGCCAGGCCACCACCACTCCCTCCCCTGGGACACAGTCACTCAAGGTAGTGGAAGTCAGCCTGAAAAAGCAAGGAGGGCTTGGCTGCAACCCGACCCAGGGGGCATACAGGGGACCCTGCCCCGGGGTGGAAAGCCTGAATCTCTCCTGCAAGGCCAACACCGGCGTGCTGGGCATGGGCATCGAGCTGGGGTTCTCACCGGGTCAGGTCCAGGTGGACGTGAACACAGTCTTTAGCGGAGACCCAGAGAAAGTAGGTCTGTATTGAGAGAATGTGGTGAGAAGCATTTACTCCACAGATGGACAAAACTCCAGCGCATCCACGTCCATGCCATCTTGTTCTCTCCGCCCGAGGAACCCTTACACTGAGTTACCAGGTTTATTTTAGCTTCACAAAATGAGATGGGGGCTGGGCATGGTGACTCACGTCTGTAATCCCAGAACTTTGTGAGACTGAGATGGGTGGATCACTTGAGGTCAGGAGTTCAAGACCAGCCTGGCCAACATGGTGAAATCCTGTTTCTAAAATCCAAAAAATTAGCTGGGCATGGTGGCATGTGCCTGTAATCCCAGCTACTTGGGAGGCTGAGGCATGAGAATCGCTTGAACCTGGGAGGTGGAGGCTGCAGTGAGCCGAGATTGTGCCACTGCACTCCAGCCTGGGTGACAGAGCGAGACTAAGTCTCAAAGAAACGAGGTGGGGAGCACTGTCTCTTTCTAGTCTGCTGCACGATTTGTATAAAATAGTGGTTCTCGATTCTTTAAAGGTTTGCAAAATGTCACATGTGAAACTCCACTCGCGGTGGGGTTTATTTTGTGTGGAGGTGGGGGTCAAGTAGAGTTTTGACTACCTAGTTATTTTTTTTCTGGGAGCAAGGCTGGCCTGAGGTTAGGTCTTGCTCAGGGTGGAAGGAGTCTCTGTGGACTTCTCACCTTCCTTTGACAACATCCCCTGCTCATCCTCGTCCTCTGTCACCCTGCCAGGGCTTGCTGTTGTCTGGCTGCCTGTGAATCCCTGCCATGCCATTTGGTGATGTGGGAATATCTATATTTTCATTTTACCTGAGTATTCTTCAAACCCGTAAAATGTGAAAGACTAAAGCTGCATAAATGCCACAGCCAGCCGTGTGCTGAATTGTGGAAACCTGGGCAGCAGGGGTGATGTTTCTGGGGAGGGCATCATCCATGGTGCCATTCTGGTCATGATAGAAGGCTGGGGGCTTTTTTGATCCCATCTAAGGCCAGTCCTGTCTCAGCTCAATCAGAAGCTCTTTCAAAGTATTTTTTATGCAACAACAATAACAACAAAAGAAATGTTTGAGAAATCCCACTTACAGTCAGACCTTATTTCTGAATAAATACAGAACAGAAGGGCCAAGCTGGCAGGACCCTGGGCTGATATGGATGCCCCCTATGGGCACCCAAGGAGGGCAGGCCATGTGCTAGGAGACAAAGCTGGCTGTCACAACTCACACCGCCTAGGTGTTAACTACTGGCACTTCTTAGGTTGAAATAACATTGCAGAGCTCCAGGTGGGAGCTCACACTGGGATATCACTTCATTATGCGGTGTTTCCACACTGATGGACTCCTGTGATGTTCCCTACAGCCCTGTTCCCAGTTTGCTTAATTGCTCAGGATAGGAGGCAGGTGGAGCTCAGGTCTCCTTTCTCCCACACAGCGACACTCCTCCACCCACCTGGATCATGACGAACACAGCCTGGATGAGGGGGTGCAGGATCTTGATGGCCGACTGGCACTCAAAGAAACTGGAGTAGTAGCCGGTCTTGAAGACATCCATGACAAGAGTGCAGATTCCAAACAGCACCAGCCCACCTGGTGGGAGATGACAGTCCCTGAAGATGGGAGGCTGGGCAGGTGGGCGGATGGGTGAGTGAGTGACCGTTGGATGGATCAATGGGGAGGGTGGGAGGATAGGTGGATAGGCGGATAGACAGACTGAAAGGCGAATGGGTGGATGGAAAGGTGAGTGTATGACTGAGTGGGGGAATGGATGGACATGCTACCAAGCCCCCCCCTTCTTCTTTGGGGCTGTGTAGATACCGCAGAGAGCCCTGACAGGGCTCTTTCAGTGGCTGCCGTCTTCTGGTTCCTGCTCTCCATCAAAGGCCCTCCGGCGGCCAGCCTTGTCCAATTTTCCGACTGGTGGCAGAGGTCTCCCTTCATCCATCCCTCTACTCATCTCTCCCCCAGGACCCCTTCCCTCCCCTTTTCCTTAACTGCAGCCCACCTCACCCTCAGCCACATCCGGCCCTCCTGGTCCTCCCTAGGGAAGCTCTCACCTTTCTACATCAACCACCGCTGCAACTCCTGCAAAACCCTCAGCCTACAGGTCCCTGCTGTGCCCACCCTACCTCAACCCCACCTCCCCTGGCACCTCGGAGCCAGATGGGGCCAGCGTGTGCATCCCGGTAGGGCACCGCTCCGGGGCAGCGCACAGTGCGGAGGAGGTAGAAGAGGATCCAGAGCACTGCCAGCAGCATCATCGTGGTGAGCAGCGCGAACACGTCGGTGTCGTACACGGCCACCTTGTTGAAGGCTCCGCCGCTGATGAGCGTGCAGGCGAGGAGCAGCACGTTCACGGCCAGCAGCACCGACAGCAGGCGGCCGCCCTTCTTCCACACCTCCCTGGGGCCCGCCTGTGGCGCCAGGGGGCTCTCATTGGGGCCAGGGGCCAGCTCCTCGGACATGGCGGGGGCGACTGGCGAAGGCTAGAGAGGTCACTGTGGGGGAGGAGCGGACAGGACCCAAGGTCAACCCCAACGGCTCTCCTTCCACCATCTCATCCCTAAATTTGGGGACTAGGGAGTTCCCGACCCACAGGGTGGGGGCTTCGGGTGCTGGAGGAAGCGCTGGGAAAGGGGAAGAGAAAACGCAGAACCTGCTTCTCTCGCTGGACAGGAAAGAAAGGAGAAGTGGCAGCACCGGGTCGGACCCCACCAAGGGTCCCCACTCCCCAAGTCCGACAGCCCTCTGGCCCCGGGCACCCACCTGGCTGGGCCTGGAGCCGGCGCTGAGCTGGGGGTCAGGGGACGGCGAGCGTCTCCTCTCTCCCACGCTGGGCTGGACAGGCGCTTTATACCCAGGAGGACAGGGTGATTTACAGCTGCGGGAGTTCGGCTCCATAAAGCTCTCAGTCCCGCTCACATGATCCATCTTTCTCCAAGGTGAATTTAGGAAGGAGCCCGCGGGAGCCAGATAAGGCAAGATTCATATTTACCCTTTGAGAGGCGACCCCACTCCGTCACCCCGGTGCGGCCAGGCTCGGGTGCGGCCCCGCACTGCGGCACCCAGAGGGCACCCCGCCCCCGGTGCCCACCGCGCCCTGGCGCGCAGCATTCCAGGCGCCCAGAGCCCCGAGAGCTAAGCTCAAGAGACGTCCCGAAAGCCCGCGGGCACCCCGACGCCTTCCAGCCGCGGCGCACCCTGTATCCTCGTGCTCCTCTGCTGCTGCCCGGGATGGGAACCCCAGTCCTCCTCCCCGCACGGTCCTCGCAGTGACCCAAGCTCCCTTTTCCGCTTCCCCGCCGCCCCGCCCGCCCCCCGGTCCCCACTCCGCTGGATGCTGCGAAGTCCGGGCTTGGGTGCGAAGTTCCACGCGGCGCGCCGAGCGGCTGCCAGTCCTCTAGCGCCCCCTGCTGGAGCGCGGCCGAGGGACTCGTGCGGGCGGCGGCGGCCGTGCCCGCGGAGACCCACTCGCTCACCGCACCGCGGTCGGTGCTCGTGCCCCTTCTTAGGCCCACTGTCCTGGGGCTCAGGGCAGCTCCCACACCCCGCCCTCGGCACCCCTCCCGAGCTCTCGGCTTGTTCTACTGACAGGTGGAGAAATCGGGAGCCACAGCACCCCAGGATCTAGTGAGGACGGACACCTGACTGTCCGCCCCGGGGTGGGCACTTTTGAAAAGGGGGGGCAGGGTCTCGCGTGGGTCACCCTCGTGCTTTGAGGTGCGTGCGGGGTGTTTAGGACCCAGGGGAAAACCGGGGGCGGCTCCCTGGACAGCGGGAGAGTCCCCCCACCCCCGCCTCCGGGTGAGCGGCTCAGATGTCCCAGTAGTCGCGGCTCTGGCGCTCCGCACCCTCCGTCTGCGGCAGCGGGGGCTGGTGGCCCCGGCCCCTGCCTGGCCCCCCTCCCCCAACCTCATGCCTCAGCCCTAACCCCGCCGCCCTCCCCTGCGGAGGGCCTTTCCCCGTGCCCCCCGCCCGCCCCATCCACGTCGGGCGCCATGAACGACCAGTACCACCGGGCAGCCCGGGATGGCTACCTGGAGCTCCTCAAGGAGGCCACCCGGAAGGAGCTAAATGCTCCCGACGAGGATGGCATGACCCCCACTCTCTGGGCTGCCTACCACGGCAACCTTGAGTCTCTGCGCCTCATTGTGAGCCGCGGGTAAGTACACCCCACCCAGCACCCTTGAAGCCCCGCCCTTGAAGCCCCTGAAACCCCTGGGGGCTCCTCCGCTCCTCCTTGGAGCTCCTTCCTTCCCCTGCAGACAGGTGCATCCTTAGACCCTGCTGTTGGTGGGAGAGACACACGTGGAGGGGGACCCAAGCAGAGGCATCTGACACTTGTAACATTTGTGACCTGGATTTGGGGCTAGGAGGGGAGAAACTGGGATTTGGGGGTTCCTGATTATGGGGGATTGCTGCAGAGTGAGGGTAAGGTGGGAGAGATTCCCTGGCTGGGGTCCTCCTGGAGCAAGTGTGAGGGGCTTACACCCAGAGAAGGCTGGGAAGTCTGGAGGAGCCAGCAGTGGGGGGTAGGAAGGGAGGGGGTCTTCACTGCCCACTCTCCAGCCTTTGATCCAAAGGGCTCTCCCAGCCAGCACCCACCTCCTCCCTGCAGGCTAATGTCACATGGCACTTACCCTCACCCTGCTCATTTCTGGGATTTATGGACACTGTCCACAGTGCCAAATGTCACTGGTTCAGCCACCCCATTAACTCTTTCCAAGCCCCTCCCCTACAGCCAGGCACAGCTAAGCTACAGGGAGACTGTGATGTGCTCACCCTGAAGGGGCTTCTCTCCCCTCTCCCTCCCTTTGGAGTTGTCTGAGGGGGAGGGGTGGGCATCCAGTGCAGGTGTCAGCGCCAGGGACAGGGCCTGGAGGTGTCAGTTGAGCCACCTCCAGGACCAGAGCTACTGACATAGGTTCCTTGGGGCTAAAGTCAAAGGACTGTGACCAACTCTCTCAGGTCCAATGGCTTTATAAAGAGAAGTCAGGTTGTTCTGGACACCAGGGCGGCCTGGACAGGATGAGGGGTGACAGGACACCCCAGGAGAGTTGATGTGAAGTCGCAGGTCATGGGAGAGAGGGCCAGGGGCTGAACTGGCCCCGGTGCCAGGCACTGGGCTGTGGCCTGAACATGTCGTGGGTGCTGGAGACCCCTCCCTCTTGCCCTCTCCTTGGGCCCAGCCTCAGGTGGGAGCAGCCTTGGAGCCTGGACAGCTGTGCCATGTCATGGGAGGCCAAGGCTGACTGGCCCCTCCCCACCCCAGGAGGGCACACAGTGACACTGGCCCCTGTCACCCCTTCAGAGAGGCTCATGGGAGTAGGGGAAGAGGGCTCCTTTTGGCTACGCCAAGCCCCACCTCCTTCAAAGGTCAGGACTGGTGTTTGATGGGGTGTGGGCCGGGTGCCGGGGGCCCTTCCCACACTGGCCTGCAGGACTTGGAAGCCGGGAGGGGAGGCGCAGGAGGGGGTGTGCGGGGAGCTGTGGAGACAAAGGAGTGATTCTTCCCCCAGGCCTGGGGGGTGGCCTCGTGGCCTCATTAGCGCAGGGCAGGGGTGCTGTGCTGGGCCCCCAAGGGAGGGAGAGCTCTGGAGGGGTCTTGGGAGTTTCCCCTGGGGGACACATTCTGGTGTGAAGGTGCTTGTGGGGGCTGTCGGGGGTCCCTGGACAGGCTCAAGTGAGCCAGCCTCTCAGGGATACCAAAGAGGGCAGCCTGGGGAGGGGAGGGCTTTGGAGCATGGGCAGCTGATTCCCTCCTCCTCCCCTCCAGTCCTGGCTGCCCCGGCACTCCCCTCCGGGTCCAGGCCAAGGCCCGACACCTCTCGAACTCGGGCTTGCCAGGCCTGGCCCTGCTCCCTGCAGACAGGACCGTGCCCGCAGACACGCAAGCCCACACCTCACACACACTCACCCGGGGCTGGGGCCCGGCACACACCACCCTCTGGTCTTTCTCTTTTACAGTCACTGGGCACACACAGCCACTCTCACCACACCTGCCTAGAGACCCAGGGGCCCTGGCCCACCACTGCTCTGGGCCAGCTCTGCTCAGGGCCCCATGAATAATTCACTCCCTTCTCTCAGGGCATCAAATATTTATCCCCTGAGATTCCCAGCCCTCAGTCAGCTCGGGGAAGGCCCCGCCCCGGGCCCGCCTTCTCCGCCACCCCACCCCCTGCACACCTGGGGCCATTTTCCCCTGGGCTCACCCCAGGTCTGTTTGGTGGCTTAGGCCTGCAGGTGTCCTGGAGTCGAAGAGGTCGCAGGGTCACAGTCCCTTTGGGGCCCGCTGTGGCCGTGGGGAAGCTCCCCTCCTCACCTCCACTCCCTCCACCTCCATCACCAACCAGGACTCGTCACCTGTCCCTCCTGTGTGCTTTCCCTGCAGGGGTGACCCGGACAAGTGTGACATCTGGGGCAACACACCCCTGCACCTGGCAGCTTCCAATGGCCACTTGCACTGCCTGTCCTTCCTGGTGTCCTTCGGGGCCAACATCTGGTGCCTAGACAATGACTACCACACGCCGCTGGACATGGCCGCCATGAAGGGCCACATGGAGTGCGTGCGCTACCTGGACTCCATCGCGGCCAAGCAGAGCAGCCTCAACCCCAAGCTGGTGGGCAAGCTGAAGGACAAGGCCTTCCGCGAGGCGGAGCGGCGCATCCGCGAGTGCGCCAAGCTGCAGCGCAAGCACCACGAGCGCATGGAGCGGCGCTACCGGCGCGAGCTGGCCGAGCGCTCCGACACCCTCAGCTTCTCCAGCCTCACGTCCAGCACCCTGAGCCGCCGGCTGCAGCACCTGGCGCTGAGCAGCCACCTGCCCTACTCGCAAGCCACGCTGCACGGCACGTCCAGGGGCAAGACCAAGATGCAGAAGAAGCTGGAGCGGCGAAAGCAGGGCGGCGAAGGCACCTTCAAGGTCTCCGAGGATGGGCGCAAGAGCGTGCGCTCACTCTCCGGCCTGCAGCTGGGCAGTGATGTGATGTTCGTGCGCCAGGGCACCTACGCCAACCCCAAGGAGTGGGGCCGAGCCCCGCTCCGGGACATGTTCCTCTCGGACGAGGACAGCGTCTCCCGTGCCACGCTGGCGGCCGAGCCTGCTCACTCGGAGGTCAGCACCGACTCAGGCCACGACTCCCTGTTTACCCGCCCCGGCCTGGGCACCATGGTGTTCCGCAGAAACTACTTGAGCAGTGGGCTTCAGGGACTGGGCCGCGAGGATGGGGGGCTGGACGGGGTGGGCGCGCCGAGGGGTCGGCTGCAGAGCTCCCCCAGCCTGGACGACGACAGCCTGGGCAGTGCCAACAGCCTGCAGGACCGGAGCTGTGGGGAGGAGCTGCCCTGGGACGAGCTGGACTTGGGCTTGGACGAAGACCTGGAGCCCGAGACCAGCCCGCTAGAGACCTTCCTGGCCTCTCTGCACATGGAGGACTTTGCCGCCCTCCTGCGGCAGGAGAAGATCGACCTCGAAGCCCTGATGCTGTGCTCTGACCTCGACCTCCGCAGCATCAGCGTCCCCCTGGGGCCCCGAAAGAAGATCTTGGGGGCCGTGAGGAGGCGGCGGCAGGCGATGGAGCGCCCGCCGGCCCTGGAGGACACAGAGCTGTGAGTGTCCAGCCTGGCCAGGGCGTGGGGGGGGGGGGGGGGGGATGGAGGAACAGGAGTTGGAAGGCCTCTGGGGAGGGGGTTACAGATCTGCCTATTGAGGAGTGGAGGGTGGGGGAGATGCTGTATTTCATACAATCGAAATGGGGCCATCAATGATAAGAGGCCCCATTATTTTATTTACCACCAGCTTAGAACAAGAAGCTGCCAATTTATTGATGACCAGAAGCGTTCTTATCACAAAGCCTCGATTTGTGATAAGTGCATCTCGATTTTGGGGATATCAACATGTACGGAAATGGGTCTTAAGTGTCAGTGAGGTACAGCAGTCACAGGAATCACAGCTGGGGTGCTGTTGAGCCCTCCCCCTCCCAGGTGCTGGGTTGTGCCATTGAACAAGTCCTCCTGCTTAATCCCCCTAAACGCCTGAGTGAGCTGGACTACATTGGTGGACTGTATCCTTCCCATTTTACAGCAGATGGAGGCTCAGATGGTCAGAATAGCTTACCCCAAGGTCCTGCTGCTGCTGAGCCTGGAGCTGGGCTTGATCCCTGGTCTGCATGGCTTTAGAGCCTGGGGTCAAGGTGGCTCCCGTGGGCTGCAGGGTGTGCAGTCAGCAGGGCCTCTCAATTGCCCAAGCCCCCAGGCGGATTTTTTTTTTTTTTTTTTTTTTTTGAGACACAGTCTCACTCTTGTCACCCAGGTTGGAGTGCAGTGGCATAATCTTGGTTCACTGCAATCTCCACCTCCCGGGTTCAAACAATTCTCCTGCCTTGGCCTCCTGAGTAGCTGGGATTACAGGTGCCCACCACCACGCCCAGCTAATTTTTGTATTTTTAGTAGAGATGGGGTTTCACCATGTTGGCCAGGCTGGTCTCGAACTCCTGACCTCAGGTGATCTGCCCACCTTAGCCTCCCAAAGTGCTAGAATTACAGGCATGAGCCACCACACCTGGCCTTAGACAGATGTTTTACCTGCTGTTTCTGAATGCTCCAACCAGGAATGTGGGCAAATAGTCCAAGAGGGCCAGAAGCATGCTTGGGGGCAGAGTTCATGTTCCAAAGGCTGCCATAGTGCCCAAGGCTGCCACCACAGTGATCACGCTGCCCAGTCCCTGCCTGGCCCCTCCCCCATGACATCCCACAGGCCCAACAAACACTATCCTCACTTCCTCTTAGGTATCTATGGCCTTTATCCTGAGTGGCTGGGGCAGGGTTGGGTGTGTGGGGGCAGTCTGGTTTAGAGTTTTGGGGATGGGGAGGTCATCCATAGGCTGGCATCCCCCATCCTTGACCATCAGCCTGCTCAGAAATGGGGAGGCTAAGTTGTCCCGATGGCTGTCCTGGTTGAAAATGATGCCTCTGATGGCTCGGCGCAGTGGCTCACGCCTGTAATCCCAGCACTTTGGGAGGCCAAGGTGGGTGGATCATAAGGTCAGGAGTTTGAGACCAGCCTGACCAACATGGAGAAACCCCGTCTATGCTAAAAATACAAAAATTAGCCAGGCGTGGTGGCATGCACCTGTAAACCCCGCTATTCAGGAGGCTGACACAGGAGATTGGCTTGAACCTGGGAGGCAGAGGTTGCAGTGAACCAAGATTGTGCCACTGCACTCCAGCCTGGGCAACAGAGCGAGACTCTGTCTCAAAAAAAAAAAAAAAAAAAAAAGGAAAAAGGAGAAAAAATGTTGCCTCTGAAGGACCTCACCTGAGATCCGTTTCTGTCTCTTCCTCCACAGGTAACCGGGGCTCCTCTCGCCACACCAAAATGAATTGCAAGTTGCCACAACCTATGGTGGGGCCTCGAGGTCCCCACGGTCGCCAGCTCTGCAGTCCCCTTCCCCAGGAGCAAGAACCACATGGTCAACTCCTTTGAAAGCCTGTCTACACCTTGAAGCAGAGGGTGTGGTCTGGAGGCACCAGAAGGGCAAGAGAATGTTCCAGAACTCCAGTACTGAGAGGTCTCCAAGGCCCTGAGGCACCCCCTCCGAGCAGCCCTAAAGGACATGTAGACGTGGGGGAGGCCTGCTCCAGAGGGAGGGCATGGGCATTGGAGTTGGGTGGGAGTGTGGGAGGTGGATGCGGGAGGGCACCCCACCTGTCCCGGGTGCTGTGGCCTCTCCCACCCCTCCTCTGAGGGTCCTGCTCTCTTGTGCTGAGGCCAGAGACTTGCTCGCTTCCTGCATTTTTGTGAAGGGAAGAGTTTGGCCTGCCTCCCCTCCTCCCTTCCACCCCAGAGGGGACGTTCCCCAGCCGACTCTTCAGCCAAATGCCCTCTCAATCTGCACCGCAACCCAAGCATAGCCAGCATCCCCTCCTTCACCCACTGGCCAAGGCCCGGAGCTGCAGAGCCAGCCTGGGGTGGGGTGGGGGTACTGACGCCCTTCCCAGCTCATCCAGGGGTAGAGCCTGGCCTGTCTTCCTCCAGCCTCCCCCTTCTTCCTTGTGCAGCCTGGCCCCCCAGGGACTCCACAGGGCCAGGGCGCTAGATGCAAGGTGCTAGACCAACAGGCTGCAGTATTATAGCCCCCAGGCCTGGCAGGCACGCGCTGGGCTAGAGGAAGGCATCTGCCAACCTCTTTAGTCTCGCAGCCCCAGGACAGGCAGAACAGGGCGTGGCTGGGTGTCAGGCCTGGGGTGGGTAAGTCCTGCGATGTAGACACTGGAGAAAGTGGATAATTTAAACTGCAGATTGTCCCCAGGTTGCCAGGGCTGTGTGTGTGCACGTTTTTGTGCATGTATCATGTGTACATGTGTGGTATGTGAGAGCGTGTTTGTGCACGTATTCTGGGTATGTGTGTGCACATGCATGCATGTGCCCACGTGCATGTGCATGTGTGTTCATGTGTGTGCACATGTGTGCATGCTCGCGTTGGGTGTTGTGTGGTGGGTTTCCCTCCAGGTCTGGAAGGGACTGGGCTGCTGCGTGATTCTGCATGGATGGGGATAAGGGAGAGCTCATGTGTCCCAGCCCTGTGATGGTGGTGAGACCAGGGGAAAGGCCAGCTCAGAGGGTGCTCAGAGCATGTGTCCTCAGACATGTGCCCCCAGAGCTCTCCAGCCAGACTGAGGTCACAGATGTGGGAGAGTCCCTCAGGAGCCTGCCGACACATGTGTGCCCCTTTACTTCCCATGCAGAGGTGCCTTCCTCCTCTCTCAGCCATGGCCCTCTATCCCTGACCTGCTGGGAGCATGGCCACAGCTCCCAGCTCCTCTTCGGGACCTCTTGGCTAGGGCAGGGGAAAGAGAGCCCTCAAGGCCTCTTTCTGGTCTGTGTGGGGGTTCCTATCCCCACACACATGCCCAGAGCGGGGGGCATGGAGGAGATGGTCCCTGTCCCACTACAGGACACTGAGGACTTGGCTGCCTGCCACCGCCTCCAAAGCCCACCGCAGCGCTTTTTCCTGTTCTCTGGGCCTGATCCTGGGGCCACCCCCAAGTGCCGACTTGTTTTTCCCAGAGCCCTAGGTGCTGCCCTTCTCTCCCGTTCCTTGTCCATTTACCGCCGCAGCCCCTCCCGGTTCTCCCGGTGCAGGGGTGGAGCAGGCGCTGTGCTTCCGCCGCTGTACCCTCAATCCATCCTGCAGGCTAATTACAACTTTTGTAGACAATGTTCTCCATCAGTGTCATGCCTGTGTCTTGTCCTTTAATGCTTTGGGGATGGAGTGAAGGGTGGGAAGGTGGAGGTGGGGATGGGAGGGGGTCTTCTCTGTGCTTGTGAGGACTGGGTCCTGGGTCCTGTTCTCTGGAGTGTCCTCGAGCCCCCAGCTGTGCATCTTTGCAGGGAGCCCTAGGCCTGTACCCTGCTCTCCTAGCTCAGCTCAGAATTAGGAGCTGCTGGAGAGGCGGGGCTGAGAGCTGGGGCAGGAGGGTCCCCCTGAGCAAGGAAGATGGCCGAGCCTCCAGCCTTGTTGCCAGGGCCTGCAGCTGTGGAGCACAAGAGGGTACGCTCTCTCTTCCCACCAAGGCTTCCCTGGGCTTTTCCAGATATGGACAGAAGCTGTACTCTGGGAGGCTGCCACCTGTCACCTGGGCTCTGGGCCTCCAGAGGGTCTCCATGTCCCTCACCACTGCAGGGAGTTCACGGGCAGCCTGATTTGAAGCCCTCCTTTCTCCCAGGGGTGATTCCCCTCCTTAAGCTGGTGCCCAGTGGGCTGTTTTCTCAGTCGGGTCTGTGGAAGGGCCCTGGAGTCATCTTACTCCATTACCTCTGGCTGCTGGGCCAATTTCTTCTGCCAAAGGGAGTTCAAGACAGTTCCCTTCCCCCAGTATCAATCAGAAAGGTACCTAGGATGTTGGTGCAGGAAGGTTGCCTAGCAACCATCAGGGCTTCCAAGCCACTTCACTTCACAGATGGAAAGAAGGAGGCCCCCCGAGGGGAAGAGTCAGACCCAGAACGTGGGTCTCTGGCTGTTGCCACACTTTCCTCACATTCAGGCTGCCAAGGGTGCCAACACAACACGATTCCACCTGCCATGCCCCGGGGTGGCGCGTCTCCCTGCGACCTCTGCTGGACATCCCGGTCACTGCACCCACCTCATGAAAGCCTCCTTCGCCGCGATGGTCCAGAAGAGGATACAGGGGCGTGGAGTGACAAGACAGATGCAGAGGGACGCTTCAGCATCCCAGCAGAGAGGAACAGGAGGCAGCGAGATGAGGGGCTCCGTGGGCCAGTGCGGCTCCAGGGCGGAAGCCTGGGGCGCCAGGAGCAGGGGCTGCTCCAGGGAGCCTGTGGGGATGTACAAGCAGAGAATATTACGTATAGGGGCTCAGCTTTCATTGCTTATTTCCACAAAGGTTTAGATAAAAAAGAGGGACATTTTAGCATGTTGGGAGGCAGAGCTGAGTGGATCATTTGAACCCAGAAGTTCCAGACCAGCCTGGGCAACATGGCGAGACCCTATCTCTACAAAATATTGAAAAATTAGCCTGGTTGATGGTGCGTGCCTTTGGTCCCAGCTACTCAGGAGGCTGAGGTGGGAGGATTGCTTGAGCTGGGAAGGTCAAGGCTGCAGTGAGCTGTGATCACACCATTGCACTCCAATCTGGGCAACAGAGTGAGACCCTGTCTCAAAAAAAAAAAAGGGGTGCAGTGTCTCATGCCTGTAATCCCAACACTTTACGAGGCTGAGGCAGGGGGATCACTTGACATCAGGAGTTTGAGACCAGCCTGACCAACATGGTGAAACCCCGTCTCTACTAAAAATAATACAAAAATTAGCCAGGCGTGGGAGTGTGCGCCTGTAATCCCAGCTACTTGGGAGACTGAGGAACAAGACTTGCATGAACCCAGGAGGCAGAGGCTGCAGTGAGCCAAGATTGCACCACTCCACTCCAGCTGGAGGTGGGGGTGGTGGAGTGAATCAGAGGCAGAGAGGGCCTCCAGGGAACATGGCCCAGCCCTGTCATTTAACAGACGAGGTGACTGAGGCCCAGAGGAGAAGGGGCTGGCCAAAGGTCACCAAGTCACCAAGTAGGCAAAGCAGCACTAGGTCTCCTGATGGTGCCTGCTGTCTCCTGTCCCCATGTTATGACCAGTCCCTAACAGCATGGCACCCCTGTCCCTCCAGTGCCTGCTAAGTCTATGACCTCTGAGATTGGCCCAGGTTGTATGGGAGATGGCAGGACTCAGGACAGCCAGATTCGGGCAGCAAAACTGGCTCCATCCCTTTCAGCTGTGTGGCCTTGGGTAAGTTACCTAGCCTTTCTGTTTCCTCATATGTAAAAGTGGGTAATACAATAACGGCATTAACCCCACAGGTTATTAGGAGGGTGAGATGATGGTGCATAGAAACACTCACACGCTCCCCGGGATTTAGTACGCACCAGTTATTCAAGGTCATGGTGGTTGTTGGTCTGAGACTGGCCGTGGGGTGTTCCTTGCATTTGCGGTCGGCTGAGCTGCCTCAGCAGGTTGGTCCTAGGCAGTTCCAGGGAGCAGTCCTGTTCTTCTGACCCCCGTATGAAAATGCACCCCCACCCCCGGCCCCCAACACCACTCTGGCTGGAGCCTTTCCCGACTCTGAAAATGCACACCCTGGGGCAGTTTCTCCACTAGACCCCAAACATAGCTGGTGGGTGCCCTGGAGGGTGGGGGTGTTCTCATAGAGGAGAGAGGGCGCCGGAAACAGTAGCTACCAGTGATTCCCTGTCCTCTGGGGCTCTCTCTCCCCCACAGGACCAGACCACCCCTCACGGTCTCGTTTTTTCAAATCTCACAGCAGTTGTCCACGATGGAGCAGGCAGAAGGCATCACGGACTAAGCCCCGCTTTATACGTGCGGCAACTGAGGTTCGGGTCGGCCGTAGAGACTCCAGCCAGGTGGCGCTGAAGGCATTAAGAAGCAGACGCCCAGATGGAACAGGAAAGTGTATCAGGGGCCAACAGCCTTCCCAGCTGAGAGTCTCAGGGAGTTGACAGCATTCTGGGCTGAGGGCCTTGAGCGCTGACCCACTTGTTTATTCTCTCTGAACAGGTGATTAGTATTAGCAAACAGGTGTTCTGTGTTTTCTCATAGACCCAAGATAAACTAGGCAGGCAGCTGGTGCCTGCTTACTGCTGATCAAGTACAAACTAGAGAGTATTCTCCCCGAGGGAGCCCCGGGGCAGGTCACGTATCCCGTGCTTAAAGAATTGTTTTCACCAGTGTATGATATACATATACTGTTTTGCTGCTTTAGAATGCCCCAAGCAGTTTTCCGATGCGGGGTGGGTGGTGGCCAGGGCTTCCTTGCCATCGTTCTTCTTAGCAAACAGTGTAATTTATCATACACTGAGCATTTCTCAACAGGCTGGGGGTGGCAAATGACCCACAAATGCATAAGCGGGATGTCTAGTCTGTTTGTTTACATTGCTGCAGGCTCCTAGATGCCTTCTCAAAAACATGTATCTAGCACCTTCTACACACCAGGTACGGTCTCGTTGACCTGCCTTTGCACTCAGGCAGGTTAAATTATATCTCTGAACCTGTTAGTGAGATGCTGGACCTGTGGGATTTGAACCTCAAACTCTGGTTCTTTCCACGGCCGCCGTAGCCTTCTTCCACCCATTCACCAAACCATCTCTCCAGGCTCTCCCTGGCACAGGGGCTGCCAGGAACAGGCCAGGAACACGGGCTCAACTGTTTGCACTTGGGGAGGTGGATGGGAGATGGGCAGGACCCACTACCCCTCCTCTCCCTCTGTCCCTGGGCGCCTCCCTCCCCTGGATACACCACTGTGGCTCTATGCTTGTGTGTGCACGTGTGCCTGTGCAGCCTGTGTGTGTGTGTGTGTGTGTGCGCGTGTGTGAGACGTGGGTGAGGACATATACATCTCTGTTGACCATGGGGTGGATGTAGTGGGTCCAGAGCAGAGCTTTCCTGGAAGGTTGTGTTTATTTTTTTATTTTGAGACAAAGTCTGGTTCTGTCAACGAGCCTGGAATGCAATGGCGCCATCTTGGCTCACTGCAACCTCCACCTCCCAGGTTCAAGTGATTCTCCTGCCTCAGCTTCTTGAGTAGCTGGGACTACAGGTGTGTGCCACCATGCCGGGCTAATTTTTTGTATTTTTTTTTATAACCTGTGTATGTATTTTTGTTTAGTAGAGACTGGTTTCACCATGTTGACCAGGCTGTTCTCAAACTCCTGACCTCAAGTTATCTGCCCACTTCGGCCTCCCAAAGTGCAGGAATTACAGGTGTGAGCCACCGTGCCTGGCTGGTTATTCGTGAGCTGAGTGTGAGTGTGTGCCTGTGATTTTGCTCATTTGTCTTTGACTCAGTGCCGCCAAGTTTTCCAGAAGAGGGATATGTGTGTGCCTGTATGTGTATTTGTGTGCATGTGTGTGGGTGCATGTGTGCATGCATGTACATACACACGCACCCACACACATGTGCACACACGTACCCACACACATGCACACACACCCACACGTACATATGCATGCACTCACACACATGCACACACATGCACCCACACACATGCACACACACACGTGTGGGTGCATGTATGTGTGCCTGTGTGTGAATGTGTGTGTGTGCATGCATGTGTATGGATGTGTGGGTGCATGTGTGTATACATGTGAGGGTGCATGTGTGGGTGCATGTGTGTGCATGTCTGGGTGCATGCATGTGGGGGTGTGTGTGCACGTGTGTGTGCGTGTGTGTGTGCATGCATGTGTGGGTACGTGTGCATATGTGAGTGTGTGTGTCTATGTGTGCGTGCATGTGTGTACACGTGTGTGCATACATGTCTGTGTGTGTACATGTGTGCATGTGTGTGGGTGCATGCGTGTGTGTTTGTGGGTGCATGTGTCGGTACGTGTGTGTGTGGGGGGGTGCCTGTGTTTGTGTGCATGTGTGTGTGTGCGCATGTGTGTGTGCATGTGGGTGGGCACGTGTGTGTGCATGTGTGCATGCGTATGTGTGCATGTGTGTGGGTGCATGTGTATGTACATGTGTGTGTGCATGTGTGTGAGTGCACATCTGTGTGTGTGCGCGCACGTGTGTGTGTGTGTGTGTGTGTGTGTGTGTGTGTGACTGGCTCCATTGCTTCATCTGGAGTCTATTTTTATACTCCTCCTCTTCCCTATTATTTATTTTTAGGGCCCCAGTTCCTTTAGACTGGAAGGTTGAAGCTCCTGGACACCCCACCTTCCCTCACCCCACCCTCACCCTGAACTGGGGGTTTCTGCAGAGAGATTCCCCCAGCCTCTCTCTGGGTGACTAGCTTGTTGGGGGTCCCAGCCCTGGGGGATAGGGTGGGCCGTAGTGGGAGAAGAACTGATGGGATGGGGTGGAGGCAGTCTACCTCTTGGGGCACCTAGTGTGCTGAGGGGTCTGGGTGGGCTCTCCCCCTGGGCAGGGGTGTCCAGTTTGAGTGCATAGCTCTGCCACTGCCTAGAAAGGCCAGCTCAGCTTAACAAGCCTCAGTGTTTCCATCTGTGAGTGGGGATGATTGGACCCCCCCACTGTGGCAGGTTGTGAACAGGAATGTAAAGTGCTTGGTTCAGGCCTCAATGCCCAGTCGGTGGAGGAGCAGCCCAGGGACCTGGCCGGTGGGAGTCTAGGGGTAGGGAGGGCTCAGTGGGCATCAGCAGGGCCTGGGCAGCCCTGGGCTGGTGGCAGAGAGAACTGACAGGCTGGGTTGCCCCCAAACCTCCCTTTCTGTGCCCACCACAGCCTTTGCACAACTGTTCAGTATCACAGGGCAGGGCTGGGTGGAACACCAATCCCCCGACCCGCCAGCCCGCGAGGAAGCCGTGGGTGAAGAGGAGAGGAAATAGAGTATGTACGTGTTCAGGCTCCTTTCCTGCTGGAAAGCAAACCATGAATCCTTGTTATGGTCAGTAGCAATATATGCTAGATTTAAATTAAATAATATCACAATCATGTTATAATTACGGTAACACAAAGAGTGGTGTTCATGGTAGCAACATCCACCATGAGCATGCGCCCTGCCAGGGCCCATGATATCTGCAATACAGAAATGATGTCATTGCTCCCCCAGTGATCGATGAGGTGGGTGGCATCACCCTCATCCACTCCAAATCACCCTCTCAGAAACCCGAGGCTCAGAGAGGTTAAACGACTTACCTAAGGTCACACAGCAAGGACTAGAACCTGGGCGTGTCTGATCCAGAGTCCTGCTCTAAGCTCTGTTTTGGTTGCCCCCACACTGTGCAGGAGTCACAGCCCTCACTCCCCTCCCAGCTCTGGGACTGGTCCCACCAGGCCCAACACACATCCTTCAGGCTAATCTACACCCCGGAGTCACTCACACAGCGGACTGGGGTGCTGATCTGATGCAGAGGACAGACCAGGTGGAAAACAGTGTCCATGCTGCTGATGGCCCAAGCCCTGGGTTTCCAAGGACCTAACTTGCTATGCAGCTTGGAGAGTAACCCTGGGCCTCAGTCCTCAGTTTCCCTTCTTGCAAGGTGAGGAGAGGCCGACAGCCCGTGGAGCTTCAGGAGAGCCCCTGCCAGCTAGAGGCTGGCTCTCTCCATCCCTCCTGCCCCTCCCCCTCCCACCTTTCTGGGCCATCACTAACCTGGCTTCGTTGCCACAGAAAAGCAGCAGCCTGGGAACACCAGATGCAGGCTTTGGAGTAGCCGCAGAAGGCCAAGGGGACGGTCCGGAGAGGTATGGCCAATGCTGAGATGCTGCAGATGTGGCCCTGCACTGCTGGAGCCAGGGCAGTTCAGGGTGCCAGTCTCACCCCCAGCTGGCCGGGATCTGAGCCACAGGCGAGGTCTCTTCTCCCCCAGCTTGCCCAGCCCCACCCCTGTGAATAATGCCAGTTGCTTTATGGAGCTGGTCTGCACTCAGGCTTTGATAATTTGGAGGGTGGCATGAATGGAGGGGTTATAAGGAAGGCTTAAAGACTCAGCCACCTAGACTCAGGGCATAGAGACGGTTAAACTGCTGTCAGGAGGCACCTTCCTAACCTATCCAGTGCCATCCCTGAGCCCTGGTACCAGACCTCCAGGTCTCCAGACCCATCTGATTCTTGGGATTCCCCTCCAGGCCCTGGGGCAGGGCAGGGCCTTTCCCACCACCCCACCCAACCACAACAGTAATTAACCCCAGTGCACCCCAGCAAATAAAGATCGGAATCACAGAAGGGAGGGATCATCACTGCCCCAGGATGGGGGACTCCAGAGGGCCCAGGAAGGCCAAGCCCTGGTGCATGTGACACATCCTGCCCCACTGTTGTGGCCTGAGTAGGTCCAGATGCCCCCAGTCCATTGGGGCTGGGGAGGAGGGCATCGCCTCCCCATCAGGTAAGGTTTGGGAAGGCAAGTTTGTCTCAGCTTTGGACCCGGGTCTTTTCCGCCATTGACTATTTTTTCAAATCTTTTACCGCCTCCTTCGTTCTCTTGAGCCTGTTTTCCTAATCATTCCATGCATCTGTCTATTCATTTAGTCAACAGGTGCTTACTGAGCACCTACTATGTGCCAAGCACAGCATCAGGTCCAGGAAGCCATGTTGTCCAAAGAACAGGAAGGACCTGTGTCTCCACCAGGCCCTATGCTCTTCTCCTTCAGCCAGGCTGTTTCAACCCATCCTAGTCTATCCATCAACTAGTAAATCCTGAGCACTGGCTGGGTACGGGGCAGTGTGCTGGGTCTGTTGGGTGGTGGCATGCACTGAGAGGCAGACCGGTTGGAAGTTATGGAGGAGATTCAGGGAAACATCAGGAAGGGGTGGGAAGGATCTTAGCCCTTTGGAGGCTCACAGTGCAGCTGGCTACAGGGAATAGGCTGGCTATACAGCTAGTGCTTGACTTACGACCACGGTCGGGACTGCAGACCGGTCGTAACACGATTGGGTTGTAAGTTGAGTAGGCTATATGTACAGTTGAAATGGTGCCCGCAGAGATGGTAGTGCTGCTGGAAGCTGGTCCGCACTGTCGTATGCCCAGCTGGGCAACGTTTGCGCTGCCAGACGTGGAGCAGTCGTGGCTAGCGATTGTGGTCGTAAAGTCAAATGGTCGTAAGTTGCATAGGTGGTAAGTCGATCAATACCTGTACAGTCCTTTATGTAACTTCTTCTTCAGAAAGGCCACAGTTCCAAGCCGGCCAGTGGCTGGGGCTATATGCCTGGATTCTGGCCAATGAAGTGTGGGTAGAAGTGATATGTGCCACTTCCAGACCTGGACCTCAAACTACCTTCCCATGCTCTCCCTCCCCATCCCCTGGCAATCCTGTGGCAGCCCTGTGTTGGAGGAGGCATCACAGATGCAGAGAATCAGAAATTGGACTGTGGTGTGAGCAAGAATAAACCTGTGTTGTGGTTGGCCACTGAGATGTTGGGGTTGTTTGTTACAACAGCTCATGTTGCTTATTCTGACTGATACAGACAGACAATGCAGAAAGGGACAGCTCGAATCCTGTGGCTGGATCACAGTGTCCAGGAGTGCTCATTGTGAGACAATGTGTGATGGCTAATGCTAGCTGGTAGTGGATATGAAGTCAGAGGAGAGAAGGATGAATGGTGAAAGCTGAAATGCCTGGCACATAGCAGGTGCTCAATAAAATAGAATGAATGAAATATACAAACACACTGGAAGAGCTTTGCTGTGATGGCTGAAGTTGCCAGACACCCAGAGGATGGGTGGGGCTTGGTTGGGGGATAGGAGTAGAGACAGTTACCCTGGGAAGAAAGATCTGGAGGGGAGAAAGGGCCACACTTTTCCGTGGGTCAGAGATCAGTGACCAGTCACTCCAGCCCAAGCAGGAGAGTATTTGGAAATGGAGCTGGAACTTGGAGGCCTTCAAATGCCAAGCTGAACAATTTAGACCTTAGGCTACTGACTACTTTACTTTTACAGCCTAAGATCTAAAAGACCTTATGTTTGTCCGAAGTTTGAAGTGGTCTCCCACTTCAATCCACGGGCGCACAGGAAGAAAATGGTAAAACTCCCACGCATATTTCTCTCTCTTCTTCTTCTTTCTTTCTTTCTTCTTCTCCTCCCTCCTCCTCCTCTTCTTCTTCTTCTGTGTCATCTTCATCGTCTAACTTCTTCTTTTTTTAAGATGGAGTCTCACTCTGTTATCCAGGCTGGAGTGCAGTGGTGCAATCTCAGCTCACTGCAACCTCCACCTCCTGGGTTCAAGCAGTTCTCCTGCCTCAGCCTCCCAGCTGGGATTACAGGAGCACGCCGCCACATCCGGTTATTTTTTATTTTATTTTATTTTTGTATTTTTAGTAGAGATGGGGTTTTACCATGTTGTCCAGGCTGGTCTTGAACTCCTGACCTCAGGTGATCTGCCTGCCTCAGCCTCCCAAAGTGCTGGGATTATAGGCGTGAGTCACTGTGCCTGGCCTATCTCACTTCTTTAAATGTCTGTTTTTTAGTGTCTATGAAGCCACCAAGGCTCAGAGAGGTTGAGTAACTCATGCAAGGTCACACAGCTACTAAGTGTACCTGACTTCAAAACCCTGCTGTGTTCTTCACATATGCTGAATCTTGTGCAGACAGATAAGGGCTTGGGTGGGGGCAGAGGCAAGTCTAGAGGAGGGTGGCTGGGAGAGCAGGCAGCTCCTGGCTGTTTCTGCCACTGTGGGCAGAGGTTAAGGAGCCTACCCTGGCCTGCTCACTAGGTCTACAGGACCTGTTGGGAAACATGGAAGCAGGGAGTCCCGGTGAGGGCAGGCCTGCTGTACAAAGTGCCTCGTCCCAGGCTTCACCATTCAGGCTTGCTTGTGAGCAGAATCCCGAGGCAGGGATGGGGAGGACCAGGGGCTGAGAGGTCAGGATGAGATGACAGAGAGGGATAGGGATGAGTTGGGGGGTGTCACTCAGACTCTGGGCGCAGCTGGCAGGGGTAGGTCAGCCACTCTGCCACCCACCCACACTCATGCCGACTCCATGGCCAAGGGAACCCACCTTCCAGCCCCGCCCTGCCTTCCCACACTCCACTGTGCTGGGTTTAGGGGTGATTTTACCTTCTGATTTATACCTCTACAGAAGGCAATTACCGGCTGGGCAAGGTGGCTCATGCCTGTAATCCCAGCACTTTGGGAGGCCGAGGCAGGAGGATCACCTGAGATCGGGAGTTTGAGACCAGCCTGACCAACATGGAGAAACCCCGTCTGTACTAAAAATGCAAAATTAGCCGGGCATGGAGGCACGTGCCTGTAATCCCAGCTACTTGGGAGGCTGAGGCAGGAGAATTGCTTGAACCCGGAGGTGGAGGTTGTGGTAAGTCAAGATCGTGCCATTGCGCTCCAGCCTGGGCAACAAGAGCGAAACTCTGTCTCAAAAACAAAACAAAACAAAATACGCACACACACACATATACACACACACACATACACACACATATATATCACCTAGACAGAAAAATGCGTATCTCCTAACAGTATAGCATGATGAAGTTTTACAAACTGAACACAGGCAAGGGTAACTAGAACCCAGTTTAAGAAACAAAACATCCTGGTCAACATAGTGAAACCCCATCTTTTCTAAAAATACAAAAATTAGCCAAGTGTGGTGGTGCACGCCTGTAATCCCAGCTACTCAAGAGGCTGAGGCGAAAGAATCGCTTGAACCCAAGAGGTGGAGGTTGCAATGAGCCAAGATTGTGCCACTGCACTCCAGCCTGGTGACAGAGCGAGACTCCGTCTCAAAAAGAAAAAAAAAAAAAAGAAACAAAACATTTATCAGCCCCTAGAGGACCCCCTCATTTCCCTTCTAGTCACTATCCCTAATCAGTAAAAGCCATCCTAACTTCTAACACCATAGATTCGTTTTGTCTGTTTTTGAACTTTATACACGTGGGATCACCTGGTCAGTGTTCTTTTGTGTCTGGTTTCTATTTGTTCAGCATTAGGCTCGGGCTATGTAGTGGTCCCCCCATCACATGCAGCTGATTGATTGTTCCCAGTGTTATCTTTTGAATAATGCCACTATGAATATTTGTGTATGTTTCTTTGCTTTTCTGTTGAGTATATATCTAGGGTATGCATGTGTTCAACTTAAACTCTTTTCACTTTTTTTTTTTTTTGAGATGAAGTCTTGCTCTGTCACCCAGGCTGGAGTGTAGTGGTACGATCTTGGCACACTGCAACCTCTGCCTGCCAGGTTCAAGCGATTCTCCTGCCTCAGCCTTCAGAGTATCTGGGACTACAGGTGTGCGCTACCACACCCAGCTAATTTTTGTATCTTTTTTTTTTTTTAGTAGAAACAGGGTTTTGCCATGTTGGCCAGGCTGGTCTTGAACTCCTGACCTCAGGTGACCTGTCTGCCTCAGCCTCCCAAAGTGCTGGGATTACAGGCATGAACCACCTTGCCCAGCATTTTTTTTTTTTTTTTTTTTTTTTTGAGATGGAGTTTCGCTCTTGTTGCCCAGGCTGGAGTGCAGTGATGCAATCATAGTCAGCTGCAGCCTCCAACTCCTGGGCTCAAGTGATCCTTGCACTTCAACCTTCCAGAGCATTGGGATTACAGGCGGGAGCCACTGTGCTAAATCTGTTCTATATTAAGTCAGCCTCTCTTGGGAGACTAGCAGCCAGCCCTACCCCACAGGGATCCCTGCTCCTCCGACCTCCTCTAATACATGTTCTTTCCTCTGTTTGGCACTCAGGAGTTACCTCTGTCCAGTACCACTTGGATGTCCAGAAGGGAGCCAGGGCCTGGACAATCACGCACAGATGCTAATTGTGGTACCAGGAAACTCCTGGTACATATGATTAAGGCGATAAGATGTCCTCCTTATAAGCTTAAAATATGGCATATTAATATCAAGTATGCGTTTACAAATAACACATATCCCCTCCTGTAGAAAACTGTAGTATGCCAGAGAGGGAGGGACTTGAGGGTAGGGTGGGAAAGGGAGGGAGAAGCGCCTCTTCCTTATCTGTCTTAAGAATCTCTCATGGAGACAAAAGACCAAAGCATTTGGAGAAGCCTCCTGATTTCAGCTCTAATTCTGCCATTTAGTAACTGTAGAGTGTTGGGCAGATCAGCTCATCTCCTGGGGCCTCTGTTGATTAAATGAAGATGATACCATCCTTTTTTTGAGATGGAGTTTCGCTCTTGTCCTCTAGGCTGGAGTGCAATGGCAGATCTCGGCTCACTGCAACCTCCGCCTCCCAGGTTCAAGCGATTCTCCTGCCTCAGCCTCTTGAATAGCTGGGATTACAGGCATGTGCTACCACACCCGGCTAATTATTGTATTTTTAGTAGAGATGGGGTTTCACCATGTTGGCCAGGCAGGTCTCAAACTCCTGACCTCAAGTGTTCCGCCCACCTCCGCCTCCCAAAGCGCTGGGATTACAGGCGAGAGCCACTGCACCTGGCCTTAGATGATGCCATCCTTGAAGGATGTGGGGAATCCACAAAACCTCATCAGTATGCGACTGTCAGTGAGGGTAACCTGTGAGGTGTGCGTACGTGCACACACACTTGGTGAGAATTGGTTTATTAAATTGTCAGCCCCTTAGAATACTGAGCTGGTAAACAGACCTTACCCTTTGATAAAGAATTAAAGGGATAAGCTCATACAAATTCATAATCAGTCGAGCTTAGTGCTCCCTGTGTGTGCCAAGCTACTGGGGAAGCTGAGGGAGAAGATGCTTGAGCTCAGGAAATTGAGGCTGCAGTGAGCTATGATTGTGCCACTGCACTCCAGCCTGGGTGATAGAGCAAGACCCTATCTCTAAGAGAAAAAGAATTCCTGAAGAAAAGCACTGGAAAGGACTCAAAAGGAATCAAAGTCATTAGTGTCCTTGACAGGTCTCCCCCAGCTTCTCTTTCCCAAGGGTCTCCTGGTAAAAATGCCCATGTCCCCACCATAGCAGACCCCTTAAGTCATGAGACTTCAATATGAAATCGGGAAAAAGTAAAACAAAGAAGAAAAGAGAAAGGGTACGCAGAAGCAGAGAAGAGGAGTTCGCAGAGGACAGAGGCTTATCCCCTGAGGACCACGGTCATCTCCAGCAGTGCGGGGTGAGGACCTGGGCGGATGGGGAGGGGCTGTGACAGGTGTGGCTCCCACATCTCAGAGGGCTCGGCTGAGGCCCTGGCCCTGGGTTCAGACCTGGGCACTCCTGAGGGAGTGGAATGGCAGCGGGACCCGCCTGCCCACCCAGAACCATGACCTCTGGATGTGCTTTCCCCATAGCTACCCACCTTCACCCAAAACATTACTGGGCTGAAGAGCCAGCTCCCCTGGGGTGACCTCTGCTGAAGCCACACTCAGAGGAGACCTCTCACTCCTTGACCCACGGGGAGGGGCAATGGTGAAGGGAGTGAGTCCTTGAACTTTCTGCCCCAGGAATTCCCAGATGTTTGTGTACCCAGTATTGCCCAAGGTAAGACAGAGCTTGGGAAAAACGAGGAGGCCTCTGCGGCACGGAGGGTCCAATCTGCTGGCAGAGACAGAAAACGGCATGTGTCATGTGTGTCACGTGTGGAGGCAGCAGCTCAGTGCCACTAAGAATAGTCGGGGTCGGGGAAGGAGAAGGCTCAGACAGACCCCAGGGACCAAGCGAACTCAGGGAGTTATTTGAGGTCGGAGGTTAGGGAAGGCCCTCAGGATGTCGCCGGGATTGGTGGGGGTTGGGGGGTGGGGGTGGGGTCTACACTGGGGTCTCTGTGCCCCTGGCGCCTCTGTCCCTACTACCTGGGACTGGGTCTCACCGCAGGGTCGCCTCCCTGCCCCCCGCCCCTCATTCCCGGCGGCTGGCCTCGGATCCTCCCCCGCGGCGGTTCTCGTGCCGCACGGGGCCGGGCCCGGGTCTCCGGAGAGCACAGCAGAGGAGGCAGGGTGTCTAGCACCTTGACCCCGTGGGCGGTTGTCCCCTGGAGGCTCGTGACTCCGCCCCGGCCCGCCCCGCCTCGCCTGCGCCGCAGACACCCGCCTCGCCCTCCAGTCCTCCGTGCGCGCCGGGCCCGAGCCCACGGAACCCACGGGGCCCACGGAGCCCAGGTAGCCCATGGAACCCGCGCGGAGCGCGCCCCAGCGGGGCGAGGCGCTGCTGCGGGAGCTAGAGGTGCTGGTCCAGGACGTGGTGAGGATGAGCTCCTGGTGGGAGCGCCACGGCGTGGACTGCGCCATCCTCGCGCTCAGCCTCCTCGCCTTGCCGGCCGGTGAGGGACGTCAGGACCTGGCAACCCCGCCGGGCTGCGGGTGGGGGCGGGTGCGGCGGAGGTGGCGGCGCGAGCTCTGGGAGCGCAGCCGGGCAGAGTGGACCGGCGGCGGCAGGCAGGCGGGGGTGGCCGGGTGACCCCAGGATGGAGGGTCACACCAAACCCGAGAGTCTGGACTGGTGTGTCCTGCCCTGTGTTCCCGAGGAGCTGGGCGCAGGAGGAGGGAGGGAGTCTGATGGCAGGAGGGTGGTGGAAGGGAAAGTCCAGGTGGGGGCGGGGAGTGACGGGAGGGATGAGATGTGACTGGAGAGGGGGTGGGAGTTTCCCCTGGCACCTTCCTGGTCTGGAACACCCACGGTACCTGAGGCCCCCTCACTGCTTTGGCTGGGGGCCCAGGAGGGAAACCACGGGAGAGTCAGGACCACTGGAGGGGCAATCCTGGTCCCCCTCAGGCCACAGTGGAACCTGCCTCGTCCCGCCTGTGGCAGCCCCCGGAGCCTGGTCCACTTTAATTTGGGCTCCCAGGGTAGGGGTTGAGGTGTTTGGGCCCGATCACCCAGAGCTAGAGAAAGACCCGGTCCTCTTCCTCCTCCCCACGCAGGGTTCCTGTGCCTGCGCTCTGAGAATGCCCTGGTCTTTTCGTCGGGCATCACCGTCTTGGGTGTGTGCCACTATACGCTCACTGTCAAAGGCAGCCACCTGGCCACTCATGGGGCCCTAACGGAGTCCAAACGCTGGAGCAAGATCTGGCTGCTTTTCTTTGTGGAGGTGAGCCTGGGAGAAGGAGGATGTGAGCAGCTGCTGGGACCATGTGGGAAACCTCATTCTTCTGTGCAAGCATGTGCGTGTGTCCAGGTGTGCGTGTGCCCGCAGGGCAGGTGGCTGCGGCTGATGGTATGTGGGTCCACGTGTGCGGTATGCACTACAGTGTGTCTGTGCACTTCACCAAGCCCTTGAGAGGGTGTTTGCACCCCATGGTAGAAAACTGCACGATGAGTATGCGACTTTCTTGGCCCACAGGTCCAACCACTGGGGCCTCCAGGTTTTGCAATCAGGGTTTAAAATGTGAGCCACTGACAGGAGGGTGGGGGGAGGGGCCCTTCACTCCGGATGCTGCTCCTCTGATGCTGGGCCATGGTCCAGGCTTCCTGAGATGCCCCCTGATCCCCGGGGTCAGCTCCAGGAAGGACCCACCTCACCTGACCCTTGCCCTCTCTTCTTCCACCCCTTGCCAGTTCTGCCTTGGCCTTCCTACCTTCGGGCAAGGCCAGGAAGGCAAAGGTTTCTGACCAGCTTGTCTTTCTCTCTTAACTGGTCTCCAAGCCTCTCCAGTTCCTCTGCTGAACTTGCTCCCTCCTCCTTTCTAGGGGGACCGTTGCCTGGCCACCCAGGTGATGGTCCCCCTGAATAAATAAATGGCCACACCTTATGAATAGATAGGAAAGCTGGGACCAGAAACAATTCTCTTCTGGAAGCACTGGTTATTGTGACCAAATAACTTAATTATTAAGTTTTTTTTTTTTTTTTTTTTTTTTTTTTGAGACAGAGTTTCGCTCTTGTTACCCAGGCTGGAGTGCAATGGCGCGATCTCGGCTCACCGCAACCTCTGCTTCGTAGGTTTAGGCAATTCTCCTGCCTCAGCCTCCTGAGTAGCTGGGATTACAGGCACGTGCCACCATGCCCAGCTGAATTTTTGTATTTTTAGTAGAGACGGGGTTTCACCATGTTGACCAGGATGGTCTCGATCTCTTGACCTCGTGATCCACCCGCCTCGGCCTCCCAAAGTGCTGGGATTACAGGCGTGAGCCACCGCGCCCGGCCTAATTATTAAGTTTTTATAAAGTTACATGACTTTATATAACTATCTACACACACATATATCTGTATATCTATAATACTATCCACGCAGCTGAGTGGATGAAGCATTTCTCACCTAGCACTGTCATATCCCCTGTGCCTTCCCCTTCCCTGCCCTTCTCACCAGCACACACAGCTAAAGTGTTAAAGACAAGAGGAACCCACAGGCTTCTGATCATTAGGGTCAATTTCAAGACAGTTCCTTTCCCTGGGAGCCCTGAGCATTGGTCCTGGCCAGACTCTTAGACACCGGCCAGGCCCTGGAGTCTGGGTCAGCTGCCTGCCAAGTCTGTAATCCACAGAGAGGCAAGGGAGACATTGGACTGTGCTGGTGACATGGACTGTGTCATAACGCTGGGTCACGGGGCAGAATGAGCTATGTTTGCATTGTTTAAAAAAAGCTGTACCGAGTGCCAGGAGCCTGGAGGCAGCTGAGGATGAGGAGCAGGTATCCAGACTTTGGGACTGCTTGGCTGTAAGGGATTTATTGCACAGAGCTAACCTAGTGGTTCTCAAACTTTGGTGTTCGAGACCCGGCCGGGCTGCTGGTGGGGGCGGGGGCGGCAGAGGTGGTGGCGCTGGCTCTGCTGCAGCAGCCGGTGGGTGCGCAGGTGGGCAGAGTGGACTGGCGGTGGCGGGCAGGAGGAGGTGGCCAGGTGACTGCAGGATAGAGGGTCACACCCGAACCAGAGCGTCTGGACAGGTGTGTCCTGCCCTGCGTCCCCTAGGAGCGGGGCTCAGGAGGAGGGAGGGAGTCTGGTGGCAGAATGACCTGAAGGCCCCGGCTTGCTAGAGAAGTGGACTTGGGCCACTGTGTGTTCACCAAGTTCCACAGGTGAATCTGATACACAACACCAAAGTGTTATACCCACATGGTAGCTATCACGTGTGCCAAATGAAGGCAGGAGGCCAAGGACGCCTCCTCTGAGAGGCTTTCCTGCGGGAGCTCTCCACCCGAAACCCAGCACTAAGGAGATACCCAGGTAGCCTTAGGGCCGCATTCTGCTTGTGAATGCTGACTTTTCCCCATAAGCCCGGTGGCTTCATCTTTTTGATGCTTTTATTCTTCAGCTTCTGGCACAGACCTGAGCTCTTGCTAGGCCTTCTATCAATATTTGTTGACGATGACCCTGCAGTTGTCTAGGGAGCCAGGTCCAGGCCTGCAAGGCCCCTGGAAGCTGGGGAGGGAAGGCTTGGCTCCCGCCTCATGTGGTGTGACAGGTGGGCTGCAGTGGGCTGAGGAACAGGGCCTGAGTAGTTTATCGCTGAAGCCTCCGACTAACCTACATGGGATGCGTCTTCATTTTTTTCATCCCACAGTTTCGCTCCAGCTACCCTCTGGGAGGGCCCAGCCCCAGTGTGGGGGAACGGGTGGACCAGGTTTCCCAGTCTGGCTGGTGTCGGTGAGGCAAGTGCAGAGCTGGAGGAGGGTGCTGGTCTTGTCTGCCAGGCAGGGTGGTGTCGAGGACAGTGTCTGGGGTTCACGCCTGTAATCCTAGCACTTTGGGAGGCCGAGGCAGGCAGATCACCTGAGGTCAGGAGTTCAAGATCAGCCTTTGAAGCAGTGGTTTCTGGTGCATGCTGCATCCCATGCTGCACAAGGGTTCAAAGACCTCAGAGGGAACAGTGGGGGATAAAGAAAGACACAGACATAGACATAGAGAAAGCTGGGCCAGGTGGTCCAGGAGGTGAGGATGTCAGTCTCTCTGGCCGACCTGTCTCAAGAGTACTTTATTTTATATGTTTCCAAAGCACACAGCAGAGGGAGGTTGCAGTTACTTAGAACAGCCTGTGGTTATAATTCTCATACTTCAGTTCACATACTTCAGCTAACAACTATCTTGCAGCAAGATCAGTGAAAGCTGGTTATCTCTCCAGGCCTGTCTCTGTTCTATTCCAAGACATACACATCCTCCTATTGTGGTTTTACTTCTCTGGAGTTCACCCCAAGTTCACAGCAGCCTTGCTGCTGATCCCCTAGAGAGGGTGGGCTACTCTGGCTCTCTAAGCTCCACTGGCTGCCCTGACCTTGAGCAAGTTACTTAATTCAACATTTAAGTGTCACTTTCCTCACCTAATAAACAGGAGAAATAACAGGACCCCCCTCATGAGGCCAGCATGTGGATTAAACGTAGCAGTGCAGACCTTAACGGAGGGCGTGATCCTGACATGCTTCACCAGTGTGGTCATCACTTTCTTTCTCTGGAGTTAACGTGGTCAGCTGCAAGGAAAGGGTTAGCAGTTGTTTTTGCTCTGTTCGTTTTTTTTTTTTTTTTTTTAAGACAGAATCTTGCTCTGTTGCCCAGGCTAGAGTGCAATGATGCAGTCTTGTCTCACTGCAACCTCCACCTCCCGGGTTCAAGCAATTCTCCCACCTCAGCCTCCCCAGTAGCTGGGACTACAGGCACGGTGCTGCCATCATGCCTGGTTAATTTTTTGTGTGTATTTTTGTAGAGACGGGGTTTCACCATGTTGCCAGGCTGGTCTTGAACTCCTGATCTCATGTGAGCCACCTGCCTTGGCCTCCCAAAGTGCTGGGATTACAGGCGTGAACCACAGCGCCCGGCCTGTTGTTGTTGCTGCTTTTTTTTTTTTTTTTTTTTTGTGAGACGGAGTTTCGCTCTTGTTACCCAGACTGGAGTGCAATGGCGCGATCTCGGCTCACCGCAACCTCCGCCTCCTGGGTTCAGGCAATTCTCCTGCCTCAGCCTCCCCAGCAGCTGGGATTACAGGCACACGCCACCATGCCCAGCTACTTTTTTGTATTTTTAGTTGAGACGGGGTTTCACCATGTTGACCAGGATGGTCTCGATCTCTTGACCTCGTGATCCACCCGCCTCGGCCTCCCAAAGTGCTGGGATTACAGGCTTGAGCCACCACGCCCGGCCCGTTGCTGCCTTTTTAACTGCAAGTTTGCAAAGCTTGACAGAGCTGTGTATATGTTGGGGGTTGGATGCTGTGTCCTCTGGGCCTCTGCAGGGCGCAGAGGACAAGTTCTTGCTGCCTAGGACCTCAGAGGATGCCCTGGGACCCTTCCTAGATCTCTGACTCTTCTCCCGCGTCTTGGTGTCTTCTCTCTTAGGATCCTTCCTTGGGGGGTACCTGTGCTCTTCCCAAACCTTGACGCTCAGGAGACATCATCGCTGCAGAATAATGTAGCCTATAGACCTAGGTTCTTTTCGGTGTTTGGCAAATACTGCAGCCTCAGGCATTAACTGAGTATCACTGGCTCTCCTGGGCGCTCAGCTTTTGCTGGGATTGTCTCAGGGTTTACCAGCTCCAAGTTGGGCCATGGGATCTGGGGGAGGGGCAGACAGGCTGGAGGGGGAGGCTTCCATTTCTGTTCTGCATAGGAAAGTTCTATCTCCGACCTCCTCTACAGCCTCTGATAACCCTGGCCTTGCCCAGTGAGAGTACCTGCCCAGCCCTGTCCTGGGTCACCATGGGGACTGCCAGGCGTCTTCTCGGGGACTGTCAGTGAAGGGGACTGCACCATGCTCAGATGGCCACGGGAAGGTGGGGGGCAGTGTGGGGTGGGCAGGCCCCCGTAACTTAAGCCCTGAAGTTTGGGAAGGATTAACTCCTGAAGTCAGACGGCTTTGGGGACTCTCCTGCATGTCACTCACAATCCAAGATGCTCCCCTGAGTGGGAGGGAACAGGCCCTGCCGGTTCCTAATCTCCGGTGGTGTCTCCGCTTCAAATCCTTGTGAAGTCAGCTTTGTGCTGCAGGGGCGGGGCCACCACTGCTGGACGGGAGCTCTGCTGTGAGGGAGGGATGCCTCATAGGGGAACGCCATCACCTTCCTTCAGTCCTCTTGTGGGGGTAGAAACAGGGCCGTGAACCCCCAGGCTAGTCATGATCCTGGAATGTTCTCTTCTCACAGGAGTTCAATGTGGCCATTATCCTCCGGGCTATCTCTCCAACCTTCTCTCTGCCTGTTCCCACGCAAACCCAGAGGGCTGTTGCCTAAGTTCAACTATGACTTCTTATCTTTTTAATCTTTAATGTTTATTTAGAGGGAAAACTCAGAGTTGCAGTACAAAATATACTTTGTAAAACCCTTTTTTTTTTTTTTTTTTTGAGACGGAGTTTCGCCCTTGTTACCCAGGCTGGAGTGCAATGGCGCGATCTCGGCTCACCGCAACCTCCGCCTCCTGGGTTCAGGCAATTCTCCTGCCTCAGCCTCCTGAGTAGCTGGGATCACAGGCATGCACCGCCATGCCCAGCTAATGTTTTGTATTTTTAGTAGAGACGGGGTTTCATCATGTTGACCAGGATGGTCTTGATCTCTTGACCTTGTGATCCACCCGCCTCGGCCTCCCAAAGTGCTGGGATTACAGGCTTGAGCCACCACACCCGGCCAAAAACCCTTTTTATTTTTAAAATAATTATGGATTCACAGGACTTGCAAAAACAGGACAGAGAGGTCTGATATAGCCTTTATCCAGTTTCCCCCAATAATTACATTTATCTAAGTGTCGTTCAATATCAAAACCCAGGAAATGGACATTAGTACTGTGTGTGTGTGTGTGTGTGTGTGTGTGTGTGTCGTAAATTACCTCATTTCATAGTCACACCCCCTTCAAGGGTGAAATTATTATTGCCCTCACTTTGTAGATGAGGAAACCCTGATCTGGGTGGTTAAGCAAATTGTGCAATGCCACGTGAGCTGGTAGGTGCCCGGGGCAGGCAGAATGTGATGAGGGCATCAACCGGGGTGGAGTGAAGGCTCTGAGAGCTGGGGGTGGGAAGAGCAGGGCAGGGACATTGGGCCATGTCTGGAGATATTTTTGGCTGTTGATACTGCGTGTGGGCCAGGCTCGGTGGCTCCCACCACCTTGGGAGGCCGAGGCGGGAGGATCACTTGAGCCCAGGAGTTTCAGACCAGCCTTGGCAACACAGCGAGAGCCTGTCTCTACAAAACAAAACAAAAATTAGCTGGATGTAGTGGTGTGCACCTGTAGTCCAAGCTACTTGGGAGGCCAAGGCAGGAGGATTGCCTGAGCCGAGGAGTTCAAGGCTTCTGTGAGCCAAGATTGCGTCACTGTAGTCCAGCCCGGGCGACAGAGTAAAACTCTGTCTCTAAATAATCATAGTCATAATAATAAAGCCTGGGGTATGCGGGGATGCGTGCTACTGGCATCTACTATGAATGGCTGGGAACATTGCTAAATGTCCTACAGTGCACAGGACAGCCCCTGACACAAAAGGTGCCGAGTCCCAAATGTGAATCATGCAGGGCTGCAAAACCTCGGGGAAAGTTTCCAGGGGAGATGCTGCCAGGACAGGGTTGGCCAAACTAAGGAGCAGGAAGGTGGCTTCAGACAGAGCAAATATGGGGACAAAGGCTTTGGGCATCAGTGCAGTGCATGAGGGACCCTCAGGAATCTGGGATCGCCAGAATCTAACGGGGACCCTGGAGAAGGGAAAGGAGGCATGTGGCAGGCAGAGGACCTGGAACTTGGTCTTGTGGCCAAAGGTGGTCATCTAAGTTGGTAGTTTTCAAAACTAACTTATTTTTTGAATAGGTAATGTGTTTATGTAATTCAGAATTCAAAAACCATCGGGAGAGGTCCTCGTCCTGCCCCTTTCTGAAGATGACCCATTTCCTCTGGGAGATGATGGCTGCGGGTTGTCAGTCTCTTCTATGTTCTTCTCTAATATTTTCCTCTTTTAGTTTTTTTTTTTGAGACAGAGTTTCACTCCATTGTCCAGGCTGGATTGTGGTGGCATGATCTTGGCTCACTGCAGCCTCTGACCTCCTGGATTCCAGCGATTCTCCTACCTCAGCCTCCCAAGTAGCTGGGACTACAGGTGTGCACTACCACACCTGGCTAATTTTTGTATTTTTAGTAGAGATGGGTTTCCCCACGTTGGCCAGGCTGGTCTTGAACCCTTGACCTCAAGTGATCTGCCTACCTTGCCCTCCCAGTGCTGCGATTACAGGCGTGAGCCACTGTGCCTGGCCCCTCTTTTAGTTTTTACACAAACAGTACCCTACAGGATTAAAACCATAGTTGCGAAATTATGATGCAGTGTTGGGTTTTAACTGGGTCACTCTATTAGATTTGAGGTGGATGAGGCAGGAGACCGGACGAAGGCTGTTGGCATGGGCAGGCGGAGAGATGGTGAGGACAGAGGGCAGGGATGGGGTTCAAGGAGGAGGTTCAGGTGGAGGTTGTCTAGGTGGGATCAGCAAGGAGGAGGAGGAGGTGCAGATTGGTGGGCAGCAGGAATGGACAGGACGAGAAAGAGGGGTTGCAGGATAGTCCAGGGGCAGCGCTGGCCTGGCAGGAGAGCTTCCGGGCTGGATCTGCACAGCTTCTATTCCTCTCTCTAGACTCTTGCCGGTTCCCAGGGTATCAGCAGCCCCTTCACATCTGGCTCCAGAATGCTGGGGGCCTCTGGGGCTCCACGAACCTCAGCAGGAGGTTTTCTAGGTAAAATATAAAATGCCCAGTGACATGATTTGGATGTTTGTCCCACCTAAATCTCAGTTTGAAATGTAATCTTTAAACGTAGGTTTTCTTAAGAAAAGCCTTTCACTGGGCGTGGTGGCTCACGCCTGTAATCCCAGCACTTTGGGAGGGCGAGGCAGGTGGATCACTATGTTAGGAGTTCAAGACCAGCCTGACCCAGATGGTGAAACCCCGTCTCTACTAAAACTACAAAAGTTAGCCAGGTGCGGTGGCAGGCGCCTGTGATCCCAGCTACTTGGGAGGCTGAGGCAGGAGAACCGCTTGAACCCCAGGTGGCAGAGGTTGCAGTGAGCTAATATCACACCACTGCACTCCAGTCTAGGTGACAGAGTAAGACTCCATCTCAAAAGAAAAAAAGCCTTTGAGCTGCAGGTCAGGTGAGTTGTTTTAGAAGTACCAATAGTTCTGCTGGTGCGAGAGAGACTTATCTCCCGGCAGGTAAACCCAAGTTTGTCAACGGAGGCAGTAACCCCAGCGGCCAGCACCAACAGTGGGGAGGCGGGGCCTTGTGGGAGGTGATTGGATCATGGAGGCGTTTCTCCTGAATGAGTGCAGCATCCCCGTGGTGCTGTCCTGGTGAGAGTCAGGGTGAGTTCTCAAAAGATCTGGCCATTTATACTGGGCACAGTGGCTCATGCTTGCAATCCCAACATTTTGGGAGGCCAAGGCGGGTGGATCACTTGAGGTCAGGAGTTCGAGACCAGCCTGGCCAACATGGCAAAACCCTGTCTCTGCTAAAAACAGAAAAATTAGCCGGGCATGCTCTGCTACTCAAGAGGCTGAGGCAGGAGAATCGCTTGAACCTGGGAAGTGGAGGTTGTAGTGAGCTGAGATCACGCCATTGCACTCCAGCCTGGGCAACAGAGCGAGACTCAGAAAAAAAAAAAAAAGATCTGGTCATTTAAAAGTGTGTGGCACCCCCGCCCCTGCGCCCGTCCCACTGTTCCTGCTTTCACCACGTCACTGCCTGCTCCCTCTTTGCCTTCCCCTTGGCCTTCCGCCACGATTGTCGTGATTATGATCTGCTATGATTGTAATTGTCCTGAGACCTTCCTACCAAGCTTCTGTGCAGCCTGCAGAAACTGAGCTCATGAAACCTCTATTCTTTACAAACTACCCAGCCTCAGATATTTCTTTAGCAATGCCGGAATGGCCTAACACACACTGATACATTTGAATTTCAGACAAACAACCAATATTTTTGTACAAGTATATCCCAAATATTCCATGTAGTTGTTTATCTGAAATTCAGAATTAAGAGGGCATCCTGTATTTTTATTTGCTCCACCTGGCCGTCTTGCTCAGGGAGAATACAAGTCTCCAGGTGCAAGTCCCCAGGGAACTCTTTGGCCTGGCTCTGGGGCAGCATCTGTGTGAATGCAGCCATGTTTTAGCCACCTTCGGGATGAGAGAGGGACCCTGGTGAGGGCCACAGCAAGAGTAGCCCTCGAGAGCACCTTATTCTCATGGGAGCAGGCCCCGTACGGTCTGCGTTGAGCCCATCAAATGACTCTGAGGGCATTCTCTTCCCTTTCCCAGGGACAAGGCCCTGGGAACCCCACAGGTGTATCATGGTGCTGGGCACCATCAGTGGTCAGACAATGCTTACATGAACAAACAACTGCATGAAAGAATAAATTGGGCCGGACACGGTGGCTCACACCTGTATTCCTAGCACTTTGAGAGGCTGAGGCGGGTGGATCACATAAGGCCAGGAGTTTGAGACCAGTCTGGCCAACCTGGTGAAACCCCATCTTTACTAAGAATACAAAAATTAGCTGGGTGTGGTGGTGGGCACCTGTACGACGGAGGCTGAGGCAGGAGAACCTGGGAGGCAGAGTGTGGGAAGTAGAAAATTTCCTCTTTAAAGTTTGCTTTCTTGTTAAAGAATAGGTGTGTTAATCACTGTTTGTTAAGCCCTATCCTATGTAGCTGTCAGACATGCCATGCTTACAGACACATAGTATATTCTATGTCCTTGTACTTTAGCCAAAATATCTGTGCTGGACGTGCTCACAGGCATGTCCCAGCTCTCCATCGCTTTTTCCTGTTTAGAAAAGTTTTAAGTTGTTAGCCAATCGGGTTTTAGTTTACATTGTGAGGTCTGGCTCCAGCCAACAGAGATCAGACACAGCGGTAAGGATGACCTCAAATTCATAAGGGATAAACTTGTCTGCTTTCTTTTGTTCATTGTACTCTCGTGGCAAGATGGCTAGCGAGGGTACCTTTCCAGCCTAGGAAGTAAAAATTGTGTCGCTGAAAGATTCTTTGTCTCAGTGCTAATTTTTCTTTGTGGCACTGAGCATCCGTTTCCAATGAAGGTTGCCATCAGCTGTGGTTTCGCCACTGCACTCAAGCCTGGGCAGCAGAGCGAGTTCCATCTCAAAATAAAATAAAATAAAAATAACAGCAGATAATCTTTTTCAGCAAGACCATCCATTTTCCAACTAACTCAGCAGCATGTGGTCACCCCCCACCTCCCTTGGGAATTGTGCGTGCAGGATGCGGAGCCTGGCGCAGTGAGCCCTCCGCAGGGGATGTCCCGCTGTCTTTACCTGGCTCGTGATGAGTGGTATTGGGAAATTTTTCCTGTCATTCCAGAAACAGGCAGCGTCTTCAACAAAATTAGCCACATTTTCTGTCCTAGATAAAATATTGGAGGAGGCTTATGTCTGCATACCATTTGCATATATTTGCTTAAGAAACACCTTAGCGTGGCTTTTGCATTTTAGACTGACTGCTCTTCTAGGAGTCAGAGCTGTGCTGCTGCTCATAGCGGCTTCGAAGAATCCCACTGGGGATCCATGCTGGAGAAGAGTCACCTCTAGGGAGAAGCTCTCGGGCCCCCATCAGGGCACCGCCCCCACCTTGTGGACTCTTCAGGGGATGGTGTCCCTGTACTCTCACCCCACGCCTGCTGCCCCTCCTGGCTGCTGCTCCAGGCTCAGAGTGCTCAGTGTTACGAAGGAGCAGATGCTTCTAAGAGAAACACACACAAAATCATGGCAGTGGATGCCGGGATCATCACCCGCAGTGCCTCCAATCACGACAGCCTGGGTAGTCACTGGCCGATTGGCACTCCAGGGTTCCAGCCTCCCACCCCCAAAGGCTTTGCAGAGCCTTGCCAAATGGATGTGCTTGTGTTGACTGGCTGCCACTCCGTGGTGATAGATCCCTGAGAGTTGATGGTCAAAGCTGATTAGCCGGGGCTGTGAAGGAGGACTGCCCTGGACATGCAGGGCTTGAGGCAGCAGGGGTGTTCTCAGGGCTCTCAAAGGTTCTGCCTTGCCCCACTGTGCCTGGCACAAACCCCAGCATCCTTTCTGGTTCCCTCCTCCAGGTATGCACGGCCTTCACTGCAGAGCATGCCACACACGGGCATGTCAAGATGCACCATGCCTACACCAATGTGGTGGGGCTGGGGGACTCCAGCACGTGGAGGCTGCCTTGCCTCAACCGCTATGTCTACATGTTCCTTGCTCCTCTCCTCCTCCCCGTCGCCACACCACTGGTGGCTGTCGGTGAGTATCAAGAGAGCCCGGTCTGGGGTACCCTGCATGGACCTTCCTCTGCTCTCCTTGCCTGCCTGGCTGCATGGACGTAGCTTGTAGAGGAAGGCCCGAGAGAGACTTGCTGAGACGGCCTGGCAGGTAGAGAGAGCCTCGGACCCGGAGCCAAGTCTGGCTCTGCCACCTACTAACTGGGGACCCTGGGCAGATAACCGAACCTCTCTGAGCCTCAGATCCTCTACCTGCTCCTCAAGTTTGGTGTGAAAGAAAATGAGGTCCTAGGTATAAAAATGTTTTGCAGGGGCCAGGCATGGTGGCTTATGTCTGTAATCCTAGTGTTTTGGGATGCTGAGGCAGGTGGATGGCCTGAGCTTAGGAGTTTGAGACCACCCTGGCCAACATGGTGAAATCCCCGCTCCACTAAAATACAACAAAATTAGGTGGGCGTGGTGGCGGGGGCCTGTAGTCCTAGCTACTTGGGAGGCTGACTGAGGCAGGAGAATCACCTGAACCCAGGAAGTGGGGGTTTCAGTGAGCTGAGATCTTGCCATTGTAACTCCAGCCTGGGTGACAGGCTAGACTCTGTCTCAAAAAAAGAAAAAAAAAAAAATGCTTTGCAGCTGCCTTGCACAAATCATACTTCATGTTTACAGCTTTGATGTCCGGGGAGCGATGTTGTATGGTGGAGGGAGCAGGAGGGAGGGAGCAGCTAGACCTGGGTTTAAATCCCACAGCTTGACCTTCATCAGATTGCTTCCTGTTTCTCGCTTTCTTTGTTTCTTCTTCTTCTCCTTCTTCCTCCTCCTCTTCCTCTTCTTCCTCTCCTCTTCCCCTCCTCCCTCCTCCCTTCTCCTCCTCCTTGTCCCCTCCTCCCTCTTCCTCCTCCTCCTTCTTTTTCTTCTTCACCCCCCTCCTCCACCTCCACAGAGTCTCACGCTATTGGGCCGGCTGGAGAGTGCAGTGGTACAATCTCAGCTCTCTCCAGGTGGTGCACACCTGTCGTTCCAACTACTCAGGGGGCCGAGGTGGGAGCATCACCTGAGCCTAGGAGGTCAGGCTCCTCCTGAGTAGCTGGGACCACAGGTGTGAGCCACCATGCCTGGCTAATTTTGTGTATTTTTGATAGAGATAGGGTTTTGCCATGTGGCCCAGGCTGGTCTTGAACTCCTAGGCTCAAGGAATCTGCCCGCCTTGGCCTCCCGAAGTGCTGGGTTTACAGACTTGAGCCATGATGCCTGACCTCGTTTCTTCATCCACACAATGGGGGATCCTGCTTTTCAGGGCTGTTGTGGGTATGAATTGAACACACTTAGTCCCCTGCCACTGCCTTAGCACACCTGAGCTAGCAGGGAGCTGCTCCTGATGGATCTGAGCCTTGCCTGTCCCCTCCCTCTGTGTCTTGCCTCTTCCTGCAGAACGGCTGAGGAAGGTGGGGCTGGGGACGGCCCTGCGGACACTGGCCCTGGTTTCCCTGGGCCTTTATTCTCACTACTGGCTGCTCCTGAATGTGTCAGGCTTCAAGAGCCCCAGCTCAGCCCTGGGCTGCATGTTCGTCACCAGATCCCTGCTGGCCCACCCCTACCTCCACGTCAACATCTTCCAGGTGAGGCCACCCCAACCTGGGCACTGGGTGGCTAAGGGGAGCATTCCCCAGGGACCCTGACTGCAGGCTGGACTCTAGGGTGAGGAGAGCGGGGCCACCTGAGGGGTGAGGCATCCTCCCTCTTACTGTCATCACACCGTGCCCTTGCCTCGTCCTGGAGAGACCCTTCTTGCTCTGTTCACCAGTCAAGATCCTACTCGTCGCTCAAGGTCAAGTTTCATAGGCAGTGTGAAGTGCTTCCTCTGCCAGGCGCTACCCTAGGTCGGGAACTCAGAGGCGAACAGGAGCTTTGGGTTGGTGCAGGGCAGGACACGATTAGGGGATTAAGTCATTAACAGCAGTTCTGGTAAGTGCTCCCCTTCGACCTCCCCCCACCGACTCCAAGGGTCATTCAAGAGTTTTGATTTCAGGTAAGAAGCAACCTTCTCTGCTGGGCGTGGTGGCTCACACCTGTAATCTCAGCCCTTTGGGAGGCTGAGGTGGGTGGATCACCTGAGGTCAGGAGTTCAAGACCAGCCTGGCCAACCTGGCAAAATGCCGTCTCTATTAAAAACACAAAAATGGCCAGGCACGGTGGCTCATGCTTGTAATCCCGACACTTTGGGAGGCTCGAGAATCACCTGAAGTCAGGAGTTCAAAACCAGTCTGGACAACATGGAGCGAAACCCCGTCTCTACTAAAAATACAAAAATTAGCTGAGCAGGGTAGGAGGCTGAGGCAGGAGAATCACTTGAACCCACGAGGCAGAGGTTGCAGTGAGCCAAGATCATGCCATTGCACTACAGCCTGGGCAACAGAGCAAGACTCTGCCTCAACACACACACACACACACACACACACACACACACTAGCTGGGTGTAGTGGTGAGCACCTGTAATCCCAGCTAACCAGGAGGCTGAGGTGGGAGAATCACTTGAACCTGGGAGGCGGAGGTTGCAGTGAGCCAAAATTGCACCACTGTACTCCAGTCTGGGGGATAGAGCGAGATTCCGTCTTAAAAAATGAAAAAGAATCGAGCTTCTCCTCAACACAGTCGGCATGCCTCCCTCCATTCATGGATACCCACGTGGTAGGAGATAAAGGCCCCAGTGAATGCCCTGAGGCAGGCAGATGAAGGCACTGGAGATGGAGTTCTTCTTGGGAGGCCAGGGCTCAGCATCCAGCTCCGGCATCATTTTCACGGGGACATCTCCCTGCTCCCTGCCCAGGGAAGGCCCCAGAGAAGCACTTCCTATACTTCCCTGTCCAGCACTTACTACAGCTGCTGTTAACTACTTAATTACTTAATCCCATACTTGTGTCCTGTCCTGCACCCACCAAGGCTCCTGGTCACCTCTGAGTTCCCGACCTAGGACAGTATCTGGCAGAGGAAGCACTTGACATTGCCTATGAAACTTGACCTTGAATGACGAGTAGGGTCTTGACTGGTGAACAGAGTGGGAAGAGTATCTCCGGGATGAGGCGAAGGTGTGAGGAGTGAGTGGTAGGCAGTCGAGAGCATGAGGGAACCACGCGTCCTGAGAGGTGCCCGGGCTAAGTCCCTGACTGTCCAGATGGGGAGGGAGGAGCAGAGATGATGAGACTCAGTGCAGGAAACAGGGTCAGCATCGGAGCCAGGCTAGGGGCCCCTCCACCAGGTGCCCTGCATAGGAGGTAGGGGACAGAAGAGCCCTCTGGGTAGCATGAGGTCCCAGGACACCTGGCATGGGGTGGGGAGGTCCAGGCTGCCCGGCGTGATCCACGTGTCTGTCACAGCACATTGGGCTGCCCATGTTCTCCCCGGACAACAAGCCCCGCCGGATCCACATGATGAGCCTGGGGGTGCTGAACCTGGCCCGGCTGCCCGTGCTGGACTGGGCGTTTGGGCACTCGATCATCAGCTGCCACGTGGAACACCACCTCTTCCCCAGGCTCTCCGACAACATGTGCCGCAAGGTAGTTGAGGTCTGGGCTGGGGGCGCTGGAATGAAGGGACCGTTAGAGGGTGGAAGGGAAGATTCTTTGGCCTGGCGGGGTTGCTCACGCCTATAATCCTGGCCCTTTGGGATGCCGAGGCGGGCCGATTGCTTGAGCCCAGGAGTTCGAGAGCAGCCTGGGCAACATGGTGAAACCCCGTCTCTCCAAAAAATACAAAAATGAGCTGGGTGTGGTGGCACATGCTTGTGGTCCCAGCTACTTGGGAAACTGAGTCACGACCACCTGAGCCTGGGGAGGTTGAGGATGCAGTGAACCATAATCGTGCCACTGCACTCCAGTCTGGGCGACAGAGTGAGACCCTGTCTCAAAAAAAAAAAAAAAAAAGGTGGCAGGGGGAGGGAAGAGCCTTCAGGGTTCACCTGAACTCCAAGTTCCCCATCTGGCCTGGTCAGAGGTCACCTAGGAAGGGCAACCAGTGTATCTGCAGCAGCATGGGTTTCAGATCAGAGATACCCAGGTTCCTTACTAGCAGTGCGACTCTGGACAAGTGAACTGAATGCCTCTGGGCCTCAGCTTTCTCTTCTGTAAAATGGGAGTAACAGGGCTTATGTTGACAGGCTTTGAGGATGAAATGGAGAAATAGATCTGAAATGTTTGGCACATGGTAGGTGCTTGGTAAAAGGGACCTTTGGTTTTTAACCCCCTGTGCCAAGGAGGGCTGTCATGTAGTCAGGATCCCTGGATGTTGGGAAGAAGCCACTCCTTTCTTCTGCTGGGTGAGGACAAGAATTCTCTGACTTAAGCCCTTCTGCTCCTCTGGAGAATCATGGAACAAGGCAGATAGGAGCTGGGGTGGGAAGAAGACACCCCCCCATGGGGTGATGGACCTGCCCACAGACCCAGCTCACAGGCCCCTCTCCTGCCTGTCTTCCCCCAGGTGAAGCCCATGGTGTCCCAGTTCCTCCGTGAGAAGCAGCTACCATACAACGAGGACTCGTATCTGGCTCGCTTCCGGCTGTTTCTCCATCGCTATGAGGAGTTCATGGTGCAGGCCCCGCCGATCACTGAGCTTGTGGGGCTGCAATGAGGCCACTGCAGCCACCCCGCCCCTGCCTGGCCCGGCCCTAGCCCTCCTACTGCTGCTGGCCCAGGGGTTGTGGCTCAGTGGCTGGTGGCAGACCTGGAGAGTGGAGACAGTGGACAGACAGGGAGGTGGGGTGCTCAGGCCTGGGGTCTGGGGGCCACCTGCCTTGCTTGCTTTTTTGGGTTTTGAGGCGCATCTGCGGGGAGCAGTAATGGTGGCTGTGTATGCTGGTCAGTCTGGACCTCAGCAGCTCTATCTCAGGACTGAAGAGCTGGGTCCTTCCCACTGCTTCCTCTCAGCCTTGGTAGGGCTAAGGGGAGGTGACAGGGTGAGGAGGGATCCTGTGCGGGGTCAGCTCCCTCAGCTGTGACCTCCCTGGCATTGGGAGAGCCCCACATGGCCTTGGCCACTGCCTCCTTCAGGTTCTGCCCACCAAGGTGTCCTCTCCCTGGGGACCTCAGGTGAGCTTGCTTTTGGCAGGCCTTCCTCGATTCTCAGCCAAAGGAACCTGTGCAGGACACTAGCTCAGCAGTTCCCCTGGCCGCAGTATCAGTGAGATAAAAGCAAGTGTGTTTTGTGTGGACAGAACTCCACAGAAGTGAGGGGAGAAGGTCCCTCAGGGACAGAGCTGGGGAAAGAGTACAAATGGCAGGCTAGGCGAGGTGGCTCACGCCTGTAATCCCAGCACTTTGGGCTGAGGCAGGTGCATCATGAGGTCAGGAGGTTGAGACCAGCCTGGCCAACATGGTGAAACCCCATCTCTGCTAAAAATACAAAAAAATTAGCCAGTTGTGGTGGCACACATTTGTAGTCCCAGCTACTTGGGAGGCTGGGGCAGGAGAATCACTTGAACCCAGGAGGCGGAAGTTGCAGTGAGCTGAGATCACACCATTGCACTCCAGCCTGGGCGACAGAGCTAGACTTCATCTCTAAAAAAAAAAAAAAAAAAAAAAAAAAGAATAAATAGCTTTGAATGTGACCTTGGTTAGCTCAAACAAAGTTTACTTCGTTCTGTGATATTTAGAAATGGTGAACCTGAGGATAATCCATTGGGAGAGAGAAAAATTTGGGGGAGGGGGTTGGAGCTGGGGGGTGTTCTGGGAACAGGGTCTGGAGGACAGATGGCCTCAGAGATGAATGGGAGAGGGTGGGGTGTAGATAGAAGAGGCTGAAGTCAGGGCTGGGTGGGCTGTGGAAGGATGGTCTGCAGCCTGGGAGTGAGATGGGAATATCAGGGAACAGCCAATGTTGGGCAGAGGAAGAGACCAAGGCACTGGGGGTCACCACTGAGAGTCAGCCCACAGTGGGTAGTGTTGAGAGAGGGCTGGGAGCTGCTCCAGCTGGGGCTGGACTGGGAGGGTGCTAGAAAGTGCCCAGGTGGAGGCTGAGGGAGAGACAGAGAAGGAGGCCAGACCTGTGACAGGAGGCCAGACTCAGTTGAAAACAGGTTCTCTCACCTCGGCACTATTGACTTTTTTTCCCTTTGGAGATGGAGTCTCACTCTGTTGCCCACGCTTAAGTGCATTGGCGCGATCTTGGCTCACTGCAACTTCTGCCTCCCAGGTTCAAGCCATACTCCTGCCTCAACCTCCCGAGTAGCTGGGACTACAGGTGCCCACTGCCACTCCCGGCTAATTTTTTGTATTTTAGCAGAGACGTGGTTTCCCCGTGTTGCTCAGGCTGGTCTTGGACTCCCGAGCTCAGGCAATCTGCCCACCTTAGCCTCCCAAAGTGCTGGGATTACAGGCGTGAGCCACCGCGCCGGCCACTATGGACGTTTTATCTGGGCAACTCTGTGTTGTTGGGGCTGCCCCGTGCACTGTAGGATGTTTAGCAGCATCCCTGGCTTCTACCTACTAGATGCTGGGAGCTCAAGTAATGACAATCAAAACTGTCTCCAGATATTGCCACGTCTTCCCCAGCTGAGAACATGCAAGTCATTCTCTGAGTGCGTAACTGCCTTGTTTTCCAGTGAAGTCCTTGAATGGGGTGAAGGGCGTGCTCACCCTGCTGATAACGGAGACAAACTGCCGGCAAATGGGAGCCTGTGGGATGGGCAGAGGGGTCTGGCTACAGGCACAGGTATTCTCTGAGCCCAGTTCCGTTGGAGAGCCCCTCTGCGTGTGGCCGTAGGCAGCTGCACAGAGGCCACTGGTTCCTTCAGGTGCACTCCCCACTCATCTCCATCATGCCTGCCTTTACCAAAGACTGCAACTCCTTTAGACGCCCTTTTCCATAGCTACAGGCTCTCACTCCTTCCCAAACAGCTCCCTTCAGGCTTGGGGTGGTAGTGGCTTCCAGCCACTGCCAGCCTGGGGTGCTTCTCCATTCCCTTCACCCTGCTCACACCTCTGTATACAAACTCTTCATTAAACTGTCCTCAATCACCCCTTTTCAGTGTGCCATCTGTTCCCTGCTAGAAGGCTGACTGATGGAGTTTTGGATCCAGGCAGCCGTCTTGGCACGAGGCAGGCTTGGCGGCTCCCCAGCCCACCACTTTGCTATATGTTATTGCTGCTCCTTGGAAATGCATTAGCAGCTTAGAAATGGCCTTAAGGTCTAGGGGTGTAATTAATCAAACTGCTAATTCTCCATTTGAGAAATGCAGTGACAGAAAAGGCCCCAAATGCACAGTCCTGGCTCATGATTAAAACCATCCAAATACATAACCAATAACTCATTGTTATTGATCTGGGCCTGACTGGGGCATGGGCAGCATCTGAAGGCCCTGGTACCAGATCTGGCTGTGCCCTGGGTATCCTGGGAACAAGTCACTCGATTGCTTTGAGGCTCTATTTTCTGTTTTGCTGAGGATGTGGACTGGTAATTTCTGGGGCCTGAGGGGTGAGGGAGGTGAAAGGAGTGAATGAAGTATATCCGGGTCTCTGCGGATATAATCTACAGAGGCATATGGGAGGTCATACTATGTATGGTTAATGATGATAAGAGCTAATGCTTATTTAGCACTTAGAGAAGATACCTTTACCTACATCATCTGATTTTAATGTTTACAACAAATTGGCACTACTACTTTCCTGGTATGTTACAGATGGTGAAAAAAAGTCCTGGAGAGGTTGAATTTCTCAATGTCACATAGCTAGTGCATGCAGGAAGAGGGACTGAAACCCAATGTTGTCTGACTCTAGAATCCATCCTCTTAAACACTAGATATACTGCCTCTAGATGGGGAGCCCTACAGAGCTTTTTTGATTGTGTGAACTTCCATTATGTGCCAGCCACTGTGCGAAATCCTGGGGATATAAGATCTAATGAGATTGGGTCCCCACCCTCCTGGAGCCTATAGTCTAGTGCAGGGGTGGTCAAACTCTGTAAAGGACAAGACAGTAAATATTTGGGGTTTTGTGAACCAGATGGTCTCCGTTACAACTACTCAATTGAGCCATCAAAGCACAAATAGAGCCATAGACAATATATAAAGAAGTAATCATGGATGTCTTCCAATAAAGCTTTATTATATTCAAACTGAAGTCTGAATTTCATGTAATTTTTACGTGTCACAAAATTTCATTTTTTTAACCATTAAAAATGTAAAAACCAGGCCTGGCGTGATAGCTCACCCCTGTAATCCCAGCACTTTGGGAGGCTAAGGTTGGGGGGGGGATCATGAGGTCAGGAGTTTGAGACCAGCCCGGCCAATATGGTGAAACCCCCTCTCACTAAAAATACAAAACTCAGCTAGGTGGGGTGGTGTGCACCTGTAATCGCAGCTACTCAGGAGGCTGAGGCAGGAGAATCTCTTGAACCTGGGAGGTGGAATTTGCAGTAAGCCGAGATAGCGACACTGCAGTCCAGCCCGGGCGACAGTGTGAGACTCATCTCAGAGAAAAACACAAACACACACACACACACGCACACACACACACACACACACACCAGCCGGGTGTAGTGGTTCACTCCTGTAATCCTGACACTTTGGAAGGTGGAGATAGGTGGATTGCATTAAGCTCAGGAGATTGAGACCAGCCTAGGTGACATGGCAAAACCCTATCTCCACAAAAAATGCAAAAATGGCAGGCACCTGTGGTCCCAGCTATTCAGGAGGCTGAGGCTGGAGGCTCGCTTGAACCAGGAAATGAGGTTGCAGTGAGCTGAGATGGCACCACTGGGTGACAGAGTGCGACCTTGTCTCAAAAAACCAAACCAAACCAAAAACCCCAACCCCCCCCAAAAAAACCCCCAAAACAGTAAAAATCATTCTTGCAGGTCATCCAAAACACACTGGCGGACAGTGTTTGGCCTGCAAGCTATAGTCTGCCTATTCCTGGTCTAGCGAAACAGGCATAAAACACAGGAACCTATTAGAAAGCAGAACAGTATTTACTTACCAGTGGGAGGGAGGGGAAGTGACCAGAAAGGGCAAAGAGGCCTCCTGGGATACTAACCATGTTTTATTTCTTGATCTGGGTGGTGGTTATATGGTTACACCTTGTGACATATTGTCAAGCTGTGCACTTATTTGTGCACTTTTCTGTATGTTATTCTTAAATTTAAAACCTCATTAAAAATGACAACCAGTGTAATAAGTCATCATGGGGTAAGGTCGGATGCTGTGGAATGAGCAGCTTTAACCCCTTGGAGCGTGGGAGGGGACGGGTCAGAGAAAAGGCTTCTCTCCAAGGAAGTAATGTTTGACAAGAGGGCCCATGGGAAAAAGAAAGAGGCATTAGGTTACTGGTCAGCTGTCACTACTGACCTACTCTTACTTTAAAAAATATTTTGATCATAGACTTTTTGCATTAATTTTGACATTTTAAAACGTCGCAGTATAACATTTATCTTGATGCCTGAGTGTCTTGGAGCCCCCTTAAATTATGAACCCGAGGGGAGTGCCCCAACCCGGGTCCCTGCACGGCTGCAGAGGGGTCGGAGGCTCTGTCCTTGTAGTACCGTAAGCCACTGCCCCGCCCCCCTTTTCTTCACCTGTGTAATGGGAAAGGAGGTGAGGTGGGACGAGCTCTCCAGGGTTTAATATTATCCCTGGCACGACAGGGACAGCATCTTGCAGGGCTTACAACACACGCGGTCGAAGAAATAGGCTGCTGAGTTCCTGGCGGGACCTCCCTCCACCCAGATTCCCACACTCCAGTTAATTTCCCAGATTAACTGGGAAGGCTCGCTTGGAACCGGACTCGTGATTGGCTGGGACAAAGTCACACGGGAGGATTCGCTACTAAATGGCACTGTAGCATGCGTCATCAGTGAGCGACGAGAGTCTCCCGAGAGGGGCGAGGCTAAGTAAAATAAGCTCCTTTCTAATTGGCTGCTTCCTTGGGGCGGGACTGAAACAGCGATGGGGATACGCTCTCTTCCAACTCTAGGCTTCCGGGATTTGGGGGGAAGGAGAGGATTGGGGAGAAATGTATTAAATTGCGTGTGTCCCGGAAGCTTAGAGGGGCAGGGCTTAGACGGTGGGGCGTGATTAAGGGCGGGCCTCTCTTTTGGAGACGGGATTCTCTCTGGAGTCGGGGTGGAGCCGCAAGGCTCTGCTTTCCCGGCGCGCTGGGGGCGGGGATTGGGGCGGGGTCTCGTTTGTGGGCGGGGCCAGAGGCCGGGTGGTGGCGGGCTTGCAGTGCCGGGCGTTTGCCAGGACCCACTTGCAGGTTGCTGTTCCCAGCCATGACTTCGCGCTGCTGGCGCTGGTGGGGCCGGTCGGCGTGGCCTTGGACCCGGCCGCTTTCCACCGGGAGCACCCCGAGTAGGAGCAGGGCGCCTTTGGGGCTGGATGGGAGCGCGGGGAGGCCTGGAAGCTCTGAGTAGGGGTCGGAACCGAGCTGGGGCAGGGCTGGAGAGGGGCGAGACTGGAGGGGTGTCTTCCTGCGGGCGAGATCGCGGTGGTGTACGGGGGCGGGCGGGGATCTGTGCGTGAGATGTGAGGCTTCTAGGGTGAGAGTCGGAGATCAACAAAGGTGTAAAGGAGAGACTATGAGATCCACAGGTGTGAGACGGGGTGAATGGGGGGGGCGATACGGAGGTCTGTGGGGCGAGAAGGAAGTCTGAGTCGAAACAGGGATTTGTAGGAATAAAACAGGTCTATACGGGCAATATAACGTTTTGTGGAGAGAGAAGGGTTAGAGGGGCGACATTTTGGGGAGACCGAAGGGGCGAGAATGGGATGATATAGAAGCCCTTGGAAGGATGTGGGATTCTACCCGATTGGATAGGGAATGAAGTGGTGTTGGGTAGGCCATTGGCAGTGGTGTAGTAGGTTCATGGGTGAGATGAGAGGCTCTGGATGAAGACTCAGCCTTTGGGGGTTCAGTTGAAGTAAGAGACCCTGCAAATGCCAAAGCCTTGAGGAGCAAGAGAAGGAGGATGCAGGTGAGGGTGAAGCTTGGGAAGTTCCACCTTCTGTTGGATATTCAAGTTGGTTTGGGACTGGGGAAAGTGGTCAGTTTTGACCTTTTCCCTCCCCTCTCCCTAGCCCCAGGCTTCCGCCACCAGTTCTCCACACAGGAGAAGACCCCCCAGATCTGTGTGGTGGGCAGTGGTCCAGCTGGCTTCTACACCGCCCAACACCTGCTAAAGGTAAGCCACTTCCTCATAGTCCATCATTCAACTGCCGCTCCAGTCCTAAGGGCAAGCCTCACCCACTTTGGGTTTTAAGACCACTCCTGGATGCCTGGTGGGGAAGGGGCTCCCAGCCATCTGGCCTGGACACTTCCCACTTGCTTCCTCACCTACACCTGGGGCTCCCCTCCCCTCACATCCTCAGTGTGAGAGAGGACCACTTGGTGGCCAGTGGTTAGTGGCAGGTGGTCAGCTCGGCCTCCCTGGCCAAGCACTCCAGGAGGCTTGTGTATATCTGCAGAATGACCTCATCCTCCTTCATCTTCCCTCCTTTCTCCTCTGTCTTCACTCTGTCCCAAACATCCTGCATCTTGAGGCTAACCGCCTCCTCCGCTTTCTGTAACTTTACCTTTTTTGCCATGCCCTCCTCACCCATAGCTCCAATCCTCCCCTGCCATTTTGTTCTTTCAGCTTGCCCTCTGCCCCTCCCCCTTCCCCTGGGAAGGCCAGGATCTCAAGGCTTTTAGTGTCCGTCATGGTAGGTGGGGCCCCAAGCCAAGGCTACATGTTATCCTTGAGACTCCACATCAGACTTTGAGACAGAGTAGAGAGGGGATACCCAGGTTAACTGAGACATGAGACAGTGGCCTAGCTTTGGAGAGGCTTGGAGTGTCTGGAGAGACAGGAGAATGGATGAATATCTTAATTATGCACACACACACACACACACACACTCACACAGATACTTGAAATGTAGGGTGACCAATTGGCCTGGATTTCCCAGGACAAGGGGCTTCAGCGCTAAGCTGGAGGTTCTTGGGAAACCTGGATGAGTTGATCACTCTGCCGAAAAGTGACCCATGTATGCTTCGAAGCTAATTACAATAATGTGGGCAGAATGAGCTGAGGCAGGTGGGGTCAATCAGAAACTTTCTTGGGCCGGGACTGGTTGGCTCATGCCTGTAATCCCAGCACTTTGGGATGCTGTGGCAGGTGGATCACTTGAGGTCAGGAGTTCGAGACCAGCCTGTCCCACGTGGTGAAAACCCATCTCTACTAAAAATACAAAAATTAGCCTCTCGTGGTAGCACACATCTGTAGTCCCAGCTACTTGGGAGGCTGAGGCTGGATGATTGCTTGAACCTGGGAGGCGGAGATGGCATTGAGACAAGATTGCACCACTGCACTCCAGCCTGGGTGACAGAGTGAGACCCTGTCTCAAAAAAAAAAAAAAAAAAAAAAGGAAAAGAAAAGAAAAAAACTGTTTCCTGAAGAGGGTGCATTTGAGCTGCATTGAAGAAGACCAAGGGCTTTGGCGAGGGCCTCCCACATGTGGGGAGTCATCCTGGAATGCAAGGCCATGGGCGAGTGGCCATGTGGGAGGGAGGACAGCCTGGGCTCTGGGATGGAGACTGAGGAGCACATGGGGGCTGGAGAGGCCCTGAAGAGCTTTGTCAAAGGGCCAATTTATTAGCTGAGCCTGAAATTTTCAAAGTGGGGCGAATAAGCCTTCCAGGCAGTGTTCTTTTTTTAAGATGGAGTTTTGCTCTGTCACCCAGGCTGTAGTGCAGTGACAATCTCAGCTCACTTCAACCTCCACATCCCAGGTTCAAGCGATCCTCCTGCCTCAGCCTCCTGAGTAGCTGGAATTACAGGTGCATGCCACCGTGCCCAGCGAATTTTTGTATTTTTAGTTCAGACAGAGTTTTACCATGTCGGTAAGGCTGGTTTTGAACTCCTGACCTCAAGTGATCCACCCACCTCAGCCTCCCAGAGTGCTGGGATTACAGGCATGAGCCACCTCGTCTGGCCCAGGCGGTGTTCTTAGCACAACTGCACTCAGCTGGCAGACACTTGCACATGCTTTCCTTGTGGGATGGGATGGGGAGGGGCTCGGGACAGTTACAGTCCTTGTTCTGATCCTTGGGCTGATCTTTGCTCACAGGGAGCTCCAAGCTGCTGGCTGTGCTCCTAAGACAGGACCACCTGCAGCACATTTGGGACAGTGGCAGTTAGCTTGAGTCAGGCACTGAGCGCAGCAGCTGGTAGCATCTCCATGACAACCTGCAAAGCAGGTGTCATGCCTCTTGCTTCACAGGTAAGGATTCTAGGGCTGAGTGAGGTTGTCCAAGCTTCCACTGCTGAGCAGGGACGGCACTGGGACCTGAGTGAAGGCAGCTCCATGCTAGGCCATCCACGTTCATCCATTCAGTAATCAATTACTGGATGTAACACATTCTGGGTGCAGGCTTCACTGGGAACATGGAGGTGAGCAGGACAGACATGGTCCCTGTGCTCAAGGACCTGACATTCGAATGTAGGGTGGGTAGACAGGTGGATAATTTACAAGGTATTTTAGGGCTCTGACGCTGTAAAGCACAGACACTGGGTGTGGGGAGGGTGTCCATGCCCAGTCCGGAGGAAGAGATGTCCCAGTTGCAGTCTGAAGGACAGTAGATGTCAGGTTGGGGGACAATGGCAGGAGTGTCCCAGGCACAGAGAACTGCATGGACAAAGAGGAAGAGAATGGCCCTAGGGCAAAGGGCAAGTTCTGGAAGGTACGTGTGTGCAATAAGGAAAGAGGAGGTGAGAGCCAAGGCTGAGACGTAGTTGGGACCCTGATCCTGGGGAGCTTGGTAGCCACTGTCCAGGCTCTGGAGGCAGGTTTCTTTGGGAGGTGTCTGAAGCTGCCTCCTCTTCCACCATCAGAGTCTCCTGGGGCATCTTATCAAAATATACATTTCTAGGCTTAGCTCGGAGCTAATGTGGCTGGGCCCAAGAGTCAGCAACGTTAAGCACCCCGAAGGATTCTCGTGCCCACTGCTGTCCAGGTGGTTGGCTTCACTGGAGAGTTTTTGGGGTGCTGTTTTCCTTCAGGTTGCCCCTCTGCCTGCAGGGTAGATCCAGGCAGGGCTGGTAGCCAGAGAGCGGTGAGGAGCTGCTGGGGTGACAGTGAGGAAGAGGACTGTGAGGATGGGGGATTGACGAGATCAGGAGGTGGGCAGGGAGGAGCCCCAGGTTCCAGCTTGGACTCTGGGTGGATGGGATTGAGGGAACAGGAGCAGAAGGGGAGCTGTTTGGGGTGAGGAGACTTGGCTTGAATCTGGATGGATTTGAGATATCTGGGGTGGGACATCCAGGGGTCTCAGGTTTGGAGCTTCGGGAGAGGTCTGGGCAGGAGAGAGAGAGTAGAAAGTCACCAGCAAGTTCAGGGGAATTTGGGGTCACCGGAGGGAGTGGCTAAAATCCCCAGGTAGGAGAGAGGGGTGCTTCAGAGAATGTCCTTGGGGAGCAGCTAGAGGGAGAGGAGAAAGGGAGGAGGTTTCCTGGAAGATGAGGTCAGCCATGAGAGATAAGAGGTAAGAATAACCAGCGGACTTAGCGTTCCGGAGGTGGCCCTGGAGAGGACACTGTGACCCAGAGTGAAGGATCTGTAGCAGGAAAGAATGGAAGATAAGTCAGAGAGGTCGGATCGGGTGAGGTGCTGACCTCCAGGCTGAGCCGTTTGAACTTGATGCTGTGGCACTGGGCCCCAGAGAAGATTTTTGAGCAAGGCAGTGACATACAACAACTGAATAGCAATGATTGCTCCCTCCTAGACTGAGCACTGAGAGTAGGTTGCACCCTGCGCTGCCTGATTACTCATTTAACCTTGAGCATGACGCCACAGGGATCTTCTTTTGGACAGAGAAGAAACTTTCCCCGGGGCACAGAGCCAGCTAGTGGTGGAGCTGGGATTGGCATGCAACACCACCTGTTTGACGCCAAGCCCAAGCCCAGTGCTCTTTGTGGGTACAACGTGGGGCTTGAGGGAGGTGGTTTGGGTAGCCCCCTGTGGCTGGCCTGGGATGGGGAGAGGTAGGAGGTGGGGGAGGGTGGACTTGGGCGCCGGCAGGCGAGTGGAGGGCAAGACGGATTTGAGTAAAGGCGAGGAGGTGGGTGGGAGCCTTTGTCAGGGGTAGGGCAACTGATGGGCAGGGGCATCTTCGCCTTGAGTCCCAGTGAAGCTGGAGGTGTCATAGCGAGGAGCTAGGATAGGATGGGGGGCTGGGCGTGTCAGCCATGGGAGCCCCAGCTGCTTTACTGCTAACCGGCCTGGGGCCCAGAGTCTCACCACCCTGACCTTCGGGTGCTTCCCAGCAGCCCTGAGAGGGAGCCATCGTCCTTCTAGTGTGCAGAGGGGGAGACTGAGACCGGGGGAGGCCCCAGGACTTGCTGGGATCATGTGGCTGGTTGGTGGCAGAGCCAGACCAGACTTACCTCCGACCCTGTGCCTTCCACACGGCCTCTCAAGGTGCCCTGGGAAGGCAGTCAGCACGGAAACCCTGCATGAGAGAGACTCTTTCTAAGATGGGAGCAGGTCTGTTTCCATCTCTCCTCCCTGAGAATCCTCAGCTGTGCCCCTCCCTGTCCTGCTGTTCCCCTTTCCCAGAGCATGGTCCTGGACACTAGAGCTGAGGCCCTGTGAATTCAGAGGGTGGTCCTCAGGTCTTCAGAAGGCAAAGCAGCTGCCCTGATACAACTGATTCAATTCCAGCTGGGGAAGCTACTGCCCTCCTTAGCTGGCCACTTTCTCCCCATCGCCCAGGGCCAACTGGCCTTCTGTTTTTTTTTTTTTTTTTGAGACAGAGTCTTGCTCTGTCACCCAGGCTAGAGTGCGGTGGCACAATCTTGGCTTATTACAACCTCCGCCTCCTGGGTTCAAGTGATCCTCCTGCCTCAACCTCCTGAGTAGCTGGGATTACAGGCACCCGCCATCATGCCTGGCTAATTTTTGTATTTTAGTAGAGATGGGGTTTTACCATGTTGGCCAGGCTGGTCTTGAACTCTTGACCTCAGGCAGTCCACCTGCCTCAGCCTCCCAGAGTGCTGGCATTATAGGCATGAGCCGCCACGAGGAATGCTCTTTTTCCTTGCACAGGGATAAGCCTTGTGTTCTCAGCTCAGGGTCCTGAACGCTCCTGCTGTCTGGGAGGGGGAGGAGTGTTCTGTCTGGGAGCCTGGGGGACGTGGAGGGGGTCCCAGCTTCTCTCTCCGCCCCACCAGCTGCCACCCTGTTCCCCAGCAGCACCCCCAGGCCCACGTGGACATCTACGAGAAGCAGCCTGTGCCCTTTGGCCTGGTACGCTTTGGCGTGGCGCCTGACCACCCCGAGGTGAAGGTGGGTCTCTGGGCCTGGAGGCTGGGGTTTGGTCAAGATGAGGAGGGCAGGGAGGCTACCTGGCTGGATGAAAGGACTTCATACCCTCTGTCCTGATGCCACCCAGCTTCCATCCTGGGGACACAGAGTGGTGAGGGTGGTGCAGACGTGGGTCCCTGGAGCTGCCTCACCCTCTAACCCCTCCCATTCCCGGGGCACCTGGCAGAATGTCATCAACACATTCACCCAGACGGCCCACTCTGGCCGCTGTGCCTTCTGGGGCAACGTGGAGGTGGGCAGGGACGTGACGGTGCCGGAGCTGCGGGAGGCCTACCATGCCGTGGTGCTGGTGAGTGCAGCCAGGCGCTGGGTAGGGGAGGCAGGGGCTGCAGAAGGCGGCTGGCGGCTGGCGGTGGAGGGCCCCAGGGGTGAGGCCAGGATGCACGCTCCAGAGGAGAAGCTGGAAGGGGGCCGCTGGGAGCCTGGGGGGCTGCCTGGCCTACCAGTGCTGGTGCTGAGAGCTGTGGGCCTCGGGCCTGTCATCTTTCATCAGAGCTACGGGGCAGAGGACCATCGGGCCCTGGAAATTCCTGGTGAGGAGCTGCCAGGTGTGTGCTCTGCCCGGGCCTTTGTGGGCTGGTACAACGGGCTTCCTGAGAACCAGGAGGTGAGTTTGGGGAGCTTGCTGCGTCTTCCTCCCCACCCCGCGGCCCTTGGATGCCAGGCCTGGGGAAAGAGGGAGCTGCCACCCGGTGGTGAGGAGAGGTGAGATCCTGCTGACTGAAGCGGGAGGCTCGGGGGAGAGCTGGGTCCAGGTGTGGGAGGAGGGACCTGAGTTGTGGACTTCCCTGGTGTGGGGAAGCCCCAGGGCACAGCGGGCACCGGGCATGAGGCACCTGTAGACTGAGGTGAGCTTGAATGGAGCGAAGCCAGGGGCCCTATCCAGACCTTTCCCTGCAGCTGAAGCCAGACCTGAGCTGTGACACGGCTGTGATTCTAGGGCAGGGGAACGTGGCTCTGGACGTGGCCCGTATCCTACTCACCCCACCTGAGCACCTGGAGGTGAGTGGTAGGTTGGGGCTGAAGGGTGGAGGTGGGGTCGCCCTGAGGAGAGAGTGGGCCTGTCTGCAGGGTTCAGGCCTCCCCTCTCCAAGCCAGACCCAGTGCCTCTGTTTCCCCGTGGTGCCCAGGCAGAGGCCCTCTGAAGAGCAGTCCCATGAGCGTCCTCTTCTCCATTTCCCCTGCACTTTCTGTCCTCCAGCTGAGGGGCCTTTTTCTCTTTACTCTTCAGTACCCACAGGACCTGGCTCTCACCACCCCTGCCTGGATCGTCCCCTCCCACCTCCCACCAGTTAACAGCCAAAGTTCATCTTTTAGATCTTGGCTCGGTTGCCCCTTGGCTTCCCTGAATTGGCCCCATCACACCTCCTCCCACAGACCCGGTTACTGTGTCACAGCCTGTTACCGCCACAGCAATTTTACACACGTGGTTGAGTATTTGATGAGTATTTCTCTCCCCACCAGATCAGAAGCCCTGTGATGGCCTGCTCCTTGTCTCTTTTGTTCACCATTGATGCCCCTCCAAGCTCTTTGCACGGGGCTGAGGACATAGGAGAGGTCCACTAAATACTTGTTGAATGCAAGTGTGGGCCTGGTGTGCGATTAGTTGGAGTCATATGCAGAGTTGGCAGCAATGCTCCATCAGGCCACCAGGGGGGAGCAGTGGTGCAATTTTGGGCCGCCAGCCTTCTGGCCCACAGTGGGGACGTGACCAAGCAGAGAGTCCGCTTTCCCAGGTCAGTGTCTGATGATTTCAAGGCCCTCCTTTTGCGCCAGAAAACGGACATCACGAAGGCAGCTCTGGGTGTGCTGAGGCAGAGTCAGGTGAAGACAGTGTGGCTAGTGGGCCGGCGTGGACCCCTGCAAGTGGCCTTCACCATTAAGGTGCTGGGGCCAGAGTGGGAGGAGCCAGGGTTCCAGGTGGAGGGCCTCTCCTTAAGGGGTGGGGTGGGGCAGAGCCCCTGGGAGTAGCTGCTGCCTGGGATGGAAGAAGGGGAACAGTCAAGGCCCCGGGGCCCTGTGCCTTCAGGGAGGAGGTGGGTGGTGGTTGCTCCTGCCTGGGCTGGACCCTGGGGTGGGCTCAGGTGGACAGTGTTCTGACCTGACCTCCTCCCCCATTCCCTACCCCCACCCTCAAGGAGCTTCGGGAGATGATTCAGTTACCAGGAACCCGGCCCATTTTGGATCCTGTGGATTTCTTGGGCCTCCAGGACAGGCTCAAAGGTGAAGGACCCTGGCCTGGCCCACCAGCTACTGAGGAGGGTGTGGCCTAAGTCAGAGAGGGTTGGGGAAGGGCATTCGGGGAGAGGGCTGGGCTCCAGGGACAGCCTGGAGACAGTCTACAATGCTGACAGAGGTCCCGCGCCCAAGGAAGCGGCTGATGGAGCTGCTGCTTCGAACGGCCATGGAGAAGCCAGGGCGGGAGGAGGCTGCCCACTGGGCATCGGCCTCTCGTGCCTGGGGCCTCCGCTTTTTCCGAAGCCCCCAGCAGGTGCTGCCCTCACCAGATGGGCGGGGGGCAGCAGGTGTCCGCCTGGCAGTCACTAGACTGGAGGTGAGTCTCACGTTTCCCAAAGACACACCCCCTTCCCAGGCCTCTGCCACTCCAGCCTGGAGTTGCCCACACTTTCCCCTCTCCCCAACAGGGTGTCGGTGAGGCCACCCGGGCAGTGCCCACGGGAGTCATGGAAGACCTCCCTTGTGGGCTGGTGCTCAGCAGCATTGGGTATAAGAGCCGCCCTATCGACCCAAGTGTGCCCTTTGACTCCAAGCTCGGGGTCATCCCCAATGTGGAGGGCCGGGTTACGGATGTGCCAGGTGAGAGGGTGTGAGGGGCCTGGGTGGTGAATTCTGGTGGGAGGCCGGGAAGCTGGCATCTCCTGGGGCCATGCATTCATTGATCTAGCAACATGCACTGAGAAGCTTCTGTAGGGCAGGCCCTCTCCGGACCCAGCACCACCCTCTTCTTGGCCCTAAGAGAAGTTCCAGTCTAGCTGGGACATACGGGACCTATGTCTGGTCATTAAGTCATTCAACAAACATTCACTGAGATCTGTTCTGGGCTAGGCCCTGTGCTTAGTGCTGGGATAGGAGATAAATCAGGCAGTCAGGGAGCTCCAGTTTTACTAAGTGCCCACATACCTATCTAGTCATTTGGTAAACATTTATCAAGGGCCTACTGAAACTGCAGGGGGCAAACTGCAGCTCCTAAGCTTAGGGATCCCCTCATCGAAGGGACACCAAAGTGTAAGGGGGTCAGTCTGGTTAAAAACAGGGTGAAAAGAATCCAGGGCAGTGGACCAGCGGCCACCGCAGGCTCAGCCAACAGTCTTCAGGGAGGCATGGAGTGTCTGTGTGTCTGCGCACGTGGGTACAGATTGTGGGCACAGGATGGCTAGGGTGGTGGCCAGCCACCTCCCTTCCTTCTTTTTTTGTTCCCCCCGTCAGGCCTCTACTGCAGCGGCTGGGTGAAGAGAGGACCCACAGGGGTCATAGCTACAACCATGACTGACAGCTTCCTCACTGGCCAGACGCTGCTGCAGGACCTGAAGGCCGGGCTGCTCCCCTCTGGCCCCAGGCCTGGCTCCGCAGCCATCCAGGCCCTGCTCAGCAGCCGAGGTCTGGGCCCTGATGCTGAGTCCTGGGAGGTGGGGTGGGAGGTCCTCCTTTAGGGTCTCACTCTTTGGGAGGGAGCTGTTTTGGGAGAGGTGAAGGAGGAGGTGGTGACAGTCTCCCCTCTGCTTCAGGGGTCCAGCCAGTCTCTTTCTCAGACTGGGAGAAGCTGGATGCTGAGGAGGTGGCCCGGGGCCAGAGCACTGGGAAGCCCCGGGAGAAGCTGGTGGATCCTCAGGAGATGCTGTGCCTCCTGGGACACTGAGCCCAGCCCCAGCCCCTGGCAGGGAAGGGTTGAGTTTTGGGAGGGGAAGGGCTGGGTCTGCCGAGTGGGACTCTGCTACATCCTGGCAGGCCGGGCTTGGAGGCTCGGCTGCCCTTCCAGGGTTTCTCCTTCCTCCTGGGGAAGCTTGCCCTGGCCAGCAAGGTTTTAGCTTTCAGCAACCGAGGCAACTGTAGCGTTGTGCAGAGGTGCGGCTGACCTAACTCCTTCCCACCTCTCTCCTGCTGGACTGTGGAGGGTCACCAGGTTGGGAACATGCTGGAAATAAAACAGCTGCAACCAAGGGCTGTGGTTGATGGGGGACTTTTTTTGGAAGGGTTGGTTGGGGTCAGGGGTCACCTGCTGGCGGTAGCTCCGCTACCATCACCAGGTACGACTCCCTGCTGGGGGCCCTCTTGGGGGCCTGAGGGGGCTGGGCAGCCCGGCCTGGCGTAGGCACCTCCCTTTCTCCACTGGGCTCTGCTGTCGTTACAGATTGCCTGTCTTCTGTCCACACTAGGGCCACCCGGGATGGGACCCCAGCCTGCCTGCTCCACTGGCCCCCTGGTTAACCCTTAGGTGGGGGGGAGTGTGCGGAGGGGCACTGAGCAGCAGCTTGTCCCCTGTGCCTCTGGGTGTCCCAGGCGAGTCTGGCCCAGGTCCTATTCTCTGTCCACTCTCAAAGCCTTCCTGCCTCTGTTGGTTTCCAGCCAGACCCACTGGCCTTTAAGAATAGTGCCTTAGTTGGCTAGGTGGTGGCTCACGCCTGTAATCCCAGCACTTTGGGAGGCCGAGGTGGGTGGATCACGAGGTCGGGAGATCGAGACCATCCTGACCAACATGGTGCAACCCTGTCTCTATTAAAAATTCAAAAATTAGCCGGGCGTGGTAGTGTGTGCCTGTAGTCCCAGCTACTTGGGAGGCTGCGGCAGGAGAATCTCTTGAACCTGGGAGTCGGAGGGTGCAGTTAGCCGAGATTGCGCCATTGCACTCCAGCCTGACGACAGAGTGAGACTCTGTCTCAAAAAAAAAAAAAAAAAAAAAAATGCCTAAATGTCCCTAGGGCTTCCCAGTGTCTGGAGAGTGGTCACTGCCTTTGATGGCAGCCCCAAAGATGCCGCCTCGCTATATAAACCGAGGGGTCCTCGAAATCAACTGGCCCAAGGTCACACACTCGTGAGCTTCGGGCTCAAACCCAGGCCCCGGGCAGGCTGGTGTTTCCTCCGAGGTGCACCTGCCCCCTGTGTCGGGTATGGAGACGCGGTCCCTGAGAGGGGAGAGGGACCCGGGCCCGCGGCGGGAGGGGCCCCGAGGGGCGGCGGGCCGGGCCGGAGGCGGCGGGCCCCGGCGGGGCGGGCCCTTGCGGGCGGCAGTGAACACTCCCGCACAGTCTGCTACGAGCTCTGGGAGCCGGAGGCGCAGCGCACAGCCCAGCGCCGGACGGAGCCGGGCACCGTTCGAGCCTCGGGAGGGTCGCGGGGAGCGGGGGCGGGTCGGGGCCAGCCCGCCAGGTCGCGCCACCCGCCCCCGCCCCCGCTCCGGCACCCGCCGAGCTGAGACTGAGCTGGCCAGCGCGCCGGGGCCAAGGCTCCGGGACAGGCACCGCGAGGAAGGCGGCCGGCGCGGGCTCTCGGCGTAGGCGCAGCGCCCCTTCCCCTCGGTGAGTGGCGGGCGGCGGGCGGGCGGGGGTCTCTAACTTCGCCGCCAACTTGGGGCTGGGTTCCCGCGGCGCGCCGGCAAGGACGGCGGAGACAGAGGCGGGACACCCGGGCGGGGGGTCGGGCCGGCGCAGGACTCTGGGGCGCAGGGAGGGGGCGGCTGGAGGACCCGGACCCTCGAGAACCGGGCCTTGGGTTTGGACCCGGGCAGCGAGAGAGGAGGGGCAGAAGAGGCCGAGGAGACAGGCGCGCGGCGGACGCGAGAGAAGGACGCGGGCGAAGCGCCCAAGACGTTCGTCCCCGGGGTCGCCGAGCCCTCCTTCTCCTTCGCCTGGCACGGCGGCACCGCGGGACCGGGGGCAGTGCGGGGACGCGGGAGTCTGGGCTGCCGCGGACCTCAACTGTTGCTGCTGGTAGCTGCCGGGGCGGAGGGCGGGGAACAGGGCCGGGAGCGGGGCCGGGGCTGGGATCGACCAGAGCGAGGGGCTGAGAAGGCGAGAGGGAGTGAGAAGGGAGTGAGAAGGCGAAAGGGGGCTGTGCGGTTCCCCAGCCTGGTGCCCTGGTTTCCCCAGGTCTGCTGGGCACCTGCTGCGCACCTGCCTCCGCGCCCGGACCCCTTCCCCCGCCGCGAGTCCGGGTTCTTCCCCTACAGCTCTGCCCGCTCTCTGCCCCAGCCTAGCGCTCTCCTCCCTGCGACCTGGGAGAATCGGAGTGGCTTCCAGGGTAGTGGCCTCTTGCAGATGCTGGCCCGTGCTCGGGTCCCGGGCTTCCAGAGCGCGAAGGGAAGGGTGGGCAGAGAGGGCACTGCGCGAGCGTGGTCTGGCGCTGGGCCTTGGCTGCGCACCAGCAGGCTACGCCGGTCTCTGGGGGCTTCGCCCAGGATCCCCGACGGCGGAGAGGGGAAGCCCAGAGCCTCCCGTTTCCCGCCTAGGCGGGCAGGGCGGGGACACGCGGAGCAAAGGCACCCGGCAGCCTGAACCCCCAGGTGGGTCCCGTGATCCTGCAAGGAGCTGCTGGGTGAGCAAGACGGGAATTCCCGCCCGATCCTGACGCCCACCCCATTCGTCCACTCTGTTTCCCAGGCCTGGTCGCCCAAGGGGAATTCTGGCTTGGCCTCCCAGCCCTCGGATGGTGGTGTCCTAGTTCAGTCCTCGATCCCAGGCCACAGAAAAACCGAGAAAAGAAACTTATTTGGGGAGGGTGTCATCGCGCTGACTGTATTTCGGAGTCCATCTAGGTCTTGGCAGTGCTAATGGCTTTGAGCCTGTTTCTAAACTCCCAAAGAATACGAGCGTGCAAGGGGCAGGTAGGCAGGTCCGGGACACCTGAGTTCGCCCAGGGCCCTGGGGCAGGCCTCGGCTGGTACCGGGGCCTCCTGCCAGGCTGGCTCGGTCCCCCGACAGCGGGGCTCGGGGTCACGACCCAGCTTGGGGGAGTGGGGGTGGGGGCCCCGGAGCCGCGGACGCCGGCGGGGGGCAGCGCCAGGCTGGGGGCGCCGGGTGCGTGGTGCGCAGCTCGGCCGCCAGGAGGCGTGGCGCGGGTCCCCGCCCGGAGCCGCCGCCACTGCCGCCGCCGCATCGCGAGTGTCCTTGAGCCGTGGGTGACGGTGGCTCTTGCTGCTCGCGCCCCCTCCTCCCGCGGGGGGAGCCTGATGCCACGTTCCCTATGAATTATTTATCGCCGGCCTAAAAATACCCCGAACTTCACAGCCCGAGTGTAAGAGATTCCTGCGGAGGGGAGGGGGCGGAGCGTCCCGGGGGCTGGGGGGAGTCCGGGCGGGATCAGGGACGGGGGCCTTAGCTTCGAAGAAGCGAGAACTCCATGCCCCCACGAGTGGGGCAAGCTAGAAGGGCGGTCCTCTCCCCTGGCGCCTGGGTTTGGGTTTTGGCTGGGCAAAAGGGAGGGAGGGAAACCCGACGGCAAAGGAGGGGCGGCTCACCGGAAAGGCAGGGGGTCCCGGAGGTCTGCTCGCGGGTGTGGCGGGCTCTTCGGACCAAGTTTCCTAGCCCGGGAGAGGGGGAGCCATCAGCCTCTCGGGTGTGAGCCGGTGTGAGTGTGGGAGTGTGCGTGTGTGTAGGTCCGTGCGGGGGTCTGCCTGAGTTGTGGGGACCCCAGGAGGAGAAGGCCCCCAGCCTGGGAAGGTGCTCAGAGCCTTCCAAATGCTGCTGTGTCCTGCAGGACACTGACCACTGCCATCCTCTGCGGGGCTCTTTGGGGTCCCTGTGTTAGTCAAACATTAGTTTAAGGGCTGTTTGTGGAGGGGGTGAGACCCTGAGTGGGTGGGTGGGCAGAAGTGTCTGAGACAATTCGTCTGCCCTCAAGGAACCTGCAGTCCAGTGTGGGACAGGGCATTCATGAAGGCACACACACCTGCCGCAGGGCAGAATGGAGGGGTGGAGGGGTGGAGGGGACCACTGCACAGATCTCCCCACCCAGGAGGGGAAGCCAGGGCAGAGGGAAGAAAGCCAGCCGCCCTACCCTGGCCACAGACCCTGCGCCTGGAGACTGAGGCATCAAGGCAGGTACCTGTGGGAGAGGGATTTCGGCTGGGCCCTGAACGATGGTAGACTTCCATTGGGAAGAGGACGTTCTAGCCTGGGGGATGCTGGAACAAAGCCTGGAGATGAGGACAGAGTGGGGTGGTTTGGCCACCAGACTGGCAGAGCTGTGGGCTCCAGGGCAGGGGAGGACGCTGCTTGCGGTCAGGGTGCAGAGGGCCCTGTCCATGGGACTAAGGTGTCTGGACTTCATTTGTGGGCACCAGGGAAGCAGCTGTCCTGTGGGAGGAGGGAGCAGGGGCTGGAGGAAGGCTTCAACAGTGCTGTGGGGCCCTCCAGGGTGGGTAGATGGGAGGTGGGGAGGGGAGGCAATGGAGGAGATTGTGGCAGGCGGAACGGAGTTTGCCCCTCCTACCTCTGTAGGGCAGCTGGATTCCACGGGGTGATGAGACAGCCATGGGAGTCTCCTTGATCTGCCCCTTGCTATTTGGAGTCCAGAGACTTACCTGGTTTTGGCCCCCACCTCTGGAGGAACTCTGGGATCTCTCCCTGATTTTAGGCCCTTTGGTTAGAGGCACAACCTTCCTGAAGCCCCCCACTTCCAGACCCCCAAGCCAGGAGGACACTTTCCCTTTGGAGAGAGTCTGTGGTGTCCCCAGCCCAGGGAGATGCCTTCCTATGGGAGAGAGTAGGAATGAGAAACGTTCAGCTACTATCAGACCCTTATACCTTCATGTGAATGAGCTCTAGATCCTTGGCTAAGAAAGGGTCTTGACTGGGGAGGCTGGAAGCTTGAGGGGAGTAGGAGGGCAGGCTATTGGTGGAAAGGGAAATACCTTTGGAAAAAGGAGGCCGAAATGCTAACGGCAGACTGCTTATTCTGCCCCTTTGAGTTGAGGGAGTGCCTGGGCCCTTCATCCAGGATCATACTGTCCAAGGAAATAAAATGGGAGCCACAAGTGAAATTAAAAATTATCCAGCAGCCACATTAAAACAGATAGAAAAAAACAGGTGGAATTAATTTTAACAGTATATTTTCTTTGACTAAACATACCCCAAATGTTATTATTTCAACATGTCATCAAGACACAAATGTTTATGAGATTTTTACATTCTGTTTCCATATTGTCTTCAATCTGCAGTGTGGGATGAAATGTTACATTGTTGGGTGAGAGACGTTTCTGGTACCTAACAGTTGCATGTGACTGGCGGCTCCTATACCAGGCAGCACAGATCTAGAGGTCATTGCTGGGAGGCAGGGGAGGTAGGAGGCTTGGGGCTCCCCAGAGGGCAAGGAAGCGCTAGGGCCTGGAGGTTTGGGCAGAGGTGAGCAGACAGGGGCCTTGCGAAGGGAGCGGTGAGCACATCAGTGTCCCCTGTGGTTGCGATCTGACATCCCTGATTGGTGGTGGTAGCTGAGGCATGGCATGGCATGGCTAGGATCCCATACTAGACTCAAACGTGTTTCCGGGCTGCCAATTCTGTCACTTCTGTGTCACTGTACCAGGGAACCACACACATGGGGAGATTTCAAGGGCACCAACATGAGAACGATATTCCCTTCCTTGCCCAAACTCCTGTCTTCTTAGCCTGAAATTCTACCACCTGGCACTTTATCTTAAGGCTCTGTTGTTAAACCACATCTCTCTTGGGAATGAGAATGCTTTCAGCTGTGATCAGTCCCTCGTGCCTTTATGTGAGTGAGCTACACATCCTTAGCTAAGAGAAGGTCTTGAGGGGGAGGCTGGGGAGCTTGAGGGAAATAAGGAGGGAAGGGTGGAAAGAGAAATACATTTAGGAAAAAGGAGGTGGGAGGTGCTAACAGCAGCAAACTCATTCTGCAGATGTGACTCTGAGTTCCTGGAGGGCGGGGACCATGGCTCACCCCCAGGGACATTCCGCTGTCCAGTGCCTAGTGCATGGAAGAAGCTCAGCACAGATGCGCCAAGTTATATTTCTGCACTAAAGTCGGTCCGTCTAGTGGGTTCCCCTGGAGGGATCTTTTCAGTGCCAGCCTGGGGAGAAGAGGAATTTGCCTGAATGTTTCTGGTAGCCTCTTGCACTTCCCCACTCTCTGGATTCCCTAGAAAGAACTAGAGACCCAAGAAGGCCCATATGTCTGTAAGACATTAGGCTTTGGATAAATAAAAAAAGAGAGCGAGAGAGAGAAATTTGATGGCAGGGAAAAGGAAGGCCCCGTGAGAAAGCTGGAGCCTGCCCAGCCATTGTCATGTGCCTTTCTGAGGTGCGGTTTCTGGCAACTGCTTGAATTTTGTGTACATTTCTGTGGAGAGATGTGCAGATCCTGGGGGCGGGGGAGAGGGCTGGAGTGACAGGCTCATCCTGTCCACCCTTTAGCTCTCCCCTGCTCAGAAGTTTTGCTGAGGAGGTGACAAAGATGGAAGAGGTGGCAGTGCCGTGGCTGATGGCCAGCGGGAGGGAGAGCAACATCCGTGGGTACCATTCCACTCAGGCTTTGCGCTAGCCTCACTGCTGTGGCTCTTGGTTCTAATCCAAAATAATGACATTTAGCAAGGATATATGTCGGGCCCCTGGGTTGGGTTAAAAAGATCCTGCACACCAGTGATGGCCTGAGAGGCCAGCTTACCAGCTCACGTGTAACGAGACCAAACCCCAGCTCAGCAGCTTGGGGTTTTGGGTACCCCTGAGCTCTGAACAAGTCAGTGCTGCTGCAGCCTGCTGCGAAAGAGCTGCTACTAGCTGAGGCCACAGAAGGAAGGGCTGTAGTGATATCTAGTGCCCAGGAGGAGGGGGCTGTGTGCCAGGCAGAGCCATGCAGACAAGGGCCCTCGGGGGCTGGCCCCATGGCAAGCAGGGCGCGCTGACCAGTAGCACAGTGCCTGGTGAGAGACAGATGGAAGATCCGGTTTAGACTGCAGAGTGGACTGGCGGGGGTATTGGGGATGATGCAAGAGCTGTCTTCCTTCACCTGGCTGGGGGCCTGTCACCTGCAGGGTAAGGTCACCAATTCCAGCAAATAGCCTGTTGGCTCATCTTAGCCCTCAGACTGCTGTGATTATCTCAGGCAAGGAAACATGGCTCAGAGAGGCTGAGTGACTTCCCTAAGATCACACAGCCAGTAAGTGGCAGAACTGGGACATGAACTCAGATCTGCCTGACCCAAATCCGTGCACTTGAACCCCAGATTGGCATTTTCAGTGTGCCTTCCTAGGGCAGAACCCGCTGGCTGAGTTTTGGAAGGCCTGGCCTTTCCAGCCAAGCATGTGTTTCATCAGTAGACTGGAGGGCTGGGTCCCAGTTGCCGTTCCTGTTCTTCCCCAGTGATTGGTCTTCTGGGAGTCCCTTGGGATGCTCAACTAACCTCTCTTTCTCTTTGTCTGTGTCTGTCTGTCTGTCTCCCTCTCTCTCTGCCTCTCTCTGGGGAGGGAGGTTTTCCCCTCTTCAATCTTCTGTACGTGTGTCCCTCTGTCCCTCCTGTCTGTCCATCTGCCTCTCTTCAAACCTCTGTCTCCCTCCCTGTGCTTGTCCTAGTCTCTCCGCAGGACCCTCCGGTGGACATGGGTGGGGCCCTGGGGCTGGCCCTGTTGCTCACCTCACTCCTTGGTGCCTCGGCAAGGCCAGGTCCCGGGCAGGGCGAGCAGGGCGTGACGGTGGCCGTGGTGTTTGGCAGCTCAGGGCCGCCCCAGGCCCAGGTCAGTGCCCGCCTCACCCCTCAGAGCTTCCTGGACCTGCCCCTGGAGATCCAGCCACTCACCGTGGGGGTCAACAACACCAACCCCAGCAGCCTCCTCACCCAGATCTGCAGTCTCCTGGGTGCTGCCCGCGTCCACGGCATTGTCTTTGAGGACAACGTGGGCACGGAGGCGGTAGCCCAGATCCTTGACTTCATCTCCTCCCAGACCCACGTGCCCATCCTCAGCATCAGTGGGGGCTCCGCTGTGGTCCTCACCCCCAAGGTGCATGTTCAAACTCATGTCCCCTTGTGCCTTGGGCCTAGAGCGAGGCTGGGGTAGGGGATGCTTAGGTTCTGGGAGGCTGGGATTAGATGGGACTGGCAGGGAGGTGGCGGCTGAGGGCGTGACGTGGGTGATGCGGAGAAGGCGATGGGAATGGCATCCCCGTGTTCTAGAGAGACCCACTGGGCTGCTCTCACATTGTGTCTGGATGTGGGGCGGGCAGGGTGCAGGCGCACCTCTGGCTGTGGGGCTCAGGCTCCAGCCCTCGTTCTCTCTGTTTCCCTCAGCTTCCTAGGTCAGGCTGAGACCCAGAGGGCTGGTGGGGCATGGGAGGTGGTGCCTCGCCCTCTGGGCAGTTGTAGTTCACCTGTAGGGTGAGCACTCCAGGGAACTCTGGGAGCCCTGGGGGAGGCCTGTAGCCTCCTGTGGAGAACGTTCCAAACACACGTTCATCTGCAGTTACAACTGGGATAAGCATTCCAAAGGAAAAACCAGGATGCTGTGAGGGAGCTCATGGTCCCCATTTGCATAGGGTGTTGGCCAGGGAAGGTCTCTGGAGAAATGATGTCTAGGCTGAGACCTGGAGGCCAAGGGTGAGCCGGTGGGGAGGGGGAGAGGCCCAGGTAGAGGGGCCCACACCAGACCGTACTGGTGTGACAGTCCCAAGGTGGGGAAGGAGCTTGGAGCTTTGGAGGAATAGAAGGAAAAGCCTGGAGAAGGAGGCAGGGGCCTGGCCACGGGGGAAGACGTTCAGGCCTTCCCCTAAGCAAGTGGGCAGCCAGGGCTGGGTGAGCCGGCTGTGACAGTGGCCGTGCTCCATGCCTGCCTCAGCCCCTGAGCTTCCTGGACCTGTCCCTGGAGATCTAGCCATTCAGGGATGAGCAGAGGAGAGTCGAGGGAAGAGACTGATCTGATTTGCCTTTGTTCATTCTTACGTGGAGATTTTTGAGTATACATAAGAGTATAAGGAAGGCTCATATTTCCCCCATTTGCCCTGGTCATCCACCCCAGCCTCACCCTCACCCCCTTCCCCTTCTTTTGTGTTAATTTGAAGCACAGCCCAGGCATCCTCTTATTCCAGCCATAAATATTTCAGTATGTATCCATGCAGATAAGGACTTAGGAAAGTAAAACCACCATCCATGATCACATCTAAAAAATAAAACTCCTTAACATCTTTAAATATCTAGGCAGTGTTCACATTTCCCCACTGTCTCATAACTGTCGTAAATGTTGATTTTGCAGTCTGTTTGCTCTATCAAGAGCCAAGTCAGGTCCACACGTGCCGGTTGGTTGGTGTGGCTTCTAAGCCTCTCTCAACCTCTGGGCCCCTCCTCCGTCTCTCACACTTTTTTCCTTGCAATTTGTTTGTTGAAGAAACTGGGTTGCTTGCCCTCTGAATTTTCCCTTATTTGCTTTTTTAAAAGACTGGAACAGTGGCAGCAGGGAGAGCATTTAGGAGGGGACTGCGGTGGCCCCGGTGCCAGCAGTCAGTGCCTTGGGCTTTTGCAGTGGCAGAGGCGTGGAGAGGAGGAGTTTTCCCACTCGCAGGGCTCCGACCAGGATGGTGCTTCCCAGTCCCTCTTATCGGGGCCCCGCATAAGACCTCAGGACATTGGCTCTCAACCCTCATCCTGTCCTTAGGAAATACAGACGCCTGGCTTTGCACCTCTGGAATTCAGTTTCAGTTGGTCTGGGGCAGCGCTTCTCAATCTAGCGGGCTCAAGGATCAGCTGAAAAGCTTGTTAGAATACAGATGCCAGGCGCCATACCCAGCGATTCTGATCCGGTCGGTGCGGGGTGCGGCCTGAGAATCTGCATTTCTGACAAGCTCCCCGGTGGTGCTGATGCTGCGGGTCTGCGGGCCAACGTGGTGGCTGAGGGCCGGGCATGCCCAGGCTAAGGGGCAGCGGGGAACCACGTTGGGGCGGGAGGCGCAGGCCAGGGGCACCCGGAATACGGAGCAGCCACCGGCGCGAGGGCGCCTGGGAGCGGATGGAGGGGCCGGGGTCGGGGAAGGCGCGCGGGGCGGGGCTCGGCTCGCTCCGCCCCGGCTCAGGCCCCGCCCCGCCCCCAGGAGCCGGGCTCCGCCTTCCTGCAGCTGGGTGTGTCCCTGGAGCAGCAGCTGCAGGTGCTGTTCAAGGTGCTGGAAGAGTACGACTGGAGCGCCTTCGCGGTCATCACCAGCCTGCACCCGGGCCACGCGCTGTTCCTGGAGGGCGTGCGCGCCGTCGCCGACGCCAGCCACTTGAGCTGGCGGCTGCTGGACGTGGTCACGTTGGAGCTGGGGCCCGGCGAGCAGCGCGCGCGCACCCAGCGCCTGCTGCGCCAGCTCGACGCGCCGGTGTTCGTGGCCTACTGCTCGCGCGAGGAGGCCGAGGTGCTCTTCGCCGAGGCGGCGCAGGCTGGCCTGGTGGGGCCCGGCCACGTGTGGCTGGTGCCCAACCTGGCACTGGGCAGCACCGATGCGCCCCCCGCCGCCTTCCCTGTGGGGCTCATCAGCGTCGTCACCGAGAGCTGGCGCCTCAGCCTGCGCCAGAAGGTCCGCGACGGCGTGGCTGTCCTGGCCCTGGGTGCCCACGGCTATCGGCGCCAGCACGGAACCCTGCCAGCCCCAGCCAGGGACTGCCGCGCCCACCCTGGGCCCATCAGCCCTGCCCGCGAGGCCTTCTACAGGTGGGCACCTGCCCAGGGCATAGGGATGGGAGGTGGGGAGCGCTTCGGGGGACCTGGGTGGCAGTGAGCTTGGGCTGGCTGGCCACACCTCCCACTAGCTGCGTGCCTGGGGCCACAGCCACATTACCCCACCTGTTTGGGCCTTAGTGTCCTCATCTGAAAAAACAGCAGGTGTTGGGGTGTGTCGAGGACCGTGGGGCCAATACAGGGAAGCACTCTGAACAATAAATACAATCACTGCCACCTGCTGCCGGTGGCGGTGGTGAGGCAGAGGCAGTGGGTGCCTGGTCCTTGGCAGGGCTGCAGGCATCTCTCCCCTCTGGCAGGCACCTACTGAATGTCACCTGGGAGGGCCGAGACTTCTCCTTCAGCCCTGGTGGGTACCTGCTCCAGCCCACCATGGTGGTGATCGCCCTCAACCGGCACCGCCTCTGGGAGATGGTGAGAAGGGGGTGAGCCCAGGGGCCCTCAGTATCCTCTCATTTTGTCCCCGCCTCCTCTTGTGCCCACAGCTGAGCAGAGTGTCCTTCTGTCCCTTAGCCAACCCCTCATCTTCCAGGTCTCAGCTGAAACAAACATCTCCACTGGGAAGCCTCCAGGTGCCCCAGGGTGGGTGAGGTGCCCTGCTCTGGGCTCCCATAACACCCCGGACTCCCTCCACTATAGAACATTTTGAGCGCTCTTATCTCCTGGTCCTGCCCATGCTGGCCAGACAGGCTTGTAAACAATACAGAGAGACCAGTGCTTGATAGACATGTGCAAAACATTGTGGGATTAGAGATGAGGAACAGGAATTAGTTCTGCCTTCAAAGGAAGAAACTGGGGAAGATATCCCAGAAGATGGGACATTTGAGCTGGGCTATGGAGGTTTGAGTAGGAGCCCACCGGGAAAAGGTGTTAGCCTGATATGGTCAGAGGGACAGAAGGGTTTGGGGCATTTTTCAGTGATACAGGGGTGTGTTTGGGAGTATGGAGACTAAGGAAGTAGGAGTGATGTGGGGACACTGAACCTGAGCATGAAGGGCCTTGAGTCAAGGTCAAGGGGGGACCAGTGTAGTGAGTGAGACACGGTCAGGTCTGGGCTTTAGGAAGCTGCTGTGGGTCAGTGTGGCACTGGACTGGAGAGCACAGGGACCCAACGCACGGGGAGGCTGCTGGGAGCAGCCCTACTCTGACCTGCCCCAGTGTCCCTAGGTTAGAGAGGGGGATTCTTGGCCCTGGCAGGCTCCACCCAGAGGCCCCACCTAGAGGGTGGGGGCTGCAGGGCTGAAGGCTCCAGGCTGAAGCTGTCACCTTCCGCAGGTAGGGCGCTGGGAGCATGGGGTCCTATACATGAAGTACCCCGTGTGGCCTCGATACAGTGCCTCTCTGCAGCCTGTGGTGGACAGTCGGCACCTGACGGTGGCCACGCTGGAAGAGCGGCCCTTTGTCATTGTGGAGAGCCCCGACCCTGGCACAGGAGGCTGCATCCCCAACACCGTGCCCTGCCGCAGGCAGAGCAACCACACCTTCAGGTCTGCGGGTGCCCTGGGAGGCTGGTGTGAGCTGGGTGCCATTGTGTGATGGTCAGGTGTCGTGTGTGTCTCATGCTTGGGTGTGGGGCAGGGGTCCGAGTGCCAGGCTGGGAGGAGCGGCTGGGGCAGGGCTGGGCTATGACCTACTCTGACTCCTGGTGGTCTCATGGCGGTGGCTGCAGCAGCGGTGATGTGGCCCCCTACACCAAGCTCTGCTGTAAGGGCTTCTGCATCGACATCCTCAAGAAGCTGGCCAGGGTGGTCAAATTCTCCTACGACCTGTACCTGGTGACCAATGGCAAGCATGGCAAGCGGGTGCGCGGCGTTTGGAACGGCATGATTGGGGAGGTAGGCCCTGCCCCATTCCCATTTTGCCCGCCCTGCCGGTTCATCTGCTGCCCAGACCCCACGAGGCTCTCAGACGCCCTCTAGAGGGGGGCATGGGCTGTCACCAGTGATGACTCCTGTGGTGGTCAGTACTGAAAGCTGAGCTCTGAGGGCCCCAGAGGGAACGACTGACTCAGCCAGTGGGTGCTGGAGGTGTGCCCGGAAGCGCCTGTGCAGCATGTCCACACCTCGGGACCCCCTGTTTCAACCCCCCGTGGTGTCTGGCCCCCCAGGTGTACTACAAGCGGGCAGACATGGCCATTGGCTCCCTGACCATCAATGAGGAGCGCTCTGAGATTGTGGACTTCTCTGTGCCCTTCGTGGAGACGGGCATCAGCGTGATGGTGGCTCGAAGCAATGGCACCGTCTCCCCCTCGGCCTTCTTGGGTGAGGCCCAGGGTGGGCAGGGATGGCTCCACGGGCAGAGGGGCCCACGAGGAGGGTGTGTACAGCTTGGGCGGAGATGGGGAGTGGGTGGGCTCGCAGAGGCCTGGCACAGCAGCCAGGTTGGCTGGAGGTGAGTGGAGAGGAAAGGGGAGAGGTGAGGTGGATGTTGGGTTCTAGGTATGGCTGCCCGGCCAGGGTGGGGTTGGAGGAGTGGGATAGGTCATGGTGCCACTGTGAGTGACAGGAAAACCAGGCAGGCAGGCTGGCCTCAGGAGGGGCTGTGGGGCAGGGCCGTGCAACAGAGTGGGAGGCCCGTGGGGAGTTAAGGAGTGAGTGTAGTGTGGGAAGAGGTGTGTTCCTTCCTGGGTGAGGAGTCCGGCATTGTCTGGGCAGCCCCCTCGTACCGGGTCCCATGCTGGGTGCTGGGGCTACAGCTGTGGTCCTTGCCTTCCGAGAGTGCCAGTCAGAGGCCAGGCGGGACATGCAGTGTGAGGTCGTAGAGAGCTGTGAGGACAGGAGGAGGACAGGGGAAGAGCTGAGGCTGGCCAGATAGGAGTTGGAATCCCGGCTCTGCCCTGTCCTGCAATGTG
>NW_022436988.1:8048814-8054365 GCF_009761245.1 Sapajus apella
CCCTCCCTCCCTCTCTCCCTCTCTCCCTCCCTCCCTCTCTCCCTCTCCCTCCCTCCTTCCCTCCCTCTCTCCCTCCTTCCCTCCCTCTCTCCCTCCCTCCCTCCCTCTCTCTCTCCCTCCCTCCCTTCCTTCTTTCTGTTTGTTTCTTGGAGATGGGGTCTTCCTCTGTCCCCCAGGCTGGAGTGCAGGGGTATCATCTCGTCTCACTACAGCCTGGAACTCCTGGGCTTGTGATCCTCCCACCTCAGCCTTTTGAGTATCTGGGATCTCAGGTGCTCACTGTCACACCTGGCTAATTTTTGTACTTTGTGTAGAGGCTGGCTTTCACTGTGTTGCCCAGGCTGGTCTCTGAATTCCTGAACTGAAGCAATCCACCTGCTTCAGCCTCCCAAAGTGATTTATTTATTTATTTCTCTTTCTTTCTTTCTCTCCCTTTCCCTCCCCTTCTTTCTTTTCTTTCCCTTTCTTTCTCTTCCTTTTTATCCCTCCCTCTTTCTCTTTCCTCTTTTCTTTCTTTCCCTCCCTCCTCTTTCTCTCCCTTTTTTCTTTCCCTCCCTCCCTCCCCTTCCTTTCTTTCATTCCTTCCCTCCCTTCCTTCCTCTCTCTTTCCCTCCCTCCCTTCCTTCCTCTCTCTTTCCCTCCCTCCCTCCCTCCCTCCTTTCTTCCTTCCTTTTTTCCTTTCACTCTGTCACCCAGGCTGGAGTGCAGTGGTGCAATCTCAGCTCACTACAACTGCCACCTCCCGGGTTCAAGGATTCTCCTGCCTCAGCCTCCTGCGTAGCTGGGATTATAGGCATGCGCCACCATGCTCGGCTTATTTTTGTATTTTTGGTAGAGACGGGGTTTCGCCATGTTGGTGAGACTGGTCTCGAACTCCTGATCTCAGGTGATCCGCCCGCCTCGGCCTCCCAAATCGCTGGGCTTACAGGCGAGAGCCATAGAACCCAGCCAGCAGTAGTGATTTCTTACTCTAGGAGATAGGAACAGTCTTGTCCGGGGCCTGGGGTGGGTGTCTCCAGTTCTCTGGGCGTGAGTTTCCATGTTGGTGGGATGAGCAACACGACTTAGCCCCAGAGGCTCTGATTCTGGGCAGAACCACTGATCGGCCACTCCGGGCCAGGCAGGGTTTGTGAAGTCAAAGGAACGTTTCTTGGGGTGGGTGACTTGTACCTGTCCCAAAGAAGCTGGGGTTGGGGAGACACCAAGGATGCTGGAGAGCCTGACCTCTTTTGGGGACCTCTCCTGGGGCTCTGCTGGTCTGAGTCAGGGTTCCCCTTGGCTGGGTCTGCAGAGCTGGTGGGTGCCTACTTTGACCACGTGGACCCACCTGTCTCCACCCAGTGCTTCTGGGCTGGGGGCAGGGGACACACCGAGGCCTCTGACTGCCTCCCACTGTCCCCAGAGCCATATAGCCCTGCGGTGTGGGTGATGATGTTCGTCATGTGCCTCACCGTGGTGGCCATCACCGTCTTCATGTTCGAGTACTTCAGCCCCGTCAGCTACAACCAGAACCTCACCAGAGGCAAGAGTAAGCCTCACCTGGGGCTGGGAGGAGGGCGGGGCTTGGAGGTGCACACCGCCACACCTGGTGGAGGAGGGCACCCTGGCTGGGAGGAGGGCACCCTGAAGGCTGGGCTCAGGGGCAATGGGTCCTCCAGAGACTACCTTTGGGAGGCCCCTGGCCTTCAGATGACACACGCTGGGGGCCAGTCAGATGAGACAGACACATGGGGACACACACACACACACACACACACATGCGCAGGTGAGCTGACTTGACCTGGCAAGGGAATGGCCAGGGATGGGTCCCCGCCAAGGCTAGGCTGAGACCAGAGCTGTGCAGTCGGGTGGGCTGAGCTGAGCCCTTTCATGGTGGGCAGGAGGAGCCCCAGTGTCCCCCTCTTGCCCCCAGAGTCCGGGGGCCCATCTTTCACCATCGGCAAGTCTGTGTGGCTGCTGTGGGCGCTGGTCTTCAACAATTCAGTGCCCATCGAGAACCCCCGGGGCACCACCAGCAAGATCATGGTTCTGGTCTGGGCCTTCTTTGCTGTCATCTTCCTTGCCAGCTACACGGCCAACCTGGCCGCCTTCATGATCCAGGAGCAGTACATCGACACTGTGTCCGGTCTCAGTGACAAGAAGGTTGTGGGGCTGTGGCTGGTGGGGGTGGGGGGACACTGAGGGTGGGGACAGGCTGTGAGTGGGCAGACCCAGGAATGTGAGCTGGAGGTTGGAGCAGGAAGAAGCTTCAGGGCCTGCTGAGGAGGGGCTGGGGGCTGGGGCAGGAGATGATTCAGAGCCACCGGCCAAGAGGCCTTGGGTAAGTCTCTCTCTGTCTCGGGCCTCAGAATTTTCATTTGGAAAACACGAGAGTGGCCTGGACAGCCGTTAGGACCTTCTGCTCTGACAATGCAAGTCCACACTGCGGGGCTCGGCTCTGGGCTGGGTTTGGGCTTTGGTGCCTGGAAGGCTGGAGGAGGGTCATGACAGGCTGCTGCCCTCCACCTGCAGTTTCAGAGGCCTCACGATCAGTACCCACCCTTCCGCTTCGGCACGGTGCCCAACGGCAGCACGGAGCGGAACATCCGCAGCAACTACCGAGACATGCACACCCACATGGTCAAGTTCAACCAGCGCTCGGTGGAGGACGCGCTCAGCAGCCTCAAGATGGGGTGGGTCCTGGCCCTGCACCCACCGTCTCCATGCACATGTCTCCCCAGTGGCCACCTTAGCTCTCCCTATAGGGACAGTGGGGCTGGGCTGTCCTGCAGACTCTTGAGGGGTGGAGGGAGGAGATCTTGGGGCAGAGTGGAGCTTGAAGCACAATGGAAGCCACCACATGTCTCAGAACACAGCTGTGGTGCCGACCAATGTTCAGCCTCGGTCTGAGGAGGTGGCTGGGACAGTCTCTGAGTCTTAGGGGCGTGGAGGGGGTGAGCAGAAAGGGTGGTGTGTCTTCTGGGAAAGGACAGTCCCCTGGTCTCTCTGTGGGGGAGGGTGGGAGGGATCCTCACTGCACCCAGGACCCAAGAGAACCAGACAATGCTCTGCCCACTCATCCCTCCCGGGGGTGCCCAGCAGGCTTATGTGGTTCCGACCCCTGTCACGCCCCAGTGTCGGTGCCCCTTCCCCTCCCATATGGTCCCTAGCTCTGAGGCTCAGCCTGTCCCCAGGAAGCTGGATGCCTTCATCTATGATGCTGCTGTCCTCAACTACATGGCAGGCAAGGACGAGGGCTGCAAGCTGGTCACCATTGGGTCTGGCAAGGTCTTTGCCACCACTGGCTACGGCATTGCCATGCAGAAGGACTCCCACTGGAAGCGGGCCATAGACTTGGCGCTCCTGCAGTTCCTGGGGGACGGTGGGTACTGCTACTGCTGGGGTGTCCAGGGTGGGCTGTGGAGCCCATGGTGGTCAGCATCTCCACCACCGATCAAGTCCCCAAGGCCTGTGGGCAGGGAGTGGTCTCTGGGGGGGTGAGAGGTTGGGACAGTTGAGGGGGGCAGGTACTAGGAGCAATTAGAGACAGACCCGAGGAAGGGAGAGGAGGGAGGGAGCAGGAACTGGGCTGGAGAGTCCCTGAAGGGCAGGAAGGAAGGAAGGGGCTCAGGCCTCATGGTGGGGCCAGGGTGGGGTGGCTGAACTCCTTTCTTCTGCCCTAAGGCCCCTCCCATGTTCCCTCCCAGATGAGCACCTCCTTTGCTCAGTAGAGTATCTCCATGGCCATCTTGAGATTACCTGGGGTAGTACGAACCTGCCTAGTCCCACATGTGTGAGTGTCCAGCCCAGCCTGTCTGCAAACCCAGAGAGAGCTTTGAGTTTAGAGGAGTTCCACCCTCGTTAGATAAGACATGGTCTGGACCGGGTGTGGTGGCTCATGGCTCTAACCCTAGCACTTTGGGAGGCTGAGGTAGGAGGATTACTTGAAGCCAAGGGTTTGAGACCAACCTGGGCAACACAGCAAGATCCTGTCTCTATAAATAAAAATTTTAAAAATTAGCCAGGCATGGTGGCACGCACCTACAATCCCAGCTACTTGAGAGGCTGAGGCAGGAGGATCCCTTGAGCCCAGGATTTTGAGGCTGCAACGAGCTATAGGATTGTGCCACTGCACTCCAGCTTGGGCGACAGAGTGAGACCCTGTCTCAAAAAAAAAAAAAAAAAAAATCGGATTTCTCAAAGCATATAATAATGAGAGCAGCCAGGTGAGGTGACTCATACCTGTAATCCCAGAACTTTGGGAGGCCAAGGTGTGAGGATTGCTTGAGTCTAGGAGATCGGGATCATCTGAGACAATGTGGGGATATCCCATCTCTACAAAAAATACAAAAATTAGCCAGGTGTGGTGGCATGCCTGTAGTCACAGCTACTCACGGGGCTGAGATGGAAGGATCGCCTGAGCCTAGGAAATCCAGGCTGCAGTGAACCATGATCACACCACCCCACTTCAGCCTGGGTGACAGAGCATGACTGTCTCAAAATAATAATAATGACAGTGATCACAATGCGTGTCTCTTAGGCGCCGAGGCCTTTTGTCTTCATGTGCCCAGCTCCATGAGTGACATGTAGATGGTGAATAAGTTTATGAAGATGAGTGAATGAATGGATGCTAACATTTGCCCAGTCCACAAGCCTTTACTAGGGGTGCACAGCGGGAGGACCCAAAGGCCAGCATTGCCCACCCCAGCCTCCACCCGGCTTTCCTATTTCGTTGCTCACTGACCCTCCACTCTCTGCCCCACAATCCTGTCCCAGCCAGGCTGGATCTCTGTGTGGTCCGCTTGAGGAAGAAGGGGGTGGCGCCCTGGCCCCAGATCCCTTCTTACTCCAGGCTTGTGGTGAGCTTTGTGAGGGGGTTGCTCTAGGGGGTTGCTATAGTTTCCTGAGCCAGATGTGTACCCCCCGCCCCCCACTCCAGGAGAGACACAGAAACTGGAGACCGTGTGGCTCTCAGGGATCTGCCAGAATGAGAAGAACGAGGTGATGAGCAGCAAGCTGGACATTGACAACATGGCGGGTGTCTTCTACATGCTGCTGGTGGCCATGGGGCTGGCCCTGCTGGTCTTCGCCTGGGAGCACCTGGTCTACTGGAAGCTGCGCCACTCGGTGCCCAACACATCCCAGCTGGACGTCCTGCTGGCTTTCAGCAGGGTGGGTGCCTGCCCCTCCCCACACAGGCCGTAGCTTTAAGGGCACCTACCCAGATAAGTCCGGGCTGGCCATGGCCCATTTCCAGAGGTAAAAGCCAAGGTTCTGGCTGGGCTCGTGGCTCACGCCTGTAATCCCAACACTTTGGGAGGCTTAGGCTGGTGAGTACCTTGAGTCCAGAAGTTCAAGACCAGCCTGGGCAACATGGCGAAACCCCATCTCTATAGAAAATAAAAGAATTAGCTGGGTGTGGTGGTGCGCGCCTAAAGTCCCAGCTACTCAGGAGGCTGAGTTGGGAGGATCGCTTGAGCCCAGGAGGCAGAGGTTGCAGTGAGCTGAGACGGTGCCACTGCACTCCAGCCTGGGCAACAGAGTGAGACCCTGTTTCTAAAACAAACAAACA
>NW_022436988.1:8054465-8114181 GCF_009761245.1 Sapajus apella
AGCCCTCCCTCCACACAGGTGTGCCCAGGTTGGAACCCTCACGTGCCAGGTGCTAGCTAGAGTGATTAGGAGAACGAGTTAATCACTGGGCGCTCAGACCACTCTCTCATCTGCAAAGCCCATGGGAGACGCTTCACAGTTAGCTGCTTCCTGAGACTTAGAGAAGGCTGATGATGTCTTGGGACCAGGGGGAGACAATCGAGGTGGGTCCCTGAGCGGAGAGCGCTGCTCACAGCGTGTCGTCTCCTACTGCCCAGGGCATCTACAGCTGCTTCAGCGGGGTGCAGAGCCTGGCCAGCCCACCGCGGCAGCCCAGCCCGGACCTCACGGCCAGCTCGGCCCAGGCCAGCGTGCTCAAGATGCTGCAGGCGGCCCGCGACATGGTGACCACGGCGGGCGTGAGCAGCTCCCTGGACCGCGCCACTCGCACCATCGAGAACTGGGGTGGCGGCCTCCGTGCGCCCCCACCGCCCCCCTGCCCGACCCCGCGGTCCGGCCCCAGTCCGCGCCCGCCCACCCCCGGCCCACCCCCAGAGCCGAGCCCCAGGGGCTGGGGACCGCCAGACGGGGGTCGCGCGGGGCTCCTGCGCAGGGCTCCGCAGCCCCCGGGCCGCCCCCCGACGCCTGGGCCGCCCCTGCCAGACGTCTCCCGAGTGTCGCGCCGCCCAGCCTGGGAGGCGCGGTGGCCAGTGCGGGCAGGGCACTGCGGGAGGCACCTCTCGGCCTCCGAGCGGCGCGCGCTCCCACAGCGGCCCCTGTCGCCCGCGCGCTGTCACTACAGCTCCTTTCCTCGAGCCGACCGATCTGGGCGCCCCTTCCTTCCGCTCTTCCCCGAGCCCCCGGAGCCGGAGGACCTGCCGCTGCTCGGGCCGGAGCAGCTTGCCCGGCGGGAGGCCCTGCTGCACGCGGCCTGGGCCCGGGACTCGCGCCCGCGCCACGCTTCGCTGCCGAGCTCCGTGGCCGAGGCCTTCGCTCGGCCCAGCTCGCTGCCCGCCGGCTGCACCACCCCCGCCTGCGCCCGCCACGACGGCCACACGGCCTGCAGGAGGTTGGCGCAGGCGCAGTCGATGTGCCTGCCGACCTACCGGGAGGCCTGCCAGGGGGGCGGGCAGGCAGGGGCCCCCGCCTGGCGGCACAGACAACCCGTCTGCCTGCACGCCCACGCCCACCTGCCGTTTTGCTGGGGGGCTGTCTGTCCTCACCTCCCACCCTGTGTGAGCCACGGCTCCTGGCCCACTGGGGCCTGGGGGCCTCTGGGGCACAGGGGCAGGACTCTGGGGCTGGGCACAGGCTACAGGGACAGTGGGGGACTGGACGGGGTCAGCAGGGTAGCCTGTGGGACGCAAGGCTTCCTGGGACCCTGCACCTGGAGGCGGATCTCCAGTCTGGAGTCAGAAGTGTGAGTTATCAGCCACACAGGCTCCTAGCCACCTGGATTCTCTGCCTGACACTGTCAGGATTAAGGGGCAGGCAGGATTGGGCTTTTCTGGCTTCTACCATGAAATCCTGGCCATTCGACCCCAGTGACAGATGATGTCTTCCATGGTCAGCTCAGTGACCTCAGCAGCCTCAAATCATGGTGTGGGCTGGGCTTTTGCTGTCCTCTTGTCATGCAAAGTTCTGCCAGGAGGGTGTGCTGTGGGGGTCAGACCCTGAGGCTCTCCTTGCACTGGGGCTAGCCAGTTCCTGGTCATGGCTGTTGTGGGCATGGAGGCTGGAACCTGTGGTTGAGGCAGGGCTATCCTGATCCTTGCTCTGCCTGGCTGCAGTTTCTTCTCATTGGAGCACTGGGACATTAAACCAACCTTTTACAACCCACTGGTCCTGGCTGCTTCATTCTGCATTCTGGAGGAGGCACAGCACAGCCAGTAGACAGTAGTGTCATGGGAATATCCCAGGTGGGGTGTTTGCCTAAAGCAGGTGGGCAGCTCCCTGTGGGGGAGATGGAGCCTTGGGAGGGATGTGGTAAGGAGGTGAGGCTGAGGGGGGGCTCTGGGCAGCAGAAACCACTTGGTATTCAGGGCCAGCTCCCACCCATCCTGGCACTGGATGTGACACGTGTGCTCAGCACGGGGGTTCTGGTGATGATGGATGGAGTTCAGCCCTCAGTCTCCTTGAAAGGGAGGCTTGTGCCAGGAGTGGTGGCTGTCCTGCCCTACCAGGGATGTCCGGGGGGGCCTGACAGTGCCGTGGTGGCAGAGGCAGAGAAAGGTGGGAACTAGTGGGCTTGCTGAACCCTGGCTGGCCGTGTTCTCTCTGTAGCTGACACGCGAGGCTCGGAACTGCCTGGGCTCTGAATCCTGGCGCAGGTGGCTGCCAGGGTCAGGCACAGCTTGGCCTCGCTGGTGCCAGGACGCCTGTGGTGAGAGAATCTGCCTGCGGTCTTATCCTCTGTCCTCCCTCTGGGACTTCTAGCCCACTTCCTTTTTCTATCACACCTCTTTGGCCCATCTGAAAAGATGGCTTTTGCTTATCATTTTCAGTGTTTTCACATCTGCAATTACACTTATTCCCACTACAGTGACTGTGGAGCAAGCAGGCGTTCATTCTTCTATCCATTCCACCAACAGTGAGCACTATTGATTCTGTCAGACCCTTTCCTCACAGCTGAGGATGTAAAGGCCAAGCCCGGGCTGTCCTGACAAGTTGGGTGGAGGCAGGGCAGAGGCTAATTCCACGGACAGAGGAAGCCAGGAGGGGCGGTGCTGGCTGGCTCCGCCAGTGCCCTCCCGCACAGTTCCTTCCTGGTTCCCAGGAAGCTAGGTTGACTCTTTAGTCTCTGAAGGCCCCACTGCTTGGGTTGGGGCCATCAGAACTGGACTTTTTTGGGGTTAGTTTTAGGGGTGAAGGCAGCTGAAATGGTGGGGTGGGATACATCTCCATTCTTGGTGGGAGAATACCCCGGAATGGGTGGCCCTGTCCAAGTTCACGCTGTCTGCCCTGTGCGTTTTCACGGACTGGAGCCAGGTCCAGGACAGCAGGTGGGGAGTGTGCCTAGGTAACTGCTGGAGGCCAGCACTCTGGAGGGGAGGCGCTTGACCTTGGTCGCAGCCACTAGTAGTGAGGGGGTTAACTGTTGGCCACCAGCCCCTGGAACTGACCCCTTCCTCCTCCCTGGAGTCAGGGTCTGCCTTTGGCCCTGGGAGGAAGGTTGTGGCAGGTCAGGCAGCTGGGAGGAGCTGTGAGGTCAGGGCTGCTCCGCTCTCTGCCCAAGATCATTAATAACCAAGAACTGGAAAGATCATTAAGAGCTGAGCCTCCAAGTGGAGCTGAGCCTGCTGCTGGCTCTCAGGAGGGGCGACTCCTGCTCCCAGGCCAGGCACTGGCTGCCTTGTACCTTCTCTAGGAATATATTTGGCAGGGGGGATGGGAGGGGGATGGAGGAGGGAGGCAGGGAGAATATGAGTCCTGGGGGACAGGTAGCAGGAAGGGTACATCCTGAGTTCAGAACTAGCCTGGCCTGGCTTCCTGCACCACCAAGGGAAGGGAAGAAAGCCTGGCAGGGGAGAGGAGAGAGAAGGCAGGCCATAGATGTGTAATCATCATAAGCAAGGGCCTGGACACCCAGATGCTCAAATACTGCCTTTTTTCTTTTGGTGAGATACAGGAAGAGAGAGGCCCTTGCTGCTGGTCTCAGAGCAGGAAAATCTTACTAACTGGGGTCCCTTCTGCTGCTGCTGTAGCTGTTTTTCCTTGTGCCTAGCTGAGTGGCTTGTGGCCCAAGCCACCTTTCTGCAGGGAGCCAGGTGTGTGTGGGAGAGGAGCACAGAGTTTGTAAAAGGGCAGGCTGATGCCAGGACCCTCCAGCCTAGCCTGTCCTGCTCTTTGAAAGAGAAGGACTGTCCTCTAGTTTCCTAGGGGACAGGGGAACCAGAGACAACCCCTCTCCCCAAAGCCCACCAGATTCCAGAGAATTCAGGCCAATTTCCTGTTTCTGAATTGCAATCTGGTGACAACTCAGCTCATTAGGAGGCTAAGAAACCAAGTAGGTGTCCTGACGAGTCGGGGGCCACTGGCTGTAAGTGCAGGTATGGCTGGCGAGTGTTGTGGGAGACAGGTGTCACTGAACAGCTTTATTGAGCACTTTTGTGCTGGGCACTAAGCTCAGCACTTTAACCCCCACAACTGACCAGTGACACAGCTACTATTACCCCACTTTACACACGAGAAAGGATAGGTCACGGAGGCTCGCTGCTTGCAAGTGGCAGGCCTAGCTGCCTGATCCATGCAGAAAGTACCCAATGCCATGCCTGGCACATAATGACCCTCAGCGGAGGTTACCCCTCCAGTGTGCAGTCAATACCACTGGCCCACACGGAAGGGATCCCAAGCTCTCTCCAGCTTTCCCTTGGCCCTTAACCATGGGTCACCCTTGCTTGGGAATCTGCTCCCTAGACAGGACACTTCCACTTCCCCCAGGCCTGGCACTGCCAGTCACTGTCCCTCTGCAGTGGCTTTCCAGGAGTGGGGTAGCAGCCCCTGTCCTTCCCTCTGACTCTGGCTTCTGCTGTTGCCGAGGCTGCTCCTGGCCCTGTGGTGAAAAGAGCTGTGTGGCTAGGCGCCTGGCACAGTGCCACAGCCCACCTCCGCCACCCAGTAGTGCCTCCCGGTCTGTCACCTGCCACCTGCCCCATCTATAATCTTGCAGCTGCTGCTCTAGCCTCAGGTGAGGAACAGCCAGGAGCTGCTGGCACGAGGTGCTGCGGCTCAGGTGGGTCTGGTGCTTCTGTGGGGAGGGAGGCAAAAAACGTTTACTCCCACCTTGACCTGGCCTGCCCCTGGGGCATCTGGGGCCATGCAGGTGGCGGACGATGGGTAGAGGTTGCTGGCTTTAAGCTTTCCTCCACAGCGACACCTGTTCCTGGGTCAGGCTGGGCGGTATCCTCTTCTGCTCTCCCCACCACTGACCCTGGGGAGCATCTGCATAATGGAAACCACAACCTAGACTTGCCTACTTTGCCAAGCTGATGATGGCTGCAGTTCAATGTGCCTGATACACATGGAGAGCCAGCATCACCTGGGACTGTTTTGCTGCTGTGGTCCTCTGCCCCTGGCCCCAATCCCCGATGGCTGTCAGTGGCGGAATCCTGGCGTCCATGGAGAGGAGGGTGACCCCATCTCACTACTAGCAGGAGGACACTGAGGAGCAAGGCAGCTCGACCACAGCAGTGGGGAGGGTCCCCGCTTGGCTTCAGCAATGTGGTCACTGTGGGCTTGTTCCCTCCAGGGCTGGGGCTGCCTCGGCTCAGAGGTGGCAGGGAGTATAGCCACCAACTCCATGGCTGGGCGGCTCCAGACTGTCACATAAATCAACCTGGGCTTTATGAAGCTAATGAATTTGCTCCAAAATTTGGTTTGGAGCCTGGGGCAGCAGGATGATTCAATCTGCTTTGTCTCTAAGTGAGAGGGAACGTAACTGGAGAAGGGGAATTCCAGATGCTTTGAGTTTTCAGCAAACAACTGGGAAGCTGTAGAGAGAGCCCAGGCCACAGGAGCGAGGCCAGGTCTTCCTTGCTCTTGGCCTGGCCACTGCAGGCCCCTGCTCTACCCACCCTGAGGGGCCTCCTGGGAGGAGCCACAATGGCAGATGGAGAAGAGGCATTTGTTTTTCCTGTGGATGGAAAATAATGACACGTGGGGACAAGCGGTAAGGACCGCCAAGGGGTGACGGCAGTGAGAAAGCAGACTGAGGCCAATTACACCTTGAGGGACTCTCCCAGGCTTCAGCTGCCAGGGTAGAGGTGGCCCTACCTGCGGGCTCCCCAAGTTTCCTGCAAATCCCACATCCCCCTGACCCTGAGACCATCTCGGGCCCCAGGAGACCCTGCATCGTTGCTCTGTCAGAGGTCTGAAGACGGTGAGACACGGGAGGGGCTGAGCAAGGCACTGAACTCAAAAGAGGGAGGGATGGGGCCTGAGACCCACCCCAGAGAGGCAGCTCCAGGCCAGCGGCTCTGGGCTCTAGGACAGGTGGGACCAGGCCCAGGGCTGGGGGCAAGCCAGTGAGGGTCGGGAGGACCCCCAGGTCCTGAAACAGTAGAAGGCACGTTGAAAATGCAGAGTTCATTCGAGTCACCTGTGTTTCCCAGGAGGCCAGCCCAGCAAGTGTGTGCATGGCTGAGTGGGAGGTGGCTGGGGACCTGGCCTCCTTCCACGAGAATGGCAGCAGGGGCCCCATTCAACCCCACATTGCCCAAGGGACACAGAGAGTGTGAACACCGAGCACCCATGCCCAGCCCCTAAGGGAGCCACCTTTAGTGCTGGTGTGGGGGCAGGGGCAGCCTGACCGTCGTGAGGGTGGAAACCTCGGAGTCCTCCCACTGCCATGTCACTGCCAAGTCTCAGAGGTGCCAGGTGGGGATGGCTTCTCTCTAGTAGGACCACCCGCACTACAGAAGGCCCTGAAGGCTCCAGCGGGGCAGCAAGGGCAGCAGAGGGTCCCTTTCAGGGACAAGCTCCAGACTTTAGGCCCGGCTGGCAGGTGGCCATGTCCCTGTAGGAGGGACGCTCCCTCCAGCCTGCTACTCCGGAGTTCGCACCCACAGCGAGTGCCCTCGCAGCTCTGTCTGGGACTCTGGTACTAGTTAGCACTTCTTGTTCTTGTCAGGGGCCAGCCAGGCCCTCTCTGAGGCGGCGCCTAGCACCTCCCAGGCCTGGTGAGAGGGTGGCCCCTGCCGTCACAAGCGGGCCTGGCTGGGATGCTTGCAGCCCCGGATTCACCTCTGAAGAGGCAGCAGCTGCTAGTGGAGGGTTCTGAGACAAGGATGCAGGATGGGGCTGGAGAGGGGAGGGGCGTGGGCTGGGACAAATTATGGCAGTGCCAGCACCGCATCTCCCACCCTACAGGGAGGAGCCTGCCTCTGGAGGTGGGGTTGGGGGTGAAGCATGTTGGAGAATTTGGGAGAGGGATGTGATTCCAGTAATTAGTCCTAGAACTTGGGAGCAGCCATGTGTCACCCAGGCAGGAGGACCTGCTGGGAGAGCAGCATGGGGGAATGAGGCCAGGTGCAGACTGGGTGGAAGGTGGGGTGGGGAGAAGACCCCCAGCTGGACAGAGGGTTTTCCCCTAGAGCCACAGTCCCAGCTGCCCCATGGAGACCTGGGAGCAACTCAATCTGGGCTCTGCGGGTGAGGGACGAGGCTGGGCACCCTACGCCTCCCACCACCAGACCTGCCTGTCCTGCCATCATAGCTTGGTCTCGCTGAGGACGATATTGGCCGTGACAAAGATGAAGCAGGAGAATGCCCAGAGCAGCACGAAACCCACCCAGAAGGTGTGGCGGAAAGGGGACCTGTGCTTGTTGCTGACCCCGCAGCCAAAGGCCAGTTGGGTGTCCCTGCGGCAGTGGTACACCAGGAAGGCGGGGATGACGTACTGGATGCCGGTGCCTGCGTAGGCCCCTGTGATGCCCACCAGGGACTCCAGGTCGTGGGTGCAGAAGGCCACCAGCACGGGCGGCACCAGGGTGATGGTGGGAAACACGACGCGGTCCACCACCCACGGGTACGTGCCGCCCTCGCGGTGGAAAAGCGTCTTCCAGTTGTTGCGCAGGGTCACGGCAATGATGGGGAAGTTGGTGCTGATGGTGAAGACGGGGAAGAGGCCCAGGAAAAAGCGCACGGCGGCCAGGCCCACGACGTCACAGCGCGCGAAGTTGAGGGTGTACATGTCCATGAGGCTGTCGCCTCGGAAGCAGAAGATGGCGGTGAAGGAGAGGAGGCCATAAAAGGCCAGGATGAGCACGTAGTCCAGGAACACCAGCCTCGTGAGGTGGCGCTTGGAGGAGACGGGTGTGATGAGGGATGGTAGGGAGTGCTGGCACATGAAGGAGTAGACGCACACCCCGAACAGGTTCCGGACCCCCGAGAAGTCGGCCAGGGGCGGGTGCCCCTCCCCCTGTCCGTGCCCGATTCGGACCAGGGCCAGCACAATCATGACGGCAAAAGCTGGGAAACGAGAGAGGGGAGTCAGCCAGTGGGGACGGGCACAGCCCTACCTTGGAGTTTCTGGTCTGGAGGCACCTTTGTGGGGACTAGAGCCCCATGAGAAAGAATCACTAAATGCAATCACGCAGCCCTGTTCTTGGGCAGCTCAACAGTGGCTGCTCATTAGATGAAGGAAGTCCTGAATCCCTCTCTGTCCTGTTCTCCCCTCTTCCTGCTGAGCAGGAGGCCTGGGTAAGCGGGGACAGGGCTGCGCTGGGGCCAGTGGCAGGGTGGCCTGGCTCTGCAGAGGTGGCAGCTCTGTCTTCTCAGAGGAGGATGAGTCCTGGTCAGGCACTGCCTGGCTCCCTCATTAGCCCCCCAAGGCTCTCAAGGGCTCTGCCAGCTTCCTGGCAGGGAGCAGGCTGGGTCAGGACACAGGGTCACCCTCTATCCTTTGGTTTAAGGAATGTGAGACTGGGGAGCTGGCTGGGTAGATGCAGAAGGGCAGGGAGCATTTATGAGGAGGTGTCCTCCTGGGCCGAGGGCATCTGCTAGACACAGCTGAGGCCGACAAACAGGAGTGCTACCCGGGGCAGACAGGTGGGTACCCAGGGGCCAAGGGCAGGCAGGAAGTTGCCAGTGGTCATGCCAGGGCAGAAATGACACCAAGGACCTGGGCTGCTGACACCAAGGCTGGAGGCAGGTGGCATGTGGCTCTGTTTTCCTGGGCCTGGCAGCACAGCTACAGTGACTCTGTGGAAGTGGAAGGGGGCTCGTGGCCCTATCTGTTCAGAGTGAACAGCTTGCATTGCTGATGGAGACCGGGCTGGCTTCACTTCGCAGCCTTTTATGATGGCTCTCCTTTTGGGCCGCCACCAGAGACAGGCTCACAGCACGTCCTCCACACTGAGCTCCCCAGAGGCAGCCTGCGCAGCCCAGGCACAAGGGGCTGTGTCCCGGCACTCTGCAGAGATGGCATGCTTAGATCTTTCTGCGTCTCTGGCTTCTGCCCTCCGGTCTACCTAGAACCTCAGTTAGCTACTCACACATGGAGACCATCGGCGTCCATGTCTGTTCTGAAGCTGACCAAGCCCTGTTCTCTCTGTTCAGAACATATCTGACAGCCCCTCTAGCCTGCGCCCTCACCCCTCAGGTGAAGCCCACGGGGACATGTTACATTTCTTGGTGAGCAGCACAGGCAAGTGTGAAGGGGCAGTGGCCAAACAGGCTAGCTTGAAGCTCGGTGGCTCCTGTCTGGGGCCCGGGCAGAGCCTCAGGGCTCTTCTGCAGGTGGACATCTGGGTACCCCATGGTCCCCTTTGGGCCAGGCACACTCCCCAACTCCTGGAAGGAAGAGTTGGTTCTGATGGGACCCACAGGGAGCCAGGCAATGTCTTCCCATAATGACACTTGGGAGTGGGATGGAATCTTCATCTATTCCTTTTAATGAGAACTGCCTGACACTGGCGGGGATGGGAGGGGAGGAGTGGAATGTGGAAACCTGCCTGAGAAAATTGGCAGTAAAGAAGATGATTTGTTTCTGCCTCTCATCGCCCGCTCCAGTCTCCGCCACTCCTGACTCTGAGGGCCTGGGGACTCTTCCTCCCCCGGCATCACACATTGTCCCAGCCCTGGTCAGTCAAGGGGAAGTGGTGACCTAGCCCCTTCAAGTCTCAGCCCAGGGAGCTGCCTCCAGCTTCTCCCACTGGGGATGGATGGCACAGGACACCTGTGGGAGAGCCCAAGACCCTGAGCAATCTGCTCGCCCCAGAGATTTCTGAGGGTGGGTACGGGGGGTGTGCGCAGCAGAAGCCTGTGTGGGAGATCCCCCCCACAGGAGGTGTGGCAGGGCAGGGTGTGCGGGAGGGGGTACCAGGGAGAGACTAAGCAGGCTGGAGGTGGAGTCCCTGTGTGCCAGAAAGGGCTACAGGGAGAGCTGAGCAGGGTGGCACTGGGGTACAGCAGGCAGACTGGGCCCAGGGGCACCTGGTGATTATTCAGGAGGCTGCAGCAGACAGTTCTGCCATCATAGGTGGGGCATGAGGGTCAGGACAATGGGGGCAGCTGCTGTAGGGCAAGATTCAAATCCTGGACTGCCACTGCCATCTCAGGGCGCCACCTTGACACCTGGCACTTGGCCCTGGCCAAGGCTGGCATGAACTTAGAAAAAGGCAAGTGGAGAATTCCTCTAGCTGTCTGTCGCTTGGCCCTGGGTCTGCTGAGCAGGCAAGAAGGCAGGAAGAGGTCAGCTGTCTGGACGTGAGCATCCCTGTCACTGCTCTCTCCTGCCCTGGACGCAGCTCATGCTTCTCTGCTCCCAGCCTTGCATCTCCAAAGAAAGGCAGCTCTCCTCACAGCGCTGACTGTGGGATTTCCTTACAGTAAATAAAATAATTTATGAAGTAGGTTTCCAAAGAAATGAGATGAGTGTACACACACGCACCCCACCCCTGAAATGTACCCCTTCTAACTGGCATCCTCCTGCACAGCTATCTTGGGAAGAGGCTGCCTTTGACGCCAGCAATGGTACGGAACAACCTCTAGAATCTTTGGCTAGAACAAAGCCATGGCGGCCTGGCGCAGTGGCTCACGCCTGTAATCCCAGTACCTTGGGAGGCTTAGGCAGGCAGATCACCTGAGGTCAGGAGTTTGAGACCAGCCTGGCCAGCATGGTAAAACCCCACCTCTACTAAAAATTAGCTGGGCTTGGTGGTACACACTTGTAATCCCAGCTATTTGGGAGGCTGAGGCAGGAGAATCACTTGAACCCAGGAGGCAGAAGTTGCAGTGAGCCGAGATCATTGCATTATTGCATTCCAGTCTGGGAGACAGAGCAAGACTCCAAAAAAAAAAAAAAAAAAAAAAAAACAAAGCCACGGCCATGGGTGATTTAAAAAATGGATTTCATGGTCTTCTAGCCATAATTAGTTTCACCTCATAATGCCACTACCTAATTAGTCACCCATTTTGTTCTTTTAATTGTCTTAAACAAGTCTATTTCCAAAAACCAGGTCTACCTTCGTGGGCTGGATGTTTGCTGCTGCCTGGGAGTCAGAAGCAGATGCTAGAAGCTCTTGGGAGGTGATTCCAGAGCGTTAGAAAGTAGGATGAACAGGGGGCAGGGGTAGCTGCAGGGCCGTGTGGGCCTTCGTGAGCTCCCCTTGGTCACACCCTGTGCTGCTGTCAAAAGCTCACCCAGCTGTGTAGCAGCTCAGCTGCATGGAGATGCCACCAACTCTGGGGCTGATCAGACAGAGTGCACACCCAGCCAAGGTGGGTCGTTCACCTGTGAATCCCGACCTGTGCTCAGAGCACCCACACACCAGGAGGGGGAGAGGCTGCCATGGTGAGGAGTGCACCCGGGAAGGGTAGGTGGTTCTAGAAGAGCCATGGCCCCCAAAACAGGGGTGAGGACCAGCTTCTCAGTGGAAATGGCCCCAGCCAAGGTGGAGGGTGAACCCCAGCTACCTGGGGAGGTGGGGGCAGGGCCCTCTGGTTCCCCACCACCATGAGGCTATGAAGGTGGGTGCTGGACTCTGTGCCTTGGGAGTGGAGAGTGAGGGGAACTGTTCCAGCCTGGTCGCCAAACCAGCAAGTTCAAAAGAAACTAGCACCACCTAGAACCTCAAGTTCCCCCGAGAGACAGAGGAAAGGGAGAGAAGGAAGGAAGGAAGGGAGGGGAAGGAGGGAGGGAAGGAGGGAAAAGAGGGAGGGAGGGAGGGGAAAGAGAGAGGGAGGGAGGGGAAGGAGGAAAGGAGGGAGGGAGGGAGGGAGGGAGAGAGGGGAGGTCAGAGTCCCGACCTTGTGGGGTCCCAGTACCATGGGCACAAGGCTTAACCCCCACGGCCCACCTAGCCAGGCCCCTGTGACCCCACACCTTTGTCTGGCCCCTCCCTCCCTCCTTCCTCTGGCTGTGAAAGGAGCAGAGTTCAATAGCCATCTCCTAGATTGATTGCCAAATCCCTGGGAGACAGCTGCTCCAAAAACTCATTAGGTCTGATCATAAATCAAGATGAAAGGAGGATGACAGGTTGTGGAGACCCTGCCAGGATGCGTGGTAGGGAGCAGGGCTCTGAGCGCCACACCGACATTCAGGGCTTGGCCACAGCCGCCGAGACAGCCTGCGGCCACCCCGTGGATGCTGTGTGGGAGGCCAGACGGGCGTGGAGGCGGGACAGAGCAGAAACTGCTCCCCAGACAGCTAAGGACCAGACACCCACGGTCAGATGTGCAGGGGGGTCTGCCCTCAGCAGGGCCGGCAGTTCCCCAAGAGCCTATCACAGGCAGTGAATGTCCAGAACACCTGCGTCCACATCCACCCACAATTCCACACCAGGAGTCCCGCTCCAAGAGGTGGTGACCAGCAGTGAGGAGCTGGGAGGAAGCAGAGGGGAGGACGGGGGAGGAGGCTGACACGAGTCACACAAGCGGCTGTTGGGCCTCAGAAGCCTTGGCTACAAAGTGACAAGGGGAGGCAGGAGACTTCTCTTTCCATATCTGAGCAAAAGCCACTGCACTTGTCTTGTGTAACCCATGGGCCCAGCTGGACCGTTCATTCCTTCAACAAGAATGGACTGTGTCTCTGTTGGGTGCTGGGCACTATGCTGGCCATCTGGGGACAGCAGACTGAGACAGGGGCCCTGTCTTTCCGGAGCCCAGAGTCCAGGGGACAACAGGTAGAAGGTATGGGGACAAATTACAACCAAAGAACGGGCTGGTTATTAGGTATATGATGAGATCCCTGTCACGGGAGGTGGCCAAGGCCAAGGGGAGGAGGCTACCTGGTGGGAAGTCCCAGAGGGAACCAGGCATCAGACAGGAGGTGGAGGGCCTTTCAGGGCCATTCCACCCTACACGGCCTGTGGCTCCTATGACTCCTCATGCTTTAGGAAGAGCAGGTCAATGCAGGGTGAAGACGAGGAGGGGGACACCCAGAGGCAGAGCCTCACTAAGGGCCCATGAGGTTGCCTGCCAACGCTGCTGGCTGCCCACAGGCTCGTCCTAACAGTGGATCTCAGCTCCACACTCAGGCCTCGCCATCCTGATTCACCTGAGCTGCAGCCACTCCCCTCCTTGCACACTGACACTCGGTGAGGGAGTGAGGAAGACACAGGAGTGAAGGCACAGGAAGTCACTATCTTGGGGCTGAGATAAAACAGGCACCAGTCCTGAGCTGCCAGAGGCCAGTGAAGGAGGCGCCTCCCTTCCCTTTCTAAGGACTGAGCCGCCTGGAAGCACATCCAGTGTACGGGCATCTGGACAAGCCAAGGTTCATGCTAATATCTGCTCTGCAGCAACCTCAAGCATGGTGGTCAAGGTGCAATTTCACATCAAGATATGTTCTCACAACATGTGAGTCCTCAGGCTCCTAAAGCAGTCAGAAGAGAAGTGGCCTTTCCCCAGACAGCCTCAGCCCAGCAAGAGCCAGATAAAAAGTCCCTACAGGCACCGCCTCCACATCTGTCTGTCCTCACTACTCCTCTCCTTCACAGGGAGGAGGCCAGGAAAGCCCACCCCTCTGAACACCTGCCAAATGGTAAAGGTGGCGCTGGTTTATAAGGGGATGAGTCAACAAACACCCACATCTCTCCCAAATCCCTCCCTTCCAGAATATTCCCTGCCCTCCCAGAACCTCACCCTGCGGGCCTGGGGGAAGAAAGGGGCCTTATTGGCCAGATGAAGCCATGACTGGACCAAGACCTTGCAGGCAATGCAGGTGACTTATTATTGGGGCCAGATGGGGAATGAGCAGGTGTCTGGAGTTGGGGCCGAGGGCCCTAATGCTCGTTTGGTGAGTCCTATCAGCACCCCCAGCTCACCTCTCTTGGGCCTCTGTGGGCAGCAGCAGTAAGATCAGAGTTGTCAGTAGCCAGCCCTATCCTTCCTGCACTGAACGCACACCCTTGGGCATCAACATAAGTGCTGGCTGAGCTGGAGGTGTGGAGAGGGAAGAGCTCCTTCCGGGTCCTCGCAGGCAGCCTTGGTCTCTGAGCCATGTGAAGCCTAGGCAGGAGTCCGCCTTCCTTACAGAATGCTGGGGTCTGTGTGGGGCTGGAGAGAGCTGGGCGACCTGCCCAGGTACCACTGGAGTTGGGGAACAGGGGCCAGAGCTCTCCAGGTCTGGGTGGGGGCAGAAAGAGCCCTCCCAGGAGCCCCCACCTCTGCTGTGGGGACGCACACGAAGCTCTCCCCATGAGCATGTGAGGATGGGGCACTGAGCCCCTCTTGGTGGTTTTCCTGTTTCTTCATACCCATGACTAGCTCTGAGATTATGCAAGCGCTACTTCTGAGCGGCCTGAATGCTGCCCACGCTCTCCCTGAAAGTAGCAACAAACCCATCAGGCTCTGATAGAGAAGCACTGAGAAGCATCTAGAGCTGTGCTGACCACCAGGGCCACACAAGGCCGAGGCTACTGAGCACTGGAATGTGGCTGGTTCAAACTGAGGGGAGCTCAGGTATAAAACACACCAACTTTCAAAGACTTAGTGTGTGGCCTGGTGCTGAGGCAGGCGGATTACTTGAGCCCAGGAGTTCAAGACCAGCCTGGCTAACATGGTGAAACCCTGTCTCTACTAAAAATACAAAAATTAGCCGGGTGTGATGGCACATGCCTGGAGTCCCAGCTACTAGGGAGGCTGAGGCAGGAGAATCACTTGAACCCAGGAGGTGGTGGTTGCAAGGAGCCAAGATCGTGCCACTGCACTCCAGGCTGGGTGACAGAGCGAGACTCTGTCTCAAAAAAGAAAAAAAAGACTTAATGTGGAAAAGGAATGTAAAGTATCTCACTTTCATTTTCTTCACAATTATATGTTGAAAGATATTTTTGATATGTTAAATCAGTATATTATCAAAATGAATTGAATTTCAAGATGTGGCTACTAAAAATTAAAAACTTCTCCAGGTGGCTGGCACTGTATTTCCACAGGTGTCTCAGCAGGGGTTTCCTGTGCTGGGGGTCTGTGGGCTGTGTAGATGTGTGCGTACCTGGGAAGCACCTCAGCTGCTGGGGATTTGAAAGATTTCCGCCTCCTGCCACTGACCTCAGCCCAGGACTCCTCACTCTAACCTAGTCACCTGCCCTGATGTGCATGGGGACCCTGAAGACCTAGGGTGCAACTGTGATGCTGCATGAATACTTCTCAAAAAGCCTAAGGACACATGGGCTCTGAGTGCTGGGCTGTGACCACCAGGGCAGCCTGACCTGCCGAGAGAGGCACTGGCTGTGTCTGGGGTGCTATGGAACTGGCCTGTGGTCCCGGGCCACCATCAGAGGGACATCTCCATAAGGGCGTGAGCTGGAACAGAGGCTCTTGGGAGCCACGGAGGGCCCTGCCCTATGGTCCCTGCCCAGAGGCCCCCACCCCTAGCCTGCTCATCCTTTTCTGCGGGGCCTGGAAGGGATGAGGAGTATGGGGAACACACATCCACTAGGGCCAGACCGCACATGGCAACTCCTCCTCTCTAATCCCTGGGTGCCTGAGTTGTGCACGCATACTCAGAGCCGTGACCCTGACAGCCAAGGGTGAAGGGGACTGATTTCCTCCCAGGTGTGGGCCCCCAGCCCTTCACACATGCCGGGGCTGAGCTGTGCCTTGGGATGGCTGCTTCCTGGAGAGCTGCCCCCAAAACTCTCTGACCTCTGAACCTGGCTTCAGATGCCCCGGAGGCCAGGCCACTCCAAGCCCCATGCCATTCCCTGTTCCCCATGTGCGGCTCTGGCTCTGACACTGCGAGGTGGAGGCCATCTATCACGGCGGCTGTCTGGGAGCGGCACTCTCTTTTCCAAGCAGAGAATCAACATGCCAGGACTAATGATAACAAACGGCCGGTGGTGTGCCCGTCACCAGATCAGGCACCGCACTCCAGGCGGGTAAGGGGACTAGGGGAGGACACAGTGCGAGCTTCCTCCTTCACCACTGCTCAGCCCTCAGAGGTGCCAGGCTGCAGGGCTCTCTGGCTTTAGCTGGGCCATCGGAAGAGATGGGTGGGCAGCACCAGCCGGAGCAGAGAACTACTGGAGAGCAGCCTAAAACAGGGGCAGGTGACTGGGCATTTGTTCCTAAAATAATTGGACCAACCACAGCAGACGGAGACCCACCTTTTTAGGCTGGAGGTGGAGGAACCCACAGATCCTGCAGCCTAGAGGTGTCAGCGACACCAGAACATAGTCCCAGCTTGGAAACGGCCAAGTCACACTGGGCACAGCTCCTGAATCTGCCACTTAACTGTGTAATCTTGGGGCAAATTGTTTCATTACTTTTAAAAACGGAGATGAGGCTGGTGGCTCATGCCTGTAATCCCAGCACTTTAGGAGGCAGAGGTGGGTGGATCACCTGAGGTCAGGAGTTCGAGACCAGCCTGGTCAACATGGAGAAAATCTATCTCTACTACAAGTACAAAAATTAGCTGGGCGTGGTGGCTCATGCCTGTAATCTCAACTACTTGGGGGGCTGGGGCAGGAGAATCACTTGAGCCCAGGAGGTTGAGGTTGCAGTGAGTTGAGACTGTGCCACTGCTCTCCAGCCTGGGCAACAGAACGAGACTCTGTCTCAAAAAAAAAAAAAAAAGGAGGTGATTATAGGCACGCTGATGGGTGGAGTGAGATGGGGCAGTACCTTGCTGGGCAAAGCCGGCTCGCAGCAGTCGCTCAGGAAACTGCACATACTGTCGATCCCTGCAGAAACCAAGTTCTCCCGAAAGCCCAGCTCCCAGGCAAGCAGGAAAACCTTTGTCAAACCCTTCTCATCTAGTTCTCCTTGTGCTCTAAGGAGGGGACTGGATGATACTAGCACCCCACCTTCCTGGCCAGGTCAAGCTGCTGGCAGAACAGTTCCCAGGAATACCCCATCACTGGCCTCAGCTAAGCTTTGGGGCTCTGGGAGTCAGGGATGGGAAGGGGGGCAAGGAGGACCCCAAAAGGCTGCTCATCCCTGCTCTGTGAACCAGAGCGACCCTCAGTTCCTCCTCTTGCGCTCCTCCCCACCCCTGCCGCCACCAGCATCTTTAAGGCTACTCAAGGCCAAGCGGTCCCCACTACCCTACCTCTGGGGCCTCCCGGTATGAGCCCTCTCCAGGAGGGGCTAAAGGAGACAGGCTCTTTGGAGCCTGAGCTGGCCCATCCTTCCTGGGGCGGCACCTACCTGCACTTGGCCTGTGGTGTGGGTGAGGGCTCTGCCTGGGAGGAACTCTCTTTGGGGATTATGAGAAGTCCCCACATGGATGTGCTAGGTACCAAAAGCATCCTGGCCTTGGGCCTGGTTTTCATTTCAGACCTGTAGGGCATTCAGCATGTGCGAGCTTTGCCTACCAACTCACCCACCACTCACTTGGGTTTCTGCTGAAAGGAGGGAATCTAAAGCCAATCGATATTCCCATGTGGGCCAGCTCCTGTGCTTTCTGGGGGATTCTAGCTTCGTCTACTCCTCACCCCGGGAGAAGAAAAGAGCGCTGAAACAATTAGCTCTATAGGATGAGGTTCTATACTGTGGCTAAATTATTCAGCCCAAAGGACTGAGAGCAGAGTCCGCCTCTCCCCAGGGTGGCAGGAGGCAGCGGCAGCTGGTGAAGGGCAGGTGTCTGAGCCTCTGGAGCAATCAAGCCTCCGTTGGAAATCAAGGGCTCTGGCCTTTTCATCCTTCCACTTCCCCACACCCTTGGAGCCTGGCAGGTGGCGCCTGGGAGGGCAGGGTCTCAATTTTTCATTCTTAAGTTGTCAGAGCAAGCTCAGTGTGCAATCATTGGGAAGGCAGGGCCGAGGGGCCTCTGGCTGCTGGCTGACTAATCTCCTTCCTGGAGACTGGAAACATAAAATTTCAGGCCCTGTCACCTTTCCTGCAGGCTGCTCAGCCCTTTCCTCTCCAGCAGCCAGCTAGATGCAGAGAGACAGGAAGGAGAGAGAGTGAGGAGATGAGGAGAGGTGTACAGAGCAAGGATGTGTGGCCCCTCCTGAGTCTGAACGTAACTCTGGAGCTCCAGGGCTGCCGTGGGCTGGGTCAGCCCTGCAGATGCATGACTGCCTGACTTGCTGCAAGGTTGACTCACCGTGCCCACCTGAAGCCCAGTTCTGTGCAGAGGCCATGCCTGTCATCATTGCTGGGTCAGACTCGACCCATGACCACCAGTGATCTGGGACTTAGTTTCCTTGCCTTGTCAGTGCCTGGACAGCTGGGCCACCAACCTCCTGGGCAGAGAAGGAGTCTCTATCTGGTAGCTGGATCTGCCCATCTCGGCTGCACACGGATCAGAGCTGATAACTCTGTTAGAGGAGAGGTGTGGCTGACAGGGCAACACCCTTTGCTCAGGTCCAAGTGAACTCTCAGGTCAGTCCTGACTGATGCTAAGGAAAGGCGTAATTTGGCGGCACATGGCTGGCTGTTCGCCAGCAAGCGTTCATTAACTGCCTATTTTACCTTAAGATAGAAACACTGGGTTCCTCTCCTATAAACGGACCTCTGTGCATTTGCAAAAAGAACTAGAAAGCCAAGAATAAAATTAAGACCAAAATGAAACATATACAAAAGGTTTTTCTAGATTTCCTCCACTGGGGATGTAACCAGTCAGCTGGACATAGAATAGCCCAGGAGAGCCCTGGACAGCGGCCCAGTAGGAGGGTGGGCAAGGCTGCTGCAGAGACCTGGGCCGTGCAGGACTGCTGATAGCAAGGTGGCGTGGGGCTGGCACATGAGGCTGTCTGCATGGGTGTACAGGAGCATTTTGGGGGGTCCTTCCGGGACATCTGAGAGGCACTAGTTGAGTGGCTGTGGAGGAATTCTGATGACAAGCTGGCAGCAGTGGGCACCAGATGGCCCAGACATGAGCCCCCAGCTGCCAGTGGTGACGGATTGGCACGGTCTCACTGGGACGCTGTCCACAGGGATCAGTCACGGGTCTGGGGACAGGTAAACACCAGCAAGCCTCATGTCCCCAGGGGATGGCTTCCTCTTGGGGGCCTCACCTGCCACCACTGCCACGTCCCACCTCTCCCTGTCAGCCTGGAAAACAAATCTGGGGCAGTTGCTGGGGGAGGTGGGGAGAGTGGGGCCGAGAACTTCATGAGGCAGGCTCAAGTTCATCCACAAACGCTTGGAGAGGGCAGCATCTGACCCACTTTGAGGGGAACACAGACTCTAGAAGAGTGTGTGCGGCGTCTGCTCTGCATACACAATGAGAGGGAAGGGAACCCTGCGGTCCTTGGCTGCCCAGGCCCAAGGAAGGCTGTGGCGCTCCAGAGCAGCCTTTATTAGAAAGGATTGAGTTTTTAATAACCCCAAATGGGGAACCCTGTGCTGAGCCAGCTGTTCATGGGAGGCATCTGTAGGCATCTGCAGGGGAAAGTTGATAATGGGACTGAAGTCATGAAGCTGCTGCAGCCCCTTCCAGCCGGAGAGCTCCCTGTGGCAGGGGCAGGCCTCCGGCCATCGGTGTAGGTACTCAGGCTTGGGCTCCGAGCCGCTGCACTGTGTCTCCCCTCAGCATCCCTCGTCTACCTGCGGCTGACAGAAGCTAGAGCCCCTGCTCATTTGTGAGATGGGCCTGCCTTTCATTCTCCCAGCTCAGAGCTTCCCTGAAGTGGATCAGAGTAGATGCTGGGGGCCGTGGAGCAGAAAAAGGGCTTCTCTCCAGGCACCACAGCTGGGATGTGGCAGAGGGGAGGCTGCCCAGAGCCAACCTGGGTGCTTCTAGATCTCACCGTAACACCAGTGTGGACACCCAGTGCCATGCTCTCTTGAGGTGGCTGTGGTCATGTCCCCGGTCTCACGGCCAGCCTCCAGAGAGGCTCATCTTGATGCCACTTTTGGGATGCAGCGGCTGACCAAGATGACTCTGAAGACAGCCACGCTCACCGTGGCTCCCCTCTGTGTACCTCGCAGGTGCTGTGCTAACAACACGGTCCCTTTCGAGGCCTTGCTGCCGCTGTGCAGACAAGGAACCTGGCAGAGGAGGCTCAGTCCATTTGCACACACTGGGAGTAAACACCACCTGTCCCTCACGGGGGGGAACAAGGTAGGGAGGTCCAGTGTGACCTCCAGTAGGTGCGCCACCTGACGCAGAGTAGCTACTGGAGACCTGACTGCTCCAGAACCTGGCGGCCGCCTGGGGGTGAGCCAGCTAGGAAGTACAACAGCCTCACTGCTAGGGACAGGACACTGAGACCCTCCTTTCCCATGTGGATTCAGAGGTATCTGCCACCCAGGCATCCCACACTGACCAGGCCAGTCTCCCCAGAACTTATTTGGGGAGCAAAAGAAATGAGCAGACATGATTGCATGTCATCCATGCTTTGAGTTCCTGGATAAGTGATATTTACAAAGGCCATTTAACCCTTTCAGTGCCATTCTGGCAGAACGAGAGGGCTTCCGAGGCTACTAAAGGGGAGGAGGGCAGAGCAGAGCCCCTCAGAGGAGCTGGCCCGAAGGCTCCTCAGCACAGCTCCGGGGCTGCTGTCTCTTCCGTCCTCGTTTCAACAGATGGCAGAACTAATTCCTAATTAAGCCCAAGAAAGTTTCCGGCTCAGCACATTTATTTATGATTTTCCGGTCCCTTTGGTGCTTATTCTTCCCCTTTGTCTTCCTGGAACCCAAGCCAGCTTATTGCCAATCCTGAGCTCCCCACTCTGCTGTTGGGAAAGCATGGCCTCATCTGGGGAGAGGGGAGAGGGGAGAGGAAGGGGTATGGCAGGAGTGTGGGAAGGAGGGTGGGCTGTGCGGGACTCGGTCACACAGCTGCTTTTAAGACAGAATGAAAAGGGAGTTTGTGGCAAACTGACAACTTGGCACGGACTTGAGAGGACAAACAGGCTTCTGAGGTCCACCGCCTTTAGGGTGGTTCTCAAAAACCTGCCTGGAGTGAGCTTGGCCCAGAGGTGGGAAACCCTCATGGGGTCCCTCCCCCAAGCAGGGCTGCCAGCTCTGTGTGGCTTAGTGGCTCCATGGGGACCTCTGACCTCCATCCCCATCATCCCCTCCTGAGCCTTGCTGCTGTCCGGGGTTGGGAGGGGAACACACCTGCCTCCAGCGCTGGGAAGAAAAATACCCCAGTGGTCCCAGTGCTGGCAGCTGGGGACAGAACCCTAGACCTGGCTGCATTTCAGAGTGTACTTAACTGGGCAATTTTTCTTCTGGTGAGAGGGCTGTGTCATAGAAAGGTTTGCTTTTTAAGCCCAGAGGTCCGAGTCTCTCATGGAGAAAAATCACTCCTGTGCTGTCGCCCCCGGCAGCATTCTGGAGAAAAGGTTCACCAGAGAGGCTCCTGACATTTGATTATCTCTTGGATCAAAGGAAAAGAGAGGCAGATGACTTGCTAAGACAACAATGTCAAGACAACAATGTCACCACCAAAAAAACAAGTGCTGTCGACCTTCACAAGCTGGTCTCCACCTCCGGCTCCTGATGCTGCCAAGAGCCTCTCTCGAGGCCACTGTCACCTGCTCCGCAGCACTGCAGGGCCCCGGGAGCCTCGGGTGGGAGACCTGGGGATGGGAAGAGGCTGGGGGAAACAGCAGTCGACTTTCTAAAGCAACTGTCAAGTCTACCGTGAGCCTGACTCCGGGGAAGGAGGGTCTCCAACAGCAGGATGGCAAGGGGCCCAGGTTGTCCCCTGCCGCCTTCCAGGACCCCAGGCCCTGCTGGCCACGGAGCTCGGCTTCTCCTCTGATGGATGCAGGGGTACAGCTGGTCTCCTGCTCACAGACAATCGCTCTTTATTTGCCCTCAGTCTCCTCTTCTCCTTTTCACAATCTTCTCCCAGACACAGGAAGGAATCTGTCACACTAAACAAGTGCAGGAGGCTTCGGAAGCCATTAACTGTCACTATCCTGGGTGTCATCCCCTCTTGGGCTGTCACGCTGGCTAAAGCAGGAATGTCCTCTCTACCTCTCCCAGACTGTTCCTGTCCTCCTAGATGAGGGGAAGGAGACGGGAATCAGCTCAGCTTTCTCCACGCCAGTGTCCAAGGGGCCCTTCCCTCTCCCCACTGCTGAGGTCAAGTACAGCCAGTCCCCACACAGGGTAGGGGCCAGACCTGGGGGCTACAGACACGGCTGCGGGAAGCCACAGGAGCTGGAGCACCAGACTTAGGCCAGGAAGGCAAGGAGGGAGAATGGTTTTCTCCAAATCTGCTTTACTGAGAAAGCTTCTTCTGAGACTACCAGGTCTTACCCAATTGGCCTTACCCAGAGCTTTCAAATACTTCTTATAAGCAGAGAAATAGGAAGGGTAGGCGGCTGAGCCCTGGTGTTTCTGATCCCTGCTGACTCCGACTTCTGGACATAATCCCTCCTGGCACCCAGGGAGGCTCCATTCTAAATCTGTCCTTGGAGCCAGTGGGATCCCCAGGTCCTAAGTAACAATTCTCATCTTTCCCCAGGTAGTCATGTTAAATTAACCTGGGGCTTTGGAACTTGTGAGTGAAATGCGGGAACAGCACTCACTGGTAAGTACGTGACCATACAGACTGAATGGGGCAGATGCAGCCTTCTGCTTGGTCCAGGGATGGACAAGTGTACTCCTGCTTCCTTGTGTCAGCTGGATGGCCAAGGACGGGCTCAGCCCAGATGATGTGCCCCTGCGGGGGCCTCACAACTCATCTCTGTCCTGCTCTCATTTCCTTGCAAGGACAAACCAAGAGTGCAAAGAAGTTACAGGCTGGTGAGTTTGGCTCAAGACAGGGAAAAACTTTCCAGCACTGACATAAACCCCTCAGAATGGAGTGGGAGCCTCACCCAGTTGTGAGCTCTGGGCCCCAGAGGCCACCCTGTCCCCTGTGCTGTATAGCCTGCTCTTAGAGGGGCGGGGCAGGGCTACCTGACTGCTGTGGCCCCTTCCAACTAAAGATGCCAAGACTCCCATGTGCGGAGGCTCCTTACACTGACCTCTCGTAATGTCCCAAGTCTGGGGAGCCAGGGGAACTGCAGATGCCGAGCTGCTGGGAGGCATTTAGATAGGGAAGCGTCCTCAGCAACCATGACCCACTGCTGAGTCCTGGCATGGAATCAGGATCAGCGTGCACCCCCAGAGTCTGAATGAGGGTAGAAGGGGCGAGGGCAGTGGGAAAGGGGGCTGGGTAAGGTGGTCAGGAAGGAGGAGCCCCAACCTTGGCTCCTCTAGAGTCTCTGTGCTGAGAGGCAGGCAAGCTCCTGGAGCCTGGACACATCCACTCTTCCAGGGCCCTCTATCAGAGCAGCAACAGCCTTCGTTGCTTTTAGATTAAGCAGAAGAAGTGTCCAAAGAACACCCAGAGCGGAGCTGACCAAAGAGGGCCCCACCGGCTCCTGTCCTCCGTCCAGGTGGATCGGCAGCTGGCCCCTTCCCTGAGGTGGCTGGCAGGATGGTGTGGTAGAAGTGGACCAGCCCCCTACCACCAACCTGGTTTTGGGGTACAGACCCCAAGACCGCAGCTGAGGACAATGGCGCTCGTGCTCAGCAGGGTGTCTGTCGGTTAGAAGACGCCGTGGAGGAGGTGTCTTTTCATGCCCTGGTGGCCAGAGACTCAGAGGCAGAGAGTGGCTGTTGCGAAGGCCTGCTGGCTTTTATGGTTATGCCACATAGCACACTCATGAGAACGCAGAGCCATGACGCGCCCATGCCCTGCAGGGCACAGTTCAACCCAGGCCTTTCGGAGCCCCCGCTGCCAGCCTGTGGGTCAGAGGGCACCCAGAATGGTTGTATGAGAAAGAAGCTGGTCCTAGAATCAACAGGCCTGGGATCTAGCCCCGGCTCCATCCATACCATGTGACCTTCAAAAAAAAAAATCACCTTTTTTGGTGCCAAATTTCCCCAGCAGTACAAGGCAAGCTGAGTACCTGCCCCCTCCTTGTCCTTTGGAAAGGTGGGAAGACCAGACAGGCCTGAGTCAGCAGAAACCAATACCACACTCCAGCTATGGCTGGGGGCCCTGCATGGGCTCTCATGAAAGGTGATGGAAGGGACGAGAGGGGAAAGGACAGAGACTTGAGATGTTTCTCAGACTCACCGATCCATCTCATTAGAGAGGTCAGGATCTGCAGGTACTTGGTCTTCTGGACGTCAAAGAAGGTGAACGGTCCGAGGAGGAGAGTGAAGATCGCCTAGGGGGTGGAAACAAGAGTAAGGGGGGCGCGGGCCACACCAGCAGACCGTCTGCACGTGGAGGACGCTGCTGCTCACGCGGCCTCCGCCCACAGCTAAGGCTGGGCCTGACTTGGGCACACCTGGACTGGCAGGGGCTCCCTGGGGTCACCTTGGGTCAGTGCCAGTGCCAGGGGTGGAACAAGAGCTCCAGAGCCATGCTTCCCTGCTGCTGCTCACAAGTACTGTTCCGACAATCCTATGCCTCCTAGGCAAGGCCCAGGTGTCATCCCAGGGACCCCATGCATCCTGCTCTGTTCAGCAAACACGGATTGAAGATCCACGATTGCCTATTCTCAAGCTGCCCATGAGCATGGACTAGAGACGCAACAGCAAGAAAGATCCAAAAGAAACACCAGCCATGTGTCTGGCTCTCAGTTTACTGGGAAGAACGGACACAGTGGGGAGGGGCCCCGGGAGCCCCGACAAAAACTCGCAGGAGGGGATGCCCCTTCTGAAGGGCTTGGAGAGGGGTGTTTGGGATGTGCCTGGGCCACGTTTTTAGCTTCAAGAGAAGAAGCCTGGAGAACAAGAGCCCCTGGCTTGTAGGGCAGGCCCCTTGGAAGTAGCCAGGATGACCAAGGGAAGGAGCTGCATCTAGCAAAACCAGGGAGAAGAAGTTCGGGAGTGAGGATGGGACCCAGACAGAGAAGGGGGTGCTGGTCGGCACGGGTCCTCTCGTTTCTCTTTGGAGAAAAGGGGAAAGTATTGAGTTAAAAAACAAAAGTCAAACTGTGTCCCAGAAAACTGGTATGTGGGAAATGGGAACCTTCCTTGCAAAGAAAAACGGGGGTAAATGTGGCAGAGCAGAGACTGGGGTGTAGGGCAGGTTAGGATTTCCATGCCAAATTGGTTGCTCGGGGAGTAGAGGAATTAAGAGCTGCTCGTTGCAGTTAAGATGATGGTACCATTTCCAATCTGCCACTCGGAAGCAGCGTGAGGCATCAGACCTTATTAACATTTACACAGTGCCATTTCACCACGTTAACGCTAATGACACTCACCAGAGATGCAGCAGGCAGCTCGGAAGCCTGAACGAATGTGGGGAGAGGGCCCGCTCGGGGAGTCAGGCTCTGGTCTGTCATCTGCGTGAATCCATCACAGCTGCTCAGCTCTCAGCCAGCCCCTGTGACTGGCAGGCGGGTGCCCAACAGAAGGGGGGCTGAGTCTGTCCTGCTCCCCACCTCTGGCCATAAGGAGGGCAGGATGTGGTAGAAGCTGTGACCTCTTATCTAAGTCCATTATCACTGTGAGGATGAATGACTCCGAGGATTGAATGCTGCTTAAGAAAAGGCTCTAATTAGCTGGGCTGGAGAAGGCGACCTGGCAGTCACCAGGTGAGGAAGTCTCTGGAAGGAAGAGCTTTCTGCTGGGGGACTCAGAACGACCCTGCTTCCGCTCAGGAGAGGGGAAGGCAGCCTTTCTATCAGGTTAGGGGGGCGGGGCAGGGGAAGGCAGAGGAAAGGGCTCTCCTCGCAAAAGCAATGGACAGCCCCTGCCGTCCCCTCAGCCCAGGGAGAGGAGCTGGGGACACAGTAACACATGCAGAACACCAACTCTGGTGGAGCAGGTCTGCACGCAGCACTATCAGTAAGTCATTTAGGAAAATTACCACTTCAGGGAAACTTTCCACTGATGAATTTCTCTTTTGAAGGATGAAGAGGGAGATGTCAGGTAGAAGAATGCATAAACACAGAGCCACCTGCCACAAATGTTTCCAAGTAACTGTGGTCTGCCGGAAACTGGACTCCTGGTGTGCCTGGGTATTTGGGTGGTTCGACTCTGACCTGTGATGCCTTCTGCTGAAATCACAGTCCTCCAGCTGTGGGGGCTGGAGATCGTGGGGGTGCTTATGTGGGAGGTCAGAGCTCATCTCAGAAGCCAAAAGACTGGTTTTTAGAAGGTTCTACACCATAAAAACAGAGGGGCAGCAGAACCACCCCCAAAGGCAGGCAGAGAATGCTCCTGCAGGCTGCCTGGGTCCCATCCCAGGACCCCTCTGTCCTTGTCCATGGCAGATGCTTGTCAAGATCCTAGGACACAGAGGCCCTATTCTGTAAAACCCTGTATGGATGAATCCCAGCCTGCTGACAGCATCCCTCTACTTAGTCAGATGTGCCTCCAAAAGATATTGTAAGTGGTATGTATGAGATGCCACTTGAGTGACCAGGAATATGAATCTAGAGGAGTTGGAACGAGGGTTCACACCCACTTAGTGTTCTCAGACCCAGTTCTGGGGACAGCAGGTCTGTCCTCAGCATGGGAAGTGGCAGTGAAAGACTCTTCTGGAAGATCTGGCCAATGGCTGTGACATCCATAGCTGGATGGTGGTTGAAATGTGACTTTTCTTTTAATGCTCAGGAGTACAGACCGACCACAAGGCTTGGGAAGGCTCAGGGCCCACTTAGTCACAGCAAACACGCACAGACTGCCAAACAGCAGCCTTTCCACGGGGCCGTGAGCTCACGCATCAGAGCGCCCAGATGAAGACGCAGACTGTGAGCTGGGGCTAATTAAGGAACAGGTGTCCTCTGCAAATTAGTTAGTGCCAGAACTCAGCAACTGCAGGGGCAGGCATCTGGAGTGACAATGGATGAGGACAGAGGCGGTGGCATGCGCTGCCATGCCACAGTGTGGCTGCTGAGGTCTCAGGGAGGGAGGGGGGTGGGCAAAGGAACAGTCTCCATCTCCAGATGGTCTAGCAGGGGCAGTGTCCGTCTCTGAATGCTCAACAGCCAAGCGTGGCACTTTGTGTTTTCTTTTCTTTTTAAAAAAGGAGACATACAAAGCCAAGAGACAGCCTACTCTCTTGGGTCTTCCAGTCTAGCCCATATGACATTATAAATTAGCTGGCTCCTGAGCAATTTCTAACCCCCAAATGCCATTGATCAGTTCAAACTCAGTCTCTGTTCAAGGACTCTTATAGCTCAACTCATTACAGGAGGCAGAGACATGAGTCGCTGCAGCCAAGCACATTTCTAAAAAAAAAAGCACAACTCTGATTTCTAATAAAATCTTCAAACTGGTCATTGGGAATAAAGTCCGGGACAGAGGGACAGACCCAGGAGGGTACAAACGGGCCCGTTCAGATCCTCTTTCTTTTTGGGTCAGTGAGTTTAGATGACACACCAGGGCCCCACAGCAGCCTTGCTGAAGTCTTGATGGAGACAAGGAGGCTCACATTCCCAGGGCACTGCAGACAATGCTCAGCCACAGTTCTTTTAGAACATTCTGGAGTCTATAGCTCAACAGGGCTGCCTGTCCTCCTGTGTCCCTAAAACGCACTGCCCACCTCCAGTTGCTCAGGCTCCAGACTTCCAGCAATCTCTGACTCCTTCCTTGTTCTCTGCATTAGGTTCCCGGGGCTGCTATTACAGATGACCACAAACTGGGGGGCTTCAAACCACAGATGTGTGTTCTCTCCCAGCCAGAAGTGCTCTCTTGCAAGGCAAGGCTCCCAATAGCGCCCCCCACAGGACAGAGCCCAGTCCTACACACCCATTAAGGATGGTACAGGCAGAGGGGAGTCATTCCTCCAGATGCCACCGGAAATGAGATTTAACCACACAGTAGGGAGTAAAGAGCACCTAATCTCAACCTCAGCCCTCTGTCGCCTGGACAGGAAAGAAATCCACTCTTCAGAATCAATGACTCAAAGATGTGGGGAAGGGACCCTGCAGCCTTATGGGTGCCTGGTGTGGGATGTGCCTGGAGATTCCCTGGAGAGGATGTGGCTTTGCCAAGGGCCCAGAAGTACTGACACTTGTGCCTACTTGAGTAGCCTGGCATCTGGGTACCAAAGGCTCAGTCACTAACTGGAGCCTCCACTTTCTTCTTGGAGTGGTTTGGAACAGACTGAATAGTCAGCTGCCCAAAGATGGAACGGGAGAAACAAATGCCGTGCTACTTCTGAGAATGGATCTTTAAATCAGGAACACTCAACTCACTCCTGCTGAGGCTAAGCCGTGTCCACCACCTGCCTCCCTCCTCTCCAGTTCTAACCCTACAGCACACGGCACTTACAGAAGAAAGGCTCCAGCTCAGCTCATTTCTGTGCCATATACAAAAGGAGTCCAGGACTGCCAACATGGTATGTCCTTTGTTTAACTGAATCACACAGGAGCGTGAGTGAGGGTGTCAACGTCAGAGCACAAAAGTAAAGCGGGTAGATACTTATCTCCCCCGTTCCCAAACTTCTCTGTCCTATTTAGCTGGTCAGAGGAACAAAATGAAATTTTAAACTTGGTGCCAATCTCAGATTAAACACACTGTTTAAGACGTTGCACAATCTCTGGGTCCGGCTCTCTGCCTGCAAAGCAAGGCTCCAAATAGCGCCCCCACAGGACAGAGCCCAGTGCTACACACGCATTAAGGATGGGGCTGGCAGAGAGGAGTCATTCCTCCAGATGCCACCGGAAATGGGATTTAACCACATAGTAGGGAGTAAAGAGAGCGCCTAATCTCAACCCCAGCCCATGGTCCCCGGGGCAGGAAGGAAATCCACTCTTCAGAATCAGTGACTCAAAGATGTGGGGAAGGGACCCTGTTATAGACCTGTCACAGCCAATCCCAACCCCACATCTTCCCAGCCCCTGGTCCTTTGATTGGCCCTGCCCCTGAGCTATCAAAGCTGCCCTGTGATAGCATCACTGCCCAGAGCTGCAGCCCCTCCACACTCTGCCAAGTGCTGACACATGCCGTTTCATTTCAAGCTCACGGCCCCCTGCAAGGTCACTGGTGCAGGTGACGATGCCCTTATCTTACTGATGAGGAAACTGGGGGCTGGAGGGGTTCACTGACACAGCAAGAAAGCGGCAGAGGGAGACGGAAGGTCCCCCTCTCTGACACCCCGTCCCCACATTTTCAGCCTCATGCCTTCACCCTCCTGCTGGCAAAGAATCTCCCCTGTGACTTTCCTTACTTCTACACCCTTCTGAGCCCTGCTCAAGTATTTATCTCCTCTGCAAGTTATTTTAATCCTCCCTGGGGGCTCTTGACTGAATTACCAACACACAGTTGGTACCATCTGACTTCGTTCTGGTAGGCTGTGAACCGCTGCTTTTTCTTGGGTTGATTTTGTGTCCCTGGCAAAGTGTAAGCACTCTGAGGGCAAGGACTGCATCCTTGTTTGTTCTAGTACCTAGGAAGGCTCTCAAAAGTGGGGAGCTCAAGAAAGCTTTGTAGAATGAGCTGCATTTGGCGGGGGCAGTGCCTGGCAGAGTGGGTGAAGAGGCAGCCCCGGTCTTGCCAACCTGCCTTGTACACGTTTTCCATGCCTCCTGCGGGGGTTGGGGGCAGTACCTGACCTGGCAAAGCCGGCAGCACACAGGCAAGAGTCACCTGCTCTGCTTGAAAACAGCACACGATGTCAGGGAAAAACTCTTCCCAACACAGCTGAGGAATCGACATGTTTTGATTTTAGGAAACACACATCAAATCCAAACAGTATGGCTCTGAGTTTACTCACTGGCTTCAGGGAGAATGATATTCATCCCTCCACAAAGGAGAAAGAGTGCACATGAGAAGAGCTGGGGTGCCTGGCTTCCCACCATTCCCAGCATCTCCAAGACCCCCACAAGGAAGGGGAGCAGACCCTGAGGAACTGTGACTACTCTCAGTCCGCCTGGCTCCCAGAGGGGTGGCGTCTTAGAAGACATCTGCACCTGAAGTGAAGAACCTCCAGGTCTTTGAAGGAGTGATCCTTTCCACCCCTACTTTTTGGAGACAGTGGAGTCACTGTCCCTAATAGTCACCCACTGCCACCCACCAAAATGCTTACAAGAGAAAACTAAGACCCCAAGTGCTGTGGGCCATCATCTCTCCTCTGGCTGGAAGGAGATGGAGTGGACTGCACCTTCTAACTGGAACTCAGACTTCGATGAAATTCATCAACACTCATGGTTCCATCTCAGTCCCCTCAAAAAAGGGGAAGGAAGACAGAAGGGCTACTTCCCTGGCGGAAAGGGGAGACAGAAGGCTAGGCATGATGGCTCACACCTGTAATCCCAGCACTTTGGGAGGGCAAGGCGGGCAGATCGCCTGAGGTCAGGAGTTCGAGACCAGCCTGGCCAACATTGCCAAACCCTGCCTGTGCTAAAAATACAAAAATTAGCCAGGCGTGGTGGCATGCGCCTGTAATCCCAGCTACTCAGGAGGCTGAGGCAGGACAATCACTTGAACCTGGGGGCAGAGTTTACAGTAAGATGAGATTGCAGCATTGTACTCAGCCTGGGCGACAGAGCAAGACCCTGTCTCAAAAAACAAAACAAAACAAAAAAACCCATGAAGAAAAGGGAGCCAGAAGAATGAGGGGCTGACGTTGACGGCTGCAACAAAGGACAAATGTCCTAAGAACTGTTTGAGCAACTCCACGCTAAAACTAACCTATGGGGCAAAGAGTGACACACGATGACCCTCTGTACCAAGTGACAGAGAAAACACCTGGAAGGGCAGCAGTCAGCTGAACACTGACGCACCCAGGGGAGGGTCCTTCCCAGCCCTGCCTCCTGACTGAGACAGTGTCCAGTGAAATCAGACAGTGTCCTGTGGACACAAACGCCAGTGGCTGAAGCAGCCAGCAGCGGCCAGGGAAGCATGAAGGTGATGCTTTTGTGGTGTTTTCATCCTGGAGCGGCAAGGTGGCTTGGGACCAAAGTGGGGCAGGGCAGAGGGGTGATACTGTGACCCACTGGCTCCCACGAACACTATTGAGGCAGCGGACTGGTTGGTTACTATGTGGGCAGTTCTCTAAGTGTGTGCTTATTTATTTCTCTCTAAAAATATGGTTTTTTTTTGTTGTTGTTTTTTTTTTTGGTTTTGGCTTCCGCGGTGTAGGGAGATGGAGTTTCTGGAGCCAAGAATTCAGGCACCAGCAGCGTTCTCTTCACTCCAGCTGTCAGCTCCCGGAGTTTCAACACAGGAGGCCAGCAGGTCCACCTGGAGCCTTCTCACTCCAGGGCTGAGGGCTGATGGGGATTTCTCTGTTAAGGTAGCAGGGGTGACAGAGGCACTTCTCACACAGCAGCAAGGCTTGAAACGTCAAATAGGGCTACCCTAAATGCACAGAGACCCGTGGGGGCTGACCACAAAGCACTCGGGCTTGGAGTGAGGAGGGCGAGGGGGAGCTCCGCTGGGCGGAGGCGGAGCACACACGTGGCACGGCCGAGCTCCTTGATCCTGGAGTTATTTCAAGTGCTAAAGCAAAGAATCCTCCAGATTACAGGGCTTCCCTTAGTGGGCATGAGGGGTTAAGAGTTAATTGGGGTTAATGGCAACTCAGCATGAACCCGTCCCTACATGGGAAGTGAACTTTCAACACGTCCTTGAAGTGTAGTGAAGAAATGTTCAAGGGTTCTATTTTCATTTCTCGAGTGGCTGTGAACATTGTGGTTTGGGAGTTTTTATTTTCCCAACTTATTACAGCATCTGGGATTCACCCACAGGAACGCGAGTTCTGAGGCAGTGTGGGTCAGCAGAAGGACCACAGGCTTCAGGGTCTCATGGCAGGGGGAGGGTCTGCATCCTGATGTCCCTGCTAACTATGAGACCCTTCAGGTTCCTGAACCTCTCAAAGCATGCTGTGTGTGCACAGGAGACATTCAACAGACAGAAGTGTGGCTTCCTGACCCCGTGTCACCACACACTAAGTCATCACTCCCATCCAAACACCTCGGTGGGGGAACGCAGCACTCCTGAAGCCAAGCGAGGAGCTCCTTATTAAGAATATTCTTAATATTCTTAAAAGAATATTAAGTCAATACTGTTCTTTTTTTCTGAGGCAGTGTCTCACTCTGTCACCCAGGCTGGACTGTAGTGGCGCAATCACAGCCTACTGTAGCCTCGAACTCCCAGGCTCAAGCGATCTACCCACCTAAGCCTCCCGAGTAGCTATGACACAGGTGCATGCCACCACATCCTGTTAACTAAATGTTTTTTTTTTGTTTTTTGCAGAGATGAGGGTCTCATTATATTGCCTAGGCTGGTCTCAAACTCCTGGCCTCAAATGATCCTCCTGCCTCGGCCTCCCAAAATGCTAGGATTACAGATGGGAGCCACCATGCCTAGCTCCAATACTATTCTTTTTTCCTTTTTTGAGATAGTGTCTTACTCTGCTGCCCAGGCTGAAGTGCGGTGGTGTGATCTTGGCTCACAGCAACCTCCACCTCCCAGGCTCAAGCAATTGCCCTGCCTCAGCCTCCCAGGTAGCTGGGGCTACAGGTGTGTGCCACCACACCTTGCTAATTTTTGCATTTTTAGTAGAAACAGGATTTCACCATGTTGGCCAGGCAGGTCATGAACTCCAGACCTCAAGTGATCCGCCTGTCTTGGCCTCCCAAAGTGCTGGGATTACAGGCCTGAGCCACCAGGCCCGGCCCCCAATACTATTCCACCATTCTTACTTGACTTCCATGATGTCCACCCAAGTTCAACTATGGCCTAAATGCTTTTTTTTTTTTTTTTTTTTTTTTTTAATACAAAGTCTTGCTCTGCTGCCCAAGCTGGAGTGCAGTAGAATGATCATAGCCCACTGCAGCCTTGACCTCCTAGGCTCAAGCAGTCCTCCCACCTCAGCCTCTTGAATAGCTGGGACTAAGTCGTGTGCCACCATGCCTGGCTAATTTTTGTATTTTTTGTAGAGACAGGGTCTCATCATGTTGACCAGGCTGGTCTCAAACTCCTGAGCTCAAGCAATCTGCCTTCTTTCACCTCCCAAAGTGCTAGGATTCCAGGTGTAAGCCACTGTGCCCAGCCCCAACACTATTCTTATTTGACTTCCATGACCTTCACCCAAGTTCGCTACAGTCCAAATGCTCTTTAGGACAGTCCCTACCAAACACAAAGGATCAGTCACCATGCAGAAGACATCTGCCAGAGAAAGAGAGCAGGAGCCATGTCAGAAACCATGTTGGCAGCGTGTGTGCACCAAATCCCACGAACCGCTGTCACGGCTTATTTGCCAAAACTCTGTGATGAGAGGCACCATGCCATCTAGAGGAGGTTGTCCGAATTCTGTGGAACATCGCACTTTCACAAGCAACTACGTAACGACCAGCGTCCTAAAATGTTCTCAACAGGGCAAGAGGTGAACGGCGCCCTTCCTGAAGACCAGCCCAGGAATGGGCTGACCCAGAGACTGGGAGGGGATGGGGTTTGTGCCAGGACAGGCTATCGGGCTCTAGACACTGACCCAACCATGACAGAGACAGGGGCGATCTTTCCCTCGCCAATTCTTAAATACTGTGTACCTGCTGCAGAGTGAGTGATGAGGACAGGAGGAGGCCGGCTGCCTCCCTCAGTGCACGTGCCCCTCGGCAGCAGTGATCGGTGTCAGCCCAACATTTGCCATAATGCACTGTTGGAACAAGTTACCACGGCCCACTGTCCCCGGCTCCCCTGATCTTCCCAAACCCCTCAACTAGAATGTCCTTGGGAGATGCTTGCTGAATAGACTGCAAGTCTGAAAGATTCAGGTGATGACTGAAGATAGAACTGACAGCTGACCCCTACATGACTCTAAAGAATTGAGTGCCCCTTGTGCACTAGAGGTCAGCTCCATGCATCTTTTCACTGGGTCACCACATTCTTCAGTAAAAAACCATGGCTGCTCCCGCCAAGCTGGCAGCCCTGTTCTGAATGAGTGGAGAGATGGAAGATTTACAGCTCTCCTCAAAGGCGGGAGGACATTGAGTTTCCAGGCAGAGGCAATCATGAGCCAAGTGTGAAGGTCCCAGCAGGGTGTGCTAAAGCGGCCACCAAGCTACAAAGCAGAAGAAACCAAATCCATGCAGCAGGAGCTCATCAACCAGGGGCTGGTCAGGAGAAAAGACCTGTCCCTCTGCCCGGCTAGCGGAGATGAGGATGAACTCTGGGCACCTTCTTGGTACACTTGGTACAGGTGCAGACTGGCCAACAGTGGGGACCTGCGCTACCTCTGCTCATACACCCGTGAAATGCTATTCAACTCTGACGCTGGGAAGCCTGGAAGAATGATTTCAGGGAGAAAGAACCCAGAGGAAAGGTGGCTGCTCTCTTTTATGCAAAGTTGTCCCCTTAGACCTGGGGGGCCAGGGCTCCCAAGCAGCTCTGGTGCACGGCCTGCCCGAGCTGTCACACGTCCAGAACGCCACCTCCCAGGATGCAAAGTCAGCCCGTTTGTGGCCGGGAAGGAGGCAGCATGAAGGGAATGCCTGAGAGCTTCCCACACAGAACTGAGGCGGTGCCACTCTGGGAGGCTGGCCGTCCCATGGCAGCTGTGATGCAGGTTGCAAGGGATGATCCCCTGGACTTCCCTGTGCCGGCTCCAAGAAAGACGGGAAGAGCCGGACAGCACGGCAGGGACAGTCCAGGGCCACTGGGCCACTGCTCAGCAACTCCTGAGGGGCCTTTGGATATGTGACAGCCAAAAACCTCCCCAGGTCCCTTCCTCAAACCCCCCTGCTTCCCCCTTTTCAAGGCAACTGGAAACAGCCAAGAAAAACCCACACAACTTCCTTTTCTGAGCCTCCTCTGAACAATCCATACCCCTACTTAAATGACACGCTGAATTTCTTAGTTCGGGACCTGAGGTTTGTAACTTATCTCTACTGGAGCTCTGGGAGGCAACAAAATGAGCATCTTTTCCCCAACCCCTTGAAGGTGAAAAAGGAACATCAGGAAACTCATCCCAAACTTCCTATCAGGCAGAGTGTGGCTCATAGGAGCCCATGTGTGGGAGGCGTGTAGTGGAAGGCGCCACCTGGGAGGGAGCCTGGTGCCATGACCCACCAGGGCTCCTGCAGCACTGGGTGGGCAGCCTGGCTGTGACCTGCCCGGAAACTGTCCACACACTGTGGCCGTTGCAAGAGGGAGCCTGTGTCTGCCCGGAACACACATTGTGGCCCCCAGGCAGCAGACTCCACCACCTTCGGAACCAGGACAAGTCCACACAACTGGTGATACCCTGCCCGTTGTGTCCCAGCTTCCAGCTGGGAGCTGGTACGAGGGTCACACTGAAGGCATGCTGGTAGCAAGAGACCAGCCCTTGAGCAGGACACCCTTCTCTACCTAGAGCCCTTCCCAAGCTCTCCAAGCTTCCCAAGACACTTGAGACTGATGTCTGTCACTCCAGAGAAGGCTCTGCCCTGGGGCAGGGAAGGCGAGGCTCAGAACCAGCAAGTGGACTGGCCCTGCCAGGCATGACCGGAGTGCCCAGGTGGGACGGCATCTTCCAAGGAGAGCTCCTCCCTGCACCTGGGTGACTGTCTCTGCTTTAGAAAACTGAGGTTGAGATGAATTCATTTGTCTCAAACCTCACACTAGTTAGACGCAGTGGGGATTTCAACCAGGCCATGTTTATTCAAAGCCCAGTCCCTCTTTAGAGCACTCAACTGCCTCCTTCGCTTACACCCTGATGGAAGGGCTACCTCCTCTGCCATCTACTTACTCTGTGGCCCCCTCAAGGCTGGAGCCTTCAGGGCAGGAGGACTGGGCTGGCCCAGTGGCCTTGGCCTGGCCTGGGTGGTGCTTCCCTCACCCTCTCACTGGAGGACAAGCCTGCCTGCCTGTGTTGTCTCTTTCTCGGCTAAAAAGCCAGATGGTACCTGGTGGTGGGCAGAGTTCCAAGTATGTGATGCCAGAGCTGCAACCCTTGTGGTTTGGGGGAGGGGAAGATAAATATTGTGGAAAACCCACGCAGTCATTTGCTTAATGATTACAGGCCATCAGGGTTTACAGAGGACAGCCTGGCTCCTCACAGCACGTCGGAGAGCCATGGAATCCAGCACCCGCACGTCCAGGTGAAAAGACCATGAGGTCCGACCTTGACCTAAGAGAGCTTTACGGATGTTAGTGAGGAGCTGGGGTGGGGCAGAGGACGCGTGTGCACCAGGCTGTGGGAAGCGAGGAACAGACCTGTCTCTGGAGGTGGCGCCTACTCTAATCCGTCACTGTCCACATTTCAGATGCAAAGAGGTAATGGTGGAGAGACGGGTGGCGAGCTATCTGTGACTTCAGGGCACTGGATGGATTCCTGCAGCTCGCTTCTATTTCTGCCCCCCAAAGACAGGGGCGCCCTGGCCCTTGCAGAGGGGAAGCTTGTCCTGGCAGCGAGGACCAGAGGATGATCCGCCCGCTGGGAAAGGAGGGGCCGGCTGTGCATGCAGTCTGTCTGGCCGGAGCAGAAGCCACTAGCTGTGGTGGGCTCTGGCCACCAGCAGGCCAAGGCCCAGGGGAGGGATGTGTGCCAACGCCTCGCCATGGGCCCAGTAGTGGCGTCCACCTGTAAGTGGTCTTCCTCATTCCAACCTTCAGGAGCAACCGCGCTGCGACAGGCCACGCTGGCTCTAGATAGAAAGGTGAACGAGGTGCAGCCTGTGGCCTGAAGGAGCTCACAGTGAGGCCAAGGAATGGAATAATCATTAAAAAAAAAAAAGCCAATGAACGCCATGGCAGGGGGTGGGGGAAGCCCCTGAGCTCAGTGTGGACTAGGGGAATGTTCCTCTGATTCTGAAGCAAGGCACAGGCATGCAGTGGGCCAGGCATGAAAGCACCTGGCACCTGGGAAGGACACTGGCGGGGGAAACGGGGGCATCTGGGGGAGAGAGAAGGCTCCAGGAGACAAGGGCAGACCATCCCATGTGAGGGAGTTTAGACTTTGCTTTCTGGAGAGGAGCTTCCATGGGGTTTTAACTAGGAAGATGGCCATCAGATTTACCTAAAATCAGGTTGACAGAGAAAACCTTCATGACCTTGGGGCAGTTCTGCTGTGAGGCACTGGGCCTGCACACCAGGGAGGGGCTGTGACAGGCTGCCCCTCATCATGGAGCACTGGGGCAGGACACCCCTCCTAACGTGATGAGGTTTTTAAAATGGACTTTGATCCTTTGAACTAGGAGTATAGACAGGGGTAGGGGGAGATGAGGGAAGTTCATTCACATCCTATTGAAACAGAGGAGTGAAAGGGCGGTCCTAGGCCCTCCCAGGGAACCCGATGGGAGGCAGAGCCAGGGATGCCCACTTTCTGGGGCAGGCTCTAGAGAAGCCTTTCTTCCCCATGTCAGGAAGAAAATGGGGACTGTGAAGAAAGGCAGGGCTCTTCTAGAGGGTTTGGCTCTGAAAAGCATAACCTCTCTTCCAGGCTCTCCTTGGCTGAGTTAACAGATGCAAAGACCAGAACTTCTCCAGGCACTACGAGTGTGGTTTACTGGCTCTCATGTTTTAGCTTTTGAGGCCTCTCTACAAACATCGCTTTTCTAGTATTTATGCTGGATGTGAAGGAAGAGGGAGGGGATGGGGGCATGGCACTCTTTTGCCTGACAGCTGTGCCTGCAGAGTCTGGGCCTCGGTTAGTCTGGGTCACAGTATACCACAATCTTATACCAGTGAGAAGGCTGTGCCATGTCTTACTTGGCTACGTAACTGCTGAAGGCTGGGTTCCCACTGTTGGGGTCAGGCTAGGGGTCAACTCGGCCCCCACAGGTCCGAAGAACAAGAGGGTATGAGAGGAACAGGTGGGCTGTGTTGTGAGTGACAGAAGATGGGAACTCTGGGCCACAGTCTAGTCCCTCAACTCCCTTGGTAAAAAACACCCACTCTTACAACCATCTGACTCTGCCAGGAATTGAACCGCTCAGAACATTCAGTGGTGGCGATGTGTGTACCCACAGGCCCCGGAACCCATGGAGCCACTTGCATCTCCAGTAACCAGCTGGCATCCGATGGCTTTTGGTGTCCAGAGTCTTGCCCTTAATCCCCTGCCCTGCCCTGGGAACAGGAGGAGGCAGTGCCATTGCCCTCTGTTGCCTGGAGCTTGTGCGACAAGGAGAGGTGCCAGGTGATCACTTGAGATGCTCTCGGCATCTTTCCTTCCTCAGTCCATGCTCTCGGCGCAGGAAGAGCAATGGCAGCAGGAACACTCCAGCAGGAGCTGGAGGAAGCGAGGGAGGGAAGGAAGTCAGGTGCCCAGAACACGGGAGCCCTGCAGAGGGCTGCACAGGCCCAGCTGACTCCACCCCTTCTCTGCTGACGTCTGGCCTCGAAATAGACTGGGAACTGAGTAACCTTGGAGGCGGGACAGAGGGGAGACAGCATATCAAGCTGGCTGATTAACGAGCTCTGTTGAAGCGGGTTTGAGAAATGACGCCAGCGAGCCCCCAGCTTCCTCCCTAGTCAGGGGTCAGATACCTGGTCAGATACCAGGAGTGAGATACCCTCTCTGGGGAGCTGGCATGCTGTGGCGTCTGGAGTCCCCAACCAGCAGCTTCAGAGGAAGTTATAGGGGGGAAGCCTAGAGCACTACTCACTAGGGACACAGGAGGTACCTGTCAGCCGAAAGCGACAAACCAGCCCCTAGCCAATGGGTATGCAGAGCCCCACTTCTCTCTGGCAGCGCCTTAGGTGTGAACTCCAGGATGTGGCAGCACCAGGCCAGAGACCTGTGGCTGACCCAGCCCCTCCCCTTTCTCTGACAGCTGCCTCTGCCACAGTGCTGTGGGGAGCAGTTCTTGGAGGAAGACCAGAGTGGGCCTCTCCCCGGGACACCTTTCACCACCTGGAGAGGTCTGTGCCAGCAGGATTTCTCAAAGAGAAGTATGCACAGAATTATCCTCAGAACTGGTTGGAAATGCAGATTCCTGGGCTCCACAGCCTTAGAATCTGCTGCATCAGGCCTGGCGCAGGACCCAAGAATCTACATTTTTATTAAGGGTCTGGAGGCATTCTTGTGCTAGTGGCTGGGCAACCAGACCTTGAAAAACACTTTCGAGGCTCTTGTTCCTGATCCAGAAGAAGGGGACCAGCTGGGAAGTGTTCCCAAGACTGTTCACCTGCCTCTTAGGTGAAGCACAGCCTCCCTGCAGTAGTGCGGGAGAACGCACCGGAATGGCTTGGACATCACAGACCGCAGGGGCCTCTCGGACTCAGTGAGCACCCAACACCCAATATCTGGCCCTGCGTTCTTTTCCGGAACATCAAGTTTTTCAAAAAACGTCTCACTCTGTGGTTGAAGGAAGTTCTTGCCATAGCCAAACTATGCATGCCCTGTGGTGGCTCATGACCCTTCTGGAGTCACACTCACACGGGTATCTGCTGCCACACCCCCGGCGCCTCCTTTTGTGCTTGGGGCCTATGAAAATAGTCCTTGGTTCACTGTTAAAGAATCCTAAGACATCGGGCTCATGCTAATTCATCCGACATCTTCATTAATGCGCACTCTCATCGTTCCGCTCTGTGTAAGGGCCGCCGCAGTCAAGTCCCTCGCACCTCTCTGCTGGCTGTGAAGCCTCTGAGGTTCTGTGGCTCCTGTCTCCTCAGGGCCAGGGTGCAGTGGAGAGGGCACACTAGCTATTTCTTCTCTGCACACAGGTGCTGCTTTTGAGCCAGTGTGTAGGGCCAGCACCGCTGGCTGGGACACTGGCCACATGGAGGACCACGGCTATTACTTTAGAGTGAGCGCTTTATTTAATTAAACAATTACTGCGATGGCCCTGGGGCACTGTTTAAAAAGACATCAGGTTCTGCTTATGATATGCACCCTGTAACAGAGCAAGCGTCGTGCCGGGAATAGCACAGCCTCATGAAACTTGGCAGGGCCACCACAAATGCCACAGACTGATCTACGGGATGAAACGAGCAGACAGACATGGAGCAGAAGAAAAATAGTGTGGTATACACAGCTTTCGTTTTCGTTAGCACAAAATATTTAAGAACATGCCACGTTACTCTCAAGCTACTGGTAGGTTGCTAGATTCCACAGACTATGGAGTTTTTTTGGCACCTTTTTTTTTTTTTTTTTTTGGTGAAATGAAGCAAAAACAAAAAAACAAGGTGGGATGGAGGGAGATCTGAAATCAACAACTGGGATGTACCCTGAACAAATATAATAAAATTATTTTTAGTTATTTGCCCAGAAATGGGAGTTCTAGAAGTGGAGTGGGGTGCAGAGTGTGGGATGGATGGGGCTGTTGAACTTTGGGAGCCTGCCCGAGGCTCAGCTTCTCCAGGGGAATGACTGGAAATGTGTGTGCACACACGGGTCGGTGGCCATGATCGGCCCAGGTGGCTTGGGAACTGAGGCACACCCAGTTTTTTATCCCTGACTGCGCCACTCACAAACAAGGAGGGCTCAGGCCTCGAGCTCAGGATCTGACTGGGATCAGCGTGAGACCCACAAAGAAACGGTCCTGAAAAAGCTCAGCGCAGAAGGTCCCCAGCAGGGATGCATACTCCCCCACAGAGCCCTACTTGGAAGCTTCCCAACCAAACTGGCCTGTGCACAGGTGTGGGGATTGGTTATATACTTATCAAGCTCCAGGGAGCTCTCCCAGCTCAGGCATGTGGATGGGGAGGGAAGGGGTGCTGGTTACTTCTTTCAGGTGGGCTGCTTATGACGTCCACTCCAACCTGTCCTCCTGTCTCTCCAGCAATAGGAACTAGGCTTTGGGGTTCTACACTTTTGCGTATGAATACACAGATACCTCCCTTTACACAACAGAAGGGCTCCTAAAGTTCTTTTATAAATTCTGAATTTTCACAGAACACCACATTAAATACACTAGAGAAACTAAGAATTTAAAGGAAATCTGAGGCAAATCCTTCTATAAAGTAACAAATCACTTTGTAGATTTATTTTATACATTTAGATTCTCATATAATGGGGTTCCTAGGAGTTAAGAATGCTGGGTGTGTGGGGGACAAGTCATGGCAACAGATCATTTCCCATCTCCATTCACTTCCTGGGTGAACTGGTGAGTGGAGTTGGGGTGAGGGAGGAGGAACCACGTAAGTTACACTTCCTCACGTGCCTGGGAGCAGAACTGGCTTGCTGAGGGCAGGTGGTCTTTGCAAGGCTGTACTCATTACTTTCCCGACAATGGAGAAGGAGGTAAAGACATGTGGTTTAGGCTAACCACGCCAAATCCAAAAATCCAACATCTGAAATCCTCCAAAATCTGAAACTTTTTGAGTATCAACACGATCCTCAAAGGAAATGCTTATTGGAACATTTTGGATTTTGGATTTTTGCATTTGAGATGCTCTACTGTAAGTATAATGCAGATATTCTAAAATCTAGAAAAAATCTGAAATCAGAAATGCTCTGGTTCCAAATATTTTGGAGAAGGGATACCCAAGCTACACATTCTACCAGGGCCAGAGAAACTCAACTGTCATCTGTGAAGGGGGCTATGCTGGTCACCTGCTCAGAAGCTGGAATGCAAGATCCTGTCACCCCTCAGGACCTCAACAGAGGTCCATGAGCAGCTTCTGAACTGGGGAAGGGAGTGGTAGGGAGAAGACGCCACTGCTTGCTGCCTTGTGACCCGGAGTCCCCCAGTCTGGCACGTGTACGGAGACCATGGAGGTGATGGCATGGGAGACTAGGCATCGTCCTCTTAGCTGGCACACAGCTATTGGCCAAGGTGGGGACAGGTTGTGTGGTGTGATGAATGGTGGGCCAGTCAACCAAACCCACGTCCCTGAAAGTGACATTAAAAATGAAAAGAGCGGCTGGGCCCAGTGGCTCACGTCTGTAATTCCAGCACTTTAGGAGGCCAAGGTGGGTGAATCACCTGAGGTTGGGAGTTCGAGACCAGCCTGACCAACATGGAGAAACCCTGTCTCTACTAAAAATACAAAAATTAGCCAGGTGTGATGGCACATGCCTGTAATCCAAGTCACTCAGGAGGCTGAGGCAGGAGAATCGCTTAAACGTGGGAGGTGGAAGTTGCAGTGAGCCGACATCACACCACTCAGCTCGCTGCTCACTCTAGCCTGGGCAACAAGAGTGAAATTCCACCTCGAAACAAACAAACAAACAAAAAACAAAAACAGCAACCCTCTCACTGAGCAGGCGGAGGAAGCATGGGCCAAATCTCCAGGGGCACTGGGGGTGAGGGTATTGGAAGCAGTCACAGGGTGACTCAGGGAGGTGTCATCCTGGTGTCCTCAGCAAGGTGAGGGGAAGAAAGGACGGATGGGGGCCACACTCAGACAGGAGCAACAGTGGTGGAAGAATGGGAGGGTGGTGGGGGCTCACGCTGGCCAGGAGTTAGCGAGACAAGCTGCAGTGTCGGAATGAGTGACAGGCAACCTGAATTTCATTTAGGAAGGGGTGGGGGAATGGAAAGCACACGGAAGGACAAGAAGCCGTTACTGGTCTAAGATACATAGACAGCTCCTCAGGAAAAAACCAAGCAAGCAAGAAAAACACAGGCCTGACCCTGTGTTATTGATTTCCTTGAGACGAGCTAATCCTTTGAAGTCACCATTTCAGTCTGAGCGCAGTCACTGCCTGAAGTTAGAGTTCACCCAGCATTAGACTCCCAGCTCTGTTTGCGTAGTGGACACGGGCATGTACATTTTTGGGGTACGGGGAAGAAATGAATTCTTCCTTGAAACTCAATCTCATGGGATGAATGCAGAAGGCTTAGCACCTGTGGGACAAAAAGGACCTGGGACACGAATCTCAGGGGCTCATGACCCCACACAAAGCTGGCTGAAGACACCCCGAAGCCTCACTGAGTCCCTCTTCTGGCAGTGGTGGGCACAGGTTTGAACAACTGCACTCAGTGCACCTGTAGTGCCACCCAGGGATGACGGGCATCTCTCCACAGGCGAGAGGAGAGGAAAGGGTGAAAGGCAAAACAAACTCGACCTTTCTGGAGTTTCCAGAACTGAATGAGGAGGAACTGACAAGAGGTGCATTGGGAGCGAGAAGAAAAGGAAAGGAAAGATGGGCTTCCCGGATCACCCCAATGAGCCCTCAATGGTTGCCATCCTATTAAGGGGGCACTTCGATGTCCTGACCTTGGAAGCAACACCCTTTCCCTCCAGGCATCCTGGAGTCTCCTCCTGACTCAACCTGGTTTGGTGTGAGTGAGACGGGAGGGTGGACATTGCCCAGGAAGGGACGTTCTCGCCAGGCTGCCTGCGTGCTGGGCTGAGGATCCTGCTTTCCGTTTCCAGACGGGCCAACCCACTAGACTTGTCCACGGAGAGAGCTCACTTCTCCTGTCCACGTTCTAGCCAGGCCCTCCCCAGGCCACCTTTCTTGTCTGACTGCGTTTCACTCCAATCCAGGGTTCGATGCTGCACAAATCCGAGGGGCAGTGTTCACCTGTGTTCTCTGGAGTTGTGCTCTGGGGGCACCACTGATGTTGAAAGCAACAGGAGTAGTGCCTGGGAGGCAGATGGCACAGGGTCCCAAGAGTCTCCAGTCTGGTGAAGTCCCTGCTGCTCTTAAAACCTGTTGCTTCTCTAATCTTCCTTCCTCACTGGTCCTTTCTCTAGGCGCCTCCTACTCCAGCACTGGTAAGAATAAATATTCAAGTGAAGGCAGCAGTGACCCACTTATTAGCAGACGCCACAGCCCCAGGGCACAGTTGGCTGACGCTGAAAGAACAGAGACCACGGCAGGGGAAGAAGTGTCCTTGGGAAGAGGCACTAATTCCAACACTACTTGAGTGCCCAGGAAAAGCTGGCCTTGCTATCTAGGAGCGAGGGGTACCAAGGCAGACGGGGCATTGATTGAGTCAGTGACAATGATGGGCAGACCTGCAAAGGCGCTCACTCACCAGGGACCACACTCGGCCGTTTCACCCCAATCGCCTGCAAACGTCAGGCTCCCAGGGCTGAGAACAGGTGCTCCGTGTCCCGGCCTGTGCATGGCACTGGGGGCTGCCCCCAAAGCAAAGCCCATGGAACTGAGTCTTGGGCAAATGGAGCAAGTTTGTGTCACCAGGGCAGGACATAGCTGAGAGGCCAAAGAGTTGAGCAGCTGTCCGTCTGCTTCAGCTCCAGGATCCCAGGAAGCCCCCATCTCTGAGTCAGTTTTCCCTGCTGTGAAATGGGATGATGCTGTGTACTTTACTGTGTGGTTGGGGGTCAAAAGTCACTGGTACATGCTACACCGAAGCAAGGTAAACCATGGGAGGGCGGGGTACTCACAGCACGCAAGGCACTGCCATACGGGCACATCAATCCATCTGCACCCTCACGAAAAGGATATTTTCTCCTTGAGTGGTACTATTTTAGAAGGAAACCATTTGGTTTTGAAAATGGGGACTGCACACCGTTTTAAGTGTTGCAAACAGACAAAGGCCAGTGTTGCCATGTGAGAGGGAGCCAAGATGGAATCCTGGCAGAGTGAGAGATAACAGGGCTGTCGCAAAGGCCTGGAAGGACCCTTCTGTTGTCAACGTGAGCATGAATCTCAGGCTGACTTAGCCCTCTAGGAAGAGGCCAGCAGACAGAAATCCCCCTGGCCCTCCACTTCTTCAAGGGGGTGTCTGGAAGGAGCTTGGGAAGGACTGTCTCTGTCACAGGGGGTGGCAGGGCACTAGCCAGGCACTTGCAGCCCATATCCCTCTCCCAAGTCACCTGTGCCCTGGAGGTGGATCTCACAGCTTCTGTGTTCAAGGCAGGACAGGCGGCCAGGGTGACCTTGTCCTGTCCCAGGGCAGCCAACAAGGGGCCCCCTGCTCAACATGGCCAGTTTGCGACCGGGTCTCCAGCCAGGATAAGCTCCGCTCTGCCATCTGCACTCCCAGCTCTGTTCAGCCGGGGCCTGCAGGGCCACCTGCGACCCAGTAGCATCTGTCCACCTGTGAGTGGTGGATGCCGCTTGCTGCTCGCTCTTCCTAACGGTGAGAGGCTTTCAGCACTTGGGAGTCCCCACTGTCACCTCTGACACTGCTTCCCTCTGACTCTCTCTAGGAGGAGGGTTGGGTCCAGGCAGGGGACAGGAATATCAGCTGGCAGGTGATGCAGGAATGAGGAAGTGCAACAAAGCTGCTGGGCAGTGCCCTCCATCCCAGGGGAGAGTGACACACGCCAGCGTCCCAGACACTTGGGACAGTCTGAGTCCCAAACGGAACTGGTTCACACACAATCCTATCACCTCACCAGGGGTCCCTGGCTCCTTCGTGCTGTAGAGGAAGGAACGAAATGCCAACTTCTGACTGTGTTGCCTACCAAAGCCGGAGAAACTGCAGAAAGAATCCTGAGATGCTCCCCAGCCTGGAGACAAGGTTACCTGTTTGAAAGAGCTGGAGCATCTCATAAGTTCCCATTTGATTTTTCAAAAGAGCAGGAGGGATGAGTGGGGGGTGGGGGGTAGGGCCTGAGAATCCAAGACCAGGTGATAGCAGATCCTGATGATAATCTCCATGGGCCCTAATAACAGCGTCCAGGTCACTGCAGCCTCCAGCTGCAGTGGCCTGCTGGGACACCCCAGAGAGCCCACTGAAGCAGCAAGTGACTCAGGGGACCTCTGCCCCATGGCACCCTGCTCTGTGGCTCCTCCAGGGAGGGAGAGGGAGAAAGTGACTCATATCAGCTGCGCCGGGAAGCACAGAATGTGGATGAGGGTCGTCAGGTGCAAAGAGGAGGGGCTGGAATTTTCCACTGGTGAAGGTCAAGGGCTTTTTTTGTAGGTAACCATGATGCTACACACAGGCCAGCCCTGGAGACAGTTACTACAGCAAGGATTCTCACTGTGCATGTGCGTCTCAGGAGCATTCCTGGGAAGACACAGAAGAAATCGCTTCCAGACGACTTTCTGAAAGGTAGATCACAATATATAAGTCTGCATCTCTGTCCCCCAGAACCTACTGCTGTAGAATGGCAATGAAGAAGAAATTATTAGTAGGTCCCTTTTAAAAATGCAGGTTGGGTAGGGGCATCATCTATCTGAGACAAACAAGATCTGTGTGCAGGGTAGGGAGGTGCTTTCAATCCTCCCCCGACCTGCTTGCTGCCTTGCTGAACATTTTGAGTGAAGTCTGGCTGGCAGCAAAATCAGAAACAGCTGGTGGTAAGAGGCAGCATGGCGTTTCTAGAAAGGATGGACAATCTTCTGAGACAGAATGACCAGGGGGCAGGGGGGAAGGACAGCCCTCCTTGGGCCACTTGCTGGAAGCTAGCTCCCCTGACCTTTCCAAAGATGCACAGGGACAAGCCCTACAGGTCAGAGTTGCGAGGGAAGATGCTGTCCTCACTCGCAGGAGAGCTCAGGACTGAGGGAGAATACACATCTTTGCCAACCCCTTCCTCCAGTCGCTTTGCCGCTTCCCACTCACCGAGGGAGGGGAAGGGCCCGCAGAGCGATGAAAGCACCAGAGTTTGGGGTCACGGGAATAGCAGGCTACTGTTCTGCAGCTCACACCCTGGGAGCCACATGCAAAACTGAGAGTGACTTCTGAGACAACACCAAGGCCCATCTGCCTTGACTTCTCCAAACTGGATAGAAGAGCCCATGCAAACCAAAAGCCTTCTGAGCAAACAGAAGCCCCCTGCAGGGGCCTGGGGTGTGGGGAAGGATACAGTCACTCGCCCAGAAAGAGAAGGCTCTTGTGGGTAGCCAGGGTCTCCACTCCTGTTCTGTAGCCTCTGCTTCCTGTTTTTGTGGCTTTCTGCAGGCTCTGATGACAATTAGCTCTATGAGTTATACGTGCAATATCTGGGCAATGAAGGCAGTAATTAATGCCCGTCTGCTTTCCTGAAGGGTTCCTTCTGTTCAGTCAGAGAGTTATTGAGATCCAGGGAGAGAGGCTTCCATCATGTGGAAGGTTTATAGGAATCAGTGAGGGAACCATTTAACAAGGCAAGAATAACGCTTCTAAATAATTTATCAGGCGAATGGCAGCAGCCAATATTCCCAGCGCGCAGTATCCTTTTTGCTGGTGGGTGGGGAGTGTGCCTGGCAGGGTCTTTAGATTCCAGCTGCCCCCCCAGCAAAGACCCACTGGACTGGCTCTGCTGTGGCTGCTCTGCCCTGAACGTGCCACCGTGTCTGTGTGGGCTGCTCAAACCCTGTCCTCCATCACCTCCTTCTGCCCATCTACCCTGCTGGAGATCCAGATGGGGACTTTCGCTTACTAATGCCATTGCTAATTTTGTCAATCATGGTTTGTTGACTGTTAAGAGGCTAACGAGCCTCAGCTGTGCCGCTAGTGCCTGGGTTCTCCCCTCCGCTGCCATGCTGGTTCCTGTTCCCGCCCCAAGGCTGGGGGACATGGAGAAGGGTGCCAGACAATCAACCTGCTACCAAATTCCCACCAGATGTGTGTCGGAGGGATCAGATGCAGTTCTACTAAAAGACAAACGGCTAGCCACAGCTGAATGTGCAGGAAAAGAAACACAGACCATCAGCCGACCGCCGCAGAGATGCAGAGAGGAAAACTAATTCCTGCGTGGCCCAGGCCACAGAGTTCCTGCAGTAGGTCTGTAGAGTGGGACTAGGAGGGCAAGAAAAACCATTCAGTGGCCCCTTGGAGTGAACAAATCCAGATCCAATAGCCCGCAGGGCCTGTGGAAACCTTTAGTCAGAAGTCAGGAGGCCAGCTCCCTGAAAAGCTTGGCTCTCTCTTGGTCCCTGCCTCCCCGCTCCAAATCAGCCAAGTGGCCACGTGTCAAACTGTGTGTCACCTGGCACACCTAAATTTATGTCAGGGCTGAGGAGGACCAAGAGGAAGCAGAGAATATTAATAGATGCTGCAACAGTTAAAGAAAAACATTTCTGAGTCCCGCCCCCAGAGTAGGCAGAGATAAATAACCGTCTCTGGTTTTGTATCTTATTATCCAGGACCTGTCTGGCATATTATTCGGCTCCCTGCCCCCCACAATGGCACAAAGCAATCAAGAACGAGCCTGGAGATTCATCATCTTCTCTTGTCCACTGGGAAGACGAAAGGAGGATGAAAGATAGGAAGAGAGCTGGGCTGATCCTTCCTATCTGGAGAGGATGTTTATGGCTAGACCCAGCATCGAACCACATGCTCTTGGGCTGCCCAGGAGTAAGGTCAAAATGTGGAAGTTTCTGGAAAATGAGATCTGGCACTCTTGGAGAACTCTGCTGAGAGTGGCCCTAGAGCCTGAGCTAGGTTTACAACAGTCACAGCCTTGAATCTGGTGGCTATGACCCGAGTGCCTATTCCAAACCACGTTTGACTTTGAGGCCTGCTGCCAGGAGCCTCGGGGGCTAGACTCTTAGTGATGCAATCCATTTCTGCCTGGGGCCAAGGCCCCAGTGCTTAGCCAGATTGTGGAGAAGGGTAGACCCTCCTCTCCGGGGAAAGGGTTCTACCAGGAAGTAAAGGCATTTCAGATGCCCTCAGCTGCCCAGGCTGGGCTGGGGCACAGACACTCACCAAGTAGATGTGGTAGGCATCCACACGGCGCAGGGGCCCCCAGCACTGGTCAGTGTCGTTGTATTTGGTATCTGCCTCCACGCCGCAGGAGTCATTGCCAGTGGTGCTGCTGATAAAGAGAATGACAGCAGGCCCAGGCTCAGCGAGGCCACTTGGCTTGGCTGAGGGAGACAGAAGCCACTCCCTGCACAGCTGCCTGAGCACCAGCAATCAGACTTTTCACAAACCACATTGCGAGATGCATCTCTGAGGACGCACCCTCCTTATTCCTGCAGCACCATTTCCCAACGACTCAGGAGCCCTTGGTGGGAGCCCAGTGGGGCAGGGAAGGGGACAGTGACATGAGCTAAGGAGAGACAGCACGGCTGGCTGTGGTCTATGCAGAAAAGGGCCTGGGCATCTGCATTCCCTAGATGCAAGTCTAGATGAAGTCACTCAGCATGGTGCTTGTCCCCTGGACACTCTGCCCTGACTGGCTGAGGAAGCCCCTTTTGCTAGTCAGCCTGGGGGTCGGGGGGAACTCACCAGGTCACCTGCATGAGGGAGAAGGGCACGGCAGCAGCATAGATGGCGAGGTCCCCATACAGGTAAACGATGATGCAGAAATAGAACAAGTTGACCCCCACTGGAAGGAACACAGCCATCAGTCAGGGAGCCACAAAGAGATGTCTGCATTTTTTTTCTGACTAAATCTCTACCTCTCCCATAGCTTTCACTTCTTCAAGCTGTTTACTTTCTATAAAAAGTGGGAAAATGACCCCAAAGTCCTATTTCTTTTTCTGGCTGGCTACACTGTGATGCTGACAGGAGATAGATCGACTCATGACTTCACCTGAGAGGGCTCAGCGAGGCTGGGAGGATCAGAGAGATTTTGAAGCCAGACAGGTGTACGGTGAGTGTGAAGCTTGGCATGGCCAGGGAGGAACCAGATGTGCCTTCATGCTTGTGACACGCTTTGGGAAGGAGGAGGGGTGCCGAGTCAGGAGCCTGAACCCCTGAGTGCATCTGGGCTGGGGGCCCCCTCCGGTGTCAGGCAACAACACCAGGCTCTAAAACAAGAGATTGCTACTGAAGAGCTGAAGCAAAGAGAAGTTGACGGAAACAGCCTAGCTCTCTGAAGCTGAGATCCAAAGGGTAAAAAGCCCTTGATTTCCAAAGGCCAAGTGCCTCATTCTGAATCTGACTGATCACAAGCACACGATGGCCTGGTGTTCTGCGGGGGATGGTGCTCAAGACAGGCTCCCTTTCCTTCTTATGGGAAGCACTCCTGAGGGACAGCGCTGACTCTGGAAGGTGTGTGACGCTGACACTCCCGCTGCAGAGGCCACATTTGTCCCCTCTCACTCCAGCAGGAGGCTGAACAAGAAGTTGGGAACACAGGGCTCTAGTCCTGATTCCATCAGACTTGTTTCAGGACCCCAGCAAGTTGTCTCCTAACCCGTGACGGGGAGAAGAATCCCACCTGGCCATCTTCCATAAATGATTCCAGCTAGAAAGGTCAGGTACAAGGGCTCTGAAAAGAGCGGCAGGGCCCTACGACCTAAGGGTTACTGCCCAGACAATCCGTCTCCAACCCTGCTCAGACTGATGCTCACGTTTTTGATGTCACTGGTCTCAAGCTGCTGGCTTCTCTGAGAACATAAAGAAAAATGAAGTGACAGTTCCCTTCTAATCCTGGTGGCTCAGAAGAGCCTGCAGGGTCCCCAAGGGAAAGCCTAGGACATATTACTCCTGGGCCATGTGAGGTCAGCTCTGTTCCTAGGAGTCTGGGGGGAAAAGGCTAAGAAAACACGATTCTCCAGGGGACCCAGGAGGGTCTCAGTGCCTGCTTTTTGAATATGGCATGTCCTTCCCTGGCATGGCAGAGCTAGCCTGATGTCCAAGCTTAGTGGCCTTTGGGGTTGGCCTGTCACTCAGGCCCAGTCTCCAGGTACAGCCTGCACTCCAGCTTGCATTCAGCTCTGAGAGGACGCACTGTCCCCCGCCCCACTCCCAGCCTTTCCTCCACCTGCCAATGGACTCTGGCATCAGCTCTGTTTATAAACTGCCATTGGCCCTCCCTGATCAATAAATTTCATTACTAGACACAAAATAAGAAGATCAATGAACTTCCTGAGAGGATAGCAATGACTAGGCCTGCATTTCTGATTACAAGAAATGAGCTGGGACCCTAAGGGAGCCTCCTACAGAGGGGACAGCCCCACCAAGGGTGAAGATGACAATCTGACAGTCTGTGAATCAGGAATGAGGCAGAACGGAGGTTTTCAGCTGGGGTGATTTTGCCTCCCAGACTCTACTGGGAACATCTGACAACATCTGAAGACAGTTTTGACTGTCGTACCTGGGAGGTGCTACTGGCAACTAGTGGGCAGGCACAGAACCCTACCACACACAGAACAGGCCCACAAAGAGAAACTCCCCCATCCAAACATCAACAGGGCTAAGCCTGAGAAACTCTGGGGTAGAGAAGGAGACTCCCACTAAGTGTGAGGCTGGTCTCAGAGAAGTATCTTTATTTTCTATTAGATTTAGGCAAATTAGGAGTCTACTTTGTGATGGGGGAAAAAAGGTAAAACCGCTGGTTCCTAGAATCTTAAAGAAATCAGGGCAGATTGCAGAACACGAACTTGAGAAAGGAGGTTTAAAAGGCATACGTCCTCCCTCCAGCGTGCACTTTATTTTAAAGACTGTGTTTGGAAGAGGACTTTGCGTGGCTGCCAGGAGGAGACGCTTACGCTTGCTCAGGCTGGTGAGACGGAAAGGATGGAAATGGAACAAAGGAGAAGCATAGAAGCGGGCTGAACCGGCCAGTTGGTTTTGGTGAATTCTGAAAACCTTCCATGAGGCCAGTCCCGCAGGGAGGGTGAACTGGACCCCTGGGCAGCCTTTGGCTGATAATCACATTGCCCCACCAATAACAAACTAAATGCTTAATGTCCTAAAGAGCAGTCAAGGAGATTCAAGCTCCTGCAGTCCCCCCAGCTCTAAGTTAAGTGCAGCCACATTTAAGACTAGAAAGAACCGGTCGGGCAGCCCATTCAACAAATGGGCTTTGACAAAGGGGCAGAAGATCTTCCAAGACAGTTGCGAGGGGAAGGATGAACTGAGAATGTGTCTGACTCAATGAAAGGGAAATAAGGTCTGGGCACATTAAAAACTCAACTCTTCTCTCTTTCTCTTTTTTTTTTTTGAGACAAGGTCTCACTCTGTCACCCAGGCTGAAGTGCAGTGGTGTGATCTCGGCTCACCGCAACCTCTGTCTCCCGGGTTCATGTGATTCTCGTGCCTCAGCCTCTGGAGTAGCTGGGACCACAGGTGTGTACCACCATGCGTGGTTAATTTTCATATTTTTAATAGAGACAGGGTTTCACCATGTTTGCCAGGCTGGTCTCCAACTCCTGGTCTCTCCAAATCTGCCTGCCTTGGCCTCCCCAAGTGCTGGGATTACAGGCATGAGCCACCATGCCTGGCCACTAAACTCTTAAATAGCTCATCTTCCAAAAGAACAAGATTTGCCATGGAGGTATAAGATGTCGCTGGAACACCCAACAACCCAACCCCGGAATTGGGTAGCTCTCTTTTGACTGCAGCCAGATCCCAAGAAGGAGCAGGTTCACCACCACACTCCAGGGCTCCTGGTCCACTTGGCCAGTCTGGGTGTGGGCTCCTAGCGCCCTCTGCCGGCCACTGGGAAGCCAGGCCCAGGCGTGCGTGTGGCAGAGCCTATCGCTGTCAGGTGTTATTCCAGGCAGAATCGGCCAGAAGAGGGCAAGGTCAGAGGCAATCAAGCAGGAGGTGCAAAATCACCAGCTGGCCTCCATCAGCTTCTTTTGCAGGAAAAGGAAAAGCTTCTTTTGTAGCTGCCTGGGGTCCCTGACCCCCGCTGGAGTAGCTGCCTGGGGTCCCTGACCTCCGCTGGAGTAGCTGCCTGAGGTCCCTGACTTCCGCTGGAGTAGCTGCCTGGGGTCCCTGACCTCCGCTGGAGTAACTGCCTGGGGTCCCTGACTTCCGCTGGAGTTGTTGCCTGGGGTTCCTGACCTCTGCCGGAGTAGCTGCCTGGGGTCCCTGACTTCCGCTGGAGTAGCTGCCTGGGGTTCCTGACCTCTGCTGGAGTAGCTGCCTGTGTTCCTGACCTCTGCTGGAGTAGCTGCCTTGGGTTCTTGACTTCTGCTAGAGAAGCCACCTCTTTATTTTTAATGCCCACAGACAGGGAGAAATCCAGGAAAACAGGTCAGCAAGGTGGCTTCTCAGGTGCTGAGGAAGCAGCTCCTTCATCTGCTCTGCCCCTGGCCTGGCAGTCAGGGTGGAACCCTCATTACAAGGGCACACGTCTGCAGGGAGGCACCAGCTCCCCGTTTCCCTACACCCCACCCCCAAAAGAACGTCTACCTTTATTGAAGAACATGGAGGCCATTTGTCCCATTTCCACCCGGTCTGTGATTTCAAACAGGTTGGGAGATCCACGTCTCTCTGTGGAGCCAAAAGAACAAGGAAGAGGAAGTGGTTTTTCACATGGAGAGCTTCAGAGGGTGGTGTGGACCTCACTGAATCATCTAAACCATACAATCCCTAAGCGTCCAAACTCGAGCAAACTTTTCCTAATGTTTTCTGCTTGAAATGGTTTAACAGTCTTTTTTTTAAAAAACGGGAATTCAGAGACACTCCTGCTGGGGTGAAAGGGAGAGCAGGTGTCGGAGCCCAGCCCAGGCGACCAGGGAGGAGACAGCAAGGCAGGGGCGTGTGTGGACATGAGGGACAGGCAGGAGGAAGAAGAGATGCCACAGAACGACATTTACTCAAGCTTCCAGGGAGCACTGGGCACGGAACCAGGCATTTAATCATCTCAGCAACAAGAAGGGGGGAAACTGAGGCACAGAGGTCAAGGAATTCACCAAGCTGCAAATCTAAGTAAGTAGCCCAGTCAGCAGGGGCCAGGCCTGTGCCCAGGACTGACGCCCTGTTGCTCTTTTTACCCTACCACAGGGCCTGGCTCAGAATCCGAGAGCAGGAAACGCCAGAGGAGTCTGTGGGGAAACTCCCCAGGGCCCTCTCCACGAAGAAAGGGAACCCCGTGGTCCAGAGGAAGTGTGGGCCCGCTAGGACCCCAAGACTTACGCACAGACAGGATGGGCCGCTTCTCTGCCCGCTCATAGTTGTCCCGGATGAGAACATCACTGTCTGAGGCTGTGGAGGAGTCGTCGTCTTCCTCCTCCTGGTAGGTGGTGGGATAGATGAGGAGGAGGGAGAAAAACAAGGGAAAAAAAAGGAGCACATCAAAAAAATACAAAATGTTAGCCAGGTATGGTGTCATGCGCCTGCAGTCCCAGCTACCTGGGAGGCTGAGAAAGGAGGACCACCTGAGTCCATGAGGTCGAGGCTGCAGTAAGCTGCAATTGCAACACTGCACTCCAGCCTAGCTGACAGAGTGAGAGAGAGAAAAAAAAGAGGAGCAAGTAACTCTACAGAAAAGCCCTGGGACAATGGAGAACCTGCTTCCTTTGTTCTTTTTTTTGAGATGGAGTTTTGCTCTTGTTGCCCAGGCTGGAGTGCAATGGCGCAATCTTGGCTCACTGCAACCTCCGCCTCCTGGGTTCAGGCGATTCTCCTGCCTCAGCCTCCAGAGTAGCTGGGATTACAGGCACCTACCACCACGCCCAGCTAATTTGTCTATTTTTTTTAGAGACGAGGTTTCATCATATTGGTTAGGCTGGTCTAGAACTCCTGTCCTCAGGTAATTCACCAGCCTCGGCCTCCCAAAGTGCTAGGATTATAGGCGTGAGCCACCGCGCCTAGGCTCTTTTTTTTTTTTTGAGATGGACTCTCATTCTGTCACCCAGGCTGGGGCGCAGCGGCATGATCTCAGCTCACTGCAACCTCTGCCTCCCAGGTTCGAGTAATTCTCGTGCCTCAGCATCCTGAGTAGCAGGGTTTACAAGCACACACCATCACTCCCGGCTAACTTTTGTAGTTTTAGTAGAGACGGGGTTTCACCATGTTGCCCAGGCTGATCTTGAACTCCTGACTTCAAGTGATCCTCCCGCCTTGGTCCCCCAAAGTGCTAGGATTACAGGCGTGAGCCCCCGTGCTGGCCCCTGTGTTCTTTTTTTCTGTGGGGCATCTGTATGTGATTGGGGAGCTCTCAGCACATCTATGCTGCCCTATTAGAAGCCATGGAGGAATAAGTGACAGCACAGTTCCTGGGTAGGAAGGTTCCAAACAGCTGAGCTGGGTGTGCGTCAGAGCAGGAGAGCCTGAGGCTGAGACGGGAAAGTGGACGAGGCTCCATTTGTACTCTAACTTTAGGTGGCCATTAAGCTTCAGCTGGGGGACTGTGTTTCAGGAGCAGCACCGTGGAGAGAGCCCGCCACGCACTGAGAGGAAAAGAACAGGCTACTGAGACTGCCTCTTGGGTACCCAAAGGAACAGAGGCATGGGCTGGAGATGAGGGCAACACACGTACCTTGTGGTTCTCCATCCTCTTCCAGCGGAGCTGCGCGTTGGCTGCGGCCATGGCCTCTATCACAAAGGTGGTGGTCACGAAGCTGCGGGGGACGCGTGCCCAGCGCCAAAGGCAGACGGGAGGTTGGGGGAGGCACAGAGAGAAGGGAAACACCATTGTAAGACACGACTAGACCCACCAGCCCGGAGCATTCTCTTTTCTGAGAGGTGTCCCTTAGAGATGGGCCTTACCTCATAAAAAGGTGTGCGTGCTTTGATGTTGCTGTCTACAGTGAGAACGTATTTCCAGTGCACAAGAGAGAGGGGCATGAATTAAGTGATGGGAGGGAAAGTACCCAAAAAAGAGAGGGAGCTGGGGGCAGAGGTGGTGCTGGGACAAGCCGAGCTGCACACCCAGGAGGGGCCGTGGTGGGCAGACGCCAAAGGATGCTCTGTGAAGGGAGGCTGGTTCACACAGGGCCCCCCAGCTTCTGGAAGGACAGCAGGCAGTTTTCACCTCACCTTGCAAGGACAGAGGCAAGCGGTCACCTCCCAATTACATACATGGATGGAAGACACGCAGGCATGGATAACTGGAAATGGGCACTTGGCTCCGGAATCTGTCCTTTTTTTCTTTGGCAGTACTTTTTACTTTCCAGATAATCTGGCTAATATTAAAATAAGCTTGCACTTCTATGGCCTGATTCAAAAGGGAGATTGGGAGGTGGCATCAGATGCTTGCCAAGAAGTCAGACTAGACTGGAAAAATCATCTTTTCTTTTCCTCTTAAAGAAACTTGAGAGACCTAGATGACAGCTGGAATGCACGAATGCTTTTGTTAACGGAGGATACAGAAGTGGGCTACCTTCCTGCTAATAAAACCTGAGGTATGAATCCATCTCTGCCGTGGAACAGTGGGGAACAAACATTCATCTCCTGCTTTCTTGAGGCCAGGACAGCTCTGCCACCAGACTCACCCCTGCCTCTCCCTGAGTGTTGACAGCTGGGGGGCTGACTGCTCGGCTCTGAGGTCGGGAGGCAGCTGAGTCGCTTGGCTTCACACCAGTTAGGACAAGGCTGACAAGCCGCCCTGTGGTGGCGACGGCCTTGGGCATGGTGAGCGCGCCTGTGCCCACGATGAGGTTAAACCAGTTAAACCCATACCTACTCCCACCCTGGGGGAGCAGCCAGCTCGGAAGCCCCCATGCCAATCACCTCAGCACCTCCTAGAAAGGTTTCTCATTATCTTGCCTAAGTGACCATTTTAAGGGCTTTGGATTTACCCTTCTTTTTGGAAGTAAAATTAAAATCAATCTTAATTAAGGCATAGAGAGGCTTCTCATGGTTGCTTGCAGAAGGCCAACTCATTGATCATGTCCAAACACAAATGGGTTGAGCAAGGAGCGGGGTGTGGCACCCTCTACCTGAGAGCCCCCAAAGAACACTTCTCATTTGGATGGCTGCCTGTGCTGAAGGTCCTTTAAAGGGGACAGCAGAGTCGTGTAAGGACACACACTTCCAGAGCTCTTGGCTGCCAGGGCTCACAGTAGGTAATGAACCAGTAGTGCCCCAAGATTCACCCTCAAAACTCCCCAAAAGAAACGCATGAAGAAGCTGGAAAGCATGGGCATTTTCCTATCCCATTCAGCCTTTCGTACATCTTAGTTTGCGCCAACTACTAAGCTCCGTCTCATCCTTCCACCAGCACCCACTCCCTCCCCGTTCAGATCCTCACTTAGATGCAGCCCTCCCAAACCCTGCTTCCCCCAGCATCCTAGTCCCCTCGCCCTGCTATGCCTTCCTCTTTCCACAGCACTCGCTGCCTTCCAGCTTGCTCTTCAATTTACCCATTTCTTATCTTCACTGCTCACTGTCTGTCTCCACAGAATAAAGTCAAGTCTGCACAGGCAGGGATGTTTGTTGGTGAGGCTCCCTCAGTACCTGGAAGGGTGCTTGGTGTACAGATGGGGAGGGGGGTCGCCTCTCTCAGGAGAGGTGTTTCCAGGTGCTCCTTCCCATCTGTTTTCTGCAGCTTGTGGATTCCTACCTGAACTACAGAGGACTTTAATACCTAGTCCTAAATCCCTTCCTGGCCGGGACACTTGCAGACAACTTCAGACCAGTCCCTACGTGTGCGGGAATCCCCGAAAAGTGCCTCAGGTAGAACCCACCCTCCCTGAAGCATCCGCTGATGAGGCTCACACACCTGGCTCAAGGAGCAGGTAAAGGCCTGGGGAGGTACACGGCAGGCAAGTGCCACACTTGATCATGCCCACGGTGTGTTTATCACCTACTTTGTGAATTACCTTAAGCAAATTCTAAATTCCAAGCTGATTTCCCATATCACCTTACATGTTTGTTAGATCCTTGCTGGGTGGTATTTTCTCAGACAGCAAAACTTGACGGTAATGGTAATAAAGTCTACATTTAATAGAAGGGGATGTAAATCTGGGGAAGAGGCCAGCATCGTGTGAAATTCCAAAGCCTAGTGGATGCCCAGGTTTTTATCTGATCAGGGCTGTGCCGCCGCTCCACTAACATCAGCCACCAGGAGGCCTCTGTGACTACTGCTCCCTCTCTGACTACCCTGGAAGGACTCACCACGCTAAAGACAGGGTAGACAGGTGTCTCCCCACCCCTCAGTGCCCTCACGTTCGGCCCTCCAGGGCTGACTCCCTCCTGTTGCACTCCCAGCCCCTGTGGGAAAGTCCCTGCTGCCTCACCTCATGAAGCCCAGGAACACCAGCAGGACGAGGCTGACAAGCCACCCGGCAGTGGCGAAGGCCTTGGGCATGGTGAGCGCGCCCGTACCCACGATGAGGTTAAACATGTACACCAGCCCAACCTGGAACCGACAGAGGCAACAATCAAGCCCAGAAATTAATCAACCTCTCCCCTTAACGGCTCCCAAGAAATGACCCTGGATGAACGGCACCCCTGTGAAGACCAGAAGGCCAGACTTGAGAGAGGGAAGCAGGCAGGACAGGAGAATCACACCTGGGGTCTATGGAGCCAGGCTCTGCAACCAAAGAGCCTGTTAACCAAACATTAACAGCTGGATGACTCAAGCCCTTGGGTTCATGTCTCCACAATCAGTTTCAGTCTCTTTTCCTGCCATCACCACTGCCATCCCCTCCTAAAGCTTCATCGCAGATGTCAGCGCTCTGCTCTACCAGGCTGCAGGATTCCTGGGGACAGAGCAACATAGGTGGGGCACCTGGCATAAAGGCGAGCACGTAATGCTGACCTCAAAGAAACATCCACTTTTCCAAGACCACTGAGCATGTGGCTCAAGGCTCCTCTTCACCCATCCTTGCCACTGTCCTTTGGGACACAGACATTCATGCTTCCCTTCCTCCATCCTTTTCCCCAGACCAACTTCAGGTTTTTTGAAAAAAACTGAGATATAATTCACATACCATAAAATCCACCCATTTAAAGTACACACGTCAGTGGGGTTTTAGGAATATTCACAAGGTTGGGCGACCAGCACCACCACCTAATTCCATTTTATCACCCTCCAAAAAACCCAATTCCATTAGCAGCCACTCCCCATTCTTCCCTCACCCCCTTGCCCACCCAACTTCAGGGTGATTTCTCAGGTCACCGATTTCAGGGTTTTTTAAAATTTATTTATTTATTTATTTATTTTTTGAGACAGGGTCTCACTCTGTTGCCCAGGCTGGAGTGCAGTGGCACAATCTTGGCTCGCCGCAACCTCTGCCTCCCAGGTTCAAGAGATTCTCCTGCCTCAGCCTCCCAAGTAGCTGGGACTACAGGTGTGTGCCACCATGCCCAGCTAATTTTTGTATTTTTAGTAGAGAAAGGGTTTCACCATGTTGAAAACTCCTGACCTCGTGATCTGCCCGCCTTGGCCTCCCAAAGTGCTGGGATTACAGGTGTGAGTCACTGTGCCTGGCCGTTACTTCAGGTTTTAAACAACCCACAGTTACAATGATTCCCTTTCCGAGATCTCAGCCATGAGCTTCCTGTCTGGCCTGAGTCCCTGCCCTTCTGTGATGCTCCCCAGTCCCCCAGCCTCCTCCCCTGCCCAATCCTCCCTTTTAGATAGAAGCCCACCCCTATTTTGGCATCATCTGTTTCCTTTCCTGGTGCAGAGGGCTCCACCAAGCACATGCTTCCTTTCCTGGTGTATTTCTCTTAGTATCAACCTTTCTGAAGACCTCAAGTCCAGCTGCCTGCTAGTCACCTACACCTAGACATCCCATCAGTGGCCCCATTCTCCTTCCTTCCCCTCCAGATCACAGTGCTAGTGATTTTATTTCTGGAACTTCTTTTGTGGCTAACTCTGGTTCCTATCCTTATTTACAATTCAAATTAATCTTTCTGGCCTGGACTGGTGCAGTAGACTCCTAACTTGTCTTCCTATATCCTGCTAAATTGGGTGACTTACCGTATGCTTTACCACCTGTTTCTGATCATTAAAAAAGACAAACACCTCATCTCTGGGAATGCTTACCCATCTCTCATTTTCACTTCCTGTTCTTAGAAAGATGCGCTTTTCTCTATTTTAAAGCTTTTCGAAGATAGCCATGCTGAATTTGTGATCAGAAATACACAAATTGGTGCCCATTCTCCCAGACTCGGTTATTTTTCTTTTTAAAGCATGAATAGACCGGGTGCAGTGGCTCACGCCTATAATCCCAGCACTTTGGGAGGCGAGGTGAGTAGATCACCTGAGGTCAGTAGTTCAAGACCAGCCTGTCCAACGTGGTGAAACCCCATCTCTACTAAAAATACAAAAATTAGTCAGCCAGTGGCGTACGTCTGTAATCCCAGCTGGTCAGGGGGTTGAGGCAGGAGAATGGCTTGAATGCAGAAGGTGGAGGTTGCGGTGAGCCGAGATCACGCCATTGCACTCCAGCTTGGGTAAGAGAGGAAGACTCCATTTTTAAAAAAAAAGCATGGGCCGGGCGCGGTGGCTCAAGCCTGTAATCCCAGCACTTTGGGAGGCCGAGGCGGGTGGATCACGAGGTCAAGAGATCGAGACCATCCTGGTCAACATGGTGAAACCCCGTCTCTACTAAAAATACAAAAAATTAGCTGGGCATGGTGGCACGTGCCTGTAATCCCAGCTACTCAGGAGGCTGAGGCAGGAGAATTGC
>NW_022436988.1:8114281-8117034 GCF_009761245.1 Sapajus apella
AAAAAAAAAAAAAAAAAAAAAAAAAAAGCATGAAGAAATAGAGATGGACAACTCCTGCCTTGGGGCCGTTGGCTGGGGAAAGGAGGGGCTGGGCAGCAGTTAGAGAGGACAGGCTCCCCAGCAGGTGCTAACTGGACATCTGAGAGCAAGACAAATGAGAGGACCCCTTGTGGAGAGGAAAGCACTCTGCCTGCAGTACCTGAACACCTGGCACAGCACCTAAGCCCTCTGCTGCCACCTCCCTGGCCCCTCAATTCCTACCCAGCCTTCAGGGCGCATTCAATGCGACTTCTACCGCAAAGTCCTTCCCAGGCTCCCACAGTTGTCTTGCCTTCCGCCTTTGAATCCTTGTGGCAATAACACTTCTTATGCCCGCTCTTGTTTCAGATATTGGCATAGTTCTCTTTTCCTTGTTGCTAAATATGAAGCTCGCTGTGGCCGTGGGCTGCATTTCACTTCTCTCTGCATTTCTCAGGGTGCCTGGCACACAGCCTGAAGATGGGAACACTCAGCTGACTGCACTGGACCCCCCTTGGGTTATATCTGATGTGAGTCTGACAGCTTTCATCATCCAGTTTTGGACATCACAATCTCAATTTTTTTTTTTTTTTTGAGACGGAGTCTCGCTCTGTCACCTGGGCAAGAGTGCAGTAGTGTGACCTTGGCTCACTGCAACCTCCGCCTCCCGGATTCAAGCGATTCTCCTGCCTTAGCCTCTGGAGTAGCTGGGATTACAGGCACCCACCAACACGCCGGGCTAAGTTTTGAAGTTTTATCAGAGACGGGGTTTCACCATGTTGGCCAGGCTGGTCTCGAACCCCTGACCTTAAGTGATCCACCCACCTCGGCCTCCCACCGTGCCCAGCCCATAATCTCAATTTGATCTCACAGACAAATCCCAGAAGGATGAGAACAAATTTGAATCATCTTCCTCCTGCCTTGGTTGGACCACAGCATCATTGTGATATGATTCCCCTCTGGGAGTCCTGGCTCAGGGTGATGCTGCTAGAATAACTTTGAGGGCAGCAGCTGGGTGAGACATGGGACACACAGCCCACTGCTGGTCTTCTGAAAGGCTTGTCACAGTTTGACTGTGAATGTCTATAACAAGCTCATTCTTACTTTTGCTGAGGTTAATGTCAATCGCTGGCACTTCCATGCTCGTGTGTACAAGGGTAGCTAGCTAGCTTAGTTCTGTTGGTTTATTCAACAACCAACAAGAGCCTTCTGCAACTGGGCCCTGTGCTTGGAGCTGAGAATATGATGATAAACTAGACAGATATGGCCCTTGACCTCATGGAGCTACGTTCTAAGGGGAAGACAGACAACAAGAAAACAACTACGGGCCGGGTGTGGTGGTGCACACCTACAATCCTAGCACTTCCGAAGGCTGAAGTGGGCGTACTGCCTGAAGAGTTCGAGACTAGACTGGGCAACACAGTAAGACTCCATCTCTACTAAAATACAAAAAAAAAAAAAAAAAAAAAAATTAGCCAGGCATGGTGGTACATGCCTGTAATCCCAGCTAGTCAGGAGGCTGAGGCATGAGAATCACTTGAACCCAGGAAGTGGAGGTTGCAGTGAGCCGAGATCCTACCATGGCACTCCAGCCTGGGAAGAAAACAACTACGATTACAGCCTGAGAGAGGTGTGGTGAAGCAGTCAGGGCGCTGTGAGAAGGGCAGTGGGAAAGCATCGGAAACAGTGGGTAGCCCAGGAAGCGACCTGGAGGATGAGAAGGCGCTGCCCAGGCAAGAAATGAGGGAGACACTTCCTGGTCCAGAGGCCTATGGTGGGAAAGAGGCAGGTAGGTTCTGGGAGCTTTCAGAAGGCCTGTGTGGCTGAAGCACAGCAAGTCAGGCAGGGGTGGGGCTGGAAGAGGCTGCAGTCAGACTGCATAGAGCCCTTTTGGACGGGACAGGGAGTTGGATGTTTTGGAGCATTTTAAGCAGGCTGCTAACAGAATAGACCCCGGTGGACAACCTAATGTCTGTCCTCCCTGCAGCTCTGTTCTCTGCTTATTGCTTCTATTAGCAGTCATACTTAGGAAGGGACAAAAACTACTTCTTTATGGAGAATGATGTTCCCATAATGGAAGAAAAGAGAAAGCAGAGAGGCATAAGAAAGTGATAGTTATAGGCTAGGTATGGTGGCTCGTGCCTGTGATCCCAGCACTTCTAAGGTGGGAGGACGGCTTGAGTCCAGGAGTTCGAGACCAGCCTAGTCAATGTAGCAAGACTCTGACTCTTAAAAAATAAAAAATTTTGGCTGGTCGCAGTGACTCACCTTGTAATCCCAGCACTTTGGGGGGCCAAGGTGGGCAGATTACGAGGTCAGGAGTTTGAGACCAGCCTGGCCAACATAGTGAAACCCCATCTCCACTAAAAATAAAAAAATTAGCTGGGTATGGTGGTGGGCGCCTATAATCTCAGCTACTCAGGAGGCTGAGGCAGGAGAATTGCTTGAACCCGGGAGGCGGAGGTTGCAGTGAGCTGAGATCACGCCACTGCACTCCAGCCTGGCAACAGAGCTAGACTCTGTCTCAAAAAAAAAAAAAAAAAAAAAAAAAAAAAATGAGCCAGGCATGGCGGTGGGTGCCTGTAATCCCAGCTACTCGGAAGGCTGAGGCAGGAGAATTGCTTGAACCTGGGGTGTAGAGGTTGTGGTGATCCAAGATCGTGCCATTGTACTCTAGCCTGGGCAACAAGAGCAAAACCCTGTCTCAAAAAAAAAAAAAAAAAAAAAAAAAAAAA
>NW_022436988.1:8117134-8207713 GCF_009761245.1 Sapajus apella
AAAAAAAAAAAAAAAAAAAAAAAAAAAAACTTTACAAAGAAATGAATGAAGAGATGAAGAGAGAAACTACTGGCAGTTGGGAGCAGAAATGGGTAATCGCAGTTGGTTTGCTTTGTTGCAATTTTTTCAGTTTCAAAGCAAGCCCTGTGTGCTTACTGGGGGCTCAGGGAATCCTACAGGGTAACATAGGCCCTCTCTGTCTTCTGAGGACTTCAGCAGTCCTGGCGAGCATTCCATCCTCTTTACCTTCTGGTAATCAGTAAGGGCCAATCACAAGGAGGGGACATAGAGGCAGGAAGCAAATCTGGGCTGAGCCATAGGCTGGGTCAAGAGAGGTTGTGGGGAAGGAAGAGAAAGGAGACCTTCTCGTCTACTAGTCATGGGACAGTTCTGTGGGCAAGACTCATGGCAAGTAGGGGCAGAAAGCTGTCGAATAGTCTCTACTGCAGTCTCGATAATGAGGACCAGTGCATGCAGCCTAAACTGAGTTTCCTCCAATTCTCAGCTCTTCCTCTGTGGCTGCACTGGAGGAGGCACAGTCCCTGCTGGCCTGCTCCCCTATGCTCTAGAGAGCTCAGTGCAGCATCCCACCTGCCTCACCTCCGCCCAGCAGCCTCACCCGTAACCTTCATGGGGCAGACGTCACCAGTATCTTTTTTCAACAGCTTCCCCTGACAGTCGTCAAAGGAAACAGAAGGCAGCAAAGATGTGGAAGCAAGGACTAGGATTTCAGGGTGTGAAACGAGTGCTCTCTCCTTCGAAAGCAACCGCAATAATCTGCAGCAGGAACCAGCGGGCAGAGGCACCCTCGGCGCTAACCCTTCAGTCAGGCGCAACCTACAGCATCCTGTGTTTTGATCACACAACAACTACTTCAGTCCTGTGTCACTCCTGGTCCTCATAAACGGGCAAACAGGCATGCCTGTCCTGAGATCCCTTATGGGTACATGTACCTGTCTGAACCATGTTCCTATGTTCAGCACTATCCTTGAGAGGGTGTGACATCTGAGCCACCCAGGAGGCTCATCCGCTTGTTACAAATATTTTAGGTAGAATAATTCAAGCTAAAGCAAACATCCTTGGAATTCCCGGAAGGGAAAACAACGCATAATGAATGGGGCAATAAAGAGCTAAGGAGAGGCTTTGTCTTGTCAATGACCACGGGCTGAAGCACATGTATGAATTACGTCCTAGTGTCTTGGTTTCCCAAGGCAGCCAGAGCAGAGTTCTGCCCACATTGTCTTGAGCTGGGGCCTGCAGAGGAATTTGGAGCAGCATCAGCAGTGAGTTAGTTCCACAGCTTATCTGGGCTCAGTGACAACAAACTCTTCTGGTCTTACAGAGGACCAAGAATTGTTCCAGAATAGGGGAGTTAAGGAACGCTCAGGAAGAAGGTGTCTTCTCCCCTCAGAACCCTGACTACTGCCCCCTGGGTGACGCCACATCATCCCCACCACCCCCCATCTCCTCCCTACATCTCTCTTCACCAGTAGCATAAAAGAATACAAGCACTTGTTTATGGCCAATGCTCAGAGCTGGCCCTTTGGGCAACAAAGACCCTGAAAGAAATAAAACACAAGAAATGGAGAACAAAAAAGAGCAGAGCCCACTGAAGCTTGCAGGCATAACTGCCTGATTTCCTGTGGGCACATGCTGACATGTGAAAGGACCCCTTGAACAACTGTAGACACAAGAAATGGGGACATGTCAAAGTGTTTTTCTTACAAAACTTACAGAGATGACTCAATTCCTTATCTCTAAGTTTATAGATGTTGTAAGAAAAAGCAGGAACTGTGGTGACTTTTCTATTAACAGACAGTATGGACATTTCATTGCTGACAGCAAGAGGCTGGGAGCTGTTACATTAAATCCACAAATGGGAGGGACACCATTCATTCCATTCCAGGGTTCATGGAAGATTTCCCCTGAGAAATTGCAGAAGTGAAGGAGTCTCCTCTAATGCCACACATGAATGGCACAGGCCCAACAGGAAGACCCTGGAATCAGGAGGGCTTTCTTCCAGCTGTGAAGGAAGTGTCTTGACACTTCCTTGTCCATCATACCACAGTACTAGTCTGTGAAGCCAGCAGAAACAGCACAGGGATCCCCGGGAGAGGAAGTTATATACAAGGCAGGGCAAGTTCTAGAACGAAGATGCAGTGCTGCTTTTGCCTGGAATACTTGGTAGCAACCTGAGTCAACCATCTGATTATTCCAACCCTCCAGCTACTTATCCAGGAAGAGGGCCCTGTGATGTAATAACCATGGCCAAATCATGTGGCACATCGAGAAGATAAACTGAGTGTGTGTGAGAGGCAGTGAGAGGTAGCACAGACCTAACACAGTGAGAATCAATCATTCTAATTGTTCTAATTGCAGAGTCCACCAAACTGTAATTAGAAGTCTCTGCATGCCTTCGCTGCCTGTTACTCCATCCAAGACTATAAAAGTTGTGCAATTTAAAATTCCGTAAAGACCAAAGTGGTGTCAAACTGCTGAGATGAGCAAAACCCAGTCACCAGTTGTCCATCACTCTTCATCTGAAGGGAAGCACTCAAGGCAAGTGGTGGTAGCCTTGAGATTAACATTATTTATTTATTTATTTTTGAGACAGTCTCGCTCTTGTTGCCCAGGATGGTGTGCAATAGCTCGATCTCGGCTCACTGCAACCTCCGTCTCCCAGGTTCAAGTCCTTTTCCTGCTTCAGCCTCCGAGTGTCTGGGATCACAGGTGCATGCCACCACGCCTGGCTAATTTTGTATTTTTAGTAGAGACGGGGTTTTACCATGTTGGCCAGGCTGGTCTTGAACCCCTGACCTCAGGTGATCCCACCATGGCCTCCAACAGTGTTGGGATTACAGGTGTGAGCCACAGCGCACGGCCCGAGATTAACATTATAAACAGCACGGCGATTTTGTTTGGCTTGACCAACTCTGACAAACACCTTAAAAAGAAAATAAACCTGACTTGCATTCTAAGCCACCACAGCAGCAGTGTAGCTGCTGCCTCATGGAACTCCCCTATCCTGCTTCCTCCAGAGACCGCTCAAGCAGCAAGCACTCGCTAGTCCTATCCCCATGAAGCAGCGTGCTTCTCTAGAAGCCAGGAGTACTTGAGTGAGCAAAAGATTCTGTCAGTCACACTCACGTAGGAAGAGTAGAGTTCTCCGGTCTCTGTAATTTCACCCGCCATTTCCAAAAGTGAGGAAAGGCTGGCAGCAGAGGTTCCTTAGGTGCAGGGGCGGCGGCTGCAGCGGCTCCTTAAAACAAAAGAGCAGACTTCAGGTAACTGATGGACTGAGAAAGGGGTGGGAGGAGGCTTGCGGACTTTCCCCACCACCTCTTTTATCACAGGCACTTAGGGCCTCAGTATCTGTCACAAAACTCATCCCCAAGGGAGGGGTCACCCTGGATGACAGCAATCTGAACGACTTCTTCTAACTTTTTCCTTGCTGTACAGGGCACTACTCTGTGCCCAGCACAGATGTTTTCAAAGCTGCTCGGAGCGCAGGTGATTTAAGGCGCCTCTAAAGCCACGAAGTTTCACCCACCACAAGAGCCCCCTTTCCAGGCCTTGGGGTGGTTATACCCATTTAATTCCAGGAACCGGGAGCTCACTACCACAAAGGGGAGCCCAAGGAACTGTCTGCTACCTCTGCTTAGGGCAGGGAGCTGGAGGCTTTCCTACGCTGCCCTCCAACCCCACTCCTGGCCCTAAGGCCTCCTCTTTTTAGCGGGGCCTCCACTCCCTGCCTCCACCTGCTTTCTCAAGGGTCCCCACCCTCAAAGCTCCCTCTCTTCTCAAGAACCCCACTCCCAGTCTCTCCCTCTCTCTCTCTCCTGGAGGAGTCCCGAGTCTGGTACCGCCCCGCCCCAACCTATCCCGTTTCGTCCCCTCCCGCCCAGCCGGCACCGACACCTACAGCACAGCCAGCTCCCAAGCCGCCGCCTCCCGCTGGTCGGCTGCTGCCGGCGCCAGCTGTCCCGCACCAGCGCCCGCAGCGCGCATGCGTTGGCCCCGCAGCCCACCTCCTTCACGCGTGCTGATTGGGCGCCACGCGGGGGTGGGACCGGGATTGGGGCCTGGCGGCTGCCGTCACCAAAGCGGAAGTAGGCGGGGCGCGCTCCCACGCGCATGCGGGAGCCGGGCCTGGGAGCGTGGCTGGTTGGAGGAGGTGGATCACCTCTTCTGCAGTGGACGCTTTCGTCGGCGGTGGGTGGGTGTGAGCTTGGCAGTGCCAGGGTCCCCGTGGTTGGAGGGTCGAGGACAGTGGCCTAGAACGCCACTCCAAGAGGAGGGCCTGAGACTAAGCCCGCCTTGCCCTGAAGTGGTCGGGGGCGGGGAGGAGGGAGTGGCCAGAGCCCAGTCGAGGGGTCGCCTGGGTGAGAGGTCGGAAGCAGGTTTCAGACAGGGCTGAACGTTGATTCTCGGTTGGAATTCCTGGACGGGGCAAGTAATGCGAGCTCTGGGGATAAGTCTTGGTACTTGGTGCTTGGGTTTTAGGAATCGACATTCTGCGGAGTGGACGGAAGGAACCGGCAAAAACGGAGCCCAGGCTTGGTCCCTTGGGGTGAGAATTAAGAATTGTTTAATTATCCTTAACCAGCCCGGTTCTCTTTCTTGCAAGGATTTTACAGTCCGAGCTCTCTGATGTGTCTGAAAGGAAAGAAGGGCGGAAGTCAACTTAGCCCCAGCAGGAGGGCCGGAGCTCCCACCCAAAGTGGGAGGAAATTCAGAGTCCTGAAGTCATTGCTCTCCCTGTCTGCATGCAGGCTGCTAACATGAGGTTGAATCAGAACACCTTGCTGCTGGGGAAGAAGGTGGTCCTTGTACCATACACCTCAGAGCATGTACCCAGGTATTTCCCGCTTGACATGGGATGCGTACCAGCCCCAGAGCTGTGTAAGGCACAGCGAGGAGCCTTCTTTAGCCACAGTCTCAGGGCTATTTCCCCTAAGAAGTAACGTTCATTGTGAGAAGTAATTATATATGAGGGAAAAAAAAATTAGTGCGGTGGCTCACGCCTGTAATCCTAACACTTTGGGAGGCTTGAGGCAGGAGGATCGTTTGAGCGCCGGAGTTCGAGACCTAGTGAGACCTCATCTCTGCAAAAAATACAAAAATTAGCCAGGCGTGGTGGTGCACAGCTGTAGTCCCAGCCACTAGGGAGGCTGAGATGGGAAGATTGCTTGAGCCCAGGAGATAAAGACTGCAGTGAGCTCTGATTGCACCACTGTATTCCAACCTGGGTGACGGAACAAGAGCCAAAAAACAAAAAAAGCAGAAGCTGGGGACTCCGACTTCTCTGGAAGAAGCTGTTCATCCTCTTTTTCCCTTTCATTCTCTCAGCTTTCCTTTGGCCTTTCAGCAAGCATTTACTTTATGTAAACTAAATGTGTCAGAAAAAGAAATTATCTTCTCACCCAAGTGTAAATTAGTGATGTTTCCCTGGTGCCAGTGAATATGTTCAGTTCTTGGAGACTTAATGTTAGCTTGTCCTTAAACTCTGAGCTGATGAGTTGTGATATCTACCATTCGAAAGGCCAGGACTGAGTCATGATGGGATTCTTGTGGGGGGTGTTGGCACATGTCTGGCAGATTGGGATAGTGGTGCTGTAGATGGGTATTCTCTACTTGTAGTTTTCCTTTTGACGGTTCTTCGTGCCCTAACTTTGTGGGGATCTGTCCAGCTGCCTTCCTTGAAGTCAGCTTGCCATATACTTCCCCTTCTGGAATTTGAAGAATGTTTGGTTTCAGACTGCTCCTCCGCACTGACCCGAGACAGGATAGGAAGTTGGACAGATAGAACTGACTCCTACTGCTGTTCTTGTGTAAAACTAGCTTGCTTCTGGGTCTTGTGCCTGTGGCCCCCACCTCAGGAGCAATCATAACGCTTTGGGTCTTCTTTGAGCCCTATGTTAGCCCTGTGTGGTTCTGGACCCTCACATTATTACGTGTGAGACGTATGCCTTTGAATGAGTCCTGTATGTCTAAGGCCACCCCTGTCCCAGCAGGTACCATGAGTGGATGAAATCAGAGGAGCTGCAGCATTTGACAGCCTCAGAGCCGCTGAGCCTGGAGCAGGAGTATGCCATGCAGCGCAGCTGGCGGGAAGATGCAGATAGTAAGGAGTGCCTCCTGTTTCCCCCAGCCCTAGTTCTGGGAGGACGATTCCACAAGCAGTCTCCAGGTTCCCTTTCTTTCTCAGCCCCAGCCATAGAAGCTTTGTGAAAAGCCTAGAAGGTGCTGGAACTCTGGGATTCTTATGCCCCCTGAAGCGGTTCCCTGTGGCTGACCCTTCTGTCCTCTTCCCCACCTGTTGCACCAGGCTTGGAAGGATTTAGAGAAAGTAGAACATTTGGGGCTCTGCCTGTAAATTTAGGCCCTGTCCCTCACATCTCTCGCCACAGCTTAGTGTGGTGACTGTCCTCCTGTGTGTTCCCTGCTCTCTGAGAATTTGGTTGCTGGTTGGAGAGGCTGTCTTTTTCTGTATGAGGCAAATTTGGAGTTTTGTAATGAGCTGAAGCAAGCTCTGGGACCCCCTCTTCTCCTGGTAGACTTAGAGATGCTTGTGTTGTACACTGCTCTGGCTTGGATAGGAACCCTCTCCTCTCCTCTCTCCTCTGGAGTTTGTGTGCGGTAACCCTGTTGCCTGTTCCTCAGAGTGTACCTTCATTGTGCTGGATGCTGAGAAGTGGCAGGCCCAGCCAGGCGCCACCGAAGAGAGCTGCATGGTGGGAGATGTGAACCTCTTCCTCACAGATCTAGAAGACCCCACCTTGGGGGAGATCGAGGTCATGATTGCAGGTTTGTTTCACCTAGCCCTGCCTGGCTCTCAGATCTGCTGACCCCGAGCCTGCCGAGGCCACATAGGGTGGGCACTCATGGGGTTCACTGGGAGGCTCCATGTTGGTGAGCCCAGGGCCTGGCTGGGCAGCCTAGCCCCTAGCCCCGCGCAGCCTGGTGGTACACCCCTGGGCTCATCACTGTTCTCCTTATGCTTAGGTGTGAACTTAACCTTTGGTTTGGGGTAGGTTCAAGGATAGTGAGTGCCATACTTGGGGTGGGCTGGGCACCCTCTGAAAATAAATGGTCTTCTCTGGAGCATCCTGTTAAATTACAGGAGGAGTCCCTCCTGTTTCTGTTCCTTCTTAGTCCTCAGTTTCCCCCAAGTGGCTACTGACTATGCCCGTGAGCTGTCTCCATGAGGTGAAAGGGGTCAGCTTTGAGGTCAGGTTGCTGAGTTGCAAGCTGTGAGGCCTGGGCCAAGTTGCACTTCTCTGTGCCTGTTTCCTCATCTGCAGAATGGTGATGATAGTAGCAACTTCACAGTTGTTGAGAATTAAACGAGATGGTTGGTATCTGTCAAGCGCACACACTGGAGCCTGGCACAGGGCATCAGTGCTGTTCCTGTTGTTTCTCCTAGAGCCCAGCTGCAGGGGTAAGGGCCTTGGCACTGAGGCTGTTCTCATGATGCTGTCTTATGGTAAGAAAGTGTGGGCAGACAATGTGGGATGTGGCCAGGCCCCGGGTGAACCTTGTTCAGGTCTGAGGGTGGGGGCAGGTGACAGGTTCCTCCTCTGCAGCTTGGGACAGGGTGGGTGGGGGTAGGTACCTCCTTACTTGCCCCTCTCTCATCTCCTCTGTGAGGAGTGACCAGACTAGATCTGACCAAGTTTGAGGCTAAAATTGGGCAAGGAAATGAACCAAGCATCCGAATGTTCCAGAAACTTCACTTTGAGCAGGTAAGGATGTTGTTGGGCAGAGTGAGGCCTAGATTGGGTGGTGGGCCTGGAGGTGTTAGAACTGTAACTCATTTATTTATTTATTAACTTTTTTTCCCAATGTTTTTACCCTATTTCCTCAGTTTTCCCTAAAGAACAGAACTGTAACTCTTAGCAGGCTTGGTTCTCTCTGGCTTATGTAGGTGGCTGTGAGCAGCGTTTTCCAGGAGGTGACGCTCAGACTGACAATGAGTGAGTCCGAGCATCATTGGCTTCTGGAGCAGACCAGCCATGTGGAAGAGAAGCCCTACAGAGATGGGTCGGCAGAGCCCTGCTGATGGCTGGGCCCTGTGAGCAGCCAACCTTGTGAGCAGGGTGTTGAGGCCACACCCTCCAAAGACCAGAGCCCAGCACTGGGAGAGTGCTCCTGGTCCAGCCCCAGGCTGGGAATCATCCTTTGGAATCACCCTGTGGCCTCCCTCCAGCTGGTGGTGTGGCCAAGCAGAGCAGACACCAGGGCCAGTCCCCTTCTCCCCTCCTGGCCAAACCCAGACTCTGGGAGACTGGAATGGAGGGCAGGAATCCACGGGAGATGTCAGGATGAAGGTGGGAGCTGGAGGTGCAGGGGGCCTGGAGCATGGATGGGAGTGGACAGGCCTTTCCCCTTAGAGGCCAGAGGTACTGCCCTGACAGGGAGTAAAGCTCCAGGCACAGCCAACTTTCCTTGTTTTCCCATTTGGTTCGTGTGAAGAGCTACCAGGAGGCCCAGCCTCAGTGTCCGGTCAAGGGAGCTCGGTCCTCTTGTCCTGCAGAAGCAGGCTGGTGTGACCCACCTGGGAACAACAGGTGGTCCAGAGTGAGTGGCCTGGCCCCTCAACTTAGCATCCCTCCTCCTCCTCCTCCTGGAGCCAGTCTTAAGTTTAGAGGCATTAGTTTAGATACAGCTCCTTGTGGCTGGAGAACACTCCTCTGTTGAAGCTAAGGGTCGCTGAGGAAGCAGAGGCCCCTCTGGGGTGCCCTCCTGAAGAGGAGAGCGTCAGGCTGTCAGCTCTGTCCCTCCGGCATTCCCAGGTCTGCTCCTCACGCTCTGCCTCTGGGAGCAGCTGCACCTGATCAGGCCACGTGGGGGCAGCGGAGGCACAGGCTCAGGGTGGCCAGGCTACTTGGGACCGGTGGCTTACAAAGTAGAGCTGGGCCAGTCTCCCCACCCTGGGGGGCACTGTGACTCCTAACAGTCTTCCATGCCCTGCCATCATCTGGGGTGGCTGTAAAGGAAGGCTGAGAATGCTTTCAAAGCACAGCCAAAGGAGGAGGCTTGTAGGGCATTTCCGAGGCGGGGAAACAGTCTCAGATAAATAAGGTGACCTGCCCAAGGGCTCCCAACCCCCTTCATCCTGGAGTCTCACACCAGACTGCATGTGAAAAACTGAAGCTGAAAACATGCCTCCGTACAAAATGAACACGTTGCTTGCTGTGGCTCTGTTTGTAATGCTGGCACCTCAGCAATGGGAGTTCCCTCGGGGCCACCCAACCCTTCCACCAGTCTTCAGGTTCTTGAAGAGTCAAAGGTTCGCCAGGGGTCAAAGGGTAGAAACAAGGGTGGGGTAGGGTCAGGTCAGCTGAGCAGGGTGCTGCTGTGATAAAGGTTTTGTATGGTTCCTCTGACAAGGAGCAGGAGATGGCCAGATAGGGGGGATCTTCCTCCTCATTCCCCTCAGCTCAGGAGCCTGTTTTCTGAGAAGTGTCCCTGTGGGTTGGGTGGAGACTAGCCTGGGGCCACCTTCCTTCTGCATACCTGCCCAGAACCTCTGCCCTAGGAGGCCACTTTCCCAACCTCCAGATCTGGCTTCAGGTGCTAGAGGTATAAGGGACCTGGGTCTCTTGTTGAGGGCAGGGCATTTCGCCCTTGAAAAGTCCCTTCCATGCCACCTAGCCACACAGCATGTCCCGGGGCTCAGTGGACCGGTTTGTTTTCCCCTGGCACTGGACACTTGCCTTCCAATCAGTTCACGGTGGCCAGATAAGATAGAGCATCTGGTACCAGCCCAGCCTACCCCTGGGAATCCTCCACCCCACTCACTGGCTGTAAGCAGAGTAAAGCCACGTCCTCACATTCCAAGCCCAGATCCATTCTGGGACTCACTTTTCTCACTCCTACAATTACATTAACTTTTACAGTTACAGTCCTCTGAGCATGTTGGTCTGAGTTCCCACTTTCCCTGGTAAATATCACCATTAGGGGGTCTTTAGCCCACACTGGAGCTTGCAGCCTGGCACACAGGCACATTGACCACCAAGCTGAACACCCAGATGGGTGCATCCTCCTTCCCACAGGACTTCTGCACAGCTAGGCTTTCTAGCTAAAGCTACTCAGGCTTGGGGTCACAGGGAGCCCTAGATGACCCTCCCTTCAGTGTACCCCACCCTCCAAGCCAAAGACCCCCCTAGGAACATCCTGGCTTGCCATTTCTCACTTTCTACCTATAAGGGGTCCAAGGCCAGAGGACAAAACTCCCAAGGAAGACACGGAGGCTGGAGGGTTTGGAATTACTGAAAGTGTTTCCTTACAATGGTGGTACCTGGCTCAGGGATGGGCAGGGGTAGTCAAACCCTCCCCCCTGCCGCCCAGTTCTCTGAGGGTGGGAGTAGGAACAAAAGCTTAAGGCCGAGGCCATGGCCATGCCCTGGATGCAACAACCAGGAAAATCATGTTAATCAAGGAAACAAAAATTCCTCTAGACTCTGCAAAAATACTGCACTTTTTAAACAACAAAAATCAAATGAAAACAAGATACGTCAGCCACAGCTCTCAGGATAATGGACGCCCTGTCCACTGCGAGCTGCAGCTGCTGCAGTCAGAGTTCTTTAATCAGCCCTGAACCCGGTGATCACATGGGGGTGGAAGGGAAGGTGCCCTTTCACCTGGTCCCATGATCCTGGCTTGGTGTACGTCCCAGTGATGTCCCAGGCTGGGTGGCAAAGGGACACCTGGTAGGATGAGGCACTCAGTGAGGAGGAGGGAGGCAGAGTCTGCTTTCTGATTGGGGGAGGACAGGAACACATTCACCTTCCCTAAGTTAAGGGAAGAACATAGTTCTTTAGAAAAATCATCTGTCAAGAAAGGGGATGTGGGTGCTGATTTGTATGTCGATTCAGGGGAGTAACTGGGGAGAAGGAAAAGGGTGGGGTGGAAGGCTGGCTCAGCCCTGCCAGTCACTGGGTGGCTGGCATCGGGTGCTCAGAGGTTGCTGAAGAGTTCATTTTTCTTGCTCCAGTCCATCTGCGGGGCCCGTTTGCTGCTGCGCTTCTGGTGGGCCCTCTCTTTGGCCACGGCCAGGGAGATGTTGAAATCCAGGACGGGGTCAGAGGAGGAGGTAGACGAGGGCACTGTGGAATCCTGTTTTGGGGGGCTGTCTTGGGAATTCAGCTGTAGAGAGAGGGAGGGCAGGAAGCTGGGAGTCAGTCCCTCATTAGGCTCCCTGGTCCTCAGCCCCAGTGAGGTGGCTCCCTTGGGGCAGTGCCCAGGGAAGCCAGGTCACAAGAACAGAATGTGGCTCAGCATGTGACTTCAAAGGCAGGATGGTGTGCCAGGAACAAGTGGGGCCTGGGAATCGGCTTCCTGTAACCCAGTTGCCACCCCCCACATGGCTGGCCTACCTCCTCGCTGGTGTCACTGGAGGCGGTTCTCACCAGGGCTGGCCTGGGGCTCTCTGAGGCTGCCTCTGCCAGTGCTTCACGACTGTTCTCCTGGCAGAGAGGAGAGGGGTGTGGGTTGCCAGAGGGTGGGGTGAGGGGGTCCTGAGGAGGGAGGGAGCTCCTGGGGAAGTAGGGGCCTCAGTCTGAGAAGAGGCAGTGCTGATACCCTGGCCCCACCCCCGATTCCCACTGCCTGAGCCTGCTGGGGCTCCTTTTCACATTCCTTCGAGGATCAGAGGGCAGCCTGGTTCTCCTTCGTTGGCTGGAGGGATGCATATTGTCGTGGGATTGGCTGAACTGCTCCCTCTCCCTGGCCCTCTCCAAAATGGCCGTTAGGTACTGACTTGCCTGTTGGGCCAATGACCAGGGAGGGGTTTCTTGGAATGTGGGGACACTGGGGGCCTCTTTGCTTGGCATGGGGAACCCATGTGGTGTTCCCTGAATCTCCTGTGGTCCACCTGACTGGTCCCCTGGATTTGACCCCAGGAATCCTGAAACCCTAACCTTGAAGCAACAAAGGAGGGCTTTGAAGGAAGAAGGTGGATGGAAAGTTCTAGATCTGAAGATGAGGTGACAGAAGGTTTAGACCTGGGTCCAAGGACCCTGCCCCTTGCAAAGTACCCTGGCAGGAGCTCCTAGGGAAGGGGAACCTTTGAGCAGACCCTGAAGCGAGTTCCTGCTCTGTGGTCTGACTCTGAGTTGTCCTGTCCCTGAGTGCAGGCTTTGGCTGGGGCGTCAGCTTGGCACCCAGCCCCTTCCTGGGTTCTTCCATGGCTTCAGCTGGCGTCCAGCCCCACCATCTCTTCCCCAGCCTCACCCCCTTCCCTTCTACCCAGGGAAGGGGGGAGGATGGGGCTTTGTTCTTCCAACCCAGACTGGAAGTAGCAGGGGCCCGGCTGCCCGCGGCCAGACACTGAAGCTCTGTTCTTGGGGGGAAGAATGGCCCCTTCTGTATGGTGGGGAGTTGGAGGCGGGGGCTTGTCACCCAGGATGGCGGGCTGCAGAGGGGCCCAGCCAGCCCTCTCCCTCCCGACAGCTTTGGCTCCAGGCAGAGGCCAAGAGGGTTCTGGCAGTTTTATAGCTTGGAGCTGAGGAAGGACCTGGTACTGGGGATCCTGAGGTTTCGGCCTTAGCCAGATGGCTATCCTGCCAACCACAGCGCCTTCTGACCCATCACCTGCACCCCCAGGATTGAGATCCAGAGAAACAGGGGACCCACCCTTACCTTCTGTATCTCCCCATTGGTGAAGGGCTCAGGCAGGGGACCTAGGCAAAGGACAGAGCAGAGGTAAGTCCAGAATGGGGATGGACTGGAGCGTGGAGGAGGCGGGAGTTGGGTTTGGGTAATTACTTCTTGTCACTTAGGTCAACATCTCAAATTTTTTTGACTACAACCCACTATGAGTACATTTGCCTTATTATTTATTAAAAATTATTTTGGTAGCGATGGGGCCTTACTATGTTGTGTAGGCTGGTCTCAAATGCCTGGCCTCAAGCAGTCTTCCCACCTTGGCCTCCCAAAGTGCTGAGATTAAAGGTGTGAGCAAATGTCTGGCCTATGTTTGCCATTTTGAAGACTCGGCACACACAAAGATTTTGTGTAACAAAAGTTTCACAAAACAATACCCTTACTACAGTGCTCTTTGTTATTTTGAATTTCATTTTATTAAAAAAAAAATTCTGGGCCAGACGCAGTGGCTCATGCCTGTAATCCCAGCACTTTGGGAGGCCGAGACAGGTGGATCGCTTGAGGTCAGGACTTTGAGACCAGCCTAGCCAACACGGTGAAACCGTCTCTACTAAAAATACAAATACAAAAAGAAAATTCGCCAGGTGTGGTGGCACACGCCTGTAGTCCCAGCTACTTAGGAGGCTGAGGGGGGAGAACTGTTTGAAGCTGGGAGGCGGAGGTTGCAGTGAGCCGAGATTGCACCACTGCATTGCAGCCTGGACAGCACAGCAAGACTCAGGCAAAAAAAAAAAAAAAAAAAAATGCTGGTCTCTATCTATTAAATTGACCTTATGAGGCACTGATGGGTCACAAGGTGTTTAAAAAAAGAATTGTCCCAAATGGTGACGAAATTCCAGGATGGCTGCCTAATTCCTACCTGGGAACTCCTACCTGGGAAGCTTGTTAAAAGTACAGATTCCAGGCCAGGTGTGGCAGCTCATGCTTGTAATCCCAGCACTTTGGGAGGCTGAGGTACGTAGATCACCTGAGGTCAGGAGTTCAAGACCAGCCTGGTCAACATGGTGAAGCCAGTCTCTACTAAAATACAAAAAACCAGCTGGGCGTGGTAGCACACACCTGTAATCCCAGCTACTCGGGAGGCTGAGGCAGGAGAATTGCTCGAACCTAGGAGGCAGAGGCTGCAGTGAGCTGAGATGGAACCATTGCACTCTAGCCTGGGCAACAGAGTGAGACTCCGTCTCAAAAAAAAAAAAAGGTGAAAAGAAAATTAAATCCCAACTCTTATTAGCCAATCAGGAAATGAAGGGGGAGGAGAAGGCTCAAGGGGTGTGTGCTGGGTGTCCCCTCCCCTAGCCAGTGGGAAACCTGGAGGGGTCAGAGGGAGACAGGTCTGGAGTCACCTTCACTGGGCTCACTCAGGGTAGGGGGTCCCACATGGCTTCAGGGGTGGCTGTTCCATCTCCAGGGACTGGTCGGCCTAGGTGGGCTTCTTCTGAACTTTTGGCTTAAAATTCATGGTCATCTTTTCCCTTGTCCCTGGTCCAGGACACAGCCAGAGATACCTGACTCTCTTCTCCTCCCTTTTGACACCCACAGCCTTTCTGGGGCAAGGACAGCTGCTGGGACACAGGGACGCTTACTGTCCCCTCCCTATCAGCTCACAGTGGTCAGGGTGAAACCCTGGCAGCCGGAGGGGGGCATTCCTCCCTATGGAGAGAGTGAGGATGCCATCCTGGAGGGACACTGGGGAGGAGACCGCTCCCAGGCCTCTCCCTCTTCAGGTCCTTTGGCCAGAGCCTGCAGCCCCTCCAGCCAGAGACAGGCAGAGAGGGAGGAATGTCTGAGGGGCTAATTACCTGTGGAGTGAAGGGGTGGGGGAAGGGTGCTGGAGGAAGCAGGGGACAGTATCTCAGGAGCTGAGTGGAATCCAGATTTCAGCTGTGTCTTCCTCATACCAGATCCCTAGGAGCAAGGCTGGGGCTTCTCTGGGCCCTGGTCTCCCCTTCACTGGAGAAGGATTATCTGAGTTTCCATAAACTTGGGAGACAAGGGTAAGGCAGTGCCCCATGTCCCATGCCCAGAGCCAGCTAGGGACTTCCAGGGGCCATCCCCTCTTAGTCTAGGAGCCTCCAGGCCTTAGATTAGCGGGCAGGGGACAGGGCCTCCCCAGTGGGCTTTTCCAGCTGGGATCTTTGTGTGAACGCCCTTCTACACAGATAATCTTGAGTCTCCAGGAGGCCCTGCCCACTGTAAAGTCCCAAGAGGTTCCACCCTCGGTATGGCCCAGTGAACACCCCCTTCCCCCTCCAGGGAGCCATCTTCCCAGGGAGAAAGTCCAGACCAGGGAGCAGAGCACTGCTTAACCCCTCCCTGCCCTGGTACAGAAGCCCTGCCCTGTTTGGCTCTGGCCTGGGCAGGGGGAGGTGACAGCCTGGCAGGGTGATGGGGGATGGGGAGGGCAGGGGCCCAGGGGCTGAAGGGGGTCCCACTACTCTCTAGAGCCAGCAAGGCTGAGTTTCCAAGACAACCTGAGAGGAGGGAGGGGGAGGCACTGGGCCCCTGTCACTGGACTCTGATCTGACTAAGCAAAGGCTGGAGGCCTCCCCGGAGTTAACCCTTTCCTCATATCGACACTGCTCTGAAAGTTTGCTGGTGGAGGCAGAATTGGGGGCTCAGGCCTCCCTTTGGGGCTGCAGCTTTGACCGGGAATCAGAGCTCTGTCGTCCCTCTGACTGTCCTCGTGCCAGCTGACCCTGTCACAAGCCATTCTCAGAAACCCACTGCCACTCCCTATACTAGGCCCACGCTCCCCCAGCCCACACCTCTAGGTCTCCCCTGAAGGAGAGGGAGGGAGCACCCATACCGGGAAGCTGCCCACCCCTCGCATGGGACCCAGCAAAGTCTTAGCCCTGGCTCACATCCATGACTTGGGGGCCTCTAGCCAGCATCCCCACCCGGCTTACCATTCAGGTGCTCCTGGGATGGAGTCACTTTGCATTTCTTGAAGAACTCGTCGGTTTCCCTGTCCACCACCAGCAGCTTGGTCTCGTCCCCGCCAGCCCTGATGGCGGACACCACATCCCCATGCTGCTTCCCCTCCATGCAGACCCCGTTCACCTGCGGCGGGGGGTTGGGGAGGCGTTACGGGCGTGGGCCTTGGTTCTGGGCCAGGTAGGTGGAGGAGGGCTAGGTAGGGCCGGAGGGGCACCTTGGTTCTCAACCAGTTTGCAGTTCCCAGCCTGGGGATACCGACCCCCACCATGTCTGCAGAGTCCTGGACTAGGCCAGGGGTCCTCCCATTTGCCAATCAGCTGGGGAGGCAGGACACATGGGAAAAGCCAACGAAAATATCCGGACGAGACTAAACAAACACAGCTGGGAGAGATGGGATGGGAGCGAGCTGGGAGGCTGGGTGGGGCAGCCTGGGTAAGGACTTGCTGTCCGACTTCCCTCTCTGGGCGTTGGTTTTCTCACGTGTAAAATGAGAAGTCTTGGGAGAGCTGTTCTCCAGCTCTAAGGTTCTAAGACTGTGATTCTGGGACCTGCCTGAGCATTTGGTTCACATTTCCTCTCCCAGGAGCACAGTGCCAGTGCACTGAATGAGTGAGTCTAAAAGCCTAACTTGGGGCGGGGCACGGTGCTTCTCACCTGTAAGCCCAGCACTTTGGGAGGCTGAGGCGGGCGGATCACCTGAGGTCGGGAGTTTGAGATCGGCCTGACCAGCATGGAGAAACCCTGTCTCTACTAAAAATACAAAAAATTAGCCAGGCGTGGTGGCGCATGCCTGTAATCCCAGCTACTCGGTAGGCTCAGACAGGAGAATCGCTTGAACCTGGGAGGTGGAGGTGGCAGTGATCCCAGGTTGCACCACTGCACTCCAGCCTGGGCAACAAGAGCGAGAATTCGTCTCAAAAAAAAAAAAAAAAAAAAAAAAGCAAAAATTAGCTGGATGTGGTGGTCGGCACCTGTAATCTCATGTATTTAGGAGGCTGAGGCAGGAGAATCACTTGAACCCAGGTGGTAGAGGTTGCAGTGAGCTGAGATAGCGCCATTGCACTCCAGCCTGGACAACAGAGTGAGACTCCATCTTAAAAAAATTAAAAAATAGATATATAACTACAAAAATAAAAGCCTAACTCAGGAGTGGGGTTTTGTTACTGCTACCCCCATCTGTGTGCCTGGCAGCAGGGAAGCTCTGGAGGTGGCCCCGGACATCTCCCTGATTGATAGGTGAATCATAGGTGCCAAGTGTGTCTGCTTGGCAAGGAGCAGCCCAGGGGAGAGTGAGGGTAAGAAAGGAGTCAGTCAGTCCATCTGTCCGTCCATCCATCTATCCATCTACCACCCTACCTTCCCTCCCATCCACCCATCCACCCAGCAGCTCCAGGTTGGCTGTGCCTGTGGGCTAATGATGAAACGATGGCCGCCCCCGGCGCTGCTGCTCTGCAGGGGGCAGGGGTGGTCAGATAGGAAGAGGGCGAGAAGTATCACCTCCACAATGCGGTCCTGGGCCCGGAGCCCTGAAGCTTCAGCCGGGGAGTCTGGGTCCACTGACCGGATGAACTGGCCTGGCTTGGACTTGTCGCTGTGCAGGTTGAAGCCATAGCCATTGGGGCCCTTCTTCATGGTACAGAGCCGAGGCCGAAGCTCGAGCTGTGGGGACAGGGGAGGGTCCATGGCTATTCCACAATGCCCCCGGTTCTGCCTTCCCTGTCCTCTGCCTGACCCCACCTCCCCCACCAAGGAGGGCTTGCAAGGATACAAATGTGCTTAGATCTTACAAAGCAATCTGAGAAGGTTCTGGCCCAGGACTCAAAAGACTTGTATGGACACCCAGCAATGCAGCAAACTGCTTAGGTGACATGGGTAAAACACTGCTTTGTCCAAGCCTCAATTTCCTCTTTTGGCAAATGAGGGGTGGGACTAGGTTAGCTCTCACATGCCTGCCCCTCTGACAATCTTAAGGTGAATCGCGTGCTGTGTTGATCAAGCCCTTATCCCTCCCCATTGGTGACTCAGTCTGGCCCTCCTGGAGAGGGGCAGAGTGTGGCACCCCTGTCAGCCTGGCTGGGCAGCTGGGGCATATGACTGAGGACCCCCAGCCCCTTTGCACCCCGTTCTCTGCAGCAGGGAAGGAAGAGGCAGGCGTTTACTGAAAGCTGGCCAGTGTGTTTACAGTAAAGCCTTTTCCCATATACACGAACTCCCTCTCACCCCCACCAAGCCAAATGGCCCAGCCAAAAGGGAGCCAGAAGGGGCAGATAACCAAAATCCCGTTGTGTGGCACAGCAAGGAGACGTGGATAAGACAGGGGACCATCCTCAGGTGTTCTAGGAGCCCTCCCCTGTCACCGCCTGGGGGGCAGAGGTGGCAATGGAAGCATAGAGACCCCAGAGATGCAGGAGCCTGAATGGGGAGGGGACTGAGACGAGCAGGGCTGGGCTAATGGGAGCCCAGGGTGGCTGTGGCCTGGAGGGTTCGACGTACTAAAAGGGCACCTGTGGATTTCTTTTGAGCACTCAGACTCAGGTGATAACAGTTCGGCCAAACCCTGTGCCCAAGGACTATGCTACGCCCGAGTCCCTGTCCCTCTCCCCCTCCTCCAGGCCTGGTGCAGGGCCACTGACTGCTGTCCAGCCTGTTGGCCCTGGGTTATCACTCAGCACATCAGGCAATGAACAGTGGATAGTCAAGGCCCGGAGCCAGGTTCCGGCTCCCCTGCTTAGGAGCTGTGTGACCTGGGGCAAGTGATTTATGGATCATTCTGACTGCCATCTGCCTCCCAGGGTTGCTGTGAGGCCCAATGAGGTAACTGACTGAAACCTTTTCTAACTGTAAAAACTCTCTGTGCACACCCAGACTTTCCCATTGTCGTGAATACTAATGAATAGTCATTGGAAGCTGGGAGTGGGATTCTGGTGGGGTGGGGGCGTGTGTGCCAGGCTGCTCTGAAACCCAAATCCCCAGCTGGGAGTAGAGAGGGCCTGGAGGGGTGAGAAGGCATGCACGGGAGGGCTTATGGGTCTCTGCCCCAACTTGCCAGCCCCAGGAGGCTGCCACCATCTGCAGGAGACTCAATCCCTAGCCTTTCCGTCTCTGGGAGTGGTTAAAGGGTGACTTTGCCTTCCTTTAAGAGCTTGGGCAGGTCTTTCCTGCTTGTGTTTCATACCCAAATCCAGGCTCCAGGGCCCCTCACCCCAACAACAAAGGCAGTTAAGTGAGTGGTAAAAAAGTGAGCGGCTCACAGAGGCGCAGGAACCCCGAAGTCAGGCTGAATGAAGCCTCCTCTTGCCCTGTTCTCCCCTGGCCCATCCCCTGCCTCACTGCAAGGCCCACTTCCAGCTTGTTCCGTTGTCACCTGCTCCAGGCTCACCCCTGGCACTCCCACAGCCCTCCGGGATCTTGTTCCGGGAGTAAGTGAGGTTCTTCTCCCCTAGAGCTAATCCCTCCACAAAGCTCCAAGCCAGAACCAGGCCCTCCCCTGGGCCGCCTAGGTGAGCAGGAACAGGTCTGACCAGTTGCCGTCACCAGGACAAGGCGCAGCTTTTTGCCTCAGCCAGACTGAGCTGCAGGACCTGGCCTGACACCCTGAGAAAGTGTGGGGGGGTGAAATCTCAGGACAGGCAGTGGGCAGCTCCAATGACCTCCTCCAGCCTCCCTCCACAGTCCCCATGCTCCCTAAAACCTTCCTATAGCAACCTGGCTGGGGCTTGCCAGCTGTTCTTGAGATGGGGAAACTGAGGCTCAGAGATATTGAGCCCACTGCCCGACATCACACAGCCAGGACTCCAACTCTGGTCTCTGACTTGGAGCCCGTCCTCCTTCCACCACACTGCAGGGTGCTCCTTAAGCATCCAAGTCCAGAATGGGGCAACCCACTGGGAGGTGAGGTCCCAGCAGGAGTCGGGCAGTGGAGGGCAGACAGGGACTCTCTCCAGGGCATCCGCTGCAGCCTCTGCTGGAGGTGGGCTGGGAGCTGAAGAAATCACCAGCCTTCCTTCTGGGTGCTCAGGGCTTCTCGAAGCCGGAACTATGGCCTGAGCTGGGGGATGAAGCCTAGCGTGGGTGACGGGGCAGGGGCATGCCTGGGCTGGGGACAGGCAGCTCTGGCACCCACCCCTGAAGGCCCCCTCCTGGGTGGCAGGGCAGGGCTGTGCTAGCTGCCTTTGGGATGCCCTGGCCCTGGTCTCTGTGCTGTGGGCTTCCCTTACTGACCCTCACCCCAGTATACCTCGCCAGGTGACATATAGTGCCAAAGCTCCAAGTCGTGCAGTTCAAGGGGAAACAGTGGACCCGGCCTGAGGGGCTCAGGTGCCCTCTGTTCCCTTCCCCTGCACTGGGACCTGCTCCACTGCTCTGTCTAGATGTGGCTCTGTGGTGGCTCCAGGACCTGAGGGTGGCTGGACAAGGAGACGGGAAGCCCCAAGTAGGCCCCAACAGCATTTAGACAGCTCCAGTGCACCTGCAGAGCCTCCTGCCCAAGTCCCTAGAGACTCCCTCCCCTCACATGGGGAGGGGGGTTCCCACTCTCCCAGGGAGACCAGCCTTATTCCTCCTCACCCCTCCCCTAGCAGGAGCCTCCCAGCTGTCTCCAGGAGGTGTCAGTGCCAGCTGCTGAGTCAGCCCATCAAGCCAGCCCATCCCAGCCTGGGTGGAGGCTGGGGCTGGCAGGAGGAGTCCCTTGGGGCAGGCCCCCTGGGTATCTGTGGGGCCTGGCCTGTCCAGGCCCAGCACTGAGAGGAGACGATGGGGAGGGGTGGGGCACCTGGGTCAGCTCAGCCACCATCGCTCCTGGACCCTCACGCCGAAGCTGAGGCAGGGTTGGGTTCTGCCTCTGGGGAAAGGGGGCAAATGGAAGTGATGTTCAGGCACGCTGAGCTTGGTGTGTGGCCCCCAGGAGCTCAGGAGGAGCCAGCTACAGGGGGGCCCAGAGCATGCTGGGAGGAGGAGACTCAAAAGGAACACAACTCCAGTGAGTTCCAGAGGGCAAGTGGGACCTCCAGTGACGACAGCCCAGGAGATCCAAGCTCAAGACAAAATCAGGATCTGCTCAGAGAGGAGACTGGCAGAGAGCCAGAATCGACAGGAGGGAATATGAGGCCATAGCAACTTGTGGGCAGCACAGCTGGGCTGGGGTGACCCAGGGCTAGACAGGCTGGGGACTCTCACTTTCATACAATGCTGACTGGCTTTCCAGAAAAGACCCGGCCGGGAAAGCTGCCCCCACATGCTTCTCTTGGGGCCTCCTCCACCCTCAGGCTGCCTCCCTTCAGCTGTCCTCCACCAGGGACACTTGCCCCACCCCAAGTGGCCGCCCCATCACCTCCACCCACGCAGTCCAGGGAGCGGATGGCGGGCACGGAATTCAATAGGCGCCACCAGCAGCCACCTGGAAAGCTGGGGAAAGATGATACCCTAATCCCAGTGACCGTCTCTGGGGAGCAGGCCCAGGCCCGCTCCCTGCTCCTCCTTCCTCCCTTCTGGGAGAGCTTCAGGCGCCTGGGGGCCAACACCCCATAGGGCCCAGCCCCTCCCTGGCTGATGCCATGGTGATGGGTCCTACAGAAACAGCCAGCCTGCTTCCTTCAAGCCAGCCAGCTAGGGCCCCCGGATGAAAGGGGCTGGAGAAATAGGAAGACCTCCAGGGTGTCCAGGGGAACAACAGAGGTAATCCCACCTCTCAAGACTGCCCCTCCCCCAGCCCAGTACTCCTGTTTATGCAAATAAGACCAGTGCCCTGCTGCCCAATACAGGAATATCGGCCCCAACAAGAGGATGGAAGGGGGCAGGATGGTGGGAGTAGGAAGGAGTCCTGGCTATTCTTGGGGGCTGGGGTGTGTGTGGCAGGACTATGTTGGGGGTAAGGGCCATGGCTGCTGTGGGACGCTGCTCAGTTTGTTCCACAGATTCTGGAGACAGGGCTGGGCCTGGTGCTGGCTCTTCAAGGAAGCCAGGATGGAGACAGCTGGCCTTGCCTAGGGTGCTGCATGATGGGCAGCCTGGGACAGTGGGAAGTGCTGAGGGGCTCCGAGCACTCAGCCAGTGTCCACACCTCTAGGCAGAAGGTGTCTTCTCCTTACCCTAGGTGAGGTACCATGGGCTTGGCTGCCACTGGCCCCCTGCCCAGTGGCCCTGATGTCATCTCATTTTACCCTATGGGACCCCCTTCCACCCCCACAGCCCTCCAGGTCTGTGCAGGCAGCAGGGAATGTGCACGACTCCATTTACAAAAAAGGTCACTCACCATTCCTAGCCCTTGATCTCCGCCTTCCTATTTCTCAGTGGGAAGAGCTTTCTCTGGAGTCTGGTAGGGTGGGAGCCAGGCAGGAGACATAAACTAAAGTGAGGGCTGCTGGTCTGACAGACACCCCCGGGACTCAGGGGTCCTGAACCAGGTTCTCCCTCTGGCTAGTAACCTCTTCTCCCTGTGCCAGCCATGGAGACCCACAGGGGCGGGAGGGGGCAGAGTCTGGCTCACGTCTCCCCAGGGCTGGGCAAGCCTGGGATGGAGCAGGCTGGTACCTGGGCTGCGGCCTGGCTGGACACCATCCAGGGCTGGCTGCCCCATGCCTTCCCTTCTGCATCCCTCCTCATCCCTCCCCCCCATCCAGAAGTCTGTGGATTTAACGCCTAGGGGCTGTCCCAAGAGGCTATATAAGCTCAAGAAACTGGGTTCAATGCTGAAGTAACAAATAGCAGCTGTGATTTACTGAACACCTACTGCATGCCAGACACAGAGCTAAGGGCTTTAGATGTATTTTCTTTTTTTTTTTTTTTTTTAGATGTATTTTCTTAAGCAGCCAGTTATAGTCCTATAAGGAAGGTATTATTGCTAGCATTTCACAGAAAAGGAAAACCTAGCTTCAAGAAGCTGGAGTCAGTTGTTCAAATACACATGGCTGACAGGCAAAGGCAGGATTTGAGCTCAGATTCAGAGCAGCGCTGTCCAGTAGACATATAATGCCAGTCATATGTGGAATGTAGGATTTTCTAGTCATCACTTTAAAAAACGAAAAATAGGGTCAGGCGCGGTGCCTCACGCCTGTAATCCCAGCACTTTGGGAGGCCGAGGCGGGCAGATCATGAGGTCAGGAGTTCAAGACCAGACTGGCTAACATGGTGAAACCCCATCTCTAGCTGGGCATGGTGGCTCGTACCTGTAATCCCAGCTACTTGGGAGGTTGAGTTAGGAGAATTGCTTGAACTGGGACCCGGGAGGCAGAGGTTGCAGTGAGCTGATATTGTGCCACTGCACTGCAGCCTGCGCTACAGCAGAGCAAGACTCCATCTCAAAAAAAAAAAAAAAGGAAAAATAGGTCAGGTGTGGTAGCTCATGCCTGTAATCCCAGCATATTGGGAGGCTGAGACGGGCAGATCACTTGAGGTCAGGAGTTCAAGACCAGCCTGGCCAACATGGTGAAACCCTGTCTCTACTTAAAAAAAAAAAAAAAAAAAAAAAGGCCGGCGCAGTGACTCACACCTGTAATCCCAGCACTTTGGGAGGCCAAGGCAGGCAGCAGATTGCCTGAGCTCAGGAGTTCGAGACCATCCTAAGCAAAATGGTAAAACCCTGTCTCTACTAACATACAAAAACTTAGCCAGGCATGACGGCTTGCAACTGTAGTCCCAGCTACTCAGGAGGCTAAGGCAGGAGAATTGCAAGAACCTTCGAGGTGGGGGCTGCAGTGAGCAGAGACGGCACACTGCACTCTAGCCTGGGTGACAGAGGGAGACTCCATCTCAAAAAAAAAAAAAAAAAAAATTAGCTGGGCATGGTGATATGCACCTATAGTTCCAGCTACTCCGGAAGCTGAGGCAGAAGAATCACTTGAACCTAGGAGATGTAGGTTGCAGTGAGCCGAGACTGCACCACTGCACTTCAGGCTGGGTGAAAGGGTGAGAGTCTGTCTCCAAAAAAAAAAAAAGCAAAAATAGCTGGGCGAGGTGGCTCATGCCTATAATCCCAACACTTTGGGAGGCTAAAGTGGGCAGATCACAAGGTCAGGAGTTTGAGACCAGCCTGACTAACATGGTGAAACTGTCTCTAGTAAAAATACAAAAATTAGCCAGGCGTGGTGGCAGGCCTCTGTAATCCCTGATACTCAGGAGCCTGAGGCAGGAGAGTTGCTTGAACCTGGGAGGCGTAGGTTGCAGTGAGCCGAGATCGCATCACTGCACTCCAGCCTGGATGGCAGACTGAAACTCTATGTCAAAAAAGATAAAAAAGGAAAAATAATAGAATTTAATATTTTACTTAACATAATGTATCCAAACTATCACTTCAACGTGGAATCCATTTTTAACAATTGAGCTATTGTACATTCTTTTATTTGTACTATGCCTTCAAAATTTGGTGTGCATTTTGCATGTGGACTAACACACCTCGAGTGCCTGGGGCCTCATGAAGCTGGTAGCTGCCGCCCAGACAGCACAGACCTAGGGGTCTCACTCCCAGCCACTGTCCTGCCTGAGACTGCCCCAAACATACTCCTCTAAATCTCCACGGCCATTGCTGTTCCCCTGACCTTAACACAGGGAGAGGCTGCAGCCTTTGTCTCGGAGAATTCAGAGTGCTCAAGCACCCAGCAGTCAGTGGGACATGAACCTGGCCAGTGTTTTCCGTGTGTTCCCACACCACGCCAAGATGACCTGGACCTCAGGGAGTCTGGATCACTCTTGTGCTTTTCTAGGGCGCAGGAACCTAAACATTGCCTAGGAGTCTGGGGACGTGGTGAGTTGTCCTACCATGAGGGGAAGGCATCAGTCAACAGTCAAGACCACCCTCGAGGGGGGCTCTCTGTGCAGGTTCTGGGGGGTGAGGGTGGGGGGAGATACTTGGTTACCAGATTCCAGATTGACCTATCACAATACATGAGAAGGTCTGGGGCAGGAGCCTGCTCCTTCTGAGCTGAGGCACTGCAAGGATGCCCTGCCAGGGACAGGAGCACCTGAAAGCTCTGGACCCTTACAGGAAGCCAGTTCAAGCAGCCCGAATTTATGCCTCTGTGATGGTCCAGCTGTGGCTGAGAATATGATGGGCAGAAACACCTGGCAGAGTCAGGCATCAAGCACAGCCTAATCATGTGGCCAAATGGATGTGCAGGCATCAGAGTCAGAGGGCTGGGTTCCAAGACACATCCCTGTGCTGTCTGGGAAGTCACTAGCTGGGAGTCCCGGGACCTGCCATGGCCACCTTAACTGATCAAGCCTCAGCCTCCAGAGGCAGGGGATGGGGCCAGTATCTGGCTCACTGGTGGTCATGTGGATTAAATGAGGCAGACAGGGTTAGTACTTAGCACATTGCTAGGCACAAGTAGTAGCTATCATGTATTGAACACTTACTGTCAACCTACAAAATGGAGAAAACAATAGCTAATTTGTCTGGGGGAATCAATGAAATGTGTATCAGCTGGGTGCAGTGGCTCATGCCTGTAATCCCAGCACTGGGGGAGGCCAAGGCAGGCAGATTATCTGAGGTCAGGAGTTCGAAACCAGCCTGGCCAACATGGTGAAACTCTGTCTCTACTAAAAATACAAAAATTAGCAGGGTGTGGTGGTAGGTGCCTATAATCCCAGCTACACGGGAGGCTGAGGTTGCAGTGAGCCGAGATCGCACCACTGCACTCCAAACTGGGCCACAGAGCGAGACTCTGTTTCGGAAAAAAAAAAAAAAAAAAAAAAAGAAAGAAATGCATATCAATATCTTTGTCATAGGCAGAGCGCCTAACGGAACATTACAAACCCTAGTTTCCTTCCAGGTAGGGCCACTCTATCTTAGAGCAACAGAAGCAGAGGAACACTTATTATTGGAGTCTAGAGCTCTGGTTTCTCCCTACAAAGAGCATTACAGTACCAACAAGACCTCGGCTGAATTTCTTACTTCTTTTTTTGGAGACCGAATCCCACTTTGTTGTCCAGGGTGGAATGCAGTGCCACGATCTTGGCTCACTGCAACCTTCGCTTCCCAGGTTCAGGCAATTCTCCTGTGTCAGCCTCGTGAGTAGGTGGGATTACAGGAACCTGCCACCATGCTAGGCTAGTTTTCGTATTTTTAGTAGAAATGCGGTTTTGCCACGTTGGCCAGGCTGGTCTTGAACTCCTGACCTTAAGTGATCCACCTGCCTTGGCCTCCCAAAGTGCTGGGATTACAGGTGTAAGCCACCATGCCAGCTTGAGTTTCTTATTTCTTTTTTTTTTTTTTGAGACGGAGTTTCACTCTTGGCTACCCAGGCTGGAGTGCAATGGCGCGGTCTCGGCTCACCGCAACCTCCGCCGCCTCCTGGATTCAGGCAATTCTCCTGCCTCAACCTCCTGAGTAGCTGGGATTACAGGCATGCGCCACCATGCCCAGCTAATGTTTTTTGTATTTTTAGTAGAGATGGGGTTTCACCATGTTGATCAGGATGGTCTCAATCTCTTGACCTCATGATCCACCCGCCTCGGCCTCCCAAAGTGCTGCCCCACTTTCCCAAGGACCACTGAGATGGAAACTCTGGGAAAGGGGAGAAGGACCCCATTTAGACATACAGAGTTTCTTGAGAAGGAAGTCCCCGTTCACCCCCTCCCCTCCCCCAACCTTTTTTTTTTTTTTTGGGTAGAGACGAGATCTCACTATGTTGCCCAGGCTGGTCTCAGTCTCAAACTCCTGGGCTCAAGCGATCCTCCCACCTCGGCCTCCCAAAGTCCTGGGATTATTGGCACAAGTCACTGCACCTGGCCAGGAAGCTCCGCTGTAACTCCAAGATAATCATCTCCAGAATTACTGAGTTCACAGGAGCCTGAAGGTGGGAACCAGGGCCTACACTGTTTTGCCAGCAAAGAAAGAGATCCCAACACACAAACAATTACATACCCTGTCCATTTCAAATCTAAACACCCTGCAGCTCAATCTCTGTTCTGCCCTACAAGAGCTCCAACTTGGTTGGTATAAAACAGCCTGCCCACCCTGGGAAAGAGGTTGATGGCCCTTGGCTAACTGTGTGAACCCACCCACCTTGCTCCCTGGGGTGCCTGCACTCTCTGTCTCTGGGATCGATTGGGCACTGACTGGGTGGGTGCCAGGCTTGGCCACAGTGGCACTTGCCCAGTTGGGCAGGCTGACCCAGCGCTAGCTGCCCCAGGAGAGGTGTGCAATGATTATTGTGAAATATGCATTCATTCCGATACCAACTGCAAAGGCTGGCTGAATCTGCATTCAGTGCCAGGCACTGAGCTGCTTGCTTTACACACAGCCTCGTGCAATTCCGAGGTAGCTGCCATAACCCCCAACTTACACAAGAGGAAATGGAGGCTTGCAAAGTGAAGTAACTTGGCTCCACACATTCTGGCTAGTACAGCTGAGCTGGCTCAGGCCTGCCTGGCCGGCACTGTGAACTCAGGCTCAAGGGTTTAGGCCTTATCCTATGACTGGTGGTGAATGGGGGGAGGAGGGCTTTAAGCAGGGGAGCGCCAAGGCGGGTACTGCTGCTCCTCTCTCCCCATGGGGCATGTGGGGAAGGCCATGTGCAAAGCTGGTGGGCACAGCTGGAGAGCCACTTCCACCTCCTTAGGCCTAGACTCCCCAGCAGGACGGCCAGTGTTACAGGCACTCCTCAGCCTCTGTCCTGAGTGGTTTTGGACATAGCTGGTCTTCCCAACAAGAGGCCACCCAGCCAACTGCTCTCTGTGCCACTCGTTTCCACTGAGATATTCATTTAAGAGCTGGATCAAGATAAGGTAACAGCCCCACCTTGCACACAAATTCAAACGAAAACAAACTGGCAAACCTCAGTTTGATGCTTTATGTAGGAAAGGGATGCGTTTTAGAAAAAAGAACTCTTACAATGTTTGTTAACATTTTTTGCAATAACTGCATGGGCCATCTGCAAACTCAACACACATAACGGTGGGATTTTCTGCTAGAGGGACTCTGGTGCGGACGGTGAGTCACTTTGAAGGAGCTGGGATTCAAACGTCTGGGCATGACGGGGTGCAGCTCAGCACTGAGTAAGGGGCTCGAGTACTTCACATTTCTAAAGTTCTAGAAGGCCGGGCGCGGTGGCTCAAGCCTGTAATCCCAGCACTTTGGGAGGCCGAGGCGGGTGGATCACGAGGTCAAGATATCGAGACCATCCTGGTCAACATGGTGAAACCCCGTCTCTACTAAAAATACAAAAAAAAAATTAGCTGGGCATGGTGGCACGTGCCTGTAATCCTAGCTACTCAGGAGGCTGAGGCAGGAGAATTGCCTGAACCCAGGAGGCGGAGGTTGCGGTGAGCCGAGATCGCGCCATTGCACTCCAGCCTGGGTAACAAGAGCGAAACTCCGTCTCAAAAAAAAAAAAAAAAAAAAAAGTTCTAGAGAAGGCAGGCATCACATCATCCAATGCCTGCACCTCACAGACAGGAGAACCACAGCTCAGAAATCCTGGGACTTGGCTGGTGATAGTGTCCCCAGGATTTGCTGGTGGCTCTCCTCTCATCTCCTGGGCTAAGGAAGTACACACAAATGTAGGTGTCCCCCCAAAACCTGCAAGAATCGGATTCTGTGCTCGCCCAGGAAGCTCAAAGCCACAGCTTTTGAGTGTGTGTGCTACGCCAAGCCTCCACGGTAGCCTCCCAGGCCCTCTGGCACCCAGAGGCATAACCAAAAGGGCAAAGGGAGGAGCTGCATGAGACTGCAACTTGTAGTAGGGGTGGGGGTATTTGTGTGAGTGCCAAAGTCCAAAAAAAAAAAAAAAAAAGACTGTCAAATCGATCGATGGACTCAGCACAAAGTTCACACTGGATTTCTGTCTGGGATTGGAGATCATCGGCCCCAACCTCTGGTGTCAACCCTTGCTCCGGGTGCTCCGATCCCTTCCCCCTCCCCTTGCCAATGCCAGCTTGGCAGGGGCAGGAAGTGGGAGCCTGGTGGCCCTGGCATTCCCAGCACCCAGCTCTGGCCGGACAGGCCTCTGGTGACCTCACTTCCACCTAACCAGTTGATCCCCTCGGGCTTCGCCTTCCACCTTAATGCTGAACTGTGCGGTCTCTCTGTCCAGGGAGGATCCTCCTGGCCCCACGGACACTCCCACCACACACTGCCACCAGGGAGAGCTGGTGCAAGCTGAAACGACCCTAGGAGGCTCAGGCCCTGCCCTCCAGTGTGCATCCGAAGCTTCCCCACTCCTCTCTGGGGACAGGAGGCTGAGCACAACTCCTGTTTTGCCAGCTGCCCCTCCTGCAGCTGATCCAAACTGGGATCCCATGGGCAAACACCAAACATGGGCAAAAAGCAACCAGCCTGCTGGCTGTGTGGGCACCAGAGTGAGTGTGGCAAGGCCAGGGCAAGACCACCAGCTCGCCATGTGCCTCAGGAGCTCTCTCCCCTCCCCTCAGCCATCTTTCCCTTCTTCCAAGGTCTTCCCCCTCCCCTCCCTGATACAGGCGCTTACTTCTCACATTCCTGAGAGTCGTAAATCCTCCTGGGTGGCAGAACCACCACTCAGAGATGCCTTGGCTCCTCCTCCCCCCAGGCACCCCCACACAGCCCTGAGACGGTGGGGCTTTCTCTCCCTTGGAAGTTACACCGGACTCCGGGAGGATGAAGCCCAGCAGGGCTGAAGCTGATGGCACACACCGACGGGCTGCGGGAGGGCCTCCTCGCGCCGGGGCTCCGCAAAGGAGGAGGAAGGCTATTCCCCTAGCTTTTGAAGTAGGGGTAGTGGACGAAGCTGGCACCTCTGGGGCGGAGATTCCTTCCTCCTGAGCCCATCTGCAGACTGGGGTGAAAGAGGAGAGGGCGCCAGGGAGGGGCAGGATTGGGGGATTACGAGCAGACACACTCACAGACCTGAGGGAAGGGCGACTGGGTGCCCCTGCGCCGCCCTCTCAAAGGCCAGGGAACAAGAGGTGCAGGTGGCAAAGGCGCTCAGGCTCCCAGCACAGCCAGGGAAGGAGAGGAGGTCGCGGGACGCAGCCCCAGGCCTGCCTAGGATCTAGCGCGGCGCCTGGTCGGCGGGCGGAAGCGGTCTCCCTCCCGCAGCTAGAGTTTCAGAAAGACGACGGCGGGCGCGGGGCTGGACGGCCGGGGCGCCTGGGTCCCTCCCGATCCCCCTCCGACCCCATTCCAGCCGGCGCCGCCCAGGCCCGGCTTACCTGCTCCGGGTGGCTCTTATTGGCCTCGCTAGGCTCATTTTCGTTGCCAGCCTCCTGCGCCTCGGCGGCGGCCGGCGACTCGGCCTGCCCCGGCGCTTCCTGGGTGCGCAGCAGCTCCTCGCGGACCTGGACGCCGAGCTTCTGCAGCTGCTCGTCCGTCTCGGGGTCGACCACCAGCAGGCGCACGGCATTGAGCGCGGCGCGGATGCGGCTCACCACCTGCTGGTGGGTCTCCTTCTCCACGTTCTCGCCGTTCACCTCCACCAGCCGGTCCCCGGCCAGCAGCCCCGCCTTCTCGGCCGGCGAGCCGGGCTCCACCAGCCGGATGTACTGGCCCACCTTGCCCTTCTCGCCGTGCAGGTGGAAGCCGTAGCCGTTCGGACCCTTCTCCAGGCAGCAGAGCCGGGGCAGGGGCGCCCCGGCCGCCGCGTCCGCGCTCATCTCGCCCTGCGACGGCTCAGCTGCGCCACTCGGGGTTCCGTTGGGGACGGGACGGCTCAGTCCTTCTTCCCGCCCAGAGAACTGGGAGCGCGGCAGGTAAGCCCAGCGCTGCGGGACGGGCGAAGCGAGCAGGTGTCCCGGGAACCGCCGGCCGCCGCGAGCCTTGAGGAGAAAAGAGAGGAGCGCGGACCAATCCCCACCCCGCGCGGCGTCTGAGCTTTCCAGAGCCCGCCCAGGCTCCTTACCCCGGGGGCGGGGCCACGCAGAGGGTGTGGAACTCCGCGAGCCAATCGGGGGCCGCAGGCCGGGGCGCTGCGGCCGGGTGAACGGCGCCGGCCAATGGAAACGCGCGGGGCGGGGCCTGTGCTCGGCGCGGAGCCCAGTGGCGGGCGAAGACAGAGCGCTCAGGAAGTGGAAGTGTTTGTTGCCGAGCGGCCGGTGCTGGGGCGGCAGGGGCGGGGCCCGCTCAGTTCTCGGTTCTGGGCGGTGGGGCTCGCCGGCTCCGGCCTGGTTTCCCCTACTAGTGGCGGAGAGTGAGGAGAGGCCCTCGGATAAAGGACCCTAACTTTTTTTTCTTGTTTTTTTTTTTTTGAGACGGAGTCTTGCTCTGTCGCCAGGCTGGAGTGAAGTCGCGCGATCTCGGCTCGCTGCAACCTCCGCCTCCTGGATTCAAGCAATTCTCCTGCCTCAGCCTCCCGAGTAGCTGGGATTACAGGCGCCTGCCACCATGCCCGGCTATTTTTTTGTATTTTTAGTAGAGACGGGGTTTCCACGTGTTGGCCAGGCTGGTTTCAAACTCCTCACCTCAGGTGATCCGCCCACCTCGGCCTCCCAAAGTGCTGGGATTACCGGTGTGAGCCACTGCACTGGCCAACGTTTTAACAGCCTTTAGCCAAAGCATGGGTGCAGCTCCGCTTAAGGGGGAGCGGCTGTTGCCGGGGCAACCGCTCCCGCGGGGCAGCGAGGACCAGGCAGTCTTGAGAATTAAGACTGAGGGCCTCCTCGGACCCTACAGAGTTGTTTGAATAACATTTTTCCGTTTGTGGGAACCCTAACCCTAATCCAGTGGGAACCCTAACCCTAACCCTAATCCACTTTGCACTGTCCCAGGACTCGCATACAGGAGTGCAGGTTCTGATCCCTGCTTGGGAAGGTGCAGAGGTGCGGGCTCGGTGGAGAGCCTGGGACCTCGAGGGGCAACTCACTGAAGACAGGACACCTAGGGCAACGGCGTGGGCTTTGGTGTCAGCGTTTGGCTAGGGAGGTGGGATGGAGAGAGGCAGAACAGACTCAGGTAATCAACCTCTGGGTACACTCCACAGGGAACAGAGCCTTGGTTTTTTTTTTTCAACAGAGAAAGAAAAATGATTAGGACTGTAAGATTAGCCTTCTAGCTCCCTCTTGCCAAAGAGAGGCTGGTCACAGAGGTAGGGGGACAGTTTGTTAAGGGGGAGCTGACCCTCAGGACAGACACTGAGGAAGGAGTATGGAATGATTTTGGCAGTGAATGACAATTCCATTAACTGGACACCCCTCCCACACTCACTTCAAAGAAACAGTGGACAGGATGTGCTTTCCAAAATACTGCAATTTAATTCTGAAAAACTCAAATGCAAGAGGCCCAGAGCTGTCTAGGTGATTGGATCTCCTGCAACCTGTCTTGGGCCCCAGAAGAGACTGGCAATGTCAGGCTCCTCCCTGCTGTGCCTGGGAAAGGCCACGGAGAACTTCCTTATCGGGCCCAAACTGGAGCCGCTGACTGCTCAGAGCAAGATTTCTGCCTTGAAAGCAAATGCAGTAGCCTCAGAAATGTGCAGCACATGCTTCTTCCTCCCTGTCTCCCCCTCCCCAGGCCTACAGAGCTGCAGAAAAGGTGCCTGTAGGTCATGACCTCGTGTCTCCTGTCCACTTCCAATGGCAGGGGTCAAAGCTTTGGGAGACATGTGACCAAGGAGGCCACAGGAACTCCTTGCTACCTCTCTCTCTACCCCAGACGTACCCACATGGACTTGTTTTACACATACTGCATTGGTTTAATTCGTTCATGGGTGACCTCCCACCCCCTAACCTGACTCAGTAGGAGGGGAGGTAAAGCGGTTTAGGCCCTGGTATCTGTTTGAGAAGTTAAAAAAAAGGTGGCCAGGTATGGTGGCTCACGCCTGTAATCCTAGTACTTTGGGAGGCTGAGGTGGGCGGATTGCCTGAGCTCAGGAGTTTGAGACCAGCCTGGGCAACACGGTGAAACCCCATCTCTACTAAAATACAAAAAATTAGCCAGGTGTGGTGGCATGTGCCTGTAGTCCCAGCTACTTGGGAGACTGAGGCAGGAAAATCACTTGAACCCGGGAGCTGAGATGGCGCCACTGCACTCCAGCCTGGGCAGCAGAATGAGACAAGTCTCCAAAAAAAAAAAAAAAAAAAAGGCATGGGTGGTCAGGGAGGAGGCAGAGCTTGGGTTTAAAGGGATGAATGTCAGTGGGGTTTGCTGAGTCTCATCTCCCACCAGCTCCAGGAGCCAGGGATTCCTCTTTGTTCACAACACATTCCAAACCTAGGAAAGGGATTTCTCCTTATCTGGCTCTTAACTCAGGAAAGCTAAACATTTCGGCTGTTTGAAGAAATCGCCTGTGGAGCTGCATGCCTGCCAAAGGATTGGGATAAGAAGAAACATCTAGGCTGGGCGTGGTGGCTCCTGCCTGTAATCCCACCCTAGGCTGGCAGGTCCCTTGAGCTCAGGAGTTCAAGACTAGCCTAAGCAACATGGCAAAACCCTGTGTCTACAAAAAATACAAAAATCAGCCAGGCGTTGTGGTGCACACCAGTAATCCCAGCTACTTGGGAGGCTGAGATGGAAGGATCGCTTGAGCTCCAGGGGACAGAGGTTGCAGTGGGCAGAGATTGCACCACTGCACCCCAGCCTTGGTGACAGAGCAAGACTCCATCTCAAAAAAATAAAAAGCAGAAAGTCTTTTCCTAGTTCTGACCTGAGGTTTTTAGGGGCACAGGCAGAAAGGTAGCTAAGCCAGGGGTTCAGCGGAGAGGGGCTTCCCCAGGATCTGAGGTCCAGAGAACAGGAGCCTGGAACCAGTATTTCCAGGTACCCCAATGTGCTTGTGTGCTGGAGAAAGGGGGCACGCCTCCAGGGGGGTGTTAGTAAGGCCAGAGGTCGCCAGCCAGACCCTAGTCTCTGCTCTTTGGCTTCCCCCTCCTATCTCCCGTATCTCTTAACGTCTCTGAGGCTTTGGTCTCCCTCACAGCACAAAGGCTCACGTATTTGGGGGATGGGGCACAGATAAGCTCCTGGAGAGCAGGAGCCAGTGAAGGCTGCGGTCAGCTCAGCCTCTCCCCAGCTGAACTGAGGGTGAGGTGGAGTCATCACCTGCCCTCACCCCCAAAGTGCATCTGTGTCCCCTGGGGCGGAGCTGGGGACGTAACATCACCACCTTTGTTATGTCTAGGAGGGAGGCCCAGCCCCACAAGTCCTAGAAAGCAAAAGGGGCACCAGGTCCCAGCCTTGGTTTTCTGGGCATCCAGGTGGTTTTTTTTGGTACTAAATTATGTACTATTAAAATAAAAGCTAAGTGTTTTACCCTCCCCGTGGATGGGGAGACCGCAGGAACTCAAGCAGGAGCTGGAGTACTGCTCCCTGGCAGGAACGGGCTGTGCACTGGGTCCTCCATCTTTCGCCCAATTGGCTCAGGCGCTCGGAATAAGCCAGGCCTGCGGGGATGGCTGCATCCCCTGGACCTCCGGAGCCTCCTCTCTGCCCCTTGGGATTCACACGAAGGAACAGCAGCTGGAGCGCTTCTTCTGGGACTCCACATAGTCTCGGATCTGGAAGCTGGGCTCATCCGCTGACTGCCCCGCCCGGTATTTCAGCTCCCTTGAAGAAGAGGCAATAGGCGGGGCTGGGCCCGGCTGGGTTGAGGAGCTGAGCAGCCCCCTCCCCCCTCCCCATGGTCTGGAGCAAATGGACCTCAGCCTGCAGAATGCAGGTGTGTCCAGGGGCGGGGCCCTGCTGGATTCCTGGAGGGTGCCGCCCTGCCCTACACAGTTCCCTTCCCTGCTCAGCTCTCACTTGGCGATGGCCAGAAAGGCTAACTCCACGTTCATGCCCGTCTTGGCGCTGGTCTCCAGGAAGGGAACTCCGTACTCCTGCCCGGGAGAGTGTGTCCTCAGGGCCAGCCTCAGGCTGCCCCCACCCTTCACCCTGTCCCACAGACAGCCACTTACCCTGGCCAGGGTCTCTCCGTCCTCCGAACGGATCACTCTTTCGCTGCTCATATCCGCCTGTCAAGCCCAAATGGGTCACTCTGGGGAAGAAGGCCTCCGCCCCAGCCGGACCGTATTTTGCCCCAGGCATAGGCACTGCCTGCCCTCTGCTGGTGGCTCAAGGCACTGCGGGCAGGTGAGATTGGCTTGGGGCCAGGGTTTCTGCCCAATTTGCTACCAGCTTTGGGATCTCACCTTTGGTAAAGGGTGTGGTGACCCAATCTTGGAAGGGGACAGCAGTTGGGGCTAACTCTTTGCAGTCTTAGCCCCTGACCTAGGACCCTGTTCACTCTTCTCTGTGAGGGGGCTGAGAACTGGGCATCCCTTGCTTTCTCAGGCAACAAGTTGGACTTTCCAGAGCTTTAAAGAGGGCAGGTGGGCTGGGCAGAAACCTCCAGATATGTCTGATCTCCGAGCTGCAGCCTGCAGAGTCCTTTTCAGGAAGGATGCCTAGACAACTGTTCTTGGGTGGTTATGAGGCTGGCCAGGGCTGAGGAAGTGCAGGGCTGGGCTGACCCTGCCCCGGAGCCACTCACCTTGTTGCCTAGCAGCATGATCACCACATCCCTCTGGGCATACTCATGAATCTCAGTGAGCCAGGCCTGTGGGAGAGGCATGCTGAGACTGGCATTCTCCTCCTGCCGCCCCTTCCTTCTTCTGCCCGGTTTGACTATCCCCAGTTACTGACTACCTTCAACATGATGCCCTGTGGAGTCTCTCATCTGTACCTTTGTTCTGGCCTGTCCAGGCCTGGGTGGCCTTCCTTGTGGCTCACACAATGGCTTCACCCTCCCCATTTCATGCTGTACAACTGTCAGTTCTGTGGAAGATCCAGCTGTATGGAGACCTTATCTAACAAATCAGTTGGTTGTCACCAGTGATTTCTTGGTGTGTCCTCTTGAAGATTCTAAGACCACATAAGGGTTTCAGTGATCAAAAGTACTGTGATCGATTAGTGATGTCTGCCACAAGCATGGGGTTGGAGGTGGCAGTATGAGTGCCGTGGATTTTCCATCCTTTTTCTATATAGATGTTTTATTCTCCTAGTTTGCTTGTCAGCAAACTGTCCTTGAGGTCAGGGAATTCATGAATCCTATACAGTGTTGTGCACCGAATTGGTGCTCGAATTTATCAAATTTTTGTCTCTATAATAGTTTGGTTGTGAGGACATAGCCACTCACTCTGCCTGACTGAGTCACTTTCTTGCAACTTGCCCTGGATGTATGTGTGGACTTTTCTGGTTGGGTTTTTCCCCTTGGTCTCTGTGGATAATTATCCAGGGTGGAGTGGGGGCCGTTCTGAACACTTTGTCACGAAACACTTTCATGAATCAGAATGAGGGCTATGCAAGTGGCACAAGGTCACAGCCGCCTGCTTGGCTTTCATGCCCACATGGCCATCAAATATAAAGCAGCAGATATGACTTCTGAGTCACAAGCAGGTGTTTTTCAGAAGGCAGCAGGATTCCACGCTCCACCCCCATTCCACAGGGCCGGAATCAGCCTCAGCCTGCGTAGACCTTGCTGTGGCTGCTTATGGGTGGGAGTCTGGGGAAGGGAGGACCTACCCTGATGTTGTCAAAAGAAGCCTTGTTGGTGATGTCATACAGCAGAAGCAAGGCTGGAGGGGGAGAGGATCACAGAGGGGACTTAGGCAGCAGCACGGGTGCTACCAAGGGGCTGGGGTAGGGGATGGAGGGTGCAAGGGACTTACCCTGAGCATCTCTGTAATAAGCATGGGTGACGCTTCGGAACCGTTCCTGCCCAGCGGTGTCCCAGATCTGGGAAGAGATGGAGAAATGGTTAGAAGGAGGCAGGGTGCAAGGACTGTCCTGGGTGGAGGGGGCCTGCTTTGTGGTATGGGATGTCTGTGGGAAGGTGGGGCTGTTTCCTTCTTTAGGTTCTCATGAGCTCCTGAGCATCCGATGACCTAGAGAGTAGCAGTTATTGAGTTCTCAAGCTCATTCGGAATCATCTCCTCTCCGCCAGCCCAGGGATTGGGGATGTCCCACCTCCTAAGAGCAGACAAAGCCTAGGCAGCTGGGGAGGAGACGGATGGAGGCTAAACTTGACTGAAGGCATTTTGAGTTGCCTTTCTTAGATGAGAGGGTGCCTGGGAACCGCTTTTTCTGCAGACATCAAACAAACAAAACCCATTTCCTCTCCTGGGCCCCACAGGAAATTACCCCAGGCAGAGGGCAGGGCTGCAGGCCTCCTGTGGTTCAGGGTGAGAAGCAAGGGCAGATCCTCCACCGTCCCTCCCTAACCCCTGCCTCTGGTCTCACCTGCAGCTTCACCCTCATGCCATCCACGGTCACCACCTTGTTCTGAAAGAGAAAAAGGCAGAGGCTGGGAGGGCAGGAGTCGGGTGGCTCTTCAGCTCTGCAGACAACCTGTCCTTGGTCCCTCTCCAGGGCTAGAGTGGGTGCAGCGAGCCCCAGAACCATCTCCAGCCGGATCATATCATCAGGGTAGCTGGAACCCTGTCTGACACCTCCACTGTGGAGTCCTCTCTTCTGGGGACTGTGTCTGCCCTTCACATAACAGCAGGGCAAGAGGAGCCTGAGAAGCTTCCTGGCTCTCTCCAGGGATCAGGCAGCCCAGGGCTGGAGGCCTGGGTGCTGCTGGAGGCCCTGCCCTTTTTTTCACTTTGGTCTCCCTCTCCTGGAGCCTGGCCTGGGACTGTGACTGAGCCCCTGCAGATGGGGTGCTTGCCTGCATCCTGGGGACCCGAGGCTACATCTGCAGCGGCATCTTTCCTCTAGCTGCCCACTAATTCTCTAGTGAAGGAAGCGTTTGCCTTCTGCCTGCTTGAAGCTGTAGAGCGCCACCTGCCAGGGTAAGATCTTTTCTCTATTGGATGCTTTGGGTGTGTAGCACTCAGCATCTCTGACGAGGATTTGTAAGATGGAGTCATCAAGGTGAGAGGGAGGGTCCCTGGTAAAAAAGGGTAGCCCCCCCGGGCCCCCCACCCTTTTTTTTTTTTTTTTTGGAGATGGGGTCTCACTCTGTCACCCAGGCTGGAGTGCAGTGGTGCGATCTTGGCTCACTGCAACCTCCACCTCCCGGGTTCAAGCAATTCCCTGCCTCAGCCGCCCGAGTAGCTGAGATTACAGATGGCTGCCACCATGCCCGGCTAATGTTTATATTTTTAGTAGAGACGGGGTTTCAGTGTCTTGGCCAGGCTAGCCTTGAACTTCTGACCTCTTGATCCACCCACCTCAGCCTCCCAAAGTGCTGGGATTACAGGCTTGAACCACCGCACCTGGTGTTTTTTTTTTTTTTTTGTTTTTATTTTTTTTTTTTTTTTTTACTAGTTTTACTTTTACTGGTTTGAACTAGGGTTACAGGTGCACGCCACCATGCCTGGAATTTTTTTTTTTTTTTTGTATTTTCAGTAGAGACAGTGTTTAACTATGTTGACCAGGCTGGTCTTGAACTCCTGACCTCAGGTGATCCTCCTGCCTTGGCCTCCTGAAGTGCTGGGATTACAAGTGTGAACCACTGCACTGGGCCAAGCCCAGTTACTAAACCCCAGAGCAGGGCTGTGCTTCCCAGGAACTCCAGAAAGACTGCTTGACTTTTGAGGTCTTGCCAAAGGGGTGCAGATAGGAGGGCAAGGAGCAGGGGCTCTGAGGGCCAAGACATTCTGCTTATGCCGTGTGTGTGGCTGCCCTGCTTGGGAGAAGTCTCCCAGGAATGGAGGTGGACATGAAGTCTCAGTCTTGTTTTCTTGCATCCTGTAGTTGGGCAAGAAGCCAACCCTGCCCAGTCTACTTTGATCTGGCCACTTCTGTGGTCCTGGGGGAGTGGGTTGTGTGCCCTCCAGCCCTGAGCCTCGGGAGTCCCTGGGAGCCAGGGTGAGCAATGGGAGGGCAACCCCCTGTGCCTGAGCCACAGCCCTGGCTTGCTGCTGGAAGCAGGTGCCTGCAGCCACCTCACCCTGAAGTCTATGCCGACAGTGGCTATGAAGGCTCCGGACAGGAAGGCCCCATCTTTGAACTGGATCAGGAAACACGTTTTGCCGACGCCTGAGTCTCCCAGAAGCATCACCTAGGAGGTGGGGGCAGAGGCAGTTAATAGGGAGTCAGAGGGAGCTTCCGGGATTCCAGGAGGGACACATGGAGAGGATCAGAGAAGTGGGTGCTGGCACGGATGCTGACCGCACCAAGGGGCACTTGCTTCCAGAAAGCCTGCCGCCGCCCTCACCCTGCTTCTCCTCTCCAAGCTCCTTGGCTCAGCCTCCTAGGCTCTCCCTCTGACCCTCCTGCCCTCATTCAAGTTCCTGGAAGCCTGAGTTGAGACCTCACCATGAATAGGTCCCCAAGTGTGCTTGGTGGCTCCAGAGAAACACCACATTTGCACAGTCTAGATGCTGGCCACATTTGCCCATAGCCACATCATGCAGAGATTCCGCCCCTCTGTGTACTCATGTCATCCCTTGTCCATTCCTGAATACACGCATGGGCTGGGCTACACTGATAGGAAAGGAAGTGTCAATATCTTGGACAAGGATTCCCACCCAAGGGAGTCTATCAAGATCTGTTGGGGGTGGGCATGGTCATTTGCATATTCTGTAACGACTATTTTTTGGGGTTTTTTTTTTTGGGGGGGGTTGCAACATTTATTTGGAAGTTTCTAATGACATTTTATGTTTATTAAAAGGTTGCATAAGGCCGGGTGCGGTGGCTCTTGTCTGTAATTCTAGCACTTTGGAGGCTAAGATGGGCGGATTACCTGAGCTCAGGAGTTTAGACCAGCCTGGCCAACATGGCGAAACCCTGTCTCTATTAAAAATACAAAAAACTAGCTGGAAGTGGTGGTGCATGTCTGTAACCTCACTTACTTGGGAGGCTGAGGCAGGAGAATAGCTTGAACCCAGGAAGCAGAAGTTGTAGTGAGCCGAAATTGCACCACTGCACTCCAGCCTGGGTAACTGGGTGAGACTCTGTCTCAAAAAAAAAAAAAAAAAAAAAGTGCTGGGCACAGTGGCTCACGTCTATAATCCAGCACTTTTGGAGGCTGAGGTGGGCGGATCCCCTGAGGTCAGGAGTTCTAGACCAGCCTGACCAATATGATGAAACCCCATCTTTACTAAAAATACAAAAATTAACCAGCATGGTGGCATGCTCCTGTAATCCCAGCTAGTCGGGAGGCTGAGACGGGAGAATAGCTTGCAATCGGGAGGCGGAGGTTGCAGTGAGCCGAGATCACGCCATTGCACTCCAGCCTGGGCAACAGGAGGAAAATTCCATCTCAAAAAGAAAAAAACTGCATGAATTAGGGAAAGTTAAAATTTATACTAAAGTGGGGAGATGTATAGTCAGAAGTTCTTTCAGCAGAAACCTTCCACGTGGGACGCATGGCTGCAGATCGGCATCCTGGGGTTGCTGTGGGTAGCAGGGGCAGAAGTGCCAGGGAGGGAACCTATGGAGGGGTATGGCCCTCTCCATTACTGTCTGGTGAGGCTCTGCTCATCTTCTCCAGGGACACGAAGGAATGGTGGAGAAGAGCCCTTTGTCCCGTCGTTCACCAGTCTTGGAGAACAGGGGTCTAGACCCAATGCTGGATTTTCCCAACTGCTGGTTAGATGGCTTCATGGGTTGAGCGGGGACTAGGTTTGAATTATTTTTGAGGCTCTGAATTTGACTGAGGAGCCCAAAGGCATTCCTGTTGTTGGCATGGGGTACTGGGATTAGTTAACTTTGGTGGAGAGGCAGGGGCGGCTGAGCAGAAGGGGTATGAAGGATGGGTCTTGGTTTGTAAATGGCCTACTGTGTGACTTCAGGAAGATTCCTTAACCTTTCTGTGGCATGGTTTCCATAGTTGGTAGAAGGAGGAGGGATAATTTCTTTGAGGCCTTTCTAGAGTCTGGTCATGGCTAGGGCCAATCATCGTGGTGCGAACCACCCAGGGAAGAGTTGGCCAGGGGTGGGAACTGCCTGCCTGTGGCCCCCATCACCCGTCTGGTCCAAGGAGTGCCTGCCAGGCTCCGCTCAGAGGGTCCTGGGCTCAGTCCCCTGGGGCAGTTCCGGGGAGGCTGGGGACCAACTCTCCTGCCAATGTTGCTTGGCCTGGGAACAGATGGCCTGGTGGGGGATAGGAGCTCTCTGGAGCCTGCACTCCTCCCTGGCTCCTGGGTTCCAGCCCCGGAGCAGGAAGGAGGTGGGGAGGGCCACTCTTTGTGTACTTTACAGATCACAGCTGCCTTGAGCAAACGATGCCAGCTACCCACCCAGCTTGGTGATTCCACCAAACACAAACAGCTGCCTAGCCTGGCCACCTCCTAGGCAAACAACCCAGCTGGTTTGCAGGGCAACAAGGTCAGGCAGTCCCCCTCAGCCTGGGGCCTGGGCAGCAGCAGCTCCCCCTTCCCCGAGGGTGCAGGGGCCCATTTCCTGCCACAAGCCCACACAGGACGCCTATCTCAACGGCTCTGGGCAGATGACTTGCTGAGTGGCTTCCCCTGAAACACTGGGGTGGAGGCTGAGGCTTCCAGCAAGGGTGAGCCCTGGTGTTGGGGAGGAAACCGAGGCACAGAGAGAGGCAGGTCTCCTTCAAGGCCATGCAGCAGAATCCAGGATAGCCCTCATGCCACCCCTAACCCTGCAGAGAAGTGGAAGCTCTAGGCTCCTTCAGCAATTCTTTCAGAGTTTCTGGTACCTGCTCACTCTAAGGACACAGATGGAAAGGGACAGACCAGTGTCCACTGCTGCCCCCACCCGCTTCCATACAGGGCACTCCTGTAGAGGGAGCAAGCCCCAGAGAGCAGCCCAGGAGCTCTGTCAAGTGCAGGATGTGAGAGACCATCCACTGAGATCTTTCTCAGGTTGGAAGAATTCCCAGGTGGGCTGCAGGCCGGCTGGCAACCTCCTTCTGGGAGGAGGGGCTTCGGATTGAGAGAGGAAGGTGGGGAGGCAGTTCCTGGAGCGGGTGGAAAGGGAGGGGAGCAGCTGGGGGACCTCAGGCCTCAAACCTGGATGTCAGGTCTCAGCTCAGAGCTTAGCTCGGAAAATGGCATTACCGCCAGTTGCTCCGCCAGCAGGGGACGTCCTCTCCGAGTCTCCGTGAGGTCCCCATCTCCCAGGGCTTCCCGGCCTGAGCTCCCAGCGCTTCCCAACCATGAGAGTTGTGCGCTTAACCCTCACCAAGAAGCATGGGCTCCCGGGGGCTCAAATCGGCCAGAGTGTGGCAGAAGAGAACTGAGTTGGGGCCGGCGGGGGGATCACTCAGTCCTGGCGATCTTCCGCGCCCCGCCCCCACCGAACCAGCAGAGACCCCTAGGGCTTGGGACGGCCCCAGGGGCTGTGTCCTGACCCTCTCTCCCTCCCACCTCTGGGAGACCCAGATACCCGCGGGGGGAGGGCTGAGTCCAACCCAGACGCAGCCAGGAAGGGGCTTGCGCCGAGGAGGGCGGGGGTCTCACGGAGAAGGCCCACCCACCTTGCCCGTGAGGTCGTAGCTCGAACTGCAGGGCGGGGAGCGATTGGGAGCCTCGCCATCCCGGGTGGCAGTGACGCCTGCCGTGCCCGTCATGTCCCCAGACGAGAGGTGAGCAGGGCCGGCCCGCAGGCGAGCGAGAGCGCAGGAGCCGCCCCGCCCACTCCTCCCCTCCCTAGACCAGGACCCCGCAGGCTCCTCCCTCCTTCCCGCCGCCCCCTGGACGCCACCGGCTAGGAGCTGGCTGTTCCCCGAGGGCGCGCAGAGCCGCGGGGTTGGTGCCAAGGGACGGACGGCTTTCCCGAGCAACACTGGCCCGGCTCTTTGGGCTTGGGCCACATCTTCCGGTCCCCTGTGGTCTCCAGCCGCGGGCTTGGTTGCCCCCGGGGGAGCGGGCGGCGGGGACCCCGCCTGCTGCGGACTCGTTCCCGTAGCCGCTGCGCAGCGCGACAGCAGGCGGCGCCCGAGCTCCGGGCCGTGGGCGGTCCCCAGGTGGCTAGGCGGGGACCGGGGGACCCCTGGGCTGCGCCTCTGCGGATAGCGCCCAGACAGTTCCGCTTCTGCTAAGGCACCGGCCCGAGCTCATCTGAACATAGTTTTGTTAACCAACCCACAGTCGCCTTGCAGCACGAGTGAGCTGAGGTGCTTTGGGGCCTCTGGCTGGTGCGGGGACTTTGACCCTGGATCACCCTGGCCTGTTGGGCTGTACCCAGAACGTCCCACCAGGGGAGAGCGCAGCACACATCTCCCAGTGGACGGCTCCTGAAGGCGGGGCGGGCCTTCTTAACCTGTGACACTCACCCTGGCCCGGAGGAGGAGCCAAATGAATTCATGAAGTCGTGGATCATTTTGAGCAGAGCTGCCAGGATATCCCAGGCACCAGGCAGCTTCTGGTGACAGAGGGTGGGGAGTGTGTCTGGGGTTGCCAGTAGCAGAGCTCAGGGGCTCTGTGACCTGGGCCGCCCTTTCCATTACCCCCATCTCCACATTCTGTAAGCAGCTTCAGGTTACCAAGGAACAGGACGGGTGCTTTACAGAGGGACTGTTTGAGGGCTGTGTAGGGAGAGGAGAGCTGCAGAGGAGTACCGGCACCTTTTTTTTTTTTTTTTTTTTTTTTTTGACGGAGTTTCACACTGTCGCCCAGCCTGGAGTGCAGTGGTGCGATCTCGCCTCACTGTAACCTCCGCTTCTCTGGTTCAAGCGATTCTCCTGCCTCAGCCTCCTGAGTAGCAGGGATTACAGGTGCGCGGCACCACAAGCGGCTACTTTTTTTTTGTATTTTTAGTAAAGACGAGGTTTCACCATGTTGGCTAAGTTGGTCTCAGACTCCCGACCTCAGGTGATCCTCCCCTTCCTACACTCCCAAAGTGCTGGGATTACAGGCATGAGCCACTGTGCCCGGCCTGCACTTCTTAACTTAGGTGTGGAGGTGAGGAGCAGGGGCAGACGTGGCTTATGGGCCACCCTAGGCCTGTGGGGACTGACTTTGTGTACCAGCCCCCAGCTCTGTATGTTTTTGACATCAGCTGGAGCTATTTTCTGGCAGCTGGGAGAAGTGCCCTGAGTGGGGACAGAATTGATCTCGAGTAAGAAGTGTGTTACCTCTTCTGGAGGTGGGCATGCTATAACCTCAGCTGCGCATAGGGCGGGACTCAAACAGGGAGCCACCGACTGGAGAGGAGGCTGCATAGCCCGCTACAGAGCCGTGGTGTTGGTTGCTATTTGGATGCCAGAGGCTCTTGCTGCAAATAATGCCAGGTCTGCTAATGCCGTGGGCTCCCGGAGACGGAGTCTCACTTTGTCGCCTAGGTTGGAGTGCAGTGGTGGGATCTCAGCTCACTGCAACCTCTGCCTCCCAACTTCAAGCAATTCTCCTGCTTCAGCCTCTGGAGCAGCTGGGACTACAGGCACCCACCACCACACCTGGCTAATTTTTGTATTCTTAGTAGAGATAAGGTTTCACTATGCTGGTCTCGAACTGCTAAACTCAGGCGATATGCCCGCCTTGGCCTCCCAAAGTCCAAAGTGCTGGGATTACAAGCCTGAGCCACTGCACCCGACCTGGGATACAATTTTCTTTCCCTCCCTTCCTCCCTCCCTCCCTCCCTCTCTCCCTCCCTTCCTTCCTTCCTTCTTTCTTTTCTTTCGAGATGGAGCTCTGTTGCCCAGGCTGGAGTGCAATGGTACGATCTTGGCTCACTGAATGTCTGCTTCCCAGGTTCAAGCCATTCTTCCACCTCAGCCTCCCGAGTAGCTGGGTTTACAGGTGCCCACCATCATTAATGGCTAATTTTTGTAGAGACAGGGTTTCACCACATTGGCCAGGCTGGTCTTGAACTCCTGACCCCAGGTGATCCGCCCACCTTAGCCTCCCAACGTGTTGGGATTACAAGCGTGAGCCACTGTGCCTGACTTGGATGCTGGTTTTCATTGCAGGAGGTAGACAGTGGAGGAAGAATGAGAGAGGGGACGGGGGCGTGCCCCGTGCTCAACTTCTACTGTAAACCATGCTGTTATAGGTTGAATTGTGTCCCTCAGAGATAGGTTGAAGTCTGAACCGCCAGCCCCTCAGATCGTGCCCTTACTCGGAAATGTGGTCATTGCAGATATTCATTAAGATGAGGTTATACTGCCGTAGGGTGGGCCATTAATCCAGTATGACTGGTGTCATGAGAAGAGAGAGACACAGGGGAAAGATGGCCAGGTGAAGGCAGAGGCAAGATGAGCCATGCGGCTGCAAGCCAAGGAATGCCAAGGGCTCCTGGGAGCCGCCAGGGCCGCGGAAGAGGAAGGAAGGGCCCTTCCCTGGAGCCTTCAGAGGGAACGTGGCCTTGCCGGTACCTTGAGTTCAGATTTCCAGCCTCCAGCTGTGGTTTGTGTTGTTGGCTCCAAGGCCCTCTGTGTCCTCTGGTGGGTTTGGAATAGAGAGGGTTGAACATCAGCGTGGGTCATCCAGAAGGAGCAGCGAAACTTCCTTGCTGCATTGCTGCATTAGTTTGAATGGAGGATTCTGATCGAGCGACAAAGTCCTTGAACACGGAGAGAGGAGCTGCGGGCTCTCCTCTGGGCAGTCCCTGTCTGGCCTGCTGGGTCTGCGGTGTGTGGGCAATGTCATACTTGGAGGGTGTGTACACTCTCCCCAGGGCCTCTGTAACGTCCTGCAGGGTGTTCAAGGGCAGCCTTGGGTGAGTCCCCCCCGGGGGGAGTGGGCCGTGGGGACCCCACCTGCTGCGGACACATTCAGGCAGGGGATGAGCAGAGTGAGGGTATTTTATTTATTTATTTTTTGAGATGGGGTCTTGCTCTGTTGCCTAGGCTGGAGTGCAATGGCGCTATCTCAGCTCACTGCAATCTCTGCCTCCCGGTTCAAGCTATTCCCCTGCCTCAGCCTCCTGAGTAGTTGGGACTGCAGGCTCATGCCACCACGCCTGGCTAATTTTTGTATTTTTAGTAGAGATGGGGTTTTGCTATGTTGGCCAGGCTGGTCTCAAACTCCTGGCCTCAAGTGATCTGCCCACCTCAATCTCCCAAACTGCTGTGATTACAGGCGTGAGCCACTGTGCCTGGCCTGAGTGAGGGTTTTGAAAGAGGAATTTTGCAGCAGTCTTAAGGCAAGACTAGGGAATTTGGGGGAAACTGAGGAGAGAGGTAATAAGGAGGACCTGAACTGTGGTGGGAGGGACTGGCTGGTGAACCCTACTGACGTCAGGGCCCCATAACCGCATCGGCAGGACCCCCACAGCCAGTTTGATAGAGGTGGTGTTGGAGAATTTAGGGAAGGTCTTGGCTGAGAGGCATCTACGCAGGACCTGGGGAGATTCCACTTCCAGAAGGCAGTGGGTCTGGTAGTTTATGGGGTGAAGGCATGCCCCAGGCAGTTACCTTGCTCACTTCTGGCTCCTCCAAAGTGGGAGACCAGGGACTCCGTCCTTCCCCTGGCACTTGGGCCGCACTCAGCCTCCTGAGTGGAGCCAGTGGGAGCTTCTGCCTCCCTTCCCATCGCGCAGGAATTCCAGGCTTCAGCCTGGCCGATGATAGGGCCCTTATCCATGCAATATCAAACCTCAGTGTGAAGGACAGATGGGTAAATAATTGTTTGGTAGCCTGGCTCTCTGGGGACCCCTAGACCGCTGCTATCTGGAGGAGACCCTGATATCCTCCAGTTCTTTGCTCAGGTGTCCCCAGACTGAGTTTCTGGCCAGGGCCTCAGGCCTCCACTCAGTGTAAACAGCCAACGGGTTTGTCCTGAGATACACCAGGATGTCGGGTGCTGGCTATGTCCAGGGGGAAAGCCCAGCCTGTCCCGTCTCAGAGCTTTGGGCTCACAGTTTGACCACACATTTTCTTTTTCCTTCAAAAGGAATCAGCCCCAATTTTCTTCCCAAGCTAGCGGCAAAATTTGGAGATCTCACCTCTGTGGTCTGTGGAATGTGAATCAGATTTTGTATGTCTGATTCAGCCACATTCACCCCACATCTTGAAGAGATGTGGTGTGCCCCTGAGGGCAGGGTGTACCCTGGCTGCTAACAGCAGACTGGGCCTGGGCTGGGGCGGGTGACGCCTGGCACCAGGTCATCCTGGTCTGCTTCATGGCAGTGTGGTTCAAGACCTCAGGGATTGCCAGGCAGCCTTGGCCTCCTGGGTCTCAGCTCTGCCCTATTCAGCACTACCAGAGCCCAGCCACTCCCAGTCGGGTGAGAGCCCTGGGCACTGGTGTTTCAGGAATGATTCCAGGCCCCAGAACACACCCGAGTCAGGTTCTCGCTTCCACTTTGCCTCCTGGAAGGTCACCAGGAAACCGTGTCCATTCTGAACCCCTGTCTTCCTGGCTGTGACCCAGTGGGCAAGCCCATTTTCTGGGTTTTCCTCTCTCTCTCTTCCCATCAGCATGGCACTGCTGCGACCCAACCCCGAGTGTGACCTCACAGGCTCTGTGCTCCGGTCCCAGAAGCTCCCAAACATCTGCGTTGTCCAAGAAGAGATGTTTGCTCTTCTCCATCTCGGGATGCTGGGATTCGGGGGTCCCAAGGGAGGGCCCTGCTCCTCCTGTCTCTCCTTGGGAGAGGAGTGGAACCCTCTTCCAAGGTCTTCCCAGGAATTTTAGGGCAGCTGCGGCCGCAGGCATGGGACAGTGCCTGGAGATGGGATGTGTGGGAGAGGAGGGATCTCTTGGTAAGGGGCTGTGGGCAGAAAAAGTCGAGGGTGCTGGGAGGGTGCTGGGAGGGCACTGGGCTTCCTTAACCAGAGCTGCCCTTTTACCATTTTACCGAGGGCTAAACACGGAACTGTAACCTTGGCCTGCCAGCTCCCTGAGACCCGTGTGTCAATCAATGCTAAGTTTGGACTGAGCTGAAAACTTTGTGGTACCTTTGTCCCTCCGGAATCTTCTTGTCCCTCCGGATTCTTCTTGCCTTGGAGGGCTGACCTAAGCGATCCCATATGAAGATTTTTTTTTGCTTTCTGGCTTCCACTTGCGTTCATCCAGTGTGGACCCCCAAAAGGAGATGGGGAGCAGTAGGACAGTGAGGAGGAACAGGGGATTGTTTTCCTGGCTGCCTCCCTGGGGGGCTCCCATGGGCTGCTTGGTCCATCCACTGAAGGTCCCACGCAGCTCCTGCCAGGCGGCTCACCCAACAGTCCCCTTTGCCCCTGGGTTCTGGTGAGGGTGGCTTCCCTTCCTGCTTGAGGCTAGAGGTGAGCGGAGTTTCTGGACTACCCAGGGGCAGTTCACCCTCCCTCCTGGCCACCCAACACCCTCGTGCACCTCGGGGAACAGTCTTCTCGTTAATCCTCCATGAATGAGCCAATGTGAGTGGTGTCCACCTGTTTCCTGCTGGCGCTCAACAGAAACACACTGGGGCCCTGAGCCCAGGTGCAGAGCCGGCAGTGCTGGCCAGTGCTTACCGTGAATCCGATGCCCACAGTAGCCGAGAAGGAGCCCGGGATGAACTTGCCCTGATCAAACTGAACCAGCAGAGACGTCTTTCCCACGCCACTGTCGCCCACCAGGATGGTCTGGAAGGGAGCAACAGAGAGAGGGGTGAGGGGCTGCAATGTGAGTCAGCCTCAGAGATGTCCCTGTGGCTACGGGAGTGGGTTTTTTCTAAGCATGCATGTGCACAACATGAACACACACAAACACACATGCACAAGACACGGACACACACATGCAGACACAGAAAAACACATGTATATATACATACACAGAACACCCATGCACATACAAATAGAAATGCACACACAGAGCACACACATGCAGGCAGACACACACAGAAACACACATGCATACAGAAATACATACACAGACACATATGTACAACACATGCACAAAAAAACATGTACACAGAGAAGCACAGAACATACAAGCACACACACAAACACATGCACACACAGAGAGGACACATATATGCACACAGACACATACACAGACACACAAAACATGTGTACACACAAAAACACACATACATGCATGCAATACACATAGAACACACACATGCACATGCACATGCACACAGAATGTGCACATGCACACAGACACACACAGAAGCACATGTACCAACATGTACACACATATACCAACACATACACACATATACAAATACAAGCACACATGCATACACACAGAAACACATTTGCACAGACATGCATACACACAGACACATGTGCACACACACATGCACACAGAAACACACATGTACACAGATATGCACAGAGACACAGATGCACATGTACACACACAGAAACAGAAACACACAGACATACATACACAGACATGCACACACAGACACACATGAATACACAGAGACATGTGTAACACAAATATATATATATACATACATATGCACATACAGACTTGGGCACATGCACACAGACAAATATACACAGGCACTGACACACAGGCACACACATTCACAGACATGCAGCATATACACAAACATGCACACATGCACAAATATACACACAAATATAAACACAAACACAGCCACAGACATGCACATACATACATGCAAACACATACACATGCACACAGACACACAGACACTCACACATACACCCAGACACACAAACACATTAAAGTCTCGATTTTCCACTGAAGTCACTGAAGAGGCATGAAGGCACAGAGGAGATCTCCCCCCAACCCAAGTTTATGAGCATCTGAAGTGACCATGAGAATGTGTCTTTAGGGTTCCTACCACAGGGGCATAAATGACGGAGGGTCCCCACTGCCATGCTCTAAAATCCATCATTGTTGTATTTGCACCGAAGTCATGCTTCCTACGGGCAATTACCAGCCAAATGCAGAGCAAGGCAGGGACACTGAGACAGCCTTGTGCCTGGGAGACACAGGACCCCTCTAATAGTTGAGTTTGCTCAAGGACTCCCTCATGGCCTTGCACGACCCTCCAGAGACTCCACGGTGGTCTAGGATACTTTCACACAACCTTTCTGACCTCTCTCCTTCACGGGGGATCCAACCTGCATCATGGTGTGAAGGCTCCCCCGGCCTCCCTGGCATCTACTCTGTTTTTCTCATAGGCATTTCCTCCAGTAAAACTCTTGCACATTTAATTTCTTTCTTTTTTTTTTTTTTTTTGAGATGCACTTTTGCTCTATCATCCAGGCTGGAATGCAATGGCTTGATCTCAGCTCACTGCAACCTCCGCCTCCCAGGTTAAGCGATTCTCCTGCCTCAGCCTCCTGAGTAGCTGGGATTATAGGTGCACACCACCACACTTGGCTAATTTTTGTATTTTTAGTAGAGATGGGGTTTCACCATGTTGGTCAGGTTGGTCTCGAACTCCTGATCTTGTGATCTGCCCACCTTGGCCTTCCAAAGTGCTGGGATTACAGGTGTGAGCCACCGTGCCTGGCTTAATTCCTTTCTAACTCTCCTCTTTGGAAGACCAGGACTAACACGATGTCCATAGATTTCCTGCATGGGAGAATCCCAAATAAACAGTCTATAGAAGAAAACAAAATCAGATGGCTGGTATGTGTCTTTCACACTTGGCCTTAGAGCAAGGAGCAGACAACTTTTCAAAGAAAAGCAGATCCTGGGAAAGAGGGGGAAGGCATCTTCCTCTGGGAGGTCTGAACTGGGAGGAAGTAGGGGCAATAATTAGCTTGGAAGTTCAGGCGAAAGGTTTGAAAGAAAATCATAAACAGCTGAGAAGAATGCTACATGCACCCAGAGGCTGGTACCCTCAATGAATGGATGAATGAATGGGTGAGTGGATAAATGCCTTAGTTTCTTTTCTTTTCTTTTTTTTTTTTTTTGAGATGGAATCTCACTCTGTCGCCCAGGCTGGAGTGCAGTGGTGCTATCTCGGCTCACTGCAAACTCCACCTCCCAGGTTCAAGCAATTCTTCTGCCTCAGCCTCCTGAGTAGCTGGGACTGCAGACACCCACCACGACACCAAGCTAATTTTGTATTTTTAGTAGAGATGGAGTTTCACCATATTGGCCAGGCTGGTCTCGAACTCCTGACCTTGTGATCTGCCTGCCTCAGCCTCCCTAAGTGCTGGGATTACAAGTGTGAGCTACCACGCCCAGCCAATGCCTTAGTTTCAAAGTGGACAGTGGACTCTTCCCAAAGACAAGAATTAAAGGCTGTTTAAAAGGACTAGGAGATGCAGACTTTAGCTGGACTTGTAAAAACATAAAGACATAAAAACAACAAAACCATAAAAGCATAGAGATTGACTGGCCTCCTTGGGTCAGGCCCAGTGACTGTTAAACTCTGACAATGGCATGGAAGGGAATCCGTATCAGTGTCTGCTGACCATGAGGTTGTCCATGGTGTTGACTTTGGATGTCCCCTGACTGTGCCCCCACCCACCCCCTGAACCTCTCCAGCTTTTATTTCCTCCTGGGTTAGAGAACTCATCTGTTTGTTATTTGCAGTGGTTTTAATAATTGACATCTAGAATCTACCTTCCTCAGGCTTTAAGAAGTGCTTTCTAGAGAAAATATTGCAAAATGCGAGGGGTAGTCCATTCACGTTCCCCTCATTCACATCCTAAAGAACATGACAGATTCTAATTCTTTTCGCTTTCATCTTTTCCCTTTCCAGGGTGACGAGTTTCCATCAGTTTTCATCATAGGAAACAGTCCTGTCTTCTTGGGACCTTTTCTGGCTCAGTGGGGTGCAGGGGTGCACACAGGGTTCGGCGTTTCAGATTCAGCTGAGCCTTGGCTTGGGGCGGGGCAGGATGATCCTCTCACATTGGTCACGGTCTTTTTTATCAGCTTCAGAAATCTATTGACAATGGCTGGGAATGGTGGTTCATGCCTGTAATTCCTGCAATTTGGGAGGCCAAGACGGGCAGATCACCTGAGGTTGGGAGTTCAGGCCAGCCTGGCCAACATGGTGAAACGCCATCTCTATTAAAAATACGAAAATTAGCCGGGTGTGGTGGTGGGCACCTGTAATCCTAGCTACTCGGGAGGCTGAGGCAGGAGAATCACTTGAACCCAGGAGGCGGAGGTTGCGATGAGCCAATATCGTGCCACAGCACTCCAGCCTGGGTAACAGAGCGAAACTCTGTCTCCAAAATAAAAAAAAAGAAAGAAAGAAATCCATTGGCAATGACTCTAAGAGCTTTTTACCTAGGCCATCATGGATTGCTCAGCACTGATCTATTTACAAGCATTGTTGAATTATCTCTTCCTAAGCCTAGGACCTCGCTTAGGCCTGCTCCTCCTCTGCTTGTGCCCCTCTCCATGAAGCAATGTGTCCACAAGGCCAAAGGCTCCTGTTCCTTCTGTAGACTGACTGCACTTTGCCCCAAGGTCGCTGTTACCGTTGCGCCCCTAGGTCTGTGGTGTGGCCAAGGGGTGAATGTTGGCAGGGCTGTGGACAGAGTGATGTGGAGCCTCAGGCATTCTTCTGAGAGCCTTTGGAATTGGGGTGTGCAAGGGTGGGAGGAGAAGGAGAGGAGCTTGTGGGCGGGGGGCTGGAGACAGGAGGTTGGCTGTCCCCAGGCTGCTACATTTTAGGGTGGAACTTCTGAGAATCCCACATGCTAACCTGGCTTCCAGGTTGGTAAGACGGTGTTTTGTTCAGGAGGGAAGATGAGACACACTTGATTTGATAGCTTTTTGAGCTTGCTTTAGAATGTTAAGATATTAAGACACATGGTATGTGGGTTTCCATTTGAGGCCCTGGCCTCCACATGTTAGGGATGGAGCTGCCTAAATTCATTATTTCAGATATGTGAAAGGAAAGTATCTCAGGTCCCTAAAATCAATAAGGAGAACTCAAGATGGAAATTGCTTAGGACAAACCTGCCTCCCATTCTTTTCAAAGTCACCCCTTTGCTCACTGAGATAGATGTGTAACTTCTTTTTTTTTTTTTTTTTTTTTTTTGAGACGGAGTCTTGCTCTGTTGCCAGGCTGGAGTGTAGTGGTGCAATCTTGGCTTACTGCCACCTCTGTCTCCCCGGTTCAAGCGATTCCCCTGCCTCAGCCTCCTGAGTAGCTAGGACTAGAGGCTCATGCTACCATGCCTGGCTAATTTTTTTCATTTTAGTAGAGACGGGGTTTCACCATGTCCAGGATGGTCTCGATCTCCTGACCTTGTGATCTACCTGCCTCGGCCTCCCAAAGTGCTAGGATTACAGGCATGAGCCATGACGCCCGGCCGATAGAGAAATATCTGATTACCTCCTTTGGAAAGGCTCATCAGAAATTCAAAAGAATGCTCCTCCCTGCTTCTAGTCTTCTGCCTTTGCTTTGAGTTGTCCTGCCTTTCCAGAACGAACTAATGTACTCGATGTCTCCTATCTCCCTCAAATGTATAAAGCCTAGCAGTGCCCTGACCTCCTTGGGTGCACATTGTCAGGATTTCCTGAGGCTGTGTCATGGGCACATCCTCAACCCTGGCAAAATAAACCTTCTAAATTAACTGAGACTTGTCTCAGATTTTTTGGTTTCACAGATACATAGTGGAGCTTCTCTCGCCACTCAACAGCTGCTGAAAATTCCTTAAGTTTCTCCAGATTCGTTCCCAATTTCACTTCTTGGAGAAGCTGAATGCCAACTTTGGGCCCAGATTTTTCACCATGGCTTCCCTCTTTGTGCTTCTCTTACCATTTATGGAAATGTTAATTAATTGTGTTTCAGACAGAAACCTCTGGGTCAACTTTGCCATTATTTGGACAAGCATCTTTGTTCTCTCCGCTTGAGTCATTTTTTTAATGTCTGTATTTGTGCCTCATTCACTTCCAATGGAGAAAGGTGGTTTCAAACAAACCCACAAGTACCAGAAGACAGTTCAAGGGAGTGCCTGAGAAAACATACAAAGAATAGTGGTGTGTGTGTGTGTGTGTGTGTGTGTTTGTGTGTGTGTAGGGGTGGAGTGGGTTGGAACAAATCTTCCACCCCAGAGTGAGGTTACTGCGTGTGAGCATGGTGTTTGGTTATAGGTTTGCTGATAGTCAAGACAAAGTGGAAAGCCGGGTGGGGTGTATGGTACTTGTCTGATGTTGCATGCCTGAGTCCTTTCCATTGGGTATTTTCTCCTGGTATACACTGCTATAAGGAATTTGTTAAGCGGATCTTACTGCAAGGGGCTCTGAATAACAAAATGGGCAATTGCAATTTTGAGGAAGATGCAAAGCTTTTTCCTTTTTTTTTTTTTTCTTTTTTTTGAGACAGAGTCTCGCTCTGTTGCCCAGGCTGGAGCGCAATGGTGTGATCTTTACTCACTGCAACCTCCACCTCCCGGGTTCAAGTGATTCTTCTGCCTCAGCCTCCTGAGTAGTTGGGATTACAGGCACCCACCACCACGCCCGGCTAATTTTTGTATATTTAGTAGAGACAGGGTTTTGCCATGTTGGTCAGGCTGGTCTTGAATTCCTGACCTTGTGATCCGCCCTCCTCAGCCTCCCAAAGTGCTGGGATTACAGGCGTAAGCCACTGCACCCATCCTGCAAAGCTTTTTCTAAAGCTGTTGTATTGACCATTGATAAAAGCAGGACATAACATAAATCATACTTTATCTGGCCTCTTGATGGGAGCTGGGCGAATGCTGTCTCCGTACACTATTGCTGCTTTTCTGTGACTTTATTATTCAGGGACGGCTTTTAGAAAGCCTGACGAATGGGGTGGTGACTATGGCTCCTAAAGTGCATCTGAGTGACCTTCTTAACAAGACAGGAAACTCAGGTGCCGTAAAGAAAAAGATCGATAGGTTTGCTGCAATAAAAATATTTTGGTTGACAGACGATTCCAGAAATGAAGTCGAATGAGAAACGGTAAAGGGAAGATATTTTCAAGATATATGACAGAGGGTAATATCCCTCATAATAAGGAGAGCTCTCAGAAGAAAACTTCAATAGAAAAGAGAACAAAGGATGTGAATAGGTCGATATATTTTTTGTGTACATATAGTTAGTTTTATGTGTCAGCTTGGCTGGGCTATAGTACTACTTATTCAGCTCAGCACTAATCTGGATGTTGCTGTGAAGATACTTTGTTGATGTGGTTAACATCTTCAAGCAGAGGACGTTAAGTCTTCAGTAATCTGGGTGGGTGTCCCCTGATTAATTGAAAGATTTTTTTGTGTGTTTTTTTTAAATTGCATTTTAGGTTTTGGGGTACAAATCACACTGCCATGTGTGTACCTATGCAACAATCATGCATGTTCTTCACATAATTGAAAGATTTTAAGAGTAAAACTGAGGTTTCCCTCGGGAAGCAGAAATTCTGCCTTGTGTTTGTAGTATCAACTTTTACCTGAGAATTTGCAACTTTTAGGGCATCCCTACAGATTTTGGACTTGCCAGCCCCCACAGTCACGCAAGCCAATTTCTTGGACAAATCTCTCTCTCTCTCTCTCTCTCTCTCTATCCTACTGTTTCTGTTTCTCTAGAGAATTCTAATGAAGACAATGACAATATAATGTATAGTGGCTTGATAAAAGTTTGGTAATTGTCAGTATTGGCTTAGATTTGGGAAAACAGGCACTCATACGTACACTATTGGTGGGAGTATACATTGAGCAACCATTTTGGAGAGCAAGTGACAAGGTTTCAAGTGCAAAGTCCTTTGACTCAGTAACTCTATGGCTTTCCTTGCAAAAGCAAACCAAGAGGGCCAGATGTGATGGCTCATACCTGTAATCCCAGCACTTCAGGAGGCCGAGGCAGATGATCTGAGGTTGGGAGTTTGAGACCAGCCTGGCCAACATAGGGAAACCTTATCTCTACTAAAAATACAATTAGCAAGGCGTGGTGACGTGCATCTGTAATCCCAGCTACTTGGGAGGCTGAGGCAGGAGAGTGGCTTGAACCTGGGAGGCAGAGGTTGCAGTGAGCCAAGATCTTGCCACTGTACTCCGGACTGGGCAACAGAGCAAGACTCCGTTTCAAAAAAAAAAAAAAAAAAAGAAAAAAAAAAAGAAAACTAAGATATGTGAATAAGGATGCTCACTGTAGTGTTTGCAGGAACAAATAATTCAGCAGTAGGGGCTTGTGGAGTAAACGCCAGAATATCCATACAACGTAGCATTGTGAAAACAGTAAAAGAATGAGGAAGATCTGTATGTACTGTTGATGCAAACAGTGGGCAGGGAAATACTGGGTATAAGAGGGTGAGGTCCCTGGCGAGGGCTTCACCCTCAAGCCTGCATCTGCAGCCCTAAATGAGAATATGCATTCCTGTTTTCCTGCCTGAACGTTGCGTTTTCCAAAACCATCCTGGACCACCATGCTTCCCAACCCTGTACCCATAAAAAGCCCAAGCTCCACCAGCAGGGGAGCAGAGCAATGTGGCTAAGAAGGAGAGAAGAGACAAGCAGCTGAACATTGAGAGGAGAGGAAGCAACTGAGCCTCGGAGACTACGGATAGACATGGCTTAACTTTAGATGACATGACTTCAGAGAGGAGCCCGGTTATCTCAGGCCAGGCTTCTGAAAAAGATCATCTTCTTCCCGCACCATCCCCTTTCCAGCTCCCCTTCCACTGAGAACCACTTCCACTGCTTAAGAAAATCTCTGCATTCACCAACCTTCAAGTCTGTGTAACCTGATTCTTCCCAGATGCTGGACAAGAACCTGGATACCAAGAGAGCAGGGCGTAAAAGGCTGTCACCCTGACTCTCCACTGAGCTGGTTAACACTTAACTCTGTACCAAGAGGGCAGGGTAAAAAGGCTGTCACTGTGGTTCTCTACTGAGCTGTTTAATGCTTAGCCATCTGTAGAAGGCAACTGCTAAAAGAGCAGTAATTTTGCTTTTTTTTGAGACAGAGGCTCACTCTGTTGCACAGGCTGGGGTGCAATGGCGAGATCTCGGCTCACTGCAACCTCCACCTCCCAGGTTCAAGCGATTCTTCTGCCTCAGCCTCCCAAGTAGCTGGGATTACAGGCACCCGCCACCATACCCAGCTAATTTTTTGTATTTTTAGTAAAGACAGGGTTTCACCATGTTGGCCAGGATGGTCTTAAACTCCTGACCTCAGGTGATCCACCCACCTCGGCCTCCCAAAGTGCTGAGATTACAGGTGTGAGCCACCACACCCAGCTGGTTTTTTTTTTTTTTTTTTTTTTTTTTTTTTTTTCTTAGTGGAGATGGGGTTTTGCCATATTGGCCAGGCTGGTCTTGAACTTCTGACCTCAGGTGATCCACAGCCTCCCAAAATGCTGGAATTATAGGTGTGAGCCATTGTGCCTGGCCTAAAAGAACATTAACCGTAACCCACTCCTGGATGCTGCCGCGGGGCCAGAGCCCAAAAGTGCTTGTCCTGGCCCCAGCACCCACTTGCCTGTGTGCTCCCTCCCATGAGGGGTTGAGCCCAGGGGATCTGAGCAAGTAAAGTTCGTCTCTGTTGGTGCCAAAGTGGCCGACTGGAGCCAGAGCTGGTGCACTCCAGTTCCTACCCACAAAAGGGTCAAGGGAACTCTCCCGTTTCACTCTTTGGGGGAAAGTACATTATTAAGCAAGAGAAGCAAGGGGTAGAGTGAGGTATATAGTATGATGGATAGTGTATATGTTACTTAGGTTTATGTGCTACAGTATGATAAACTTTTCTCAGGGAGGCACAGAGGCCAACAGGATTGCCTTTGAGGTTCTGGGTGGGGATGATAGGTGGGAAATGGAGAGAAGACTTTCATTTTTTATTTTATCTTTTTCTATGTTTTTTAAAAAATTATTTAAATCATTTGCTTGGTGAGGTACAGTGGCTCATGCTTGTAATCCCAGTGCTTGAGGGGGCCAAAGGCAGGAGGATCACTTAAGCCCAGGAGTTTGAGGCCAGCCTGAGAACATAGGGAGACCCTCTCTCCACAATAAATAAAATAATAAGCTGGGTGTGGTGGTGCAATCTTGGCTCACTGTAACCTCTGCCTTCTAGGCTCAAGCGATTCTTCTGCCTCAGCTTCCCAAGTATCTGGGATTACAGGCATGTACCACTATGCCTGGCTAATTTTTGTATTTTTAGTAGAGATGGGATTTTACCATGTTTGCCAGGCTGGTCTTGAACTCCTGGCCTCAAGTGATCTGCCTCCCAAAGTGCTAGGATCACAGGCGTGAGCCACCACGCCTGGCCCACACTTGTTATTTTCAATCACAAGTTGCAAATACCTATCTAGGTCCAAGGCCTGCTATGATCTGAGCAGCATCAGAGGGTGTCACCAGTGATGGTGGGGGCTGGCACAGGATAGGCAGGAGAGGCCATCGTGAAGAGCTTCGAGGGACAGCTGGAAGGGAGTGGAAGCCACCTGGCAGTCACTGCTGTGCAGAGTGGTGGGTGAGACAGCTGCCCTGGGTTGGGTCTAGGCTTTGTGGGGTTTTGTTTTTGCTTTCTATTGCCACAATGTTGCTACCCAAAGCCTGGCAGCGCACAGGATTGTGGGTCAGCAGTTTAGTCTGGGTTGCCATTCTGGTCTCAGGTGGGCCCCGTTGTGGGTCTGGGGTCCGTTGGCCATGGGCTGGGCAGCTTGGCTGTGCCTTGTGTCTCTGGCTTCTTTCCAGCAGGCTAGCCTGGGTGTGCTCCCCTGGCAGAAGTGGAGGTATGTGTGTGAGAGAGAGAGAGAGAGAGAGAGAGAGAGAGAGAGAGAGAGAGAGAGAGAGGAAACGCAGGAGGCCTCGCAGCTGGGGTTTGAACGGTTTGGATGAGCACATCATCACTTCTGCTGCATTTTCTTGAGCAAAGCAGGTCATAAGTCAGGCCCAGACTCAAGGGGGGATTGGGTAATAGACTCATCTCTGAAGCGAGAAGAACTGTGAAGTCGGCCAGGCACAGTGGCTCATGCCTGTAATCCCAACACTTTGGGAGGCCAGGGCAGTGGATTGCGAGGTCAGGAGTTCAAGACCAGGCTGGCCAACATGGTAAAATCCCGTCCCTACTAAAAATGAAAAATTAGCTGGGCATGGTGGCATGCACCTGTAGTCCTAGCTACCTGTGAGGTTGAGGCAGGAGAATCACTAGAACCCAGGAGGCAGAGGTTGCAGTGAGCGAAGATCACGCCATGACACTCCAGCCTGGGTGACAGAGTGAGACTCTGTCTCAAAAAAAAAAAAAAAAAGGTTGTGTATGCAGAAAGGCACCCTGCATTCACCCACCATAGCCTGAAACTTATGCAATTCTGGGGCCCCTTGTGAAGAAAAAGGATGCCCAAATTAGAAATACAAAATGGGTGTAAGGTCTTGAATGGAGGCGGATCAAGTTGGGGGTGCAGATACCTAACCTCCATCTGCTTCCTGGCAATCCCTACAAGTCCCGCTGAGTGGAGCCGAGAAGAGGAGCCCCGCTCAGCCACAGTCATTCCAGTGGTAGAGCCGAGGGTGAAGCCCCTCAGTCATGCCCCTCTTGCCCTCTGGCCCTGTGTTCTCAGCCACTTTCTGCCTGGGTCCCTATGAAGTCTGGCTGAAGCTGTTCCAATTTCTTCTCCTTTTTTTTTTTTTTTTTTTTGAGATGGAATTTTGCTCTTATTGCCCAGGCTGGAGTGCAGTGGTGTGATCCCAGTTCCCTGCAATCTCTGCCTCCTGGGTTCAAGCGATTCTCCTGCCTCAGCCTCCTGAGTAGCTGGGGTTACAGGCACCCACCACCACACCTGGCAAATTTTTGTATTTTTAGTAGAGACAGGGTTTCACCATGTGGGAAGTAGAGAAGTTCCTTTTTAAAGTTTTTTTCTTGTTAAATAATAAAGTATAAATGTGCTAATAACTCTGTGTTAAGCCCTATCCTATGTAGCTGTTAGACGTGCCATGCTTGCAGGCACGTAGTACATCCTACGTCCTGGTACTTTAACCAAGATATCTGTGCTGGATGTGCTCGCAGGCATGTCCCAGCTCCCTATTGCTTTTGCCTGTTTAGAAGAGTTTTAAGTTGTTAGTCAATCGGGTTTTAGTTTAGATTGTGAGGTCTGGATCCAGCCAGTGGAGATCAGACACAGCAGTAAAGACGGCTACAAATACGTAAGCGATGAATTTGTGTGTTTTCCTTTGTTCACTGCACTCTCGTAGCGCAATGGCTAGCTGGAGTGCCCTTCCTGCAGTCCAGGAAGTAAAACTTGTGTTGCTAAAAGATCCTTTGTCTCAGTGCTAATTTTTCTTTGCGGCACTGAGCATCTATTTCCAACAGCCACGTTGGCCAGGCTGGTCTCGAACTCCTGACCTCAGATGATCCACCAGCATCAGCCTCCCAAAGTGCTGAGATTATAGGCATGGGCCTCCTGTTGCTTCTCTACCGAGAGGCTTAATTCCCTGGTTTTTTTTTTTTTTAGTTCTATCTGGTTCAGACATTTGGTTTTTCTAATTCTCAAGTGGGCCTTACAACAAACTTCTTGTAAACTTCTGTTGCAGAGTGGGAGAGACCCAACGGAACTGGCCCTGGCAACACGGGAGCTCCTCTACCTGGACAGGGTGGGTTCTGGAAAGATCGTCTACAGTTTTCAAGTCCAAAGTGATCAAGAGAAATTGCGTCAGCACATCACTGTCTTTGTAACCAGGAGAACCCAATGAATGCATCAGGACACACAAGTACACACATGTAACACAGCATTCAAATGTACACATGCCCACGCAACACACATTTACACACATGCGCAATAAGCACATGTATACACACAACTCAGCCTCACAAACATGAGCATCCATAACACGTGTGCATACATGTATGTACATACACAACCATTCCCATACACACATGCAAATACACATACATACATACATACATACATAGGTGCTTTAGGGCAGGGAGAATCTCAGATGGCCTGTGTAATCCCTTCTTTCACATATGGGGACAGAGAAACCTGGGGAGATAACTGGCTTGCGTATAGGTCAATGGCCAAACCAGGATTTTGGACTCAAATGAATTTTTGAGGACACAGAAGCCGATTCTCCTGTATTCCCCATAGGCACTTGGTCAGAAGAGGAACAGCTACTCAGAAGCACTTGGAGAACTCTCTGATCTTTTTTTTTTTTTTCTTTTTTTGAGACGGAATCTTTCTCAGTTACCCAGGCTGGAGGAGTGCAGTGCTGTGATCTCTGCTCACTGTAACCTCTGCCTCCTGGGTTCATACAATTCACTTGTCTCAGCCTCTTCAGTAGCTGGAGTTACAGGCATCCACCATCACGCCAGCCTCGTTTTTTGTGTTTTTCAGTAGTGATGGGGTTTTACCATGTTGGCCAGGCTGGTCTTGAACTTCTGACCTCAGGTGATCCACCTGCCTCCGCCTCCCAAAGAGTTGGGATTACGGGCCTAAGCCACCGCGCCCGGCCTGAATTCTCTGTTCTTGATTCAAAGGGGAATCCTCCTTATGGAGGCCAGGTCTGGGAGAGGCCAGGATCAGAGGGGCTGGCCACAGGCAGTTCTAACAGACAGTGCTGCTCCCTGCTCCCTTCTTGTTGCTCATGCCCAGGAGAGGAAAGCTTACCCCACGACCCGCGACGCTTCTGTCCCTTGTTTTTCAGGGCTGCCCCCATTCAACTTAATTCCTGGTCCTTTCTCCTGGAAGCCAATGGCTTCCCTACTGCAGAGGTAGGATTTCTCTCTCTGCATCTGCATGGTGCCCCGGGGAGAGGCGCTATTGACATGCAGCGGGGACCAAAGGGCTGGCTGAACCCTCACCCCAGATTCTTGACCTACTTTGTGGTCTGCAGACATGCAAAGTGAGAGGCCATCTCTGGCCACGTCCTGGAAAAGCCACGGCTTGTCAGCTGCTGTGGTTCTCTGTGCAAATAAGTCTCCTGCACACCCACTCATCGCTGATTAGGGTGTGAGGGAGTTGTGTCCCTCTTTGAGACTCACTCCCTTCTCAAGATCTCACAGGGTGTATGTGACACATGGCAAAAGTGGCTCCAGGTACAAGAGGTGAGAAAGACCTAATCCTTTTATATCCTCCATCCTCACCCCAGGGACTTGCTGGCATCTCGATGGGAGAGGAGAGATGGGAGACGGGCACGGTTGTCAGAAGAAGAAGAGTCAGGGCAAAACTGGTCCTTCCTTCCTTTTTCCTTCCTTCAACAAATGGTTATAAGGTGGGAGGTGGGAGTGGTGAGGGGGTAATAGTCCCCAGCAATGAACTGGTTTCCTCAGGTAGAAGCCCCTGGTACAATGGACAAGTTTCTGGAAGATTCCAGCAGGTGTAGGTATCCCTGGCCCCTCACCTGGTGGGTTGGGCACAGCAGTAGGAGCTTCCTGCTTGTTCTCAGGACAAAGCAACTCTTGTCCATTGGATCAGTAGTTTTCTGCTTGCATCTCCCTTCTCTCTGAGCCTCTTTCTTTGTGGTCTGTCTCCTTCCTTCCTTCCTTCCTTCCTTCCTTCCTTCCTTCCTTCCTTCTTTCTTTCTTTCCTTTCTTCTTTCTTTCTCTCTTTCTTTCTTTCCCTCCCTTCCTTCCTTCCTCCCTCCCTCTTTCTTTCTCTTTCTTTCTTTCTTTTCTTTCTCTTTCTTTCTTTTTTTAAGAGACAGAGTCTGCTCTGTTGCCCAGGATGGAGTACAGAGGCCAGTGGCTCAATCATAGCTCACTGCAGCCTGACCTCCTGAGCTCAAGTGGTCCTTAAGCCTTAGCCTCCCAGGTTGCTGGGACCACAGGCGTGCATTACTATGCCCAGCTAATTATTTTTATTATGATTTTTGAGACGGAGTGTTGCTCTGTTGCCTAGGCTAGAGTGCAGTGATGCGATTTTGGCTCAATGCAACCTCTGCCTCCCAGGTTCAAGTGATTCTCCTGTTTCAGTCTCCTGAGTCACTGGGATTACAGGTGCCCATTACCATGCCCAGCTAATTTTTATATTTTTTACTAGAGATGGGGTTTCACTATGTTGGTCAGGCTGGTCTCTAACTCCTGACCTCAAGTGATTTGTTTACCTTGGCCTCCCAAAGTGCTGGGATTACAGGCATGAGCCACCACACTCGGACTTTTTTTTGGAGATGAAGCCTTGCCACATTGCCCAGGCTGGTCTTCCTGGCCTCAAGTGATCTTCCCGCCTCAACCTCCCAAAGTGCTGAGATTACAGATGTGAGCCACTATACCTGGCTCTGTAGTCTGGGGTTAAATACCCAGTCAGTTTCCTCACACCTGCATTCCAACCTTTGGTCCAGAATCTCTCCTCTGGCTTTCTGACTTTGGTCCCAAGTGCCCCTCAGTCCTCTTGAACTCCTGGCCTTCTGGGCTCATAAGAATATGGCTATACCTGAAGGTCAAGGTTTAGGGTGTTGTATCCACCAGCTGTGGCTTTCCAGGACCCCTTTGGTGGAGCCGAGTGTTTCTGCCCCCAGCTGACCCACCAGGGGTGGAGGATTGAGTAAGGACTGGCCAGACCCAGTGGGTCTATGTCTGCAGGTTTCCACATGACAGAGAAGGAGCTACCAAGTTCTCTTTTCAGAGAACCCATGGTGGTTGTGGACAGAGAGGTATTTCTCAAAAGCTTATGATCACTATGACCCCTTGCGTTGCCAACTGCCTTGATATTTCACCCTTTTCACCTCCTTCCTCTTTTTTTTTTTTTTTTTTTTTTGACAGAGTCTTGCTCTGTTGCCCAGGCTGGAGTGCAGTGGTGCAATCTTGGCTCACTGCAACCTCTGCCTCCCAGGTTCAAGCGATCCTCCTGCTTCAGCCTCCCAAGTAGCTGGCACTACAGGCACACGCCATCATGCCCAGCTAATTTTTGTATTTTTAGCAGAGACGGGGTTTCACCATATTGCCGAGGGTGGTCTTGAACTCCCTACTTCATGATCCGTCCACCTCGGCCTCCCAGTGTGCTGGGATTATAGGCCTGAGCCACCGCGGCTTACCAGCCACTTTCTTCCTCTTTTAGTCTCATTCACGCATGGGAAGTGACTGAAGGAGGAAGTTCAAGGGCGAGAGTGAGTGCCAGCAGAAGGCTGGGTGATGGGTTGGAGTCTGTAGTTCATTCCTGCTGCCAGGCTTCACCGAGGGCAACGGGGACCCTTTTGAAGAGAAGATGTCCCTGCTGACGCTCTTCTCCCTCTTCTGGCTCTCAGGTGAGTGGGCCTGGGTAGATCTTCTTGGGAGAAGCTTAGCCAGCAGGAGGAATTGGCTGACAGAGGGAAGAAAGAACCTGGCCAGAAGGTGTCCGTTATGGTGTGAACCTTGTGCGTTTCATCCACGTACACACTCACCCAGTGTTTCTGTGGCCAAGGCAGGGATACAGGGCATGGCTTCATCATGAAGCCAGTGAAGGCAGAATTCCTGACCCCCAGAGGCTGATCATGTGAAATGGACAGATAGTAGGCCCCGCTGGCCAGGGAAAAGCAGAGGAGGAACCCAGACTGCTCAGGAGAGCGGGCAAAGGCCTGATCCTGGACTGGGTGGTCTGTCACCTGCGTGGATGTGTTGAGCAAGGGCAGGTGTCAGGGAAGAAGTGAGGCTGGAGAGGCTCTGAAAGGAGGAAAGAGGGAGTTAGTGGGCAGAGAGGGAGTGGTGGTTCCAGGCATCTGGGGCAGAAGGAAATAGTAGAAGTTGCTGAGAGACTGGAAAGGTCAAGAGGAGATAAACTCAGCAGAGGCGTAGAGGAAAGGAGGGACAGAGACGTGGGCATAGCCAGAGGGCGGGAGACACCTTAAGTTGGTGCATATAATTTTGAGTAAAAATGAAAGGAGGCTAGGCAAAGAGGCTCATGCCTGTAATCCCAGCACTTTGGGAGGCCGAAGTGGGCAGACTGCTTGAGCTCAGGGATTCAAGACCAGCTTGGGTAACATGGCAAAACTCTGTCTCTACCAAAAATACAAAAATTAGCCGGGCATGGCAGCATGTATCTATGGTGCCAGCTACCTGGGAGGCTGAGGCCTGAAGATCACTTGAGCCCAGGAATCGGAGGCTGCGGTGAGCTGTAATCACACCACTGCACTCTAGCCTGGGTGACAGAGCAAGATCCTGTCTCTTAAAAAAAAGAAAGAAAACAAAAGAAAACAACAACAACACAAAATGTAAAGAAGTGCTAAGTACTGTGAGGAAACCAGAACAAGATGATATGTTACAGTGGGACTCAGGTGGTGGGGGTGCTTTAGGTCAGGTGGGCTGAACAACCCCCCTGAAGAGGGTCCCAGATGTCTGCCTGAGCCAGGACCTGGGAAAAATAAGTTGGAGAAGGATCAGACACAGGATTGGGACCAGCCTTCCAGGCACAGGGAACAGCAAATACGAGGGCTCCGGTGTGGAAATGAGCTTGGCCTGGGCACCTCTGAGGAACAGGGAGGTCAGCACGGTCACAGGCTTCAGAAGAGCCTGGTGGGGAGATCGGAAGGGGGGATATTGTTATCTTTTGGGAGGAAAGGTCTTGCGGAGGGAAGTGATGTGTCTAGAACTGCGAGGCTGGTAAGGGTAGAGCAGGGAGAGGCTCATGAACACTTGGCCCTGAATTTCAGCATGGAAATAGAGAAGGCAGACTTTGGGTGAGATGTTAGGAAATGCTTTGGCACAGTGAGACCAGGACAGGTGCGGCTGCTTTTTCTCTGACATCTGGAAATGGGATAATTTGGTGGCGAGCAGATGTGAGAGTCGTGTTGGGGGTAGGTGTGGTCTGGGACCTGTCTGAAGTGGGCAGAGCTGCCAGCAGGCACAGCTTGGGCAGCGACACGGAGCCCGGAGAGCACTGTGAGCCTTTTGCCAGCTTTTGCCAGCCTCTTTCGCGGAACTTCCACCCACAAGCAGCAACGATGCCTGCACCGCTTCCCCCTTCTAAATAATTCATTGTTTTAAAATACTCAAGAAAAAAAAATACCCATCAGGAAGTTCGTTTTCTGTGAGAAAGCAAGGTGCCTTTTTTTTTTCGTTGGGGTCTCAATCTATTGCCTAGGCTGGAGTGCGGTGGCATGATCATAGCTCACTGCAGCCTCAACTCCTGGACTCAAGTGATCCTCCTGCCTTGACCTCCTGAGTTGCTGGGATTAAAAGCATGAGCCACCGTGCCTGGCAAGAAGGAGATTTTTTTTTTATTTTTGAGATGGAGTTTCGCACTTGCCCAGGCTGGAGTGCAACAGCGCAATATCAGCTCACTGCAACCTCCACCTCCTGGAGTCAAGCGATTCTCCTGCCTCAGCCTCCCAAGTAGCTGGGATTGCAGGTGTGGTGCGCTATTTTTATATTTTTATTTTTTGGAGACAGAGTCTCACCCTGTGATCCAGGCTGGAGTGCATGCACATGGCACGATCTCTGCTCACTGCAACCTTTGCCTCCCGGGCTCAAGCGATTCTCCTGCCTCAGCCTCCCGAGTAGCTGGGATTACAGGTGCGTGCCATCATGCCCAGATGCTTTTGTATTTTTAGTAGAGATGAGGTTTTGCCATGTTTCCCATGCTGGTTTCAAACTCCTGAGCTCAGGCAATCTGCCTGCCTTGGCCTCCCAAAGTGCTGGGATTACAGGCGTGAGACACTGCACCTGGCCGCGCTGGGCTTTTTTCCTACAAGTCTTTATTGTTTCTGTTAAAGTTATTCCTAGGAATTTAATATGCTTTTACTGCTAATGTAAATGAGCACTTTTCCACTTTATTTTCCAACTGTTTATTACCAGTTGATTGATTTTTACATATTTATTGTTTGTTTAGCCACTCTATTAAATTCAATTATGAATTAAAATATTTTTTCATTTAAAATTAAAAAATTTTCTCTAACTTATCATTTCCCTTTTGATAATTATAAATTTATAATTTTCCTACATTGATTAGAACTTCCAGAGTCATGTTATATACATTGTCAATTCATGTTTTGTTAATGATTCAGTAAGAAAGTCTATAGTATTTCACTGTTAAGAATAACTTGGCTGGTGGTGCATGGTGGCTTACTCCTGTAATCCCAGCATTTTGTGAGGCTGAGGTGGGCAGATCGCTTGAGCCCAGAAGTTTGAGACCAGCCTGGACAACAAAGTGAGACCTTTTCTCTGCAAAAAAATAATTAGTCAGGTATGATGGTGCATACCTGTGGACCTGTGGTCCCAGCTACATGAGAGGCTACCGCAAGAGGATCGCTTGAGCCCAGGAGGCTGAGGCTGCAGTGAGCCATGTTCGTACGGAAAGCCAGAAGTCTCACTGCACTCCAGCTTGAGTGACAAAGTGAGACTCCACCTCAAAAAAAAAAAAAAAAGAATAATTTGGCTCTTTGTTTATGATTTTCCTAAGTCTTTTTAATTGTGGAAAATAACACATACAAAAAGGTGCATAAAACATCAATGTCCACATTAACAAATTATTACGAAGTACATATGAATGTCTCGCATGAAGTGTGGTGCTTGTTGAGGTTTTTGATGACAATCTATCTGATAAAGGCAGTTCTCTTAGTTTGCTAAGAGTTTTTTGAAAAAACGTGAATGAATGTTGATTCCTATCAGGTACTTATCTCTGCATCTACTGAGATGATCACATGATTTTTCTCCTTGACTCTGTTAATATGCCATATTACCCTTATCAACTTTCTTTCCTTGTTTTTTTTTTTTTTTTTTTTTTTTTTTTTTTTTGAGATGGAGTCTTGCTCTATCACCAGGCTGGAGTGCAGTGGTGCGATCTCAGCTCACTGCAACCTCCATCTCCAAGGTTCAAGCGATTCTTCTGCTTCAGCCTCCCGAGTAGCTGGGACTACAGATGCGTGCTACCATGCCCGGGTAATTTTTTGTATTTTTAATAGAGACGGGTTTCCTCTGCTATGTTGAGAGATGTTGACCAGGATGGTCTCAATCTCTTGACATCGTGATCTGCCTGCCTCGGCCTCCTGAAGTACTGGGATTACAAGCATGAGCCACCACGCCCAGGCTTCTTATTGACTTTCTAATGTTAAAACCACGTTGGATGCTTGGCATAAACCCAACTTGATGATAATGTTTTATCCTTTTTATGTATCACCAGATTTCGTATGGTGGCTTTTGCATTTATGTTAATGAGTGTTTTTTTTTTTTTTTTTTTTTTTTGAGATGGAGTCTTGCACTATTGCCTGAGCTGGAGTGCAATGGCTTGATCTCACCTCACTGCAACCTCCGCCTCCAGGGTTCAAGTGATTCTCCTGCCTCAGCCTCCCGAGTAGCTGGGATTACAGGCGTCTACCACCATGCTCGGCTAATTTTTTTTTTTTTTAGTAGAGAATGGGGTTTCACTATGTCGGCCAGGCTGGTCTCAAACTCCTGACCTTGTGATCCGCCTGCCTTGATCTCCCAAAGCGCTGGGATTACAGGTGTGAGCTACTGCGACTGGCCAATGAGAGATATTTGCCTACAGCACTTTCTTGCTCTGCCCTTGTCAGGTTTTGGCATAGAACATGCTAACCTTGTGAAATGGATTTGGGATTTCATCTTTTTTTCTATGCTCTGAAAATTATATATAAAATAGACATTATTTCTTCCTTACATGTTTGGTAAATATTCCCATTGAAGCTGTATAGGTCTGAAGTTTTATTCTGGGAGATTTTTTGTTTTTTTTGAGATAGAGTCTTGGTCTGTCACAAGGGTGGAGTGCAGTGATGCAATCTCGGCTCACCGCAGGCTTCACCTCCCAGGTTCAAGTAGTTGTCCTGCCTCAGCCTCCTGAGTAGCTGGGATTACAGGCACACTCCATCACACCCAGCTAATTTTTGTATTTTTAGTAGAGATGGGGTTTCACCATGTTGGACAGGATGGTCTCGATCTCCTGACCTCACGATCTGCCTGCCTCTGCCTTCCAAAGTGATGAGATTACAGGCAGGAGCCACTGTGCCTGGCCTTGGGGGAAGTTTTAAACAAGAGATTTGATTTATTTAAATACAGCGGCTATGGGATTATTCAGATTTTCTATTTCCTTTGTGCTGATTTTAGCATATTGTATTTTTTTTTTCTTTTCTTTCTTTCTTTTTTTTTTTTTTTTTCAGATAGAGTCTTATTCTGTCACTCAGGTTGGAGTGCAGTGGTACAATCTTAGCTCACTGCAACCTCTGCCTCCTGGGTTCAAGAGATTCTCCTGCCTCAGCCTCCCTAGTAGCTGGGACTAAAGGTGCATGCCAGCATGCTAGGCTAATTTTTGTATTTTTAGTAGAGATGAAGTTTCACTATGTTGGCCATGCTGGTCTTGAGCTCCTGACTTCAGGTGATCCGCCCACCTCGGCCTCCCAAAGTGCTGGGATTACAGGCCTGAGCCACCATGCCTGGCCCCCACTCAGTAGTTTTTCAATGCTTGCTCCCCTCCCTCCTCTGTTTTGGCATACCCAGTGTCTGTTGTTCCCATCGTTATGTCTATGAGTAACCAATGGTTAGCTCCCACTTACAAGCAAGAATGTGGTATTTGGTTTTCTGTTTCTATGTTAATTCACTTAGGATAATGGCCTCCAGCTGTATCCATGTTGCTATAAAGGACACGATTTTGAAGAAAAACATATATTTTAAGAAAATGCAGGCCAGGTGTGGTGGCTCACGCCTGTAATCCCAGCACTTTGTGAGGCTGAAGCGGGTGGATCGCTTGAGCCCAGGAGTTTGAGACCAGGCTGGGCAACATGGCAAAATCCTCTTTCAATTAAAAATATAAAAATTAGCCAGGAAGGGGCCTATGCCTGTTAGTCCCAGCTACTTGGGAGGCTGAAGTAGGAGGATCGATTAAGCCTGGGAGGTGAAGGCTTCAGTGAGCCATGATTGCGCCACTGCACTCCAGCCTGGGTGACAGAGTGAGAACGTGTCTCAAAAAAAAGAAAGATAATACTTGCCTTTCTACAAGGTGATAGTAATCAGGACCCTGTAGGATTGGCATAAGGGTGGTTAAGTACATCAATAGAACAGAATAGGAAATCCATACATTTGCTATTTGACAAAGGGGTCAAAGCAATTCAATGAAGAAAGTGGAATCTGTGTCATATGGATCCCATAGCACATGGAGACCAGTTGCCTTTGCTGTTTTGGTCAACTTCAAAGGCACTCACCCAGGGTGGTTTATTCCAGAACCACTAGAAATCATTAGGACCACCAGGACAGCCTCTCCACAGACAGCTGATGTGGCTGCCTCAGCTCGACCTCCTGAGGGTCATCAGTGCTAAGTCAAGGTAAGACCCTGTGGAAATGGGTCTCCTGGTATTTCCTCCCCACCAGGCTGGTCTAACACAAAGATGGCTGCAAAAGGACATTCCTTGAAATCTGCAGATTACCTTGGCCGTAGGGTGGAGAGAGGGTGAACTGCAGGAAGCTATGATTGCTCAGTGCCAATATTTTTATTTCTTTTGGGATCTGTTTTTGTGCACGTCAGTGATTTTCCTGATGGCTTTGACCCAGTGGAAAACTGAAGGACAAAAATTTTGTATGTGGAAGGTATATTTCTTCCTTGACTGTTATTTAAGTTGTGAGACTTGGATTTGGGAGCTATTCCCTAAACAGGAGGCGTGGCCCTGCCCTTGGGGTGGGAGGTGATGGCACACGGATTTGTGTTTTCCAGGCTACTCCATTGCCACTGAAATCACTGGTCCAACCACGGTGAACGGCCTGGAGCGGGGCTCGTTGACCTTGCGGTGTGCTTACGGCTCACAATGGGAGACCTACTTGAAGTGGTGGTGTCGAGGAGCTGTTTGGAGTAGCTGTCAGATCCTTGTTAAAACCACTGGATCAGAGCAGGAGGTGAAGAGGGACCGGTTGTCCATCAGGGATGATCAGAAAAACCACACATTCACCGTGACTATGAAGGATCTCAGAAGAGATGATGCTGACACGTACTGGTGTGGGATTGAGAGAACTGGAACTGACCTTGGAGTCAAAGTTCAAGTGACCATTGACCCAGGTAAGAGGGAGTGTATGCTTGGATTTGTCTCTCAGGGCCTGCTCTGACCTGGTCTCTGAGGTCCTACCCAAGTGACTTCATTGTCACTGAGTGATCTGCCCACTTGAGTCCTGAGTCTCATAGAACCCCGACTGACCACTTATGATTGGGAGGGTCAGGGCCTCTCATCAATGCCCCTATGGCTCCCAGGGCTCCCTCCACACTGGGATTAAGCCTTACTAGGCACACTATTTCTCCTCTGCAAAGCTCAGTGCCTGAGGACAAGGTGACGGTCCCAGTCTCAGCCCATGGGCCAAGGGGATGCCCTCCATGGTATGCAGAGACCCCAATCCTTGCCATTGCTTTCTGGAGACCTCTGTGCCCAGGTGTGTTCTGTTGTTGGTGGAGTTCTGGGCTAGGGCTTCATAGCTGCTGTTCCCACCTCCCATTCCATACCCGACCTGGGAGAAAGAGAGGCTTAGCATAGTCGGGGTGCTGAGGTCAAATTCCTAAGTCCAGAAAGGTCCTCACAGTCAAACAGCTGCATTCCTGGTCCCTGAAATCCCACCATGAGCCGTTTGTGCATGTGGACTTAATGATGCTGTCTTCCTACGTCCTTCTAGAATGCAGATACCCTGGGAGGGTCAGCTCAGAGGTCCCAGTGCCTTAGTTTGCATGGGTTTATTTGTTGGGCTCGTTCTGCTGTCCCTCAGAAGATGAGCAGCACCAGCTCGAGGGTCCTTGTGGCACGGGGAGGGCATCACAGTCCTCAGGGCCCCATGCTGTCCCTGGAGCCTCTGGGGCATGTTCTGGTTTGCACAGTGCTGAGTGTGCATTGTTTCAGTGAATCCTCACAATACCCCTGAGAAGGGGGCATCCCCATCTTTGAGGCTTTGTTACTTGCCCAAAGTCGAGGTTCTTCCTGAATATTATGATTTCCTTCAGGGCTGGTCCTGGCCTTCGATGTCACAGATCTGGTCAGTCACTGTGCAAGTTCCCACTATACTCCTGTTGTTGCGGATAAATAGGGCTGAGGGTGGAGACTGGCCAAGGCTCTGTCATAAGCAGCATGACTGCTCAAGTTCAGCTGATCTCCAGCTGCTTCTAGGCTCTTCCCAGCCCCCTCTAACCCTTCCAGGGCCTGCTCAGCGTCCTCCCTGGACCCTGCCCAGCCCCGCCTACCTCTGAGGCTCTGGAGTCTCCTAGAGGCCAGGGAGAAATAAGCGGTCCAGGCTGCAGCCCCTTCCCGTAGGAGCAGTCCGGAATCCCCCAGGCTCAGAGCTGCATGCAGGGTTGTGGGTGGGCTGTGGGCAGGGAAGTCTCTGATCTGGTCAATACATCAAGCATCAACTACAGCGTCGACTGCCACCCCCACCATGCCTACCTCCACTACGTTTACAGCACTAGTCACCCTGCAAGAAACCAGCAGCTTCCCAACTCTGAACAGCCACCACTTGGACAACAGGTAAGCCAGCTTTGGTTCCACAGTGTCCTACTTGGCCCAAACTCCTCCAATGGAAAACTCTTTGAAGTCCCAGCTTCCAGCCTGAGCTTTGTCTGGAAGCTGCAGGCTCCTTGGTGATGATGAGGAAGCTGGGAGTCCCTCCCACTTGCCATCACACCACACGGTGTCCTTTCAGTCCCTCCCCACAGATCCTTCATTCTGCAGCTCAGTGCTGTCTGTGGGTTCGTTCATTCATTCGTCCCTCTTTTACTGTGTTATAATAACATCTGCATGGCTGCCCCATGCTGAGCTCTCGGGACACAGGCATGGACTGTCCCCGTGGCGCTCGGAGCTTAGTGCAAGAGACGGATGAGTCGGCAGTAAGTGAGGACGGTGTGGCTCATGTGAGTGTGGGCGTGGGGGCGTGGGGCCACAGGCATGGCTCTTGGTCCAACTTCTGGGAGGACAAGGAAAACAGGGCTTGGGGAAGTCCCGTTTTCCTTAATTTTCCTCTGATCACTGTTACGGCCAGAACAGTGGTGCCAATAGTTCCTCCCATCGCTAGTGCACCTGGCAGTCACAGAAGGCTTTCCTGGGCATTATTTTGTTGTCTTTGACCTTTCCTACGACCACCCCATGTGGAAGAACAGGCAGATACACATGTTCCCATTTTGCAGAAGAAGAAACTGAGCTTCAGTCCCTTCCTCGGTGAAGGCTGTCACTGGAGCTTGGATGGAAGTCTCTGGATTCCACACCACAGCTTAGTCATGCCTCTAGTGCCCTGCCCAACCATCTGCAGTGAGATGGGCTTTCTAGAAGTGGAAAGTCCCCTTTCATTTCCTCCTTTCACTCTCCTTGGCTCTCATGACTTTTTCTTTTTTTTTTTTTTTTTTTGAGATGGAGTCTCACTCTGTCACCAGGCTGGAATGCAGAGGTGCAGTCTTGGCTCACCGCAACCTCCACCTCCCGGTTTCAAGTGATTCTCCTGCCTCAGCCTCCTGAGTAGCTGGGATCACAGGCACCTGCCATCATGCCCAGCTAATTCTTGTATTTTTGTAGAGATTGGGTTTTACCATGTTGGCCAGGCTGGTCTTGAATTCCTGACCTCAGGTGATCTGCCTGCCTCAGCCTCCCAAACTGCTGGGATTACAGGTGTGAGCCACCACGCCCGACCTTTGCCTTTATTTTTACGTCTGCCAAGTGCCAAGGTCTCTTATTTCTGGGACCTTGCCACAAAATCCCTGTGGGAAGTCCCCAGTATTCCAACTACCTGAGACCCTTCTACTCCCCTTCTCACATTTGCCTTCTGTTTTAAAACAATTTAAACTTTTAAAGTTTTCTTCTTCTTTTTAGACAGTCTTACTCTGTAGCTTAGACTTGAGTGCAGTGGTGTTATCTTGGCTCACTGCAACCTCTGCCTCCCATGTTCAAGGGATTCTCATGCCTCAGCCTCCTGAGTAGCTGGGACTACAGGCACCTGCCACCACGCCCAGCTAATTTTTTTTTTTTTTTTTTTTTTTAGAGTCTGTGTCTCTCTTTGTTTCCCAGGCTGGAGTGCAGTATTGTGATCTTTGCTCGTTGCAACCTCCGCCTTCCGGGTTCATGTGATTCTCTTGCCTCAGCTTCCCAAGTAGTTGGGACTACAGGGATGAGCCACCATGCCCGGCCAATTTTTTTATTTTTAGTAGAGACGGGGTTTCGCTGTGTTGGCCAGGCTGGTCTTCAACTCCTGGCCTCTAGTGATTTGCCTACCTCAGCCTCCCAAAGTGCTGGGATTACAGGCATGAGCCACCTTGCTTTGTCCCCATTTTTCTTTTTTCCTAAGCAGACTAATATAGGATGCTCTCTGTTTTGAAAGTTTATTTTCTGGCTGGGCGTGGTGGCTCATGCCTGTGATGGTAGCACTGTGGGAGGCTGAGGCAGGTGGATCACCTGAGGTTGGGAGTTCGAGACCCATCTGACCAACAGGAGTGAAACTCTGCCTGGCCGGTCATGGTGGCTCACGCCTGTAATCCAAGCACTTTGGAGGCCAAGGTGGGTAGAACACCTGAGGTCGGGAGTTCAAGACCAGCCTGACCAACATGGTGAACCCCCGTCTTAAAAAAAAAAGACTGAAACCCTGTCTAAAAAAAAAAAAAAAAAAAAAAAAAGAAAAGAAAGTTTATTTTCTACCACACTGCTTCAAATAAGGAATAGTTAAGGGTTTAAAAAATTATTTTATGAATCAAAGCCTTATGTAAATACCCGATTAGGGCCTTTGATTAGCATCAGATAGTTTATTCACTCATTTATTTCACTTGAGGTCAGGAATTTGAAACCAGCCTGGCCTACATGGCAAAATCCTGTCTGTACTAAAAATACAAAAATTTGCTGGGCATGGTAGTGGGCCCCTGTAATCCCACATACTTGGAGGCTGAGGCAGGAGAATCTCTTGGACCTGGGAGGTGGAGGTTGCAGTGAGCCGAGATTGTGCCACTGCACTTCAGCCTGGGGGACAGAGCAAGACTCCGTCTCAAAAAACAACAACAACAACAACAACAAAACCCCAACTATCTTTTGTTAAAATTCTTGTAAGTTAAAAACTTTTATTTTAGCTTTAGGGGTGCATGGACAGGTTTGTTATATCAGTAAATTGCATGTCACCAGGGTTTTGTGTACAGATTATTTTTCATCCAGGTAATAAGGATAGTACCCTATAAGTAGGTTTTGATTTTCTTCCTCCTCCTGCCCTCCATCCTCAAGTCAGCCCTGCTGTCTCTTGTTCCGTTCCCTTCTTTTTGTCTGTGTGTGCTCATTGTAAAACCACTTTTGAGGGTCCTCAGGAGTCAGGGTTCCCGGGCTGCAAACCACGGACTTGCAGCTCATCAGGTGTGTGCCCTTCCCTTGCCGCCAAGGGGGTGGGATTGGGCTGAGAGGCAGATGGTGAGCCTGGGGTGCAGGGGCCAAGTGTGGTTGTTCCTAGGTACAAAGTCCTGAAGCTCAGCGTCCTCCTGCCCCTCGTCTTCAGCATATTGCTGCTTCTCTTGGTGGCTGCCTTGCTCTTGGTTTGGAGGATGATGAAGCGCCAGAAGAAAGGTGAGAGGAGCTGGGTGAGGCTGGGCTGGGACTGGGCTGGGTGGCTGGGTGTGTGGCCAATGGCCAGCATTGGCATCTGGGAGCTATCTGGTCCAAGGGATGACCTGCACCATATGGGAAGGGCACTATCCCAAAGGCCCTTGGCAGCTGGCAGTGCCAGGGGAGCAGGGGGCACCTTGGAACTTTCAGGGGAGCCCAGGAGGTTTTGGCATTCTCTGCCTGCCCTGCACTTCAGTCCTTCCCCTTCTCTTCCTTCTGACCCACCTCCCTCTCTCTTTCCTGAATTGGCTCTTGGTGGCAGAAGTAGCAATGCTCTTAGGTGAGTGGTCCAGCCTAGGGTGTCTGGACTAGACGCTAGAGTCGGGCCTGTGTGGTTGTCAAGGAGGTACGGAGCTAATATGGAGTGGGGAGGAAGAAACAGACATAAACACAAGAGTGCATGCACACACACTCGCACGATCATGTGTACACACACCACATGGATGCCACAGTGCATGTGCACTCGCCACATACACTCCCGCCCCACAATCATGTGCACACACACTGCATGGATGCCACGGTGCATGTGCACTTGCCATATTACACACACATACACACATGCATGCATGATCATATGCACACACACTGCATGGATACCATGGTGCATTTGCACTCACCACATTACACACACATACACACACACACACACACACACAAAGTATGATCATGTGCACACACTGCATGGATACCATGGATACCATGGTGCATATGCATTCACCACATTACATACACACACACGCACTATCACGTGCATACACACTGCACGGATACGATGGATACCATGGTGCATATGCATTCACCACATTACACACACGCATGCATGATCATGTGCACACACACTGCATGGATACCACGGTGCATTTGCACTCACATTACACACACACACACACACACACACACGTATGATCATGTGCACACACTGCATGGATACGATGGATACCATGGTGCATATGCATTCACCACATTACACACACACACATGCATGATCATGTGCACACACACTGCATGGATACCACAGGGCATGTGCACTCACCACATTACACACGTGCACACACACACGATCATGTGCACACACTGCATGGATACCACAGTGCATTTGCACTAATCACATTACACACACACGCACACACACACAGCCCTCCAAGTGGGATCAGAAAATCGGAATGGCCTTTCCTTCTGTTCCTCCCTGCCCACTGGACTTTCCAGGCTGCCTACTTGCCCTTTGTGAATTTGCTCTTCAAGGAAGAACCTCTTGGTGCAGGCCTTGGCGCAGGAGCCTGCACTCACAGATCACGAGGTCTGGCTTCAACCAAACCCCTTTGCTGTCTGACTTCACTTCCACATTCTCACACAATTGTACCCCTTGCCCGTCTAGAACAGCTGGGTCCTAGCTCTCATGGGGTCCTCTCCAACACTTCTCCTTCCCCATAGCCTGGGAAATCTTTCACCTGGGAAGAGGGGAGCCTGACTGTTTGTTAATTTGTTTTCTGAGATGCTTTTTAGTGATCGCTTTTTCTCTGGAATATATTGCCCATGACCTAAGGTCTAAGTGGTTTCTGTGTTCTTCAGCATCTAGAATTTTGAAACTAAAAACCACTATTTCTTTGTTGTCCCTAGAGCAGGGATGTGGAGGCGGTGGTTGGGAGGGCAAAAAGACAGGACTGGCAACCACCTGAAAACTTGTCCCTAGGCCGGGCACAGTGCCTCATGCCTGTAATCCCAGCACTTTGGGAGGCCAAGGTGGGCGAATCACTTGAGGTCAGGAGTTTGAGACCAGCCTGGCCAACATGGTGAAACCCCTTCTCTACTAAAAATTCAAAAAATTAGCTGGATATGGTGGCACATGCCTGTAGTTCCAGCTACTCAAAAGGCTGAGGCAGGAGAATTGCTTGAACCCAGGAAGCGGAGGTGGCAGTGAGCTGAGATTGCACCATTGCACTCCAGCCTAGGAGACAGAGTGAGACTCTGTCTCAAAACCAAACCAAACCAAACCAGTCCCCACTGTGCCCACCCAGCTCATACACTCTACTCGGGGTTGGGGGCAGCTTGGTGATCCTATCTCTGCAGATGACTTTTACTGACAGAGCACCACCTGCCCAGCATAGCCAGCACCCAGGTTGCAAGGAAGGGACAGGCCCTGCCACCCTGTAGCTTACAGCCCACCTGAGGACTAACTAGAATTCAGTGGGATGAATATGATGAGACAGACATAAAGCAAGTGCCCCCGGGGGCCCAGGAGGGGAGTTAGGCAACCTGGGTAGCTGCAGAAGGCAGGCATGACTTTGAATTGACCCCTGAAGGATGAATCAGGTAGAGACACAGTGGAATTCCAGGCCGAGTCGGGATTCTGCAGAAGGAAACTTACTCCCAGGGGAGCTGATGGCTGGCAGGGCCACCTGATCAGCTGAGTGCACAGTTCTACGATGCGGGGAGCAGAGGGCTGGGTGTCCTTCTTTTTCAGGTGGAGAAATGAAAGCTCAGAGAGGTGACATGACCAGTGTCACAGAGTGTGTCATCTGAGCAATCAGAATTAGAACCAGGTCCCTGTCTCTAAGCTTGGACCTAATTCACCTCTTTTCTTCCATATTTCTCTTCCCTAGACCTGGGGGTTCTTGTGAGTCTGGAGGATGGGCTTTCTAATTCTGAATTGTCATTTGTCTTTTAGCAGCTGGGATGTCCTCAGAGCAGGTAAGAGAGTCCCCAGGGTTGGACCAGAGAGACCAGGCAGTTTCTTTCCCCTTCCTCATGTTCCATCTCCCAGAAGGTCCAAAATATCGGATAAGTCTTGTGCCAAAGTATCCTGTCCTCAGGGCCCCCTGCAGGGCCTGGGGGCTAGGGGCCTGGAAACAGCCAGGGGGCAAGGACTGATGGGTATGGGAGCCTGAGAAGTGGGGGGCACAGAGGGAACTGGGAGAGGGGTACCCAGGGACATGGGAGAGACTCTCGTCCCACTTCGGAAAAGGAACCTGTGTCCACAGATGATCTTGTGACTCCCTAGCCTGTGTTCCCTGTCCCAGGTACTGCAGTCCCTGGAGAGCGACCTCTGCTATGCAAACCTGACCTTGCAGCAGACCAGAGCCTCCCCCAAAAAGGCCACCACAAAGCCCTCCTCCTCTGCCCAGGCTGACCAGGTGGAAGTGGAGTATGTCACCATGGTGCGTCCTTCATGGGGGCTGCTGTGAGGCTGGGGCAGGGGGGTAGAGGGCTGCTGTTGCCCACCCCCCACCTTTGGAGGGTGGGCTTTCTCCCACTCACATGGGCACAGAGGTGGGGGGCATGGGGCATAGCCATAGTCACTTCAATACTTGCCTAGGAGCTCCCCCAGGCAAGTCTCAACCCTGGGAATCCAGGGACTGGCCAAACCCTGTCCCCGAGCTGGGCAGGAGAGTGCCAGACAGGCCGAGTGACTTGAGATTCCATGTGCTGCCCTGGTGCAGGGTTGGGGGAGACTCTGTTCTGTTGTGGGTGAAGCTCAGGCTCAGGGTGGTTGGTAGAGTAGGGGGGAAGCTGGAGGGCTTGAGAGGGGTCAGAAGCTCTGAAGGGTCTGCCTCCACCAGCCTCTTCCGAGGGCTCCTCTGCCCTGTGACCAGCACTTCCTACCATCCTCTCTGACCTTTGCTGCAGGCTCCCTTGCTGAAGGAGGACATTTCCTATGCATCTCTGACCTTGGCTGCTGAGGATCAGGAGCCAACCTACTGCAACACGGACCAACTCACTAGCCCTATCCCCGGCAGGGTCCCCGAAGAGTCCCCAGAATACACCACCATCAGGAGGCATTAGCCTGCACTCCAGGCTCCTTCTTGGACCCCAGGCTGTGAGCACACTCCTGTCTCCTCGGCTGTCTGTCCCCCATTCCCCTCTTCAGGACCAGCTGGGGACTGGTACTTCTGCCTGATCAGCCAGCATTGCTCCCAGCTCTGGCTTGGGCTCGGGGCCAAGTCTCAGGGGGCTTCAAGGAGTTAGGGTTCTCTAACCATCCCCTCCTCTCCTACATAGTTGAGGAGGGGGCTGGGGCTATGCCCTGGGGCTTTCATGGGAATGATAAAGATGATAATGATAAAAATATTATCATTATGTATCACTATCATAATACCATGGACCTTTATTTATTACCTACCACATGCCATGGGCTGAATAATGGCCACCAAAGCTATCTGCATCCTAATCCTCAGAACCTGTGACTGTTACCTTCTGTGGCAGAAAGGGACTGTGCAGATGTATTTAAGTTAAGGACTTTGAAATAGGGAGATTATTCTTGCTGATTCAGGTGGGCCCAAAATCTAACCACAAGGGTCCTTATAAGAAAGAGGCCAAAAGATTAAAGAGGAAGAGACAGTGCAATCGTGGAAGTGGACATTGGTGTGATGTGACCAGGGCCACGAATGCCACGGCCTTCAGATGCCAGAAAAGGCAAGGAATGGATTCCTGGAGCTTCCAAAAAAACCCCAGCCCTGCCCACGCCTTGACTTGAGCCCAGTGAAACTGATCTTAAGCCTCTGGCCTCCAGGACCACAGGAGAATAAATTTGCATTGTTTTTAATAAGCCACGATATTGGTGCTAATTTGTTACAGCAGCAACAGGAAACTCATACGGTACATGGCAGGTGTCTGTCCCTAGATGCTTCCCATGTAGTAACTAATTTAATCCCCATGACAACCAAGAGGCACTTCTATTATTGTCCTCCCCCTTTTTTTGAGACAGAGTCTCACTCTGTCACCCAGGCTACAGTGCAGTGGCAGGTTCTAACAGTTCTCCTGCCTCAGCCTCCTGGGTAGCTGATATTACAGGCACGCCGCAACGCCAGGCTAATTTTTTGTATTTTAGTAGAGATGGAGTTTCACCGTGTTGCCCAGGCTGGTCTTGAATTCCTGAGCTCAGGTAATCCATCCTCCTCAGCCTCCCAAAGTGCTGGATTATAGGTGTGAGCCACAGCACTGAGCCTATTGTCCCCTTTTTACAGACAAAGAACCCGAGGGATGGAGAGGTTCAGTGATTTGAACCAAGTTTTACGTCGAGTAAGCAGATGAGTTGGAATTTGATCCCATTTGACCTTAGAGCCTGGAGTCTGCACTACTTGTGTAAGGAGGATAGTGTGTATGTACGTGTGTGTGTGTGTGTGTGTGTGTGTGTGTGTGTGCTGCTCACACAGGGATCATGAGCATTTATAGATGCTGGACTTACTATCTTTTTCTGAGACAGAGTCTCACCTTGTCCCCCAGGCTGGAGTGCAGTGGTGAGATCTCAGCTCACTGCAACCTCTGCTTCCCGGGTTCAAGCAATTCTTCTGCCTCAGTCTCCCAAGTAGCTGAAACTACAGGCTTGTGCCACCACACCTGGCTAATTTTTGTGTTTTTAGTAGAGATGGAAGTTCACCATGTTGGCCAGGCTGGTCTTAAACTCCTGGCCTCAAGTGATCCACCCACCTCGGCCTCCCAAAGTGCTGGGATTACAGGTGTGAGGTACCACACCTGGCCAGACTTACTATCTTTATTCTAGCAACCTGACAGCCTTCCTTCCAGAAAGTACCCTGAACCCCACCATGTCGCATCATCTCTGACCTAGCTCAAGCAACTGTTGCCTGTCTGGTCTTCCTCTTTCATTTTCTGCCATTGAGTCCATTCTCCTCCCAGCAAGCAGAGTGGTCTTTTCCAAGCACAGATCTTATTACTCCCTGCTTATAGCATTCTGGTGGTTTCCCTCCCAGCCTGCAAGGTCCCAGGGGATCCATGGACCGCTGCCTGCCCTGTCACCCCCATGTCCATTCATTCTCCCTCTCAGGCTCTGCTCCATGCACATCGGCCTTTCTTCTGTCCTTCTAACAAGATAAGGCTTGCTTTCTTCTTAGGGCCTTGGCACTTGCTATTTCTCCTTTCCAGAATGCTCTTCCAGCAGATGGGTGAATAGTTAGCTCCTTTTTATCATTGCATCTCAGCTCAAATGTCACCTCTCAGAAGAGGCCTTCCTTGGCCTATGAAGGGCAGTGACCCTTGCAGCCCACCTCTGATGTCTCTCTGTCTCGTTGCTTTACTTTATTTCCTTTGGTGAAATGACTTACTTAGTGGGGTCTACATTTATCACTCCCTGCATCTCCACTAGGCTGTGTGCTGCCTTACGTGGAAACTTCATCTCATTCACTCCTATATTCCCTATGCCTAATTACTGTCTGGCACATGGTGGGTTCTCAAATGTTTATTGGTTGACTCATTGAAGAAACAATGCATTTGGAGCAGAAGGCAAGCTCTCAGAACAAAGGCAGCGCTGTTCATCATTCTGGGAGGGGAGTCCTGGGCCAGGCAACCTAAGGAATTTCAGGATTGACTGCCCAGAAGCATGAAGTGGAAAGACTCCTTTTTCCCCTCCTGAAAATTGGAGAGAGGTGAGGGCTTACGATGGCCTCTGGCTGGAGGACCTTTGTCTATCACCTCACCTAGGTTGATTTTGTTGGAGGTGGGATTGTAGGGAGGGATTGGGAATAAAGTGTCAGGGAAAGGCATCGTGGCTTGGGAGGTGATGACAAACTGGCTGAGGACCACAGGCCTGTGGCCCAGCAGATAGCAGGCTGTGGGCATGTTTAGCAGTCCTTGTCAGTGTGTCCTGGGCTTTGCGTGACTTCTCACAGCTATGGACACCCCAAGGGCATCTGGCGTTGGTGGCCTTGCTGAAGAGATCCTGCTCCCATGACTTCAAAGGTGGTTCCCTAGAATCTCAAGGGCTTTTCTGTCCTGGGGTACTTCTCAGAGCCCAAGCAAGCTTGATCATTCTTGAGCTAGTCATCTAAGCTGGTCAAGTCAGAGTGAGACTGTTTTTGATGTAGACTGTTTTAAGATTTACAGAGCACGAAGCGCCCACAGAGAGATCTTAAAATGGAAAAGTTCAAAGCTGAGCCAAATTAGAGTGAGTCAAGGTTAAGTCATAACATAAAGCCTTGGGCCAGTGCATCACTGTGCCATTTCAACTATTGTGCATAAAGTGGATTTACTTCAGAGTTTATTTCAAGCAGCCAGCGCTAAACAGAACGTATAAATACGTGCTTATGTTGGATAGGAAGGGATTCATCTTTTCTGGTAATATACAATCATAGATCCCAGTGAAGATTATTGCCATGAAACTTCTGACATTAAGCTAGACACACGAGGAAGACTAGAATTTGGCTCAGTTTGGCTTGGCTGGAGGAATTGGGCTCCTTCTACCTTCATCTGGATGGTGGACATGGGCTGGGAGGAAGGTTGTATTCTGGCTGAGCCAAGCACTGGTGAATCAGCGTGGGAAGACTGATCCATTCTGAGCCCTTTTAGTTGCCTTAGTCAAACTTTGAAAAAAGTGTCTACAGGTTGGGCATGGTGGCTCACAAGTGTAATCCCAGTGCTTTCGGAGGCTGAACCAGGAGGATCACTTGAGTCCAGGTGACTCTTGCAGCTGACTCCTGCAGTCAAAGCACAGCAGAGAGAACCCAGACACTTCTCAGGACCACAAGGCAGAGACAAGCCTGGGCAACATGGTAATCCTATCTAAAGCTGCTGGGGTTTCCCTCCGTTGGTTTTGGAATGATTAATTCTTAAAGATTCCAGGCCAGACATAGTGGCTTACAACTCTAATCCCAGCACTCTGGGAGGCCAAGACAGGCAATCAGTTGAGCCCAGGAGTTTGAGATCAATCAGCCTGGGCAACATAGGAAGACCTACAACAAATAAATAAATAAAAATTAGCTAGGTTTGGTGGCACACACCTGTAGTCCCAGCTACTCGGGCGGCTGAGATGGGAGGATTGCTTGAGGATTGCTATCTCTACAAAAAATTTCGAAAATTAGCCAGGCACCTGTGGTTCCAGCTCGTTGGGAGGCTGAGACAGGAGGATCAGCTGAGCCCTGGAGTTCTAGGCTGCAGCGAGCTGTGATCATGCCACTGCACTCCAGCTTGGGTGACAGGAAAAAAAGGAAGTATCTACAAGAGAGAATAGGTTACTGGATATATTGTTTTTACCTAAAATGCTAGCCCTCTGGCTTGGTAGCGGTCTGAAAAGGGACTCTTTTATGTTCTCAGAAATGGGGTTGATAGTCATGAGCCATTACAGTCAATTCCAGAGCTGGACAGAGCAGATCTCTGCCTTGTGGTCCTGAGAAGTGTCTGGGTTCCCTCTGCTGTGCTTTGACTGCAGGAGTCAGCTGCTAACCCAGCCCAGTTTGCTCAAGGCTGAGCTAGAGTTTAGAGTGCTAGAGAAGTAGCCGGGGCGAGAGGAGGGAGGCAGCTATGCACAAGAGGCAGGAAAGGAAATCGTTTCATAATGTCTACAAATTTGTATGTGGGTGTCGTCTTAGCTGTATTCCCACACTCTATCATGACTCTGCTGAGGCAGATTTTGGGTGGCTGGCCAGTACCTTTATTGTGAAAGAGAGGACTTTAAATATGGTTCCGCCAGGCCCGGTGGTTCATGCCTGTAATCCTAGCACTTTGGGAGGCCGAGGTGGGTGGATCACCTGAGGTCAGGTGTTCAAGACCAGCCTGGCCATCATGGTGAAACCCCATCTTTAAAAAAAAAAAAATGGTTCCTCAGGTCTGAGTCAGGGTAGCATTTACTGTCTTGCTGTATGATTTCCAGGAAAACACGTTCTGTTAAAACAAACTCTAAGATTTTTAAGCACTCAATCCTGATTGCGTGCCTAATTATTTATAGCCATCTAAAGTTGCTGGGATTTCCCTTCTTGGTTTTTAAATTATTAATATTTAAAGATTCTGGGCCAGGCATGGTGGCTCACGCGTCTAATCTCAACGCTTTGGGAGGCCAAGGAAGGCGATTGATTGAGCCCAGGAGTTCCTAGGCCAGCCTGGGCAACACAAGCAGACCTACAAAAAGGAGGTCTCTACAAAAAATAAAAAATTAGCTGGATGTGGTTGTGCATGCCTGTAGTCACAGCTACTCAAGAGGCTGAGAGGGGAGGATCGCTTGAACACAGGAGGTTGAAGCTGCAGTGAGCCGGGATGGTAGTGCTGCACTCCAGCCTCAGGGACAAAGTGAGGCCCTGTCTCAAAAAAGATTCCACTCGATAAGCCTGTAAGGTCTGGACAGCCTCCTTTTGTGAACTATGTGCATATCACTGGCTTTCAGAAGATAGAACTGTTCAAGAGTCAGTTGAGGGGGAAAGAAAAAGCAACAACAACCCTGAGCTGGCAACCTCCAAAATCCATGAGTAGGGTAAATTTGCACTGAAGTGAGGTGAAAGGCCACCTTGGCTTGACACCTTGAAAAATAGAGCTCATGACTGCTTAGCCTTGAAAAGCACAGACTGCTGGAATTGGTTGATTTCATGTACCAATTAATTTTTAGATTGGCAGAGAGAGATACAGTAACCAGCCTTTTATTCTACCAAGAAGACACATTTTTTTTTTAACTTTTTAGTTTTCTTTGCCAAAGTCAAATACTTCTGAACTAAGTAGGTGTTATTCAATGTCATTGGAATTTGTAATTGGTCAGTTCATTGAAAAAGTTTGTTAAACCAGGAACTCATAAAAGAGATATACTGTATTTTTTCTTTCTTTCTTTCTTTTTTTTGAGATGAAGTCTTGCTCTGTCATCTGGGCTGGAGTGTAGTGTCGCAATCCTGGCTCACCACAAACTCCGCTTCCCCAGGTTCAAGCGATTCTCCTGCCTCAGCTGGGTAGCTGGGATTACAGGCATATGCCACCATGCCTAGCTAGTTTTTGTATTTTTAGTAGAGATGGGGTTTCACCATGTTGGTCAGGCTGGTCTCGAACTCCTGACCTCAGGTGATTCACCCGCCTCCCAAAGTGCTGGGATTACAGGTGTGAGCCACCACACCTGGCCCACACCCAGCTAATTTTGTATTTTTAGTAGAGATGGGGTTTCACTATGTTGGCCAGGCTGGTCTTGAACTGACCTCAAGTGATCTACCTGCTTCAGCCTCCCGAAGTGCTGGGATTACAGGTGTGAGCCACCATGTCCAGCCTATTTTTTCTCTGCATGTTTTATTTTGTCTTAAAATATCTAAATGTGTAGTTATTAGCAAGTACTTTGATGAATACCTAAAGCTTTGGCTTTGCTTACAAGTCTGCTGAAATGTGGGGTCCATTGCCTTTCCCACACAAACCACACACACATGGCCCTGGGCTTTCAGTTCCAGTTTCTTTAACATGGAGCAAGAAATTCTAGACACTATGAAGCCATTTGATTGCAAAATCCTTCTTCATTTTCATGTGTTTCCTCCCAATATTTTACAGTTCTATCACTCATTCCTAATTTGATAGCATTTTTAAAAAATGACAGGCTTTTATAGAGTCTTTCCAAAGCACTCAGTTTAGTTTTTGTAGAGATAAGAGTTCTTTCTTTGTTTACACTCTTATTTTATTGGTCAATAATCTTTCTGTTTAAATTCTCTTTTCTTTTCTTTTCTTTTTTTTTTTTTGAGACAGAGTCTCGCTCTGTCAATCAGGCTGGAGTGCAGTGGTGCAATCTTGGTTCATCGCAGGCTCAACCTCCCAGGTTCAAGTGATTCTTCTGCCTTAGCTACCCAACTAGATGGGATTACAGGCGCTCGCCACCACACCCGGCTAATTGTTGTATTTTTAATAGACATGGGGTTTCACCATGTTCCCCAGGCTGGTCTTGAACTCTCGACCTCAGGTGATCTGCCTGCTTCAGCCTCCCAGAGTGCTAGGATTACAGGCGTGAGCCACCGTGCCTGGCCAATTCCTTTGCTTATGGGTGAATTGATTCAATTATATCATTCTAGTTAACATGTATGGCCAGCATAAGCAAGTATGGACCCAAATGCACTCTTGTTAACCAGGCACATCAATGGTGAGAGCAGAGAACGGTCCACCGGCTGTGACTCTCAGTGTGCCTCAGGCATAGTCAGTTTGCTCCACTAAAAGACTGAAGGACATTGGTTGACCTATAACTTGGTTAAGTGAGGGGCTGTTTAAGAACGTTTCTACTCAACAATCCATTGTCACCATAATTTCATAAAAGGAAGGACATTTGGCCAGCCGCTGTGGCTCATGCCTGTAATCCCAACACTTTGGGAGGCTAAGGCAGGAGGATCACCTGAGGTGAGGAGTTCCAGATCAGCCTGGCCAACATGGTGAAATCCTGTCTCTACTGAAAATACAAAAATTAGCTGGGTGTGGTGGCAGGAGCCTGTAATCCCAGCTACTCAGGAGGCTGAGGCAGGAGAATCACTTAAACCCGGGAGGCAGAGATTGCAGTGAGCTAAGATTGCACCATTGCACTCCAGCCTAGGGGACAAGAACGAGACTTCATCTCAAAAAAAAAAAAAAAAAAGAAAGGACATTTGAGCACTGCAAGCCTCAGGATAATAGACAGTGTTTCCTAAGAAAGGACAGCTGGTAACCTTATGCCAGCACCTACTGATGGGTGTGTGTCGTCTCCTGCAAATGGACTGGTCTTTGGTCAGGGGCTGGTACTTAGGTATGGACTGACAACTGGCAGCTATGGACCCGGTTCACACTGTTCTCCAGGGATGGATCCTCTCTGCCGCATCTCAGCTGGTACAGTGAGGCTTCCCCCGGGGGCCTCTCATGACCCTCTGTGTTTGGAGGCTGATAAAAAGCATAACTCATGAGGGCCCTGGAGCTGTCCATCAGCTGTGAAAGGGCCCCTTGAAGCAATCAGATTCCCCCCATCCTAGCACAAGCCCCTTCCCCGAAGTAGTCCACTGTGACCACATCCTCACATGGCCCTCTCTTGAGGGTCTGCAACTCTTGCAACAAGAAAGGGTGACTGGACTGGGTGTGGTGGCTCACGCCTGTAATCCTAGCACTTTGGAAGGCCAAAGCAGGAGGATCGCTTGAGGCCAAGAGCCTGGGCAACATCATAAGACCCCAGCTCTACACAAACCAAAAAATTTAGCTAGGTGTGGTGGTACATGCCCATAGTCCCAGCTACTCAGGAGGTTGAGGTGGGAGGATCGCTTAAGCTGGGGAAGTCAAGGTTGCAGTGAGCGAAGATTGTGTCACTGCACTCCAGCCTTGACAGAGCAAGACCTGTCTCTATTTAAAAAAACAAGTAAATAAATAAAAAGAAAGGGTGACTGACTCATTTGTTTTTCTGAAGATACCTTTGAGGAGGGGCTCAGAATTCAGGGCAGGGAAAGACGGTCTCCCAAAGTCAGAAATACAGAAGAGACATTCTGCACCCTAGTGTAGTAGAAATCTGCTATGAGCAGAGCAGAGCAGTCACTTGTTGGCGTTTACATGCAGAATGCTGCCCTCTATCAAAGACACGGAGGGTTTCCACGACAGAGAAGCAGCAGGTCAGAGACCCTGATCTCAGCTGTACTGCCTGGCGCCTGCCCTCAGGTCAGCGGAAAGGGTTGTGAAATTCAGATGGTGCACTCATTTCAAAACCCCACACAGCCTGTGCAAAATTAACAATAAGCTGCAAAAGCAAAGAAGGACTGAGCCCCGGAGACCCAGCATCCTCGCACTGCAACATCCTGCTGTCTGGCAGTGGAGACGTAGGTACAGTATGTTGGCTTAAAATACAAGAGGCTGGTTGCGGTGGCTCATGCCTATAATCCCAGCACTTTGGGAGGCCTAGGCGGATGAATCATTTGAGGTCAGGAGTTTGAGACCAGCCTGGCCAACATGGCAAAACCCTGTCTCTACTAAAAAAAAAATATAAAAATTAGCCAGATGTAGTGGTGTGCTCCTATAATCCTGACAACTTGGGAGGCTGAGGCAGGAGAATCGCTTGGACCCGGAAGGTGGAGGTTGTAGTGAGCTGAGATGGCGCCATTGCACTCCAGCCCGGGCAACAGAGCAAGACTCTGTCTCAAAAATAATAATAATCGGCCTGGCATGGTGGCTCATGTCTGTAATCCCAGCACTTTTAGGAGGCTGAGGTGCGTGGATTGCCTGAGTTCAGGAGTTCGAGACCAGTCTGGGCAACATGGTAAAACCCCGTCTCTACTAAAAATACAGAAAAAATTACCCAGGCATGGTGGCGTGTGCCTGTAGTCCCAGCTACCAGGGATGCTGAGGTAAGAGAATTGGTTAAACCTGGGAAGCAGAGGCTGTGGTGAGCTGAGATGGCACCACTGCACTCCAGCGTAGACGACACAGCGAGACTCTGTCTCAAGAAAAAAATATACAATAAGATACGAGGGCGGATGGGAGAGAAGGTGGAGGTAAAGTGGAGTCCGCTCAGGAGCAGCGCTGGTACCTGCACGGCTTGGCTGGCTTTTCTGGGCTTCTCATCCTGCAGTTAGACTGATGGAGGCAATTCCCTGGGGAACGCTGTTGCTTGGCTCCTCTGCTCCTGAGACCCAATTAACAGTGACTGACTGCATTTGGGCCTGCTTTACCCGAGCAGCTCTGCACGCAGGGTCTTGAACCCACTTTGCGAATGAATGTCCCCCATTGGCATTGATATTGCTTTGGTGTTTGTCCTGGGTAGGTTGAGATTGTCACCTGGGCTTCACTAGCATTTCTGAAGGACAGTGATAAAGGGGTTTGGGGGAGCTTCCAGTCCAAGCCTTCCCTTCCCTAAGGATGCTGGGAATCTAGGGAGAGGTAAGTGGAAGCATTAGGGTCTGGAGTTGAAGCCTGAGTTGGGGTTTTTTCTTTTATTCCTTGCCAAGCGCCGTTGAACAACTGCTGAATGTCTCTCAGATCTCTTTTCTCTTCTACAATGTGGAGTATAACTAAAAGTGCCACAGATCCACCAGGCTGTGATTTCAAAGTAACCAAACTAGGGCCAGGTGCAGTGGCTCACGCCTGTAATCCCAGAAATTTGGGAGGCCAAGGTGGGCAGATCGCTTGAGGTCAGGAGTTCGAGACCAGCCTGGCCAACATGGTGAAACCCTGTCTCTACTAAAAATAAAATAAAATAAAAAAGCAGGGCTTTATGGTGCACACCTATAATCCTAGCTACTCTGGAGGCTGAAGTGGGAGGATCACTTGAACCTGGGAGGCAGAGGTTGCAGTGATCCCAGACTGTGCCACTGCACACCAGGGTGACAGAGAGAGACTTGTCTCAATAAATAAATAGATAGATAAATACATAATAAAATAATGACCCCCATTATTTGCTAATAGCCACCAGTGCAACCTTATTGCTTGTTCAGCACAATGCTCAGATCACACACATGAGCCTTGTATACTTTTTTTTTTTTTTAAGACGGGGTTTCACCATGTTGGTCAGGCTGGTCTTGAACTCGCGACCTCAGGTGATCCACCTGCCTTGGCCTTCAGAGTGCTTGGATTACAGGCGTGAGCCGCCATGCCTGGCAGAGCCTTGAATACTTCTTACCCCACCTCTCTCACAGCCACTTACTCCTGAGGACTTGCCCACCCATCCACCTTTGGGCTGTCTGATTTGCCTTCCAGCCCACACTTCCTGCTGCCTGTGACCCTTGCAGATGATGTCCTGGGGACGCAGTCACCCCTCAACAGTGAATGTCATTGTGGTGCTGCCCATTCCTTTGCCATCTGGCCCAAAGCATAAGATGACTCTTCCTTGGTTACTTAGGACACATTCAAAACCAGGAGGGCTGTGAGGCCATGAAAAGGCAGAGATGCCCCAGAGAATAGCTCAGAACTACCACACAAAGCCAGGCTCAGACCTCGCAGGGGTTTTCATCTGACAGCAAGAATGACTACATAAAATAAAAATACAGGGCTCCTTGTAGAAACATTGTTAAGACTTTAAAGATGGCAAATGCAAAGGGTTAAACAAAGGCAGGGCCCTTTTAAGAGCAGGGCCTTATGTGACTTCGTAGGCTGCACACCCATAAAGCTGGCTTGTTTGGTGCTTTTCTGCTTCACTTCTTTCTCATCTGTGTTCATGTAGTCCTGGGCCGACACGCCCTTCCCAGTGATGGAAAAATCCAGACGTCTCCATAGCAGCTAACCATGGTCCCTAAGAGAGGAGGAAGAGCTTCCTCTCATTCCTGTCTCTGCTCCACCTCCTGAATCCTCATTCCCTGCTCCAGTCAACCTCTTCCCTGGGTGGTCCACAGTTGGATCATCTATTTCCTTTAGAGAAAATTCTACTCCCACCCATAGAGGGAGGTCTGGCTCTGCAGCCCGAATAAGCCAATTGCTTCACAGAGTGACAGTAATTCATTTCCCAAGTCCTGTCGTTAATAACCCAAATCCAGTTACTTGGTTTTTGTTTATTTGTTTTTTTGAGATGGAGTCTTGCTCTGTCGCCCAGGCTGGAGTGCAGTGGCATGATCTTGGCTTACTACAACCTCCACCTCCTCCCGGGTTCAAGCAGTTCTCTACCTCAGCCTCCCAAGTAGCTGCGATTATAGGCACCCGCCACCAAGCTCCGCTAATTTTTGTATTTTTAGTAAAGAAGCAATTTCACTATCTTGGCCAGGCTGGTCTCGAACTCCTGACCTTGTGACCCACCCGCCTCTGCCTCCCAAGGTGCTGGGATTATAGGCGTTAGCCACCGTGCCTGGCCCAGTTATTCAGTCTTAAATGACACCACATGTGAGGCACCAAGAACCCAGTTCAGGTGACAAGTTCAGTTCATTTCAGTCACTTCTCATTAAAGATTTAAAAATGCTGGGACCCAGCCCCCACAACCCCGGGACTACCATGGGACAGCTAGATGGCTATTGTGTTTGCATGGCTAGTCTCCAGAGGACACCATCCCATTTTCCCTGGAAGCCACTTTCTTCCATTCATGATCCACAGGGCTTGGGTGGGATTGACTCCACCTTCGGGTGGGCATGTGACCCGGGCTTAAGCTGTCCATCGTATTCTACCCTCTGGCTGCAGTGTTGTTCAGGGGTGGGTGTGTGGCAGTCTCAGTCTCCAGTGAGTATTGGATCTAGGACTTTGGTTGGAATTGGGAGCCGTGAGGATGTGATTCTGGGGCTGCTGGCAATAATGGGGCCCCACAAGGAGAAGTCTGCCTGTGAATGGAGCCAAGCCGAAGGGAAGAATGAGAGAGAGAGAGAGAGAGAGAGAGAGAGAGAGAGAGAGAGAGAGA
>NW_022436988.1:8207723-8229341 GCF_009761245.1 Sapajus apella
GAGAGAGAGAGAGAGAGAGAGAGAGAGAGAGAGAGAGAGAGAGAGACAGGGAGTGAGGCTGAAGTCACTGAGAGTTACACTGACATCCAGCTGAGTTCGATGTCAGCTGCACCCCCAGGCTTCTCTGGTACAAGAACCAGTGAATTCTCTTTTTGGCTTAAGCTGATTTGACTTGGGTTTTGTCACTGAAAATCAAGAGTCCTGACCACAAGATTTCCCCTTTTGCAGTCAAGAATAATGCCTGTTCTCCTTACACCCAGTGCTGGGGAAATCAACCGAGATCATTTATGTGCAAGTTTTCTGCAAATTGGAAAGTGCTGTTGGAATGGATTGACCTAGGATGTACAGTTGGCTAACAGCAGAGACGGGGCTAAAGCTTGGCTCTTGGGTACTCAAAGCCCAATCCTCTTTCTTGGACAGGGGACTTTGTTTGCACTGGGCACTTCTCAGAAGTGCACCAGGAGTCTCTTCCTTTCCTGGACATGGGCTTGAAGGGATCCCTGTGTTGGGGGCCCAGAGCCCTCTGACCTTCAGAGGTGGGGCCCCATCCAGGGCCTTTGGGCTTTCTAGCCCCTCAGATCAGTCAATCAGCCAGGAGCCAGAAGTTGGCAGCCTTGAGAGCAGCAAGCATTTGACCTGGTCCCAAGGGCCAGCTTCCCACCATATGAGACTAGAGGCCTTGGACCTTCATGGGCACGAAGGTCCATGTGGTACACCGGGCTGCAGTCAGATGTGGTCTGAGCCATCTCTCTGTGTGCCATCCCTCTGATCTACTCAGCTCCTTGGGGAATGAAGAGTGGCTCTTGTTCCTAGGGTCTGGGATGTGGTGCCTAGGGGAGAGGAAAGCCTGAAGAGTTTGGAAAACTCAATTCAGCAAACGTTTGATGAATTGACTCTCAGGATTCTCAGGCAGAAATACCAGATTTCAAGGGGAACATGTGGGGGCAGGGGTGGTGGCGGTATATAAGGAAATGACCCCAATCACCTTTCTATGCTTTCATGGTTCTTGCCCCTGAAACCCAAGTCCCTAAGGCCCTGACATAGTCCTTGAGTGAGATAGAGGAAGAAATATGACATGACAACTTTGACTATGACTGATAGAGGTTTCTAAAGACGGAAAATTGTTTCCCTTTCCCTCTTTATAACCAGGTCAAGTCCAGGGCATTCTCAAGCTCAAAGGCAAGTGGTTCTTAAAGGATTGCAGGAAATGCAGACCTGGAAAGAATAGAGTGACTGCCCGGCCCAAGTCACAGTTAAATATATACAGCTGAGGGAGGCAGAGGTGGGGCAAGGGATAGGGGAGAGGACCCGAGGGTAGAAAGGGCCGAGGGGGTTGTAGATTGAGGCTGTCCCTATAGTGCAGCTACCAAATCATGTCAGCCTGATAGCATTAAACAAACATTTGAATCCTCCAAGTTCCTTTTTTCCCCCTGGATTTCATGCTTAGCAAACAATCTCCTGATTATAATGTGGCTTGGCATCTAGGGCAATACGTGTCTTGTGAGTCTGATTAACATCAGCCTGACTGGAGAGAGGGAGCTTCTCTTGGGTGAGTGAGCAAAACCAGCCCTACAGAGCTGATGGCCACACAATGGACTGCTGTCAGTGCTCTAAAGTAATGACCATCTGTAACCCTCTTGGTGAAGCCCCTTATCCCCTCCTGACTCTATCCCTCTGCCTGCCTACTTTGCTTGGATTTGACTGTAGGCAAATTTCTTAATGTCCCTGCATCTCAGTTTACTCATCTGTAAAATGAGATTAAAATAGGGTTGTTGTAGGATTAAGTGAGTTAAGAGATGCCAAGTGCTTAGAATATTACTCTGCATGCAAGTGCTATCTAAGGGTCTGCTGTAATGATTCAGGCTTCCACAATGCTGGCTGTGACCTTGAGCGAGTCTTTTTTTTTTTTTTTTTTTTTTTTTGGCCAAGTCTTACTCTCTTACCCAGGCTGGAGTGCAATGGTGCAATGGTGTGATCTCAGCCACTGCAATCTCCACTGCCCGGCTTCAAGCAATTCTCCTGCCTCAACCTCGAGAGTAGCTGGGATTAAAGGTGCTTGCCACCATGTCTGGCTAATTTTTGTATTTTTAGTAGAGACAGGGTTTCACCATGCTGGCCAGGCTGGTCTCAAACTCCTGACCTTGTGATCTGCCCATCTAGGCCTCTCAAAGTGCTGGGATTACAGGCTTGAGCCATCACACCCAGCCGTCTGACCTTTGTTTCCTTGTCCTATTAATATGGAGTGAATAGTAACATCTTCTGGAAAAAGCATATGTTAAGTAGCTGTTAAATGCTGCGCAAATAAACCATATGCTTATTTGGATCATTTATTGGGAACAATTGTTAGTCTTACTGGGTCCCTTCAGATTATAGTGCAGAGATGATTTTTAATGTTTCTCACTTGATAACCGAATGAAACCTAAGGTGGGACCCTGAGAAGGAGGAAGAATCTGGGTAAAGGCAAAGGGGAGTTGAAGAGGGAGATTCCAGAGGCTGGAAGCAGGGTGTCTGCCTCATCTGGACTGTGTGCCAGACTTTATTCCCTTCCAAAGTTTATACTGCTTCTCAGTGTGAGCTTGGGGAAGGTGTTACCAGTTCCTGACTCTCCCCTAGTGGTATTGCTCTAATTAATGACAGTTCTGATTTTTAATAAACAGAGTTTCTGGGAGATGGCATGGATGCAAAATCTAAACAGGGGAGGGAGGAGGAAGAGGAGGAGAAATGTTTGCTTTGCTTTTTATTTTTGAGACAGAGTCCCGCTTTGTCGCCCAGGCTGGACTGCAGTGGTACCATCTTGGCTCACTGCAAACTCCGCCTCCCGGGTTCAAGTGATTCTCCTGCTTCAGCCTCCCAAATAGCTGGGATTACAGGTGCCCGCCACCATGCCTGGCGAATTTTTGCATTTTTACTAGAGGCAGAGTTTCGCCATGTTGGCCAGGCTGTTCTCGAACTCCTGATCTCAGGTGATCTGCCCACCTTGGCCTCCCAAAGTGTTGGGATTAGAGGAGCGAGTCATTGCTCCCAGCCTGCTGTGCTTTTAAAAGACTCACAATGGGCCAGGCGTGGTGGCTCACACCTGTAATCCCAGCACTTTGGGAGGCTGAGGCAGGTGGATCACCTGAGCTCAGGAGTTCGAAACCAGCCTGACCAACAAGGTGAAACCCTGTCTCTAAAATAAATAAATAAATAAAAAATGAAAGACTCATAATAAAAGAGAAGGGGAGACAGAGAACAAAAACGGATGATCACTGGCCCTGCCTTCGGCTCATGAGAGGAAGGAGACATATGTGTGTGTGTGCGTATGTGTGCGTGTGGTGTGTGTGGTGGTGGTGGGGGGGGGGGGGTGGTGGTGGTGGCCGGGGCAGAGGGCTAACAAGCAAGAGAAATTTTGAACTTAAAATGGTTTAAGGTACCTAAAAGCATGTGCATTTGCAGCCACAAATGATGAGATAACACCCTCATGCTGATGGGTAGAAGCTGTCTGCTAATAAGCAAACGAGAAGGTGGTAATAAGGACATGAGAAGGGAGGGAGCCAACTTTGGCATCAAGGTCAGGGAAATAGGAACCATGTGCTAGGGGAATGCTTGAGTCCTGCACGTCTCAAGCTACTATCACTGCACCACTCAGGACCTTGCTCCCTTCAGGAGCAGGGTGAGGTCTGGTGTCATCAGCTAGGGGTTAAGATTTTCCAGATCTGTTTGCTTGGAGCTGTCTCTGTTGGCCCCAGAAAACCTCCTCTGGTTAACGAATGGGAGGATGTCCAGGGCCGCACCCAGCTGGAAACTGCATTGCCTGCATGAGTTAACAAGGAGCTGTGATCTCCATCCCACTTGCAGTCTCTAGGGACTGTTTCTTTTGCCTGAGAAGAGGGGGAAGGAAGCAAGAAGCGTATTGGGATAAGTTTAGAGCCACTTCAGATGCCCACTTGAACAATTCCCCAGCCTTGTGCTCACCTCTGGCTGTTTACTTCCACCCAGCAAGGCGGAGTTTCCTGCCCTGAGAATGAAGGAAGTCCCTCCCCAGAACAGCTTATACGAGGAAATATTAGGGCACCAACACGAGTGAATCTCAGATGTTTTCTCACAAAAGGCTCTAGGGACGACAAATTAAAGGGAAGGGTGCTTAGGAGAGGAAAGCCTGAGAGTTTGGAAAATGACTTTGAGGCACTGGACTGAGTCACCATCATTTCCTGCTGAGGTTTTCCTAAGGGAACCAGCAGGTACCACTCCCTTCACCAGCTGCCTGCTCTGAGATCTGGGCAGTACCGACCCATTAGCCAAAGGAGTCCCAGACGGCTCCAGATTGCCAGTGACGTAATATACATTTCATTTGTTTCCGTAAGCCTTCAGAGCAAGCAAGACAGAAAAACAAGTCAGTGGAAATATTATACAGGGAGCTGCTAGCTTTTCTTGGCTTTCTTGTTTGTTCCTGAGTTGACAATAGAAATCTTTTGAGTATTGGAGCTAGTGCACTTTGAAAACAAAATCTCTTTACTCACAAGGCGTGGATTTTTTTGTGGATTTGGACTCTTTGAGGACAAATTTGCATACCATAATCATTGTTTTATTGAAAAAAATAAAAGCAGCACCTGTGGGATAGATAATGGGAGAGGAAGACAGAATGGCGAGTGTGGCCTTTTGCTGTTTTATTTATCTTTCCCTTGTACAATTTTCTGGCAGGGAAGGACAGTGCTGTTGTATCTAGACCTTTCCCCAGGATCAATGGGCGACAGCCTGAGGCCGGGGGAGAGAGCTGGCTGGTGTGTAGAACTCTGTCTCTCCTAGACGCTAACTTTATTTTTTAATTTTAATTTTAATTTTTTTTTGTGGGGGACAGAGTCTGGCTCTGTCACCCAGGCTGGAGTGCAGTGGTGCGATCTCAGCTCACTACAACCTCTGCCTCCTGAGTTCAAGCGATTCTCCTGCCTCAGTCTCCTGAGTAGCTGGGATTATAGGAATGCACCACCAAGCTCAGCTAATTTTTGTATTTTTAGTAGAGACGGGGTTTCACCATGTTGGCCAGGCTAATCTTGCACTCCTGACCTTGTGATCCACCCACTTTGGCCTCCCAAAGTGCTGGGATTACAGGCGTGAGCCACCGTGTCCGGCCTGGATATTAACTGTAATCAGAGGCCGTAAATGAGAGAGGACATTTCAAATGGAGTCAGACACGACCTTTTCTTCCTGGGTCATTCCCCTGCATCTTCCCGTATCTTTCTTAGGACACTTCCAAGACTATGCAGGAGTGTAGCCATTTGTGTACATGCATTCTAGGCCACAAGCTTAGTGAAGCTGGGCACCATTTTGCATCTATGTTCTCTATAACGACCAGGCTAATTCTTTACACTTTGGAAATGTCCATTGCGTGTTTGCTGAATGAATCAATGAGGCATGTGGACTTTTGAGGGACATAGAAATTACGAGATGGGTAGTAGAAAAAGGAAGTGAAGGACAAGCACAAGAGATGGGCGAGAGTGGCAGAGTTACCTACTTGCCTTTTCCTTTCACCCAGAAGAGGTGTTAGAGCCGTCGGAGGAAACGAAAATACTTTTTTTCTCTCTTTTTTTTTGAGACGGTGTCTCGCACTGTTGAATGGGAGTGCAGTGGCGCAATCTCGGCTCACTGCAACCTCCACCTCCCGGGTTCACTCAGTTCTCCTGCCTCAGCCTCCTGAGTAGCTGGGATTACAGGTGCACACCACCATGCCTGGCTAATGGTTTGTATTTTTTGAGATGGAGTCTTGTTCTGTTGCCAGGCTGGAGAACAGTGGCACAGTCTCGGCTCACTGCAAATTCTGCCTCCCGGGTTCAAGAGATTCTTCCGCCTCAGCCTCCCAAATAACTGGGACCACAGGCACGTGTCAAAAGCCCAGCTAAGTTTTATATTTTTAGTAGAGACGGGGTTTCACCATGTTGGCCAGGATGGTCTCCATTTCTTGACCTCATGATCCACCCACCTCGGCCTCCCAAAGTGCTGGGATTATAGGCGTGAGCCACTGCGCCAGGTGGAAACAGAAATGTTTTGGAAGACAGGGACCTGGTAATCCCTTTTCACCCAACAAGAACCAAGCCCTGGATGAATAGATGAGTAGCCCACGTTTTTCTGCCCCCTCTCCCTGGTCTTTCTGAGACTGACTTTGCCCTGGGAATTGTTTGTCCCTCTGGAAGTTAGACTGGTATGTGGGTGTTCCTCAGAGCCCTGGTGATGGGGAATTAGGAAGCAAGTGCTTGAACTAAAGCCCTTTGTCCTAATTCACTGATATCTGGGGCAAAAGCTTGCCCCTCTCTGTGAAAATGAAATGAAAATCTTTTTATTTTCCTAGAGCTCAAGGTCAGACCCCAGCACAGTAGGGACCCAAGCCGTGCACTGTTCCTAAGTCCTAACTCATACCATTGCCCTGGAGGCTCTTGAAGCTGGTAGCTAGAGAGAACAGAGAGTTCTCAGAGGAAAAGAGCAGCCAGGTTGCTCAATTGTTTTAAATTATTTAGTTGCATCAAATATTCAGATTGGTGGCAATAGCAACTCTATTTAAAAACTCTAAGCACGTGATGGATGAACTCAATGTTTTCAGACAGTTATCGGCTTCCAGCCCACCCTCCAGGAATCTTCTAAGAGTCACCTGGGCTTGCCTGGGTCAGCCTCCAACTACGGGGACCAGCTGAACTGCAAGAGCTACACAATGCCAATGAAGATATTTGGCGTATGTTTTTCATGTAAAGGAATTTCATCATGTCCCATACATCACCTCCTAGAGAAAAAAGATATTCAGCTTAGGAAGTCAGAACTGGGATGTTTGTATAGAAGGCATGCTTTTCGTGTAGGTGGGTTGTGTGATTTTGTTTCCATGGGCTCATGCCTGTGAAATATGCAGTGTGTGTTTTTCTGAGGTTTTCTGTGTATGAAGCTGCTGCTCTTCTCACAAAGCTCATCATTTTAGGCGAGACTGAATGTGACACTCACTGAAGTTGCTTTGGAGCCCAAGATGCATGCTCTAATACAACCACTATTATTGAATGCTTCCTACATTCCAGAGATTTTATCTATATGCTTTACATTATATTAGATAACATCTTTACTCAAAAATAATAAGGCAGGTATTATCACTCCTATTTTATAACTAAGAAAAGTAAGACTCACAGATATTGTCCAAAGTCACATCAAGGTTCAGCTTATTTCAAGCCTGGAGTTTTGTTTCATCATACAACAATATCTATCCTCTGGCAAGTTTCTAGGACTACCCTACATAACATCTGCTGTGCTGTCAAAACGTGAGATGATACTTCTTCCTCTATAATGATAATCTCTGGGGGAGGGTGTGTGGCAACGGGAATGTAGGAGGGGAGCTCTTTGTCTGCTCTTTGGAAGCAGACAAAGGTCTATTTCTTCCTTTTGGTAGTGGTTTCACAGGTATGTTCACTTTGTGATAAATCACCGGGTGGATACATAAGATTCAGGATTTTTTGTTGTTATATTTCTTTTTTTTTTTTTTTTTTTTTGAGATGGAGTCTTGCTCTGTCACCGAAGCAGGAGTGCAATGGCATGACCTTGGCTCACTGCAGTCTTCACCTCCTGGGTTCAAGCTATTCTCCTGGGTCAGTCTCCCTAGTAGCTGAGATTACAGGAGTGTGTTACCATGCCTGGCTGATATTTATATTTTTAGTAGAGACAAAGTTTTGCCATGTTGGCCAGGCTGGTCTCGAACTCCTGATCTCAAGTGATCTTCCTGGCCTCAGCTTCCCAAAGTGGTGTTTGTTATATGTCAATAACAGGTTTATTTAAAAAATTATTTCTCCATGCTGGGTTTGGTGGCTCAAACCTATAACGCCAGCATTTTGGGAGGCTGAGTGGGCAGATCTCTTGAGGCCAGGAGTTTGAGACCAGCCTGGCCAACATGGTGTAATGCCATCTCTACAAAACAACAACAACAACAAAAATAGCAGACATGGTGGCACATGCCTGCAGTTCCAGCTACCGGGGAGGCTGAGATGGGAGGATAACCTGAGCCTAGAAGGCAGAGGTTGCAGTGAGCTGAGATCACACCACTGCATTCCAGCCTGGGTGACAGAGTGAGATCCCACCTCAAAAAACCTCATTTATCCTAGCAGTTAATGTTGGAGGGGAGCCCTGCTTTTCATGGAAAATAGGCACTGATTAGTCAATGGGAACTCCTTGGACTCTACCATATAGTAATTTTTTAAATAATGCAAATAAGTTGTTGCCCTCCCTCTTTATAAAAGGAGTTTTAAGTGGATCACAATAAAACATCACACACAATTATAAAGTAATATTAGGAGGAGGTTGTTAGCACTATCTAAGTAGAAAAACTTTCCTTACATACATATGTCAGTCTGCTGGGCACCGCAGGAGGTTAAGGGTGGCTACTGTTCCCAAGGTACTCACACAGCCAAGCTGATGACACTGAGCCTTTACTAGTAGTAAATAGACACTTGTCTTTAAATATATTGGAATTTGTTGAGATGGGTTTCCACTCTCAATTTGGTGATCAATAAACTCAAAGAAAGTAAAAGTTTTCATGGACTACATCCTACATTTCATGTGTGGATAATTGAAATGGAAAATACCACATCTGATCAATATTTTGAATAATCTGAGCTCCCAATCTTAACACTTTCAGAATGATTATTTATACCTTTTTAAGATGGTATAAACTTGGAGAGACCCACAGATCTAGTCACCAAGACAATTTGGTCATTGATTTGTAATTATGTTCCTCTGCTTGCATGATTTTTTTTTTTTTTTGAGGCAAGGTCTTGCTTTGTTGCCCAGGCTAGAGTGCAGTGGTGGGATCTTGGCACACTGCAGCCTCTGACTCCCAGATTCAAGCAATTCTCCTGCCTCAGCCTCCCAAGTAGTTGGGATCACAGGTGCACACCACCACACCCAGCTAATTTTTGTATTTTCAGTAGAGACAAGGTTTTACCATGTTTGCCAGGCTAGTCTCTTACTCTTGACCTGAAGTGATCCACCTGCCTTGGCCTCCCAAAGTGCTGGGATTACAGGTGTGAACCACCACGCTCTGCCTTGCATTCACTTTTTACTGGGTGAGATTTACAACATCAAATAGCACAGAACTTCTTCTAGTTTACTTCAAACTGTGATGGCTCTAAAACTTCTATACTGGAGGAAGTTGCTGTACATATTTCTCCTTCTCTATATCCCAGGAAATCAGAGACCTGGAGGGAGAAGACACATGGGCTGTCAAATCTACAGACCTCCTTCCTTCAATAGCTGATTTTCTTTCTTTTGTGTCAGAAGCAGGCAGCATAGGACAGAGCCATGCATCTAAAACTTTATTGGGCATATTTATTCCTAGATATCTTGTTAAAACGAAGATTCAGTTTCAGCTAGTCTAGGGTCAGGGCTGAGATTCTATTTTCTATTGTAATAAGTTCCCAGGTAATGCCAATGCTGCTGGTCCATGGACTGTACACTTTGATGAGAAGTTTAGTAAGGATATAGAGGAAAGAATACTGGCCAGGTGTTGTGGCTCACACCTGTAATCCCAGCACTTTGGGAGGCCAAGGTGGGCAGATCATGAGGTCAGGAGATTGAGACCAAGCTGGCCAACATGGTGAAACCCTGTCTCTACTAAAAATATAAAAAATTAGCTGGGCGTGGTGGAGCACAGCTGTGGCCCCAGCTACTTAGGAGTCTGAGGCAGGAGAATCACTTGAACCCAGAAGGCAGAGGTTTCAGTGAGCCCAGATCACACAACTGCACTCCAGCCTGGTGACAGAACAAGACTCCATCTCAAAAAAACAAAAACAAAAACAAAAACAGAAAACCCCCAAAAAACCAAAACAAAAAACACTACACATGGAGTAGTAATTTCTGGCTTTTAGAAGCAGCTCTGCCATTTACCAGCTTGCTTTCTTGGACAAGTCATTTTGCGTCTCTGGATTTTAATTTCCTTAAATATAAACTGTATGATAGAGGAGGAGTTTGGGCTAGGTTATTTCAAAGCTTGCATTCATAGACTCTTCAAAGTGATGTTTTGAATAAGAAACTCCACCCATAGGGTCACATACAGCCTTTTAAGTGACTAACAGGTGAACTGGCATTATCAAAGCAGAAAATATAAGGGCTGGATCAGGAAGGCATGACTAGGTCAGATAAAGGAAAGGTGAGCCATAATAACTTCTTATGACAAATATAAGGCTTTGATTCTTTCAGAGTGATGGATTTTGAATTAAAATTGTTATCCTGAGAGAGGCTACTATTTTTCTCAACAACCGTCTTAAGGGGGGACCTGCATTAGTGACAACTGAGTTGCATAAGAAACTTCAGTGAAGGAAGCAATGGATGTGTTAGAACTTTGAAATAAGCAAATGCTTACAGGGGCTATGAGTGAGTCATGGCTGGAGAGAAGCGTTCTGGAGCCATGAGGGAGTCTGGTTTGAAAATAGCAGTTCATCTCTGCTGCAAACCATTTCTCTAATTTCAGTCAAGTTGGCCAGGAATTCGGGTCTTTGGCCACTGCTAGCAGACGTAACACGGACAAATGCAATCTCCTACAGGGGTTAGGAGGGCAAAGGTGACAGGGGGCATACAGGGGCATAAATAGGCAAGGAGAAGGAGGGGGTGAAAAAGGAACACAGATGACTTAAATGAATGAATGAAGCTTCTGACCATCTGAGCCTCTGGCGGCAGCCTTTCCCCAAGAGCTCACACATCTCTATTTTGAGCAGCAAACAGAATCAGACAGAAAGGGTTCCCCAGACTCGCAGATACAAGCTAGTTTCTCATTACATCCCAAAGCAACGTCAGGGAAGTGGAGAAAACTCCTGGTGCTGGCCCCTCTCCCAGCGTTAGGTTGGGAGAATCCAGGAAATATTTACCTTATGCAGGACGTGCTCGTTGAAGTCAGGGCCAGCTCCTCCCTGGTAGGAATCGGGTCTCTGCAGGTCCATGCCCGGCTTGGAGCTCGCCGCTCCGGCTCTCCCTGCGCTCTGCGTCAGCGCTTGCAGGACCTGGGTCCGAGCTCCGCTGGGTGCGGCAGGCTCGGGTCTGAGCCCTGCGGGCCCGGCCGCATCCGTGTTCAGCACTGGACAGTTCCCCGCAGTGGCCGCGGCGCGGTACCAGGCGGGCGGGCGGGCGGGCGGCCGCGCTCTTCCAGGGCCGAGCGTTTCAGCACCACGAACAGCGACTCCGCTGCAGTGCACCTGGGACCAGAGTTCTGAGAGCCTGTGCGCTCCAGTCCCCGCGTTTTAGGACTCCAGGATGCTGGCCGGTACGCAAGATTTGAGTCCAGCTGGTGATCCCTGCGTATTTCATTCAGCTGCCGAACTCCGGAGGCTCAGCGATCCGGCTGCGTTCTCAGGGCATTGCGGTCCCGGGAGCTCACCGTTCCTGATTCCCGGCGAATGGGCATCTCCGTCACCACGCAGCTCAGCGCCGCGCAGCTGTCCTCACATGTTTGCAGAGGCGAAGTCCTGCGGCGCTGGCGGCGCTGCTGTTTTTGTCCCTGGACAATTCTCTCCAGGATGTATGAGATAAGCAGAGGTTCTAAGGCCGAGGTCGACAGACGCTGGGTCTTAGATGTACCGGAAGTCCCCGAAATACGCAAAATTACCTGCCTTTTCCTAGGGAGAAGGTCCAGAGCTTTAATCGCACTCTCTCCAGTACACGTGACCCCAGAAGGTAAGAACGATGGACTCAGGAGAGGCAGTTGGTGGTTTGGTTAGGAACACAGGCCCCAGAATTCAAATCTTGGCTCTGAAAATTATTAGTTGTGTAACCCTGAGCAAATTACTCAATCTCTCCTAAGTGTCCACAAAATGGAGATAATATTATAATCGTACTTGCCTCATGGTTTTGTTCTGAGGATTTAATGAGTTAATTCACGTGAAAAGCCTAGAACAATGCCTGGCATGTACTAAGAACTCAATAAGTGTGAGCTACCATGCTCTCTGGGAAGGAGATGGAGAGTGGCTACTCCCCCTAAACATCAGGGGAGTTCTTCTGCTGGGATCTTCGATTGGCAAAATCGCATCATCGCCTGGAATATGAGAGTATGAGGGTGACCACCATGGGAACTGGAGGCTGAGGTTGTGGTGTGTGGGGTTATTGTAAGATTACTAAGGACAAGTCCTAGTACCACCTACCGGTCCGTGGAGTCAGCATCAACATGGAAGGAAAGAGCCAGGCTTAGGGTTAAAAGAGTACATTTTACTCCTGGGTTTCACTCCTTTTTGACTGAGTTGTGTGAGCCAGATCACTCATGTTTCATGGCATTACTTCTGTTTTCTCATCTGCAAAATAGGTGATCTATGCCCACTTGACTGGGTTTGGGGGAAGAGGGAGACAATGTATGTGAAAAGTCTTCCTTTTCTTTTAAATTGTAAAGCAAATTTCATTTATAAGGTATTATTATTGCTGGAATCACTATATTGTAGATACTCAATGGATATTAATTAAATGAACAAAGCTAGGGAACCAATGTGTTGTTTTATGAGCTTCTCACTGGGCCTACATTACATACCATCCAACGGTTGGGGTTCTTAATGTGAGGTGAATAAATGGATGTTAGGGGAACTTTGGAACATTGATAACATTACACAAAGTTTTGCTTCTGTGCCTTTTTCTGGGGGAGAATAAATCTCCAGAAGAAGAAATGAATCCCACAGATTTCATTAAGTTCTCAAAGTTGTCTGTACTAAAAAAAAGTACAGAAAGAATACCTTAGGCTCTTTCATCTCAACTTTCTCCTGAGCTTCCTCACCAACGCTGACTACTATAGATAAGAAGGTTCTACAGCCTTTGCCTGGAACCTCACATTACTTGGAAGGGTCATTCCTTGGAAGGGTCATTCCTCAGGGTCTGGTTTGGAGTTCGGAAGGTTCAGAAACATTATTTCATCTGTTTGTTCAGGATTATAGAGCAAATAGCAGAGGATCCTCAACCAATCTAGAGTTGATGATGGAAGATTTCCATGAGAAATGATGTTTAAACTGAGATCTGAAGGAAAAGTGGGCATTAGTCAAAGAGGGTGGTAGCAGTGGGGTGATTCCAGGCAAGGCAATCAGCACATACAAAGGCTTTAAGGTATGAAAAGCTGAGAAAAGACCAATGTGGCTGGAGTCCTGAGGAAGAGGGGAGGGGGATAATGAGAGACCCAGTCTAGAGAGGTAGGTAAGGACCACATCATGTGGGTCATGTTAAGGGTTTTGAACCTCATTCTAAGAGCAATGTGAAGCCATTGAAGGACTTTAAGTAGGGAAATGACATGGCTAGATTTGGGTTTCAAAGATACTACTTTGGCTACAGTATAGAGAATGAATTAAGTCAAGAACAAATGTGCTCTTTTATGGATTTATAAAATCTATTTTTATATTATGGGCATTAATCCTTTATGTCATAAATACTGCATTATTTTTATAGATTTATTTCCTTCCTTCCTCCTCTCCTTTCCTTTCCTTTCCTTTCCTTTCCTTTTTTTCTTTCCTTTCTTTTTGACACAGTTTCACTCTGTCACCCAGGCTAGAGTGCAGTGGCACAATTAAAGCACACTGTAACCTTGATTTCCTGGGCTCAAGCGATCCTCACACCTCAATCCTCTGACTAGCTGGGATAACAGGTGTATAACACCATGCCTGGCTAATTTTTGTATCTTTTGTAGAGACAGTGTTTTGCCACATTGCCCAGGCTTGAACTCCTGGGCCTAAGTGATCTTCCTGCCTCAGCCTCTCAAATTGTTGGGATTACAGGTGTGAGCTACTGTACTTGGCTGTAGATTACTTTTCAATGATTAACTTTGTTTGTACTTTTATTATACTCTATTAAAGTTTTTAATCTTTAAGTTTGGGCAAGCGTGAGTAGGCATTAACTAGGCAGAAGAGACCATCAGAAGGCATATTGTTAAATGTGAACCCCAAATATCTGAGACAGCTCTCAGTCAATTTAGGAAGTTTATTTTGCCAAAGTTAGGGACACACACCATGACACAGCCTCAGGAGGGCCTGATGACATGTGTCCAAGGTGGTTGCGGGGCAGCTTGGTTTTATATATTTTAGGGAGACTTGAGACATCAATCAATGTATGTAAGATGTACACTGGTTTGGTCCAGAAAGGCAGGACAACTCGAAGTGGGGAGGGAGCTTCCTGGTCAGAGGTAGATAAGAGAGAAATGTTTGTATTCTTTTGAGTTTCTGATTAGTCTTTCCAAAGGAAACAATCAGATATGTATCTATCTCAGTGAGCAGAGGGATGACTGAATAGAATAGGAGGCAGGTTGCCCTAAGCAGTTCCCAGCTTGACTTTTCCCTTTAGCTTAGTGATTTTGGGGTCCCAAGAGTTCTTCTTCCTTTCACATGAGCAAACAATAAAAGTAAAGGAAAGTAGGTATTCTTTAGAGAATGTATCAGTGAAATAATGATACTATTACTTTAGAGTTACATGTTGTGAGTTCCTATTTTAAATTTGTTAAGATGTGCTGGAAGGACTATCTTAGTGAGTGTTTTAGGTGAAGTTGAGAAGAATGTGTGATTTGTTATTGTTGGATAGAGTATTCTATAAATGCCAATCAAATCGAGTTGATTGATAGCGTTCTTCAAGTCAACTATATCCTTTATGGATATTCCTGCTAGATCCATCAGTTACTGACAGAGGGTTCTGAATTCCCCATCTCTACAGCGGCTTTGTCTTTTTCTCCTTTTATGTTTATTTGTTTTTGCCTTACGTATTTTGACACTGTTGTTAGGTGCATGTACATTTCTTGGAGAACTCATTCCCTTTGCCATTATGTAGGGTTCCTCTTTATTTCTAACAATTTTCCTTGTTCTAAGTCTTCTTTGTCTGAAATTAACATCACTACTCCAGCTTTCTTTTGATCAATGCATTGTATAACTTATTTCATTCCTTTATTTTTAAACTTTGGAGTCTTTTATTTAAAGTATATTTCTTGTAGGCAGCATATAATTGGGTCTTGTTCTTTTATTCCCTCTGACAATCTCTGTCCTTTAATTCGTGTATTAAGTTATTCATATTTAAAGTGATTGTTAATATATTTGGAATAATATTGGCCATATTTATTACTGCTTTTTATTCATTTTCACATGCTACTGCTGCTGTACTGTCTGAGCAATTTATAATTTTAATTATAAATTTTTTTTTTTTTTTGAGACGGAGTTTCACTCTTGTTACCCAGGCTGGAGTGCAATGGCGCAATCTTGGCTCGGCGCAATCTCGGCTCACCGCAACCTCCGCCTCCTGGGTTCAGGCAATTCTCCTGCCTCAGCCTGCTGAGTAGCTGGGATTACAGGCATGTGCCACCATGCCCAGCTGATTTTTTGTATTTTTAGTCGAGACGGGGTTTCACCATGTTGACCAGGATGGTCTCGATCTCTTGACCTCGTGATCCACCCACCTTGGCCTTCCAAAGTACTGGGATTACAGGCATGAGCCACCGCGCCCGGCCAATTATAAAATTTAAAAAATTATCTTCTTTCAGAATATCAGTAAAAAATTCTTCTTAAAAAGTTTCAGGCCAGGTGCAGTGGCTCATGCCTGTAATCTCAGCACTTTGGGAGGCTGAGGTGGGTGAGATCAGGAATTTGAGACCAGCCTGTCCAACATGGTGAAACCCTGTCTCTACTAAAAATGAACAAATTAGCCAGGTATGGTGGTATGTGCCTGTAATTCCAACTACTCAAAAGGCTGAAGCAGGAGAATCACTTGAACCCGGAAAGCAGAGGTTGCAGTGAGCCAAGATTACACCATTGCACTCCTGCCTGGGCAACAAGAGCGAAACTCCATCTCAAAAAAAAAAAAGAAGAAGAAAAAATTTGAGCAGTTCTCTTTAGAGTTTACAGTATATTCTTGAATCTAAACTAAGTCTACCTTCAAATAACACTATTTCTGCTTCATGTGTAGTGCAGAAACCTTAAAAACAGTATTCCTGATTTCTCCCTTCCAGCCTTCTGACATTGCTATCATTTATGTCACTTACCCACATGCTATAATCACTAAATACTGGCTACTATTGTTACTTTAAACAATTATCTGTTATATCAAATAAGAATCAGAAAAATAAGATTTTATTTGACTTTCATTTACATCTTATCTGACAGCTTTCTTAGCTTCATGTAGATCCAAGTTTCTTTTTTTTTTTTTGAGACGGAGTTTCACTCTTGTTACCCAGGCTGGAGTGCAATGTCGCGATCTCGGCTCACCGCAACCTCCATCTCCTGGGTTCAGGCAATTCTCCTGCCTCAGCCTCTTGAGTAGCTGGGATTACAGGCATGTGCCACCATGCCCAGCTAATTTTTTGTATTTTTTTTGGTAGAGATGGGGTTTCACCATGTTGACCAGGATGGTCTCGATCTCTTGACCTCGTGATCCACCTGCCTCGGCCTCCCAAAGTGCTGGGATTACAGGCTTGAGCCACCATGCCCGGCCCAGATCCAAGTTTCTGATATGTATCACTGTCCTGCTTGAAAAAAAAAACCTTCTAACATCTCTTGCAAGAAAACTCAGCTAATGTCAAATTCCTCAGTTGTTTGTCTGATAGTATCTATTTCTTCATTTTTTTTTTTTTTTTCCTGAGATGGAGCCTTGCTCTGTGGCCAGGCTGGAGCGCAGTGGCCCAGTCTCGGCTCACTGCAACCTCTGCCTCTCAGGTTCAAGTGATCATTCTGCCTCAGCCTCCTGAGTAGCTGGGACTACAGGTGTGTGCCACCACACCTGGCTACTTTTTTTTTGTATTTTTAGTAGAGACGGGGTTTCACCACGTTGGCCAGGATGGTCTCGATCTCTTGACCTTGTGATCCACCCGCCTTGGCCTTCCAAAGTGTTGGGATTATAGGCGTAAACCACCATCGGCTTCTTCATTTTTTTGAAGAGATGGGATCTTGCTATGTTGCCCAGGCTGGAGTGAAGTGGCTATTCACAGATAGACTTACAGTACACTGCAGCCCCAAATTCCTGGGCTCAAGTGATCCTTCTGCCTCTTCCCAAGTAGCTGGGACTACTGGTGCATAGTACCATGCCTGGATAATTTTTAAATTTTTTTGTAGAGATGAGGTCTTGCTGTGTTGCCTAGGCTGATCTCAAACTTCTGGCCTCAAAGGAAACTCCCACGTCAGCTTCCCAAAGGGCTAACACTATAGGCACACACCACCATGCCCAATGCTTCTTCGTTTTTGAAGGGTAATTTCCCTGGTTGTGGAATCCTAGGTTGGTGACTTTTCCCTCTGACACCTTAAATATTTTACACTACTGTCTTTTTGCTTGCATACTTTCTAAGTTTTTTTTTTTTAATTTTTATGGATACATACTAGTTGTATTTATTTGTGGGGTACATGTGATATTTTTATATATGTGTACAATGTGAGTGAGCAAATCAGGGTAGTTGGGATATCCATCGCCTTAAACATTCATCATTTATTTGTGTTAGGAACATTCCAAATTCACTCTGGTAGTTATTTTGAAATATACAATCTATTATTGTTGACTATTGTGGTCCTATTTTGCTACCAATGCTTTCATACTTTCCGAGGAGAAGTTTACTGTAATTTTTATCCCAGCATCTCTACAGGAAACCTACTTTTTCCTCCTTTGGCTTCTTTCAAGATTTTTCTGTTTGTTTTTGGTTTTCCCAGTCATCACCATGAAAACCTGGTGAGGTTCCCGAGATAAAGTCCATGAAAATATGGGTGCCCACCTAAGACTGGCCCCCCCTCAGAGTTTCTCACTCTCAAATTAGTCCACACTCAGCCTCCAACAGTGCCTCAAAGTTACCATGTAAGTGTTCCTACCAGTTCATGGTTCCAGTGGCTTCTGCTCCAGATAAGCAGACCTCAGCTATGACTTTCTGGATGCACCTGTCCCTCCAGATTTCAGAGGAGCAGTTTCTCCTGCAAACGCAGTTCTCTGATGGTCCAGGAAAAGTCACCGATTTTGAGCTCGTTCAGCTTTTTCCTATTGTAAGGGTGAGGATGATGACCTCCAGCTCTTCACCTGTCAAAGCTAAGCTAAAAGCCCTTCATTCAGGTTAGAGTATTGTCTTCCCTGTGAAAATTACCAAAAAAAATTTCAAGCTGTAATCACTTATTTTTAGCTTCATGCCCTTTGGGCCTTTTTTGTGACATTTTAAATTAACATGATAGTTTTAAAAGAAAAGTTATTCTCACAGTAATTGCATTTTGGATTGATATCTTTCTGATATTTGGGGCCATTCAAGTGTCATTGGTAAGTACATTTGTAGACGATCTCTCAGGACAGGTGGCTCATTCTGCAGAGCTTCTGATTTAAAAGTTTTAGAAGGGATGTTTTCTAATGCTGTCTCCAAGTGCTAGGGAGCTCATTTGTATGGATAAGGATTGTCTCAAGCATGTTTCCCAAACAGGGAGGGGCAGCTTTGCTGCCAGCTGTTAACTCGCTCTTCTGTAGCTGCCTCTTACCCCGGCTCCCTCTGTCTGGGAAATGTTGCTGGCATTTGGAGTCCAAAGGTGGGTCTCTAGGTTCCCTCTTCCAGTCCTAGTTGTCAGGTTGTGAATATTGACTTTTCTGTGTTCAGTTCCCCTTCTTTATATATATGCTCCATTCCTGCATAACTGTAGCCTAGGGATCAGCAGTTTGGGGTTACATGGTTCAGTTGACCATTTCCTTCTTACATTTTTCTAGTCCACATTTCCATTTTGGTAATAGTTTTTGAACTCCCTGAGAAATTAGTCTCTATCGGTATCTCCCTGATATGTGAGATTCCCAAGAGTGCTCCTTTTTCTGTTCTTCTCCCACTCCCATCCCCTTTTTCCTCTCCATCCTCCTCCCCTTCCCCCTACCCTGGCCTCCCCCCCCCCCCCCGCCACCTCTCCCCTCCCTCTCCCCCTCCCCCATCCTCCCTCTCCCCACCTTCTCATCCCCTCTTCCCCCCTCCCCTCTCCCCCTCTCCTCTCCTCCCCTCCCCTCCCCTCCCCTTCCCTTCCCTTTCTTTCTTTCTTTTTTTTTTTTGAGAGACAGTTTCATTCTTTTCACCCAGGCTGTAGTGCAATGGTGCAATCTTGGCTCAGCAACCTCTGCCTCCCTGTTCAAGTGATTCTCCTGCCTCAGCCTCCCGAGGAGCTGGGACTACAGCACGCACCACTAAACTTGGCTAGTTTTTGTATTTTTAGTAGAGATGGAGGTTTCACCATGTTGGTCAGCCTAGTCTCGAAAGCCTGACCTCAGGTGATCCATCTGCCTCAGCCTCCCAAAATACTTGGAATTACAAGCGTGAGCCATCATGCCTACCAAGAGTGCCCCTTTACATGTTAATACAGAAGCTTTTGGCCCTTTGTCTGGGAATTATAATCACTATGATCGATTCTGTTTCCATATCAGTCATGATGTGAAGTGGATAGGTAAAAAAGTTCTTTTGTTTGTTTCGTTTTGAAAATTTTAATCAAAGTAACAAATGCATATGGTCAAAATTTAAATGGTATGGAAGGGCTTAGACATCTCTCTTATTCCACCCCCAGTCCTCCTCCAAGGCAACTTCCCTCAAGACAACTTCCCCCCCCCCTTCCTTTTTTTTTTTTTTTTTTTTTTTTAGCTTTTTCTGTGTTTAGTTCCTGTAATGCCATTTTTTGGTCTACCAGTTATAAACATCTTTTGACTAGTACCCTTATATTTCCTCTGCACATTCTTTTCAATGTAGCTATGCCACCATTTTCTGTTCTCCTACCAGTCGACTCTGCAATTTCACGTAACAGACTCCAACCTCCATTCCTTGCTTTGTGAACCATAGATTGTATTTTCGAGTTGCCAGGGTCTAAGAGGAAGCTTTAGCATTCCTAGCCTTCCTTTCGCTTGTTTCCCCTGTCGTTTCCCAACCTCTTTCAGATATACTTTTTTGAAAACCAAGTTTAATTAAATTAAATGAATTAATTTATTTTTGAGACAGTGTTTCACTTTTGTTGCCCAAGCTGGAGTGCAGTGGTGTGATCTCGGCTCACTGCAACCTCTACCTCCCGGGTTCAAGGGATTCTCCGGCCTCAGCCTCCTGAGTAGCTGGGATTACAGGCACCCGCCACGACGCCTGGCTAATTTTTGTATTTTTAGTAGAGAGAGGGTTTCGCCATGTTGGCCAGGCTGGTCTTGAACTCCTGACCTCAGGTGATCTGCCCATCTCAGCCTCCCAAAGTGTTGGGATTACAGGCGTGAGCCACTGTGCCAGGCTTTGTGTTTGTTTGTTTTTAAATTTGAGAATGATATTGTTTGTAGAAGAGTTGCAAAGGTAGTACAGAGAGCTCCTGCGTATCCCACACCCAGTTTCCCCTGCTAGTAACTTCTCACATTATTATGGTGTCTTTGTCTCAGTTATGAACCAACACTGATACACTGTTATGGAAATCTATCTTTTACTTGCACTGCCGTAGTTTTTACCCAATTTTCTAATTCTGATCCAGGATTCAATTTAAGGTATCACACTACACTTACTCTTTTTAATAATACACCCATTGCTCAAAATCATGGCACTGTTTTAATCTGCACTTTGTCTTTTTATAAGCTTATGGTTTGCTCTCAAGTTTATGATTGCCTCTCTTTTTGCTTGTTGGGAAAGAAAATGCATGTCTTCTTCATTATGTTCCTCATATCCTCCGGCTTCCCACTCTTTCTTTGGTATACTTTCCATTCTTTTCTTAAATCACAGTGACTTTGTGTTCTGATATGGACTGGCTTTTGGTGTTTAGATAATGGCTTTGTTATACTTCTCCTCGAGTTTCTAATTTGCTTTATTTATTTATTTGAGACAGGGTCTTACCTTGTCACCAAGGCTGGAGTACAGTGGCCCAAACATAGCTCACTGTACCCTTGACCTCCCGGGCTCAAGTGATCCTCCCACCTCAGCCTCCTGAATACCTAGGACAACAGGCATGAGCCACTATGCCAGGCTAATTTTTGTATTTTTTGTAGAGATGGTTTCACCATGTTGCCCAGGCTGGTCTTCAGCTCCTGAGCTCAAACAATCCTCTTGCTTTGGCCCCCCCAAAGTGCTGAGATTACAGGCATGAGCCACTGCTCCTGGCTCTAATTTGTTTTTAAACACTGAATTCAGGGCCTTTATCAGATGGTCAAAGCTCATTTTCTAAGCTCTCATCTACATCATCTCACAAACCTCTCTGATACATTTTCTATCTGTTTATTCCAAGAATGGGTTGTTTTCTGGGCCTGCTGCCTAGCTAATAGCTCTGATATTTTCCTTTAGTTCTACTCTTATACGGATTCAGCATTTCTGTGGCTCATTTATTCGGCTTTCTTGGTCTACTCTCTCATGAACTTGGTTTACTTTTCTTGCTTTATTCTTCATGAATAAGTATTCGAAGAAGTGACTGAAGAATGTACTCAAATAATTGCTCAGCCGGGCACGGTGGCTCAAGCCTGTAATCCCAGCACTTTGGGAGGCCGAGGCGGGCGGATCACGAGGTCAAGAGATCGAGACCATCCTGGTCAACATGGTGAAACCCCGTCTCTACTAAAAAAATACAAAAAATTAGCTGGGCATGGTGGCACATGCCTGTAATCCCAGCTACTCAGGAGGCTGAGGCAGGAGAATTGCCTGAACCCAGGAGGCGGAGGTTGCGGTGAGCCGAGATCGTGCCATTGCACTCCAGCCTGGGT
>NW_022436988.1:8229441-8304582 GCF_009761245.1 Sapajus apella
AAAAAAAAAAAAAAAAAAAAAAAAAAAAAAAAAAAAAAAAAAGAAAGGGAACCTGGGAGGTAAACTTCCCGACTCTTTACATATTTGAAAATGTGTTTGTTCCGCTTCTACTTAGACGGGCTGGATTTGGAATTCCAGGTCGAAGGCTCTTTTTCAGGGGTTTGAAGACATCACTGCTTTGTTTTGTGGGAGATTTACAGGGATTAATATTGCTAATAGAAGTGCTGCTCATAGAAAGTCTTTTGCCAAACTAATTCCTGTGCCTCTGGAGATGGCCTGTTTTAGTATTTATTTTTCTTTGGAAGCTTTATAAACTTTTTTTTTTTTCTGAAACAGAGTCTCACTCTGTCACCCAGGCTGGAGTGCAGTGGCATGATCTCAGCTTACTGTAACCTTCGCCTCCTGGGTTCAAGCTATTCTCCTGCCTCAGCCTCCCTGCTGAGGAGTAGCTGGGATTACAGGTGTGTGCCACTGTGCCTGGCTAATTTTGTATTTTTAGTAGTTACGGGGTTTCACCATATTGGTCAGTTTGGTCTTGAACTCCTGACCTCAAATGATTCACCTACCTCAGCCTCCCAAAATTCTGGGATTACAGGCGTAAGCCACCGCACCAGGCCTCTAAAATCTCTTCTTGATCTATGGTTTTCTGATAGTCTGCATGAATTTATATAACCATATGCCTATTTCCATCTACTGTTCTGGGTACTCAGTCCACCCTTTCAATTCGAAGATATGTGTCTCCTTTCCTCTCTGGAAAATTCTCTTGATTTAATTTTTTTCTACTCTTAATTGTCACTAATTGTTACTATTATATTCTGAAGTTCCCAAGTAGTCAGATATTATCATTTTCCATCTCTGTCTTTTTTGTTCTATGAACAAGGATATTTACTTACTCTGATCTTTAAAATTTTTACAATGCATTACTTTTTAGCAAAATTCTTTTCAGTTTCCAAGAATTATATTTTTGTTGGCCAGGTGCAGTGGCTCATGTCTAATCCTAGCACTTTGGGAGGCTGAGGTGGGCAGATCACTTGAGGCAGGAGTTGGGGCCTGGCCAACATGGTGAAACCCTGTCCCTATTAAAAATACAAAAATTAGCCATGTGTAGTGGCATGTACCTGTAATCCCAGCTACTCGGGAGGCTGAGGCAGGAGAATCGCTTGAACTTGGGAGGTGGATGTTGCTGTGAGCTGAGATCACGCCACTGTAGTCCAGCTGGGAGACAGAGTGAGACTCTGTCTCCAAAAACATATATGTGTATATATATCCTCAATTAATTTTTTCTTAATTGTGGTAAAATAACTGTAATATAAAATATACCATTTTAACCATTTTTAAGTGTACAGTTCAGTAGTGTTACATTGTTTTACAACTCATCTCCAGAACTCTTGTTTTGCAAAACTAAAACTCTAAAACCATTAAACAACTCCTCATTCCCCTTCCACCCAGACTCTGGCAACCACTATTCTGCTCTCAGTGTCTATATGCATTTGACTAATCTAGGTATCTCATGGGCATGGAATCGTACAGCATTTTTCTTTTTGTGACTAGCTAATTTCACTTAGCATAATCTTCTCAAGATTCACCCACGTTGTAGCCTGTGTCAGAATTTCCTTTCGAAGGCTGAACAATATTGTATTTGAGAATACAATGGTATGTATTAATAGATAAAATTATATAGGATGGCTTCTTTGTATTTAGATAATTTTCTTATAATGACTTTCTAATATATAATATTGTATTCTTAAATACAATATATTAAGTACAATATATTATATCGTAACCTTAGAAAGAACATAATACAATACAATACAATATAAGACAATACAATTTTTTTTTTTTTGAGACAGAGTCTTGCCCTATTGCCCCTGCAGTGGCATAATCTCAGCTCACTGCAACCTCTGCCTTGTGGGTTCAACTGATTCTCGTGTCTCAGCCTCCTGAGTAGCTGGGATTATAGGCATGTGCCACCACACTCCGCTATTTTTTTTTTTTTTTGTATTTTTAGCAGAGACACGGTTTCACCGTGTTGGACAGGCTGGTCTCGAACTCCTGGCCTGAAGTGACCCACCAGCCTCAGCCACCCTAAGTGCTCGGATTACAAGCATGAGCCACTGCCTAAGCCTGGCCATATTATATTCTTTCTAAGGCTAAATACAGTGTATGTCTAGATCACATTTTGCTTATTCATTCATCCATTGGTGGACATTTGGGTTGTTTCCACGTTTTAGCTATTGTAAATTATGCTGCTATGAACATGGGAAATAAATAAAAATAATTTTTTTAAGATTCTGTTTTCAATTCTTTTGGGTATGGAACTGTGCAATCATATGGCAATTATATACATATATATGTGTGTGTGTGTATATATATAATTATATATATATATTGAGGAACCACCATACTAAATTTGTTTTTATGGCTCTGTTTTATGGATGTAGTATCTTTTCAAGTCTAAGTGTTTTGTCTCGGGTTAGGTTTTTTTTTTAATCTATGTTGATTTTCTTTTTCTTTTTCCTTTTTTTTAGACAGAGTCTCGCTCTGTCACCCAGGCTGGTGTGCAATGGTGTGATCTCGGCTTACTGCAACCTCTGCCTCCCAAGTTCAAGTGATTCTCCTGCCTCAGCCTCCCAAGTAGCTAGGACTACAGGCATGTGTCACCATGCCTGGCCAATTTTGTATTTTAAGCAGAGATGGGTTTTACAATGTTGGCCAAGCTGGTCTCCAACTCCTGACCTCACGTGATCCTCCCACCTCTGCCTCCCAAAGTGCTGGGATTATAGGCATGAGTCACCATGCCCAGCCAATTTTCTCTTTCATGTTGCTGATTTTCCCCCTAAATGCCTGGGTATTCTTGCTTGCCTATTCACGTTTAAAAATGAGGCGTTAGAAAGTCTGCCTGAACCCCTGGATGTAAGCAGGATTTGTAGTAGACTAAGCTTTGGGGTGAGTGATCAGGGAGTTTACTGGTAATGTGAGGAAACCCTAGAGCTGGAGTGATTGGAACTTTATTCTGGGAATGCTAACATCTGTATAGCTGCCTTAGGTGTCCCTGGACTAGACCTGACTTTAAAAAAATTAACATTTTCCAGCTACTCAGGAGGCTGAGGCAGGAGAATCGCTGAGAACCTGGGAGGTGGAGGTTGCAGGGAGCCAAGGTCACACCACTGCATTCCAGCCTGGGCAACAAGAGCAAAACGCCATATCAAAAAAAAAAAAAAATTAACATTTTGAGGCATTTACTATTTGCCGGATGCTATGCTGTTTTGTGCATTCCCATTTAATCTGACCAATAATTACATAAGGTCGTTATTATTGTCCCCATTTTATGGAAGCAGAGACTGAGGCTTAGAGAGGTCTAAAAAGCTTATGAAGCTAGTTGGAATTCTAACCTAGGATTCTGCGACTTCAGAGTTCCCACTCTTAACCAATATTCTATTTTGATTCTGAAGCTGAAGCTCCTATGGAGATTAAGTGGCAGCTTCATGTTGGGTCACTAAGGAAATCATCTATAAACCATAGTAATGAATCGAGGCAGAGAACTGCCAAGTCCAGTGGGCAGGACTTGAAGAAAATGTCTAGAATGTGGATTTAATGCTGCAAAAAGTTGTGAAACAGGAAGATAGGATGGCCTTTCTAGCATAAAGATATAGACATGGGCTGAGCACAGTGACTCATACCTGTAATCTCAGCATTTTGGAAGGCTGAAAGGGGAGGAAAAATCCCTTGAGCCCAGGAGTTTGAGACTAGCCTGAGCAACATAGTGAGAACCCATTTCTATACACACACACACACACACACACACACACACACACACACTCACACAAGGTGTGGTGGTACATGACTATAGTCCCAGCTACTTGGGAGGCTGAGGAAGGAGGATTGCTTGAGTCCAAGAGCCTGAGGCTGCAGTGAGCCAAGATGGTGCCACTGCACTTCAGCTTGGGCAACAGAGTAAGACCCTGTCTCAAAAAACAGAGAAAAAAGTTCCAGCAACATTTCTCCTATGACTAAGCTCTGGGCTCTTGGAACGTGTGAGGGGTACACTGCAGGGAAGGGGCAGGCTCCATAGGCAGCCACCTGTCCTCCCCTCTGACACGCTTGATGGGGATGGAGGTTTTGAGTTGTACCGACCTAGGAGGGACAATGGTGCTGTCTCCCTCCTTGGGGCTTTGGAGAAGATCTGTTTATTTATTCTTCATTCATTCATTCTTCGCCATGTCCTGTGCTAGGCACTCAGGATAGATAGACAAAACAGCTGCAGTTCCTGACTCTAAACAGCTGACGGTCTACCACTTGTGACTAACAGGTGCAGAAAGGTCATATCCTGGGATAAGAGTCACGACGGTGCCTCAGAGAGGCAGTGTAGCGCAGTGGCTGAAAGCTCGAGCTTGGACCCAGCAGACCCATGCAGTCAGGATCTGCATGCTGACTCTGCTGTGTTATCTGTGCAGCTTTGTCTATTATTTCATGTTGCTAATCTTCACTTTCCTCTTTCAAAGCCTCGTTAGAGTCAGGCATGGTGGTTCATGCCTCTAATCCCAGCACTGTGGGAGGTTGGGGAGGGTGGGTCACCTGAGGTCAGGAGCTCAAGACCAGCCTGGCCAACACAGTGAAACCCCATCTCTACTAAAAATACAAAAATTTGCCAGGTGTGATGGTAGGCACCTGTAATCCCAGCTACTCGGGAGGCTGAGGCAAGAGAATTGCTTGAACCTGGGAGGCGGAGGTTGCAGTGAGCCGAGGTCATGCCACTGCACTCCAGCCTGGGCGACAAGAGTGAAACTTCCTCTCGAAGAAACAAAACAAAACAAAAAACCAAAAACAATAACAACAACGACAACAACAACAAAACAAAGTGTCGTCATGAGGATGAAATGCAAGAATGCGGCTGGACCCAGTGCCTCAAGCCTGTAATCCCAGCACTTTGGGGGGCTGAGGCAGATGGATCACCAGAGGTCCAGAGTTCAAGACCAGCCTGGCCAACATGGCGAAACCTCGTCTCTACTAAAAATACAAAAATTAGCCAGGTGTGGTGGTGTGCATTGTAATCCCAGCTACTTGGGTGGCTGGGGCAGCAGAATTGCTTAAACCTGGGAAGCGGGGGCTTCAGTGAGCCGAGATTGCTCTACTGCACTCCGGCTAGGAAAACAGAGCAAGACCCTGACTTGAAAAAAAAAAAAAAAAAAAAGAAAGAAAGAAAGAAAGAAAGAAAAATGCATGGTAAGTGCTGAGCTCAGTGCCTGGTATATACTGAATGTTCAATATGGGAGCTATCATTGTGAATAACATGGGCCGAGCGTGCCAGAAGTCTGTAGGAGAGGATGACTCCTTGCTCTGCCTGGAGGTGAGGAGGAAGGTGGGAGTCCGGGAGGGCTCTACCCAGGAAGTGGTCACTAGGCACCAATGCTTCCTTCCCGAGAAAGGCCCGCCAGTGATACCTTCTCCTGTCCCACCACCCCAAGGAGCCACATTTCTGACCATCGAAAAGCAGCCTCCAATGAGGGAGAGCCTCTTGAAGGCCACTTGGGCCCTGCCCATGATGCCAGATTTCTGCTGCCATGTAGTTTGCCTTCTCTGTTGGGTGCTTTCTGGGAGATATAAGAATGCACGATGAAGAAGAGAACCTTTATTGTGACGCCAATGTGTCACGTGGTGTCACAGACTCTTTTGCATGTATTATCTACTTAATCTTACCCCGTTCTCCCCTGGAGGAGGCAATGATTCTTCCTATTTTATAGATGATGAAAGCAAGGCCCTGGGACATTAAATTAATCACGAGGAACCTGCAGGTGGCAGACAGAGCCAAGATTCAGTCCCCAGTGGTCTGGCCCCACATAGGTACCCTTTCTGCCATCCCGCAGCTGCCTTCTGCTTGTGGAATCATCAGCCAGGAATTGTAGTTCAGGAAGGGACTGTGGAGATTTGTTTGGAGCTTTTAGCTCCATAGTTGGAAAAACTCTCTGGCACACAGAACTATCCTGCCACCCAGTCAGGATCAGGAGGAGGAGACGCCAAGGGGGTCTGCCTCTCCCATGCTATACAAGTGCACAGTGACATCGCCACATCTGCCCCAATACCCTAATTTCTGGAGCATACAGTAGCCCCCATGGGGCTGGGCACGGTGGTTCATACCTGTAATTCCAGCACTTTGGAAGGCTGAGGTGGGCAGATCATCTGAGGTCAGGAGTTCGAGACCAGCCTGGCCAACATGGTGAAACTCCATCTCTACTAAAAATACAAAAAATTAGTGGGGCATGGTGGCAGTCGTCTGTAATTCCAGCTGCTTGGGAGGCTGAGGCAGGAGAATCACTCGAGCCCAGGAAGTGAAGGTTGGAGTAAGCGGAGATCGCACCACTGTAATCCAGCCTGGGTGACAGAGCAAGACTCCATTTCAAAAATAAAAAATAAAATAAAAAAAAGACTACTCCCATGGGCTAAGACTCCAGGAGCCTGTGGTCCTTCTTGGTTTTTGTTTTTGTTTTTTTGAGATTGGATCGCTCTCTGTCACTCAGGCTGGTGTGCAGCAGAGCGATCACAACTCACTGCAGCCTTGACATCTTGGGCTCAAGTGATCCTCCCACCTCAGCCTCCCGAGTAGTTGGGACTTCAGCCCGTGGTCCTGCTGATGGCTGTCAGTGCTGTAGTGCTTGGTCCTTCTGATGGCTGTCAGTGCTGTAGTGCTTGGTCCTTCTGATGGCTGTCAGTGCTGTAGTGCTTGGTCCTTCTGATGGCTGTCAGTCCTGTAGTACTCTCCTGTGGCACGGAGCACAGCAGCTGCAGACTGTGTGAGAAGTGGAGCGTCCAGGCAGGCTCCTCTACTGAGTGCCAGGCTTTTGGCAACTTGCTGCCTCCTCCTTGTGGACATCTGTCTCCAGCAGGGTCTCAGAGAATTGAGAAGCTCAACAGCCCTGGGGGGAGGGACTTCTAATGCCCAGTCTTCAGGGAAGGCCAGTTGAAGTAATAAAAAGCCAGAAAAATTTACCTGGACTTCTTTCAGCCGCTCTCTCTGCTGCTGCTTCTCTCTCGTGTGGCATAGCCCTCTTTCCATGTGAGAAATATACTTTTAGCAGAGAAGATATGTCATTTACATTGTACTGTGATTTTAAATGCACGTTACCTTTGGGGAAGCACGTGCTCTTCACGTTTTATCCTTGACTGTGGGTGTTACAGGTGGTTTTTTTCCATAGCAGCAGCAGGGGTGTGTGCACGCATGCGTGCGTGCTCTCTGTGTGGGAGGGATCATAGGTTTGAGAGCCTTTGCTGAAATCGCACTTCACTTGGCCATGGAATCTCCTCTTAAACAACCTGCCCTGCTTGCAGTGATCAATGGGTTCAAGTTCAGGTGTTTTCTCTGGGCTCCTTTTTCCTGGTATTTGTGATTGCTTTCCTCAAGGCACACAGCTAAGCACCAAAACTGGGAAGAGAATTCAATCCATCCTTCCAAGAGCTGATAATGCATCATGTCAAATCATGTATTCATCTGTTAACCTGGCCTTTCTTTATATTGGACCTCTGGGTGCACAGATTTGGGTTAATCATTATAATGGAATTCTGACACACTCATCATTCACCCATGGACGTCCACTTTCATTCATTCATTTATTCAAATGTAATTTGGCCTGTAAACCCAACTCGAAAGCTAGGGCCTTGACAATCACCTATGTTTATCCATGTACTCTTCGTACCCCACTGCCCAAATTAGGAACCATCCTGATTTCTCTGTCCATCAAGCCTTTATTTTCCTTTTTAGGTAGTTTTATTGCATCTATACGCATTCCTAAAGATGCCTTTAAAAATTTAGGTTTTTTTTTTGTTTTTTTTTTTGATACGAAGTCTTGCTTTGTTGCTCAGGCTGAAGTGCGGTGGTGAGCTCTCAGCTCACTGCAACCTCCGCCACCCGGGTTCAAGTGATGCTCCTGCCTCAGCCTTCTGAGTAGCTAGGATCACAGGCATGTGCCACCATGCCTGGCTAATTTTTTGTTTTTAGTAGAGACGAGGTTTCACCATGTTGGCCAGGCTGGTCTTGAACCCCTGACCTCAGATGATTCACATGCTTTGGCCTCCCAAAGTGCTAGGATTACAGACATGAGCCATTGCACCCAGCCTTTTCTTTCTCTTTTTTAGAGATGGGGTCTTGCTATGTTGCCCAGGATGGTCTTAAACTCCAGGGCTCGAGCCATCCTCTTGCCTCTGCCTCCCTAAATGCTGGGATCACAGATGGGAGTCAATGTCCCTGGCTGGTTGCTTTTTTGGTTTAAAATTGTATTGCTCAGACTCTGCTGTATTGCGGCAGGTCTGTTGTTCTGACTGCTGCATAATGTACTGCTAAGTGAATAGACCACATTTCTTTCATCTGTTCCTCCACTGAAGGGCGTGGGGACTGTTCCTGGTTTTAACAGCTGTGAGCAGCACTGCAGTGACCTTTCACATACACGTCTCCTGTTGTCTGTGTTCAAGTTTCTCATCTTCCCATGTGAGAAGCGATTATTAATTAATTTATTTGTTTAGAGACGGAGTTTCACTCTGTCACCTAGGCTGGAGTGCAGTGGTGCAATCTCAGCTCACCGCCACAACCACCACCTTCCGGGTTTATGTGATCCTCCCACTTCAGCTTCCCAAGTAGCTGGGACTACAGATGTGCACCACCACGCCCAGCCATTTTTTTGTATTTTTAGTACAGTCAGAGTTTTGCCACGTTGCCCAGGCTGGTTTCAAACTGCTGAGCTCAGGTAATCCACTCGCCTCCACCACCCATCATGCTAGGATTACAGGTGTGAGCCACTGCGTCCGACCAGAAGCATTTATTTCAAGCTGGCTGCATGTGCTGCCCATGCTCAGGTCACACATGGCTGGGCGGTGTGGGCTGCGGGGCTCTGCAGGAAAACTGTGTGACTTGTGGAGAGGAACCTGGGATTTTGGCTCAGACAAATGGCATTCAAGGTCTACCTGAGCCACTTATAAGTTATGTGACTTGGACCACTTTCTTGACTTCTTTGAATCGCCGTTTTCATATTTTAAAAATAGAGGCCAGGTGTGGTGGCTCATGCCTGTAGTCCCAGCACTTTGGGAGGCCGAGACAGGTGGCTCACTTGAGGCCAGGAGTTCGAGACCAGCCTGGCCACTATGGTAAAACTCTGTCTCTATTAAAAATAGAAAAATTAGCCAGGAGTAATGGCACATGCCTGTAATCCCAGCTACTGGGGAGGCTGAGGCAGAAGAATCGTTCGAGCCCAGAAAGCAGAGGTTGTAGTGAGCTGAGATTGCACCATTGCACACCAGCGTGGGCGACAGAGTGAGACTCTGTCTTAAAAAAAAAATAATAATAATAATAATAAGGTATGAGGGGAGCTCAACGCACTGCTGGGAGGAGGCGCGGGACTGCATGGCAGGTAAGCACGCCCTCTTTAAAGTCAGCACACAGGCTCACACGCACCAGAGCACTTCACTTACTAGCTTAGGACCTGAGGCACACACTTACCGTTTGGAGTCTGTTTCCCTCTGGTCAGTGCTAATTTCACTGAGCGCTGAGGGCTTTCGGGTGGATTCGATGAGAGAATCCATCAATCCTTGTCCTGGTGGCTGGGGTACTCAGTGTGATCTTCTGTTGTAGACCTGGGACTAGCGTGGGCTCCATACAGAGGCTGAGTGTCACTAGGGTGGGACACTGCCGAGAAGATTCAATATCAGATTCAGCCTATTACTATTAATTTAACCTATTAATTAACATATTACTATTACCCTGTACAGATTTCAAATATCAGGTGTCAAAAATACAGATTTCCCCAGACTTTCTTGTTCGGAATATCCTGGGGTGAGGCTTGGGCACTTGCATTATTATAAAGTTCTAAGAGTGATTCTGACATGAAGACAAGCTCAGGAACTCCTGGGTTGACGGCATCGACCAATGTGCCCTGGAAAACCATTCAGAAAGGGCTTCAGTTTCCCAAGAGAGATGAAGAACTTTAGTTGAGCAGGAGACGGGCACTGGGCAGAATTAAGAAGAGAATTTAGACTTATTAGGGGAGGGGAAGGACATGACCTAGACCGCCACATTGCACGTTCACGTAGAAGATGGTGTTAATGACCCTACTGTCACCTCCAGAGCACGGCATGATGCTGTCTGCCATGAGGTCTCCTAAAGCTGAGCAACATACTCGAGTGTCACCACCAGGAATAACATCTAATGATATTGTTTACAATGTTTCTCTCTAGACCCAGACTACCTAGGCTTGACTCTAGAGTTATCCTTTATAGCTGTGTGACTTCAACTGTGTCACTACAACTTCTCTTTGTGTCAATTACCTCATCTGTAACATAGGAATAATAATAATGTATATCTTGGCTGGGCGTGGTGGCTCACGCCTGTAATCCCAGTACTTTGGGAGGCAGAGGCAGGTGGGTCACCTGAGGTTGGGAGTTTGAGACCAGGCTGATCAATATGGAGAAACCCCTTCTCTACTAAAAATACAAAATTAGCCAGGCCTGGTGGCACATGCCTGTAATCCCAGCGACTTGGGAGGCTGAGGCAGGAGAATCGCTTGAACCAGGGAGGCGGAGGTTGCTGTGAGCCCAGATTGCGCCATTGCACTCCAGCCTGGGCAGCAAGACCGACACTTCATCTAAAAAAAAAAATAGTCTATCTCAGGTTGTTGTAAAGATAAAGTGGGTTAATATGGAGGGCTTAACAAAAAGGCTTAGAATAGTGTCCACACTTAGACAGTGATATGTAAGTGTCAACTGTTGCCTTCATCTTTGTCTTTGTCTTCATCATCGTCATTGTCACTATTCTGCCACAATTCCACTTATTATAGAAGTGCATCTAAATGCATTTCATCTAAATTGCACTATTAAGGAAAAGAACAGGGGAGGGCTAGCTACTGTTTCCCTCTCCTTACTAGTTCAAGGAAGAAAAGATGCAATTTCTCAGTACACTAAAAACGTGGAAAACATTGCTAGTTATCCTCCAACACTCCCCTTTTTAGTAACAACTTTTGGCTGGGCACAAAATTTAAAAAACATTGCTCACCTTCCTTTGCAGTGAGGTGTGGTGACATAACTGAGTTCTGACCACTGGGATGTGTGAGCAGAAGTCAAGCCCAGAGAGGGGTTGGAGCAAACCCTCCTCTTCCTCTCTTCTCCTCCTCTGGGTGGGATGCAGGGGTGGTGGTGGGTGCTGGAGCAGCCATCTTAAGCTGAGATGGAAGCCTGGTGTGGGACGGTAGAACCATGGGCTGGAAGAACCCAGAGGCTGTGGAGTTGCCATGTCAGCCTGGGACTGCTTCCTCCCGCATGTTGGAGGAAAAGTAAATAGATTTCTATCTTGTGTATGCCCTATGTAAGTTGGCTTTCAATACAGTAGCTGAATGGGTATTTCTAGTTAACACGGTTGTTATATGTATAAGGAAAAAACATTCTACCAGGTGGCCAAAAGAGCAAAGGAATAGGGAGAGATGGAAGACAAATCCTATTTGAATGATGTAAATGAAGAGACATGGGGAAGGAGGGAACAGGGCTGGATCTAGGGTGAGGTGACGGAGGTGTCTATGGTCAATGCCTCTCAAGGTCATGGCTGCACCGAGGCAGTCTCCTTAGATTTTGTGCCCTAGGTGCCTCTCTTGCCTTGCTGTGGTCTGGACCATGGAAAAGAGAAAAGATGGGTAACAGAGGGAAAAGAACTGAAGAAGAGGGATGAGGGTAATGTGGAGAGAGGAGAGGGTGAGGATGGACTTAAATGCAGAGGAATCAAAGGAGAAGAAACGAAGAGGGGAAAGGGGAAATAAACAAGTAAAGAGTAACCTTCAGGTTAGTAACTCAACGTGGGAAGTTTTAAATTCAGAGAGAATATTTCTTTACACCTAATTTTTTAGAAGTGGGAACAGATGGAAGGTCTTATTTCATCCTCCTGCCCTAAAAATTAGGCCATAGGCAGGGAGAAAAATACTGTGATCAACAGGAAGAATGTGACAGAGGACAGGGACTTGTGACAGTCAGGTGAGTGTCAGCACCTCCAACGCATCACAGCCGGATTTGAAGTGAGGTCACTGGCCGTGGCTGTGGCTGAACCAGAGGGGAACCTACTTTTAAGACAAGTTATGAGAATGGGCTTTTGGTCTCATTTCTAGAAGGCCACATCGTGGGTGTCCTAGCTGCCTTGTGCTGACCTATCAGCTATGGCATCAGGATCTGCCCGGTAATTAGTGGCTGTGAGACACACTAAATAAAGCCAGCCCCGAGTCGTTTCCCGTAGTCCAGCACTGTCTGCCTTTTACACACCCAGGCATTTCATGACCTCATTGTCAGTCCTGCAGATTCCCACAGCACGAAGCAGAGAAGAGGAGATTCAGACTCTAGGGAGGGGGCCATCAGATAGGGCGCAGACACCCTGAACGTTGCAGTTGTCTAGAATTGCTGTTTGGTCCAAAACTGATGGTCGTGCCTGCAAACATAACTCAGATAAGGCTTTGTTTCCTTCAGAGAGCTGGGAGAGGATGTTGGTAGAATGGAGGTAGATGATTGGCAGGCACAGAAGGAGGGATCACTCATCTTTCTTAGGGGAAGGCTGTAAGTCTGAGAGGAGGTGGCCCCTGCTGCTCTATCATCTCCTTCTGGATAAATTACTCCTTTATTTTAGTGGACCAGTGGGGAAGGAGCAGAAAGAATGGGTGAGAATGTGAGCTTGAGTCAGACCGGTGTGATTTATTACAGGAAGTATTAGCTATTATTAGGGCTGGGTGTGGTGGCTCGTGCCTGTAACCCCAATGCTTTGGGAGGCTGAGGCTGGCGGGTCATCTGAGGTCAGGAGTTCGAGACCAGTCTGGCTAACATGGTGAAACCCCGTTTCTACTAAAAATATAAAAAATTAGCCGGGTGTGGTGGTGTGCACCTCTTATCCCAGCTACTCGGGAGGCTGAGGCAGGAGAATTGCTTGAACTTGGGAGGCAGAGGTTGTAGTGAGCCAAGATGGCACCACTGCACCCCAGTATGGGCAACAAGAGCAAAACTCCATCTCAAAAAAAAAATTAGCTATTATTATCAGAAATAGTTTCTCACAGTGTACAGCATGCATATTTAATGTGACATTGGATCGAATAGCAGGGGATTGCATGCAAAGTGTTTAGTGTCAAGGGAGGTCTAATCTATAAACCCATGTGGTTAAGGTGGAAAGGACTGTCCCCTCTACCTCTCCCACTTCCTCTTCCACCACTTTCCCACCCTCCCTATCTGCTTTCCTCAAGAACCACCCTCAGGTTGTATTTGCTGGTCTTCAGCTGTCTTCCACTCCTACGTCCACGGAAATGGCATTTGCAGAGATCACCAGTGCCCTCTTGCTGCCAGACCCCAGACCCCAGGCCATTCTCCTTTGCATGTTTTCTTGGACTTCAAGGCTGGTGCTCTTCCTCCTCCTCCAAACCCCAGCCTTCTTGGCTCCTGTGGCTCTGTGCTCTCTGGATTTTCCACCTATTTGCCTTTTTAGTCATGCCCTCTTTTTTTCCTGGATTCCTTGTCTTCTTTCCATTCTTTAAATTGTATTTACACCCAGCGTTCTGCCCTGCTTTCTTCTTTTCCTTCTCTACGCTCATTGGGTGATTTCAGCCACTTTCATGATATCAACTCCTGCTTGGGATCAGCCACTGCTCTCAGGCTCAGATATCCCCCAGCTACATGGCTGTGATGCGGGCGGTGTGCTGCCATGCTCAGTGACCCTGGCCACAGTGGAATGGCCCAGGATGGGCCACCTAATGAAAGTCAGGCCAATCTCAGTTCTTCCCAGGCGGCGTTTCATTTTTCTTTTAAGGGAAGCTAGGGAAGTCAGTAAGGCTAAGATGGAAAACATGAGCGAGGTCAGTGGCCATCTTTTCCTCTTCTTGGAGAAAGCTGTCTTTAGGGTGAGAGAATAGAGCCCAGAGAGGACAAGGAAGAGAGAATCCAGGGGCTGTCTGATTGGCTGGTTCCAGTTGTCCCCGACACCCAACAGGATCCTTGCCTTTCCCACGGAATTTCTTTGAATGATGGGGGACACCCTGGTCTTCCTCTAAGGCATGTCCCCCTTTGCCTAAGTGTATTCTAGGTAGGTTTATAGAACTGTGCCATTTTCTCTGGATAAATGATGACTGAACGGGCACAATGACGAGGCACAGGCACTCGGTGGGAACTGAGAGTCTGCCACAGGCCCAGGTGCCTGGCTTGGAGCTGCAGAGAAGCCTTGCAAGGCATTAAAAAAAAAAAAAAAATCCCCAAAGCACTGGGATTCAATTTCCTTCTTACCTCCAGAGATGCTTCCTGCTTTCAGTCTCGTGAGACACAATCATCAATCAACATTAATCCTGAGATAACTGCCCTGGGCCAGACACAACAAGATGCACTTTATCAACCTCTTAATTTAGCGTATGTTTAGGTGGAAGCCAGACAGGACACATTTTCCTAATCGATCAATTCCTGCTACTGCTTCTTTTTGGAAAATCAACTCTGAATCCCACCTCCCGCTAAAAAAATCGGGGGTTTTTAACTTGAAATCTTGGAGATGAAAGGGTGCCATGTGAAAGACTGGTCCAAGGAAGATGGCCATGATGGAAAAAAAAGGGAACATTTTGCGTAATAGGATCTCAATTTCAGAAAAAAGATACACACCCCGAATAAATAGGGAAGTATAGCCACCAGAATATTAGCAGCACGATAATGAAGTTGTGGTGATACTTGTTTTCTCTCTTCTGGATCTTGCAACATTTGTATAGTCAATATCTGTTACATTTAAATCAAGAAACCAAAAAATGAATGAATTAATTAAAGTTATTTTCTTTCTTAAGCTGGGTGGGGGTACATAGGTGTGCATTTTATTATTCTTTATAACTTATTTATGGTTGTATGTACTCTTTATAGAAAATATTTAGTGCTCTAGCTTTTTGGTTGCAGAGCCTCTTGTTTAAATAAAATGTAATCTGGAGCTTAGTGCAGTGGCAGTATCGTAGCCAACGAGGTTTATCCGAGGTGCGATTATTGCTGATTAAAAACTTTTCCCAATACCCGGCGGTGACGACTTGAAATATGGTCGGCATTGGCAATTTTTGACAGTCTCTATGGAGATTGAATTAAAAAAAAAAAGAAAGAAAGAAAATGTAATCTGGAACCCGGGCATGGTGGCTCATGCCTGTAATCCCAGCACTTTGAGGGTCTGAGGCACATGTTTCACTTGAGGCCAGGAGTTCAAAACTAGCCTGACCAACATGGCGAAACCCCGTCTCTACTAAAAATAAAATGTAATCTGGAAGCTGCATTAAGTGATGTGGGGTGGTCCTGGGGGCCGGCTCCTGGTTCTCCCCACCCGCTGGCCCCGAATGCCCATAGACAACCCTGTGCCAGCCAGGACCTCGGCTGAGAGCAGTGATGACCGGCACCACCTTCTGCAGATGGGAACACTCAGGCCCCAGGTGAGTGGCGAGTTGGGGCTAGAATCTGGTCCTTCTAACATCTTGCCCAGCTTTTCCCCCATTCACTGCCTCTCTTCACTTAGGTTTCCTTCCTTTTTCTTTTCTTTTCTTTTTCTTTTTCTTTTCTTTTTTTTTTTTTTTGAGACAGTCTTGGGCCGGGTGTGGTGGCTCACGCCTGTAATCCAAGCACTTTGGAAGCCAAGGAGGGCGGATCACCTGAGGTTGGGAGTTCAAGACCAGCCTGACCAACATGGTGAAACCCCGTCATTTAAAAAAAAAAAAAAATTAAAAAGAAAAGAAAAAAAAAAAAAGAGACAGAGTCTTGTTCTGTCACCAGGCTGGAGTGCAGTGGCGCGATCTCGGCCCATTGCAACATCTGCCTCCTGGGTTCAAGCGATTCTTCTGCCTCAGCCTCCTGAGTAGCAGATATTACAGGCGCATGCCACCATGCCCAGCTAATTTTTATATTTTTAGTAGAGATGGGATTTCACCATGTTAGCCAAGATGGTGTCAATCTCTTGACCTCATGATCTGCCCGCCTCGGCCTCCCAAAGTGTTGGGGTTACAGGCTTGAGCCACCGTGCCTGGCCTAAGTTTCCTTCTTGATTTTTCCCTCTTTAAACTCATCAGTGCTCTGAGCCTAAGGGATAAAACTAATGCTACATTCCTCTTTCCTGATATTCTGTATTCACTCATTTTCTAGGATTTGTCCTTAAAATTCGAGTTTTTATTTTGGTAAATGGCAGATGTCAGGAAAGGCAGAGGAGGGGGTGATGGAGGGGTGAGGAGAGAGGGCTGGGGGCTGCCTGCAACTTCAGCCTGGTGGCTTGGTTGCCTGGTGGTCCCAGGGTGGATTCTTGGATCAAGTGTGGTGACGTTTTCCGGCTGCTGCTGGGTCAGATGGGAGCCGACTGTTCCCAGAGGCTAACATCACAAATAGAACAGTCGGTGGAAGCTCCGTGCCCCTTAGGGACTTAGAACCCTGCTGGGTTTAGCTGAGGGGCTTTGGCACGGCTGGCCAGGAAGATGGAATTTGTTTCTTATTCTCAGCAGGCAGAGTTCTGTGGATGAAATTTTTCTGTCTCTATCGATACGAGCTCTGGAGCAGCTCAGAACTGGAGCGGTGAAAGCCTGGTGCACCCTTACTTCCCTCTGTCATCAGCCGTCACTCTTCATTTAGCACTCCTCAGTGGCTGTGATCGCCCAGGGAGCCCAGGCTCAGCCCCCACCCTTCTCAACTCACTTTTCCAGGCACACCTCCAACTGACTGGAGGGGACAAAAGTAGATTTTTTCATCCCTCAAAAATGCAACATGGCCGGGCGCGGTGGCTCAAGCCTGTAATCCCAGCACTTTGGGAGGCCGAGGCGGGTGGATCACGAGGTCAAGAGATCGAGACCATCCTGGTCAACATGGTGAAACCCTGTCTCTACTAAAAATACAAAAAATTAGCTGGGCATGGTGGCGCGTGCCTGTAATCCCAGCTACTCAGGAGGCTGAGGCAGGAGAATTGCCTGAACCCAGGAGGCGGAGGGTGCGGTGAGCCGAGATCGCGCCATTGCACTCCAGCCTGGGTAACAAGAGCGAAACTCCGTCTCAAAAAAAAAAAAAAAAAAATGCAACATGCCAGGTGCTATCACCCACTGGATGCTAGGTTTCGGCTTCAGGCGAGGTTGTGGGAACCCTCCTCAACTGCTACCCGCTTCTGCCTTCCCCTTCCCCTCCTTCCCTGTGGGATCTGTAGGGCCTGCAGCTCTGTGTTAGCTCTGCTCAGACACAGCAGCCTCAGGGTGCAGCTCCTGTGCACCGGGTGACTGCATACTGCCTCTCCTGCCACTGTAAGTCCTGGCATCTCAAACATGCAGTTGAGTCAAGAAGAATGATGGCCATTACTTCATCTCCTGATTTTCAGGATCTGGGCTAAGCCAGGACACAAACCAGGCTCAGAAATGAGGCTTTGGCTCCTGGCACTCACAGCTCTGGATTTGCAGGACAGATAAGACATGGAGCCTGCCCGGGAGCTCTTTCAGCCAGTTTCCCCACAGACAGCAGTTTGAGCTGCTGGGCCAGGCTCTGCTGGGTCTATTTGGCCTGGGGCATCTGACTGGGGACAGTGGTGTCCTTTATCTCCAGGACTCCCACAGAGCCAGTGGACTCTGCAGCTGGATTCTGGGTGCCTTGTGGCTGCCTTCCTGAGGTTGCCACTTGGTCAAGGGAAGGAGATGGAAAGAGAGCCTGAGATTGGGGTGTGTAGAAGCTTCTCCCTCTGATTGCCCTGCATTTGAGTGAGATTTCAGTGGAATTGGAAATCTAAACTTAGGTTCAGAAAAGAGTTTTAGGCCAGCTGCAGAGGTTCATGCCTGTAATCCCAGGACTTTGGGAAGCTGAGGCAGGCTGGTCACCTGAGGTCAGGCGTTTGAGACCAACCTGGCCAAAATGGTGAAATTCCATCTCTACTGAAAAAAAAAAAAAAAAGATCAACTGGGCTTGGTTGTGGGTGCCTGTAATCCCAGCTACTTGGGAGGCTGACGCAGGAGAATTGCTTAAACCCAGGAGGTGGGGATCACAGTGCAGATATTGCACCACTGCACTCCAGCCTGGGCGACAGTGACTCTGTCTCCAAACAATAGGAAAGAAAGGAGTTTCAGAGTGTGGTGGCCCTCCTAGGAGGACCCAGAAATGTGTGAGTGTGCCATACAGATTATGCATCTGGACAATAGTAATGACACCTGCTTTGTTTGATTTGCATGGGGTTCAAGCGAAGTAATAACAGAAAGCATCTAACGTGGCCTCTGGAACAAAATAAACTCAGTAATGGCTAGCAATTATTATACCTCTGGCCATGGCTGGCAGACCCTGAACCTGAGCCTGGGTGGCAAATGTCACACTGCTCTTTTTTTTTTTTTTTTTTTTTTTTGAGATGGAGTCTCACTCTTGCCCAGGCTGGAGTGCAGTGATGCGATCTTGGCTCACTGAAACCTCCGCCTCCCAGGTTCAAGTGATTCTCCTGCCTCGGCCTCCTGAGTAGCTGGGACTATAGGTGCCCGCCACCATGCCTGGCTAATTTTTGTATTTTTAGTAAAGACGGGTTTTCACTATATTGGCCAGGCTGGTCTCCAACTCCTAACCTTGTGATTCGCCCTCCTCGGCCTCCCAAAGTGCTGGGATTACACGAGTGAGCCCGGTCCCTGCTCTTCTTTAATATTGTGCAGGGGAGGTTCCAGGCACAGACTGCTTCTTGCAGAGCCTCAAGAGAGCAGGGAGGGCTGGGCTTCCCAGGTAGACTTAGCAAACTGTGTGTGTTTTTGTTTTTTGGGGTATTTGTTCACTCATTAATTCATTCATTCAAGAAAACTATATAGACCATATATTATGGCACTGAATGTTGGAAATGCAATGGTGAGCAAAGACCCATTTCTTGGCCTTTTGAGGCTTTCAGCCCAGTAGGGGGAGACAGACATTAATCAAATGTGCACAAATAAATGTCCCATTATAACCACCATAGAAGGAGGAGGTGCCCTGGGAACTTCCATCAGGGGCATTGGCTTATCTGGGCTCCGGCGATATCTCACTCCATCCACTCCCCCCACCTGGCCTAGCCCACCGTCGTCTCACACCTGGAAGGCTGCAGTTGCTTCTTTCATAGTCTCCCAGTTTCCTTCCTTACCTCCATCTGTTGTTTTTTCCCTTGCAGCAGCCAGTGTGATCCTTTTAAAGTAAGACAGATCATGCCATTCTCCAACAGCTGAAATCAGTGATGCAGGGAGCTGGCTCAGTTTCTCCCTATCAAGGCCTATGGGCCTTAAATGATGACTGTGTTTCTCTCTGATCTCGTCTCATTCCACGCTTGCCCTCATTCCCTCTCCCCGAGCCATACTGGCCACTCTGCTCCCACCCCAGGACCTTTGCATGGCAGCCCCATCTACCTTGCACTGTTTATCCCCAGCTGTCAACATGACTCCCTCCCTTCTTGCAGGTCTCTGTTAAAATAAGATGTCACCTTCTCATAGATACCTTCCCTAACAGATATTAATACAGCAGCATTTCCCTCCTCTCATTTCCTCTACCCTCTTTGTCTTCAGGGCACTTACGACCACCTGGTACATTTTATACTTATTTATTTTCTCCTTACTCCCCGCCCCCCCCGACCTGCAGGAGAATGTAAGCTTCTTGAAGACAAGAGCTTGATTTATTTGTTGCTGCATTCCGGCACCAAGCACAGTATTTGGCACGTAGTAGCTGTTCATTAAATATTTTTTGAGTTGAACGAATGATCATTTATTTGGGATTTGGAGAAAGAGTATGAGTTAACTAAGCAAAGAGAGGAAGGGAGCATTTTAGGCCCAGGAAACAGGGTGTGAAAAGTCACTGTAATCAAGGCAAAACCTTGTGGTTGCCTCTTGGGGATTGGGTGGAGGTTATTATGGGCTGAGGTTTGGGAGGTCAGCAGGGGCCAAACTGAGATCCAGTAGACGAGTTGGTCTTTATCCTTTAGCCCTGGGAGGCTGTTGAATGTTTCTTACAGGGGAGTGACAAGATCAGATCTATTTGCGAGAGGACCACTCTGGCTGCAAAGTGGTGAAAAACTAAGCGTGAACATGGGCAGACCAGCTGGGAGGCTGTTGAGAGATGATGGTAGCTTGGGGGCTAGGTTGGTGGAGAAGGAGGCAGAGAGATGGACAAATCTGAAAGCCTTAACAGAAGACGACACTGAATAGGTTCCAGGCAGGACAGGGTGTGGGGATGAAGAGACAGAGGGATCGGGAATGAAAACCAGGAAACAGTGGAAGGTGAGGGGACTCCTTTCTGGAGGGCGTAATTGTGAGTTTACTTTGGACTTGTTGAGTTGGATGCATCTTTGAGACGGCCCAAGTGCAGATACCAAGGACAGGGCTGGCAGGGAGGTCTGAGGTTAGAAGGACGTTTGGACTAGAGAGTGAGTTTTCCAAGAATCTGCCCCAAATTGTTTTTAGACCCAGGCTCTGACTGACTCTGAGGATAGTTATCTTTGGAGTCTGTAGGTTTATGTCTTGATAAAACTCGGAAAACTTGAGCCATTATGTTTTCAAATACTTTTTTTCAACTTTACCTTCTTTCTTTTCTTCTGGAACTTCTGTGACATGAATGTTTACTCTTTTATTACAGTCCCACAGGTCCCTAAGAGTCTGTTCATCTTTTAAAGTCTATTTTCTCTCTGTTGTTCAGATTGGGCAATTTCTATTGTTCTGTGTTCAAGTTCACCGGTTCTTTCCTCTGTCTGCGCCCTTCCGATGTTGTGCCCATCGACTGAATTTTTAAAAATTAGTTATCGTATTTTTCATTTGTAAAATGCCCACTTATGGCTTATTTGTGCCTTCTATTTCTTTGCTGAGATCTTCTATCTTTTCATTTGTCTCAAGCATGTTAAGGAGATCGCCATCGCAGAAGCTTCCAGCACTTGCTTGTCAAGTACTTGCTGCTTATCATCTCAGTGTCTTCCTTAGAAGAAAAGAAACGCAGCAGAATAAACAACGATTGCAGGTGTGAATGGAGACCGCAATAAGGAGAGATGGGGAGACACAAAAGCAGAAGGCAGAGCATGCAGCCCTTGCTCTCCACAGCATGGGCAGCCCAGAGTCTAGGAGGACTGGGCTGTACGGAGGGGAGAAAGGCGCTCCGTAGGCAGAACGATGAAACTGCTCTTGGCCGCCTTCCTTCTGTCTCTTCTAGTTGCCTGGGGCAGTGTTGACGGAGAAGTGGGTTAACATAGTAAGTATGGGCGGGGACAATTGAAATGGCAAAGACTTTCTGCTTATTTCTGTAGCCATGTATATGTGCTTAGTACAGGAATTGAGAAAATCATGTGCATTATTCCAGAGATTAATTCCAACCCTTCTTACCTGCATGGAGCATCAAAAAATCCTTTTTATTTTGAAGTAATTTTAGATAATTTACTATCTCTTTTTTTTTTTTTTGAGACAGAGTCTTGCTCTGTTGCCCAGACTGGAGTGCAGTGGCGCAATCTTGGCTCACTGCAACCTCCGCCTCCCAGGTTCAAGAAATTTTCCTGCCTCAGCCTCCCGAGTAGCTGGGATTACAGACATGTGCCACCATGTCCAGCTAATTTTTGTACAGACAGAGTTTCAACATATTGGCCATGCTGGTCTCAAACTCCTGGCCTCAAGTGATCCCCCCACAGTGGCCTCCCAAAGTGTTAGGATTACAGGCGTGAACCACTGCACCCAGTTGCAAAGAACTTTCTTTTTTTTTTTTGAGATGGAGTCTTGCTCTGTTGCCCAGGCTAGAGTGCAGTGGCATGATCTTGGCTCATTGCAACCTCCACCTCCCAGGTTCAAGTGATTCTTTTGTCTCAGCCTCCCAAGAAGCTGGGACTACAGATGCGCACCACCACACCTGGCTACTTTTTGTATTTTTAGTAGAGACAGGGTTTCACCATATTGGCCAGGCTGGTCTCAAACGTCTGATCTCATGATCCGCCTGCCTCAGCCTCCCAAAGTGCTGGGATTACAGGTGTGAACCACTGGTCCCAGTCTGCAAGGAACTTTCTATTCATTAACTCATTCAACTTGCACAGCAACTCTGTGGAGGGAAGACAGAGTAGACATGTTTGGGGCCCTTTTCCATACATGAGAAAACTGAGGCTCAGTAGTTATCAGGCCTGCCCAAGGTCCTATAGAAATTGATCAGGAGAGCCAAGACTAGAGTTCAAGGGCTCTGATTCCTAGTTCACTGCTCTGCCGAACTGTCTGAGGCCAGGGGCAATTGAAGGAAGCCAAGGGGCCGGGATGGAGGTGAGTGGGTGCCAACAAAGCATCTCCGAGGGGCATGCACAGAGAGTGGGCGTGCTCAGTGGTAGCAGATCATGGCCAAGGGTGGTCACCTGTTTGGGGCTGGGCTTGGTGGGTGGTTTCAGTTCAGTGGGCGTCACTACACCTCAGAGTGGAGGTTGGCTTTGCAGGTTGAGAACTCAATTGTGTTTTCCATTTCAGCAAACACCTGCCTTACACAAGTCCCAGGTCCTGTGCTAGAGAAAAGGGGTTAAAATGTACTTTCACAACTGGAGGAGTTCATTGTCACCCCATCCAAATTCCCCAGTAGACTCGGAACCAAAGTTGACAAATTCATAAACCAGATTTCCAACTCGCTGGTTTGCAAGTAGGAGATATTCCTGGCCTGACAATTAGTTATTTTCACCTGATGATCTGTTCAGGAGACTAAATGCTCATTTTGAACGTCACTTGGAAAAAAACAGAATTAGTTGCCAGGAATGGATCCTGCCTGGATTGAGCTGACTCAGTGTTCTGTATATCTCATTGTGCGCCATGTGTGCCTCAGTAACAGGCCGTCACTTTCTGCTGGAGAAACACCAACACACCGTTACTCCCAATTATTATTTCTGCAGTCTTTCCTGATTGTGAGACACGCTCGTCCTGCCATCTTCAGCCTCATGGCTCAGATTCAGTGCCTGGGGGTGGGACTCATCCAGGCTCTGGAATCGCATGCTCCAGCATGTGAGTCCTGGCCCTGCCACTCCTTATAACAGATGCAAGCGTGTAACTTCCATTTCTTCTTCTATAACTGGGGGTGAGGCTATTCCCAAGGAAATTCCTGGAGTGAGCTTGCCCACGAATACACAGGGCGATGAGTATGTGGATCACCGCAACATAGATTATGTTGGCAACCCATCAGAAATTGTATTCATGGGGAAAGGACTCATAAAATGCGGGATCTGGAAAGGATGGAAAAGTCCACGTCAGTCAAAGGAATGACCTTCAGCTTCTTGGGAGGATCTCAGAACTTTGATGTTCAGTTGAACCAAGAACCCGAATGGGATGCTGATTGATTTGATTTTTATGTAAAATAAATATTCGAGAGGGGTATTTCTAAGGAGGAAAAGAATGGGATTGGGGTTAGGGGAAGAGAAGATAAAGTAAAAATAAAAAAGCAAAAGAGGACTTATGCGTGGTACTAAATTCACAAGCTGGGGTTTACGATGAATTCAATTCTACACATCTGAGGTCCAGTGTAAGAAAATGAAGTCAAAGGAGATAACATCATAGGGTTGATGTGAGGGCTGAGATTACAAAAAACACACACACACACACACAAAGCAAAACCAAAAACAAATAAACAAATGACCACACAGAACCCAGGACAGTCCTTGTGCAAGGGATCAGCCAACATTACAGCCCTTCCTTCTTTCTTTGTCTTTCTCCAAGTTATGTCTGCTTCATGCTGGTTACTTCCTGGTCATATTTCAGGAGGCGACTGAACTTCATAAACTGTGAACAAATCATGGCCTGGGATAATGAGTTGTGAGCTCCATCTCTTGGGTGGGGATTCCTTTTGTCATTAGATTTACAAAGCAGGGGTTCACAGGACAAAATTCTTACAGCAATGAGGTAAAAGTCCCCCCACTTTGTAGATGAGGCCATGGAGGCCTATATGGGTAATAACTTGGCCAGTTGGGAAGCTGGTCCATGGAAGATCATGGCTTTGGTCATGCATGAAGCATTTTTGGAGCACCAGCTACTGTGAGGAGCCCCACTGGGTGCTGGAGATACAGAGGTGAGTAAAACATAATGAGGGCCCTCAAAAGCTTCCAAGTCTACTGGGGAGGCACAGTAGAAAACTCAACAAGTACAAAATACCTCCAAGTGTCAAGAAAGAGTGTATTGGGTGCTATTAAGGCCCAGTCACCACACCCCTAATTCACCTAAGGGGTGATGGGTGTGGTCAAGGGAGCTCCACTGAGGAGGTGACACTTGAGATGCTCGCAGCTCGAGAAGAAAGGGCTTGGGAAGGAGTGTGTACCAGGCAGTGGAAAATACACTGGCAAAGGCACAGAGGCTGCCCTTTTGGAAGCTGTAGATGGCTTAGTGTGGTGGCAAAGAAGGTTTAGACTGATACGTGGTGGAATGCAAGGAGAGAAGGGAAGGGCTGGCTTATGAACTCAGAACCTTGTTGTCTAGGTGCGTGGTCCCCAACTGTTGGGTACATAAGAACCTGCTGGGGCCAGATGACTGTATACCTTACTGTGTAGTCTAGTCTGTGAATTCCATCATAGAACACACACACATTTTTTAAAAAGTGCAAAGGGAATTTAAGATAATGACTCTGGGGCAGTATGCCCAAAAAAGGACTGTCCTAGTGAATTGACACATTAATCGACCACATTTATGTGAATCCATTTCTGGACTCTGTAGAATTCCATTGATCATTTGTTTAACTTTGCCCATAGATTTACGGGAACAACTCAAAACCTCCTAACTGCAAAAAACCCCGAGCATAAATTTCCGTCCCAGGACCCACCCCTTCCCCATCCCGAGCACACGTGAGCTCACACTGAAACCTCTGTGGGATCCAGACTGCAGGCTGGGTTTAGAAGGGACTGTGCAGCAATGTTGGGGCGTTCCTATGAGTGACCACAGACAGTTCTTTGTGGTTTCCAAATTAGAAGCCTGTTTTCTGTTTTCGACCAGCTGAGTGGGTGTGTGTGTGAATGAATGTGTGGAAGGTCTTTGTGTTTGCTGGTGAGAATTTGTATATCCTCGTCTATGGGGTTCACCAACTAGGGAATTGACATCTGCAGGCAGGTCTTGCACACTTGCCTGAAGATATGCAACACTTCTCTGTGATCTTCTGAGTCTTGTCTCTGATGCATTCTGGGATTTCCAGGAAGGAGGAGAATGCACAGGGGACTTGTTGACAGAGTCCTGGATTCAGAGTGCAGAAAGAAAGCACAGGGAGGGGAAAGTCCATTCTTTTATCCTCATGGGTCTCATTCAACCAATAGAATCAGAGAGTAAGCTGCTTAAAAGCAGGGGGTTTGGGAGCAGAGCGACTGGAGCATGAACTCTGAATTTGCCACTTGCTGGCTTTCTGGTCTCAGATAAGTTACTTATCTTCTCTAAGCCTCAGTTTCCTCATCTGCAAAACTGGGATAATAATTGTGCCTTCTGCTGGGCACGGTGGCTCATGCCTGTAATCCCAGCACTTTGGGAGGCTCAGGTGGGTGGATCACCTGAGGTCAGGAGTTCGAGACCAGCCTGACTAATATGGTGAAACCCTGTCTCTACTAAAAATACGAAAATTAGCCAGGAGTGGTGGCATGCACCTGTAGTCCCAGTTACTCAGGAGGCTGAGACAGGAGAATTGATTGCACCCGGGAGGCAGAGGTTGCAGCGAGCCAAGATTGTGCTACTGCACTCCAGCCTGAGTGACAGGGCGAGACTCCACCAAAAAATTGTGCCTTCCTCAAAGGATTGTCAGGATGAAATAAGCTAATAGAGTAGAAATTTCTCAATCAGTGTGGGGCATGATTATAATTATTTATAAACAGTTACTAAGCATATTTTTTAAAGTATCTACCAGTCACAGGCGCCTCTTAACCCTCTGTCCTGCGATATACTTTGCTGATCAAGGCAGACGCTAGCTTGAAGGCCTCCTTTTCACAGCAGGTTGTCATGGACTTGGACTTGTCATTCAACTTCCCCAACCCTCAAATTTCTCTATTTGTACAAAGTGGATACAGCATCTCCCATAGAGAGTTGCCAGCAGTGTCTCTTAGACACCAGGCTCTCAATGAATATGGGTTATTTTTCTGTTCACAGGGCATATTCCCACCAGTTTTAAATTGCGTTGTGTGTTGTGTGTGTGTGTTGGTGCCAAAGTGTGTCATTTTCGGTTCACAGTGATGGCTGAGAAGATGCATGGGCATTTGTTTTTCAGACAGCCTCTTAGCGACAGGAGAGTAGCCTGAAGTGAGGGTCACCGGCCATGCCATGCTGTGCCAGGCTGGAAGTACTGTGTGAAATACTGGTGCCAAGGACTGTCCAGGGACTCCGGTTCCTATGTCATTAAGAACAAAAGAGGTAAAGAAGAAGCGACGAGAGTCTGGGTCTCCAGTAAGGATGGTCATAGTCATGGTCCCTTCATCATCACCATGGAGAATCTACAGGTGACGATGCTGCGTCTTTTCTACACAGACTAAATCTCAGTTTCTTGATAGTTCATTGATAAGCAAATGGGCTATAAAAATACACATTAAAATCGGTCTGCTTTTTGCCAGATGCGGTGGCTCACGTTTGTAATCCCAGCACTTCGGGAGGCTAAGGCGGGTGGATCACTTGAGGTCCGGAGTTCGAGACTAGCCTGGCCAACGTGGTGAAACCCTATCTCTACCAAAATATATATTTTTTGGAATATAAAAAAAGATCTGCTCTTGACAGACTTCACTCCTTTGGCCTTTGTGTCAGACAGTTCTTGCAGTGCTGTAAAGAAATACCCGGGGTGGGGCAATTTATAAGGTTTAATTTATGTTTAATTGGCTCATGACTCTGTAGGTTGTACAGGAAGCATAGTGCTGGCACCTGCTTCTGGTGAAGCCTCAGGGAACTTACAATCATGGTAGAAGGTGATGGGGAACTGGCACATCACATGGTGAGAGGGAGGAAGAGAGAAGAGAGGGAAGGTGCCAGACACTTGTAAACAAGCAGAACTTGAGAGAAATTATTCACTATCTCAAGGACAGCACCAAGGGAATGGTGCTAAGCCATTCGTGAAAAATCCGCCCCCATGACCCAAACACCTCCCACCAGGCCCCAGCGCCAACACTGGGGATTAAATTTCAACATGAGATTTGAGCAGGACAAACATTCAAACCATATCAGCCTTGAAATCAGTTGTTCAATAAAGTACAGCACCAAAAGAAAGCATTTTTAGCTATAGTGAAGGACAGAGAAAAGACCTTCATCGGGGCATTTACTGCAAATGACCCAAAAATAGATTTCAGATGGAAAAGCAGCTTCAATACAGATTTCCAGGAAAGATAAAGAGCTTGAAAATGATGGTTTTCGAGAAGCCGTCTATCCTGGAGCCTATCTGTCCCGTACAAATGACTCAGAGGATTATTGGGAGGAGAAAATTACATGCCAGATGCAGACATGCTTTGAAAAGTGATACACAAGCGCCTGTAATCTCAGCTACCCAGGAGGCTGAGGCAGGAGATTTGCTTGAATCTGGGAGGCAGAGGTTGCAGTGAGCCGAGATTCCAACACTGCACTCCTGTGACAGAGGCTGTGATAGAGCAAGACTCCTTCGCAAAAAAAAAAAAAAAAAAAAAGGTGGTGTTTGAGACCAAGTTTTGCTTTTGTTGCCCAGGCTGTAGTGTAATGGTGCAATCTCAGCTCACCGCAACCTCTGCCTCCTGGGTTCAAGTGATTCTCCTGCCTCAGCCTCCTGAGCAGCAGGGATTACAGGCACGCATGCACCAGCTAATTTTGCATTTTTAGTAGAGACAGGGTTTCTCCATGCTGATCAGGCTGGTCTTGAACTCCCGACCTCAGGTTGATTTGCCCCCCTCAGCCTCCCACAGTGCTGGGATTACAGGCGTGAGCCACCGTGGCCGGTGATATGTGCTATTCTATTGGAAGACGTCATCTCATGAGTGATTTACAAAGCGTTTCTTGTGGGAACCAGTGTAGTCCTCTTCTCTCTGGCCTACAATTGGCGGTGAGAGAAGGTAGGAAAACGTCTTTCAAGTGGAGATGTGTCTGGTTTGAATGTCTACTTTTAGCACCTACCTCACTTGGTAGAACCCCTCTATGGCTCTATTGAGCCAGTCATTAAAGCGCATGTTGCTTACGGGGGTCTCAGTGGGTGCTGAGGAAGAAATGGGGGAGCTGATGAGCCAGCCACTCACCGCCTGTCCGCATATCCCCACCACGGGTCCTCGCTCATCAGCTGCCCTCGCTGCTCCTTGTCCTTCTGAAGGCCCCCCTGCCCCTGAGCCTGCCTGGTGCTGTGATCTGGGCGAGCCAGCCTCAGAAAGGCTGCTGGGAGGAGTTGGGTCCAAGACCCCCATGTTCTGTCTACATTAGTTTCTGATGCTAGTTATTTGGAGGAGCCAAACTATTGACTCTCAGCATAAGCCCTTCCTCAGTGGGCTTGAGAGGATAATCGGAGGCTCCAGTTTGTCTATACCCGTGGTTCGTGATGCGTGACCAAAACCAAACCATACATGCATCATGCTAGAAGGCTGTGCATGACCACGTCCCAAACGGATGGTGATTCGGGAGAGTGGCAGTGTGAGACTCTCGAACTCTGCTCAACCAAACGCAGGTGAGCCCCAGTCTGGAGAATGTCTCCACATATCTCCCAGGGCTCAAGGTCTGCGGCCATGTTCCAGTCCTGGAGGCTTTCTGGGGCAACAGTCCTCTTACCCTACTTGCTTTTATAAGCATTTGTAGGCTGGTGGGTTCATCTTCTTTCTTTGTATCTCCCCACCGTGCTCCTACCAGTCTTGTACAAGGAGTGTTCATTGTAGAATAAACTCACTAGACTGGGTGCAGTGGCTCACGCCTGTAATCCCAGCACTTTTGGAGGCCGAGGTGGGTGGATCACTTGAGGACAGGAGTTAGAGGCCAGCCTGACCAACATGGTGAAACCCCATCTCTACTAAAAATACAAAAAATTAGCTGGGTGTGGTGGTGGGCATCTGTAATCACAGCTACTCAGGAGGCTGAGGCAGGCAAATCCCTTGAACCTGGGAGGCAGAGGTTGCAGTGAACCAAGATCATACCACTGCACTCCAACCTGGGTGACAGAACGAGACTCTGTCTCTAAAATAAATAAATAAAAAGTCACAAGAGCTGTGTGCTCTGGGTGTTGGCAGGTTCTAGGGACTCAGAAATGACAGTCTGTCTCACCCACTTTTGAGTCCCTAGAACTTGCCAGCATCTGTAGCATGGGAAGTACTGGATGAATACTCATTCCCTGGGGATTCATGAGACCCCTGCTACCCTTTCCTCAAAGCTGAAGGCACAGGAGCGAGGTGGTCAGGGACCATGACTAGCACTGGATCTCACATCTCCAGTGGGAGCGGATGGAGGAGATATTCACACAGGTCCTGGCCGTGACCCCCAGGGTCAGTCTTACAGAACAATTAGCAGCTGTGCTTTCTTGATGAAGATTGAGGCCTTCACTAATAAGGTCTATTGAGCCTGCCTCTGCCCTGGCTTTGACCAGCCCCTGGGGACCAACAGCAGTGAGTCCCCTCCACATTTCATTTTTGGCACTAGGCTCCCGTCCCTGTTAAGGCTCTCTCAGTCCTCCTGGTGAAGAGGGAGACCCAGGCATCTCAGATCAACTTCCTTTTTTTTTCATTCCTAAGACTGTAAACTTCCCCTTTTCATTCCTAAAACTGTAAACTGAAACCCTTTTCATATGTAATTCCTAAGACTGTAAACTGAAACCCTTTTCATATGTAATTCCTGAGACAGTAAACTGAAACCCTCTTCATATGTAATTCCTAAGACTGTAAACAGAGACCCTTTTCATATGTTAAGCTATAAACCTAAGATTCTTCCACGTGTAACATCTAAAGTATAAGCCTATATAAAGAAGGAACCTTCCTTTGTTAGGTGAGCTTGGATATTAGGCAAATATGCCACCTGGCTCCTGGCCGAATAAACTCCTTCCTCCAACATTCAGTGTCTGAGAGATCTGTTGCCTGCGGCCGCTCCTGCAACACTGGGATGGTGAGCGCAGCCTCGGCTGAGTTCTGCTCCTACTCATTCCTGCTTGCCAGTGCCCACTGTCCTCCAAGCTGCCTGAGTGAGCCCCACGGCTGTGGCTGCTGGGATGCCCCAAACATCTGCCTGCACCAGGGATGTGATCTCCAAGCAAGCCCAGATCTGAGCCCCTGAGGTCCAGAGGGGCCACACCGTGTCCTTCCTCCCTTCTGGAATTATGCTCAGTCCCTGGGCCCTGAGGCTGGGTTGCTTCTGCCTCTAGCACAAGAGAGAGGGAGAACTGGTGAGGATGGCTCTGTGGTAGCTTCTGATTAACTCCAGTTCTGGGATGCCTCTGAGATTTCCAGTTTGTCTACTGTTTCTTGTGTTAAGAGGCCTGCCCTTAGGCCAAATTCCTATCCGTTCCTTCTGAAGCACACGTGCCCCTCCCCTGTGGTACAGAAGCACTAGGTCTGAAGGGTAATGGTACAGGAATCCACCGTCTTGTCTCACTGCCATCAAAGTCACAGATAGTGCTTTGTAAGTTCTTATTGTAACTAACTATCCAATGAGTTCATCTTACCTACTGCCTAGACGGATCCCATATATCAAGGCAAGAGAATTGCAATAGAGAAAGAGCTGTGTGGGAGACAGGAGTTTTATTGGTACTCAAGTCAGTCTCCCCAGGCATTCGGGAACCAGAGTTTTTAAGGATAATTTCGTGGGTGAGGGGCAGCCAGTGAGTCAGGAGTGTTGATTGGTTGGGTCAGAGATGAAAACATAGGGAGATGAAACTTGCATTGAGTTAGTTCCTAGGTGGGGGTCACAAGATCAGATGAACCAGTTTATGGATCTGGGTGATGCCAGCTGATCCATGGAGTGCAGGGTCTGCAAAATGTCTCAAGCACTGACTATGATATTGTGCTGGCCTAGAGCCAGAACCTGAGCAACACTATTTTATAAAATGCAAAACTGTTTTTTAAATAAGTTGAAGTGGCTGCCCCATTCTCCTCACAATAACTACTGTTCTTGGCCGCTGTAAATAGAACTGCTAGTTTGTTCTGCAAAACTATGTAAAGCTGCTTACCTTTTCTTATCAGTAACTGCTAAAATCTGTGACATCTATCACCACCCAGACGATGTGTAAACAAATGTATATCTTGACTTCTGTAAACCACTGAGGTAACAAACAGAATGACAAAAGTCCCCTAGACCTTGGAATGTCCGGAGACCCCCGCCCTTGTCTCCGCCCAGGAGGTGAATCACAGAATCCCCTGGCCCTTGGAATATCCGAAACCTTTTCATCCCCATCCCCGCTCCTCACCCCCACACCCAAGGTGATTTTTCGGGTATAAAAAGTCGTGGCACCCTCCTTTTGACGCCACAGGTTGGAGAGACGTGAGTCCTCTGTGGTCGCCGGCATAATAAATGACCCTGCAATCTGGCATACTTTTGTCTTGGTGCTAACTTTCTACGCTCCGGTCAAATACAACACTGACCTTAGGCTTTTCAATAGTGATATTATCTCCAGAATCAATTTGCGAAGGGTCAGAATCTTGTAGCCTCCAGCTACATGACTCCTAAACCATAATTTCTAATCTTTTGGCGAATTTGTTAGTCTTACAAAGGCAGTCTAGTCCTCAGACAGGAAGGGGATTTGTTTTGGGAAAGGGCTATTATCCTTTGTTCTAAACTGTAAACTGAATTCCTCCCAAAGTTGGTTCAGCCTATGTCCAGGGACGAGCAAGGACAGCTTGGAGGTTAGAAGCAAGATGGAGTCGGTTAGGTCAGATTTCCTTCACTGTTTCAGTTACAATTTTGCAATGGTAGTTTTGTTACCAGAAAGGGATCCCAATCCAGACCCCAAGAGAGAGTTCTTGGATCTAGTGCAAGAAAGACTTCAAGGTGAGTCCACAGGGCAAATGCAAGGATCTTTGAGCTGGCCGTACCATAGGCCATACCCTAAGTGGAGCCATGGTGATCCCCGTGATCTGCATGTACACCTCTGCATGGCCTCACGGAATTAGAAAACCTGAAGTAACCAGAAGACCATGTAAAGGGGAAGAATGATTGACCCCTGTGGCGCCTAATTAACTTGAGACATTCTTCTATTGTTTCTTATTCCCACCTCAATTGACAAGGCAATTGGACTTTGGAACTGACCTTGGTCAGCCTGGAGACTCCAGACCCTACGACCCCCTCCCAGCTTGTAAAAACCGCCCTAAACTGTAACTTCTGTAACTTTCCACTGCCTACCCCAAACCTATAAAACCAACTCCAATCTCACTGCCCTGCCCTGACTGTCTTTTTGGACTTAGCCTGCCGGCAGCCGGGTAAATAAACAGCTGTGATGCTCTCACAAAGCCTGTTTAGGGGTCTCTTCATTCAGAGTGTGCATTTAACAGTAAAGTGAAAGCAAGTTTATTAAGAAAGTAGAGGAACAGTCTGGGCACGGGGGCTCACGCCTGTAATCCCAGCACTTTGGAAGGCCAAGGCGGGCGGATCACCTGAGGCTGGGAGTTTGAGACCAGCCTGGCCAACAGGGTGAAATCCTGTCTCTACTAAAAATATAAAAATTAGCCAGGCATGGTGGCATGTCTGCAATTCCAGCTACTTGGGAGGCTGAGGCACAAGAACTGCTTGAACCTGGGAGGTGGAGGTAGCAGTGAGCCGAGATCACACCGCTGCACTCAGCCTGGGCAACAGAAAGTAAGAGGAGGAACTCCAACCTATGTACAATACTTGTTTATATATATAAGAAAAAAAAGGGCCGGGCGCGGTAATCAAGCCTGTAATCCCAGCACTTTGGGAGGCCGAGGCGGGTGGATCACGAGGTCAATAGATCGAGACCATCCTGGTCAACACGGCGAAACCCCATCTCTACTAAAAATACAAAAAATTAGCTGGGCATGGTGGCGTGTGCCTGTAATCCCAGCTACTCAGGAGGCTGAGGCAGGAGAATTGCCTGAACCCAGGAGGCGGAGGTTGCGGTGAGCCGATATCGCGCCATTGCACTCCAGCCTGGGTAACAAGAGCAAAACTCCGTCCTAAAAAAAAAAAAAGAAAAAAAAAGATCATGGGGAGATAAATGTGCTCTGCCACAATGGTTTGTGATAAAGAATTAATTTTAATTACCACATTTTGCAAGGATCGATATTATTATCTTTAAAGCAAAATTAAGAATGCTTCTGTTTTCAAGATATTGGGATATCAGGACACTCCCAGGTCTGGGTCACTTTGGTAAAGATTGTCAGTCTGTTCTCTTAACTGTAAACACCTCAAGGCTAGGAATACCTTTCTTTCTGGGAATGCAGCCTAGCAAGTCCCCGCATTTTCCTCATTCAAGATGGAGCCGCTCTGTTTCGAATGCCTGACAGTTTCACTATTAAATGTTTCTTTCTAAGGAACAGGATATATTGCCTTTTTTTTTTTTTTTTTTTTTTTTTTGAGACATTGTCTCCCTCTGTCACTGTGCTGGAGTGCAGTGGCACCATCTTGGCTCACTGCAACCTCCACCTCCCAGGTTCAAGTGATTCTCCTGCCTCAGCCTCCCGAGTAGCTGGGATTACAGGCGTCTGCCACAACGCCTGGCTAATTTTTGTATTTTTAGTAGAGATGTGGTTTCACCATATTGACCAGGCTGGTCTCGAACTCCTGACCTTGTGATCTGCCCTCCTCAGCCTCCCAAAGTGCTGGGATTACAGGCATAAGCCACTGTGCCTGGCCAGATATCTTGGCTTTCTTTGGCCTTTCAGCTTCCTCAGACTTTGAGATAGGTTTGCACAGACGTGCACACTGTGAAACAGGCTCTATCAGCTGCTGCCTGGAGCCATCTCTCCTCTGGCTCAGGCCCTATCCCGGGAGCAGGAAGAACTTTGACCTCTGGAGGCTTCCAGGCTCCGTTTCCCCAGTGTAAATGGACACTTGGAATTGGCCTGCTTCCTGGTTCATCAGACATGACTGGCCATGTATGAACCCCAGCCCTGGACAGTCTGAGCTGGGACATCTGGTTCTTCTGTCTTAAGTGGTGGTCCAGTGACGAATGTCAGGATCACCTATTACTGTAGGGCAACTAGTTTCTAGACCTAGTTCCGTGGGCATGCCTGGGGGCCACTATACCATCTCACAAGGCTTTGGAAGGTCATTATCAGCTGAATGCTGATCCCTGCCTCTGGTTGCTGAGTGGATGGACATTCGTTCATTCACCTCTTCATACAGTAGGCATTTACTGAGCATCTGCTATGAGCCGGTCACTGGACTCACTGCTGGGAATCTGAAGATGAGTCAGACACCACGCCTGCTCTGGAGTGGGGGTTTCTATTGTTATTGGAGAGGGGAACATGGATAACCTCACTTCGGCTTCTGGCTGGGTTCAGGTTGTCCATTGAGGAAAATGACTGAGGCAAGTCTCAATCATTTTAGGAGATTTATTTGCCAAAGTTAAGGAAACGCACCTGGGAGACAGGTCTATACCTTTCTCTGAAGATGATTTGGGGGGCTTCAAAATTTAAAGGGGAAAAGGCAGGATATCGACAAATACACAATTTTCTTGTGAGAGGGAAGTCCAGAAAGATAGCCATTCATGCCTTTGCCTGGTTCAGTGAATCTGCATTTTTAGCTAAGATAAGGGAAGCAGCAGGGCAGAGCAAATAATCAGATACGCATTTGTCTCAGCTGGGCTGAGGGATGACTTTAGTTCTGTCCTGTGCCTCGCACCTGTGAAGATAAGCTCTCAGTTTACATTCCCGTGGTGAAATTTAGCAGAAACGCCTTAGGGTAAGGGTCACGGTGTGAGGGAGGTATGCAGTCTTTCATTCTTGTAGCCATCCCATTTAGGAACCAAAACGGGAGGCAGGTTTGCATGACCCAGCTCCCAGCTTGACTTCTCCCTTTGGCTTAGTGAGCTTGGGGTCCCAAGATTTATTTTCCTTTCAAGGAATGGCAATGGCCGACACCAGCAGGAGAAAGGAAGGCAGGAAGAAGGGAAGGTGAGAGTGTCTCCTGCCCAGGTGCCACCCTGCCGGGCTGGAATGTCTGTTTTCCTCCTCTGAGCGTCACAGCCCCTGCGGCGTGTCCGTCCTACAGTTCCTGTGGGTTCCGGTCATTCCTGACACCGCTCCCTGTGTTAGACTTACAGGTGCTCGGCCCTCCTGCTGTTACTAGTCCTGGGTTTTTTTTCTCTATCTCTTGTTGATTTCACTTAACTCTTTCCTTCCCCTTTGTAAATTTCCCCTTCATGAGATTATCCTGTTTTACCACCTCAGCCTGCCATTGGCCCATTCCCAGGATCCTGATGGAGTCATGATCTCTCCCTCTTCTTCATATCCACAGTGCCTTTACTTAGTAGATGCTCATTAAATGACTGTCCAATTAATATTAATGTAACCTGTGAGGGCTGTGTCCGCAATTTCTGGGTAAGATTTGCCCTCTGAATACCCAACTTCCAGTTCTGTCCGATAAATCTGCTGGATTAGTACATTTGAAGACACAATGATAAATAAAAATGTGACTAACTTGTCCGTTTTTGGAAGTTGTGGGCTCTTGAGAAACTGGGTGCCTGGTGATGCTAATTATTATGGAAATGAAAGCCACAAAGTTTCTGTTGTTATTAGCAATTTTCCTGTCTCCAGCTTCTGCTTTTTCTGAACAGCTGTACTTTTAAATGTTGATGCAATGGAAAAACAAACAAAACTGAAGTGTAGAAAAGAGAGACGCAAGGGAGTAGTAAGAAACATGGACGCGGACTCAGTCCACAGAAGCTCCCCAAGTGAGGCAGAGAGAGCAAAGAGACATGGTGACGCTTCTGCCCCTCCTCCACATCCTGGGTCTGGGGCGGAGGGGGGGGATGGGGGCGGCAGGGGAGGCTGGTGGGAGCATGAGGAGCAGCAGCCCTGGTGGATGGGGAAGGGGAAGTGGGTGGGGCTGGGGTGCACTGGGGAGAGGGCGAGGGAATCAGAGGGATGATTAGAGTTTCAAGCTCCAGCCCCAGATGGGTAGGGGGTCTCTGCTGATAACCAGAGGCCCAAGGAAAGCCACCATGCCAGACCTGGTAGTCCAGACGGCACACAGGCAACCCAGGGTATAGTGGGGAGCCCCTCTAGGGCCAGGCGAAGTCTTGCTTAGTAGGAGGCCTGCAGCTGCAAACACAAAGTAGGACTGACACGTAGTAGGGCCTCTGTATGTGGCAGCAGACTGCACAAATGAAACCCAATGGGGAAAGAAATGCAGGGTCTGATTCAGGTGTGGTGACTCACGCTTGGAATCCCAGCACTTTGGGAGGCTGAGGTGGGTGGATCACCTGAGGTCAGGAGTTTGAGACCAGCCTGGCCAACATGGTGAAACCCCATCTCTATTAAAAATACAAAAATTAGCTGGGCGTGGTGGTGAGTGCCCGTAATCCCAGCTCCTAGGGAGGCTGAGGCATGAGAATTGCTGGAATCCAGGAGGTGGAGGTTGCATGCCTGGCCAACGAAGAATCTTTCAAAGCCTTTAAGGTGTTGCAAATCCATACCACGCCCATGCCCCTCCACTATATGTGCAAAATACAGGGTTGTGAGCTGTCTGTTGCAGGCTATTTCTCTCTGACTGGCTGAAAGATGGAGGATACTTGGATTCCAGGACATTCACTGACCATGCAGGGCCAGTGTGAGACACACAGGGCAGGGAAAAGAGCTGCCACACAGGCCTTTGTCGGCGGACGTGCCCCCAGTTGTCTGCACTCAGGAAGAGATCTGGAGGCCAAGAGCAGTGAGTGTCCATCAGAGACAACCCTGAAAGAAGCATGTCTGTGATGGTCACGGAGAAGCTCACAGCAAATGACGTGGGTCTTATTGGTGTGAGATTGCAGGAATGTTTTAGAATTTCCAAGTCTCTCTTTTCAGCCTGGGATTACAGGCGGCTCACGCCTGTAATCCCAGCACTTTGGGAGGCCGAGGCAGGCGGATCACCTGAGGTCAGGAGTTCGAGACCAGCCATGACCAACATGGTGAAACCCTGTTTCTACTAAAAATACAAAAAATTAGCTAGGCGTGATGGTTCACACCTGTAATCCCAGCTAATCAGGAGGCTGAGGCAGGAGACTCACTTGAACCTGGGGGGCAGGGGTTGCAATGAGCCAAGATTGCACCACTGCACTCCTGTCTGGGTGACAGAGCGAAACTCCATCTCAAAAAAAAAAAAAAAAGTCCCTCTTTTCCCAAGTAAGAACACCAGATTGAAGAAATACAGAGAGCTACTTTTATTTTTTCCTTTCTAGAAGCAAATGGAGGTTCTGGGTTATGCCATGGAGAATGGGTTCACTAAGCAGAAAGAATGTGGAGGTATTTTATAATTTGAGAGGCAGGACCTGTTACAGTGCTGGAGCTGAAAGTAGAGTTGTGGACCGGCCAATAACACTGATGTCCAGACTCTGGGTATTTCAGGGACAGAAATGATCAAATTTCACGTACAAGGAGGATCAGCTAAGACCCACGGTAAAACCAAGTCTGTATGGTATAAACAGGGGGGCTCGTGTGGGGTTATCAGGCATCCACTTGTGTCATTCAGCAGACTTGGATGTTGACAGGTTTCAAAGGCGTTGACCACTTTGGAAGTAAGTTCGTCGCTTTCTTGCCAAAAGTCCCTCGAGCCAGTGAACATTCCAGAGGAAGGATCCTGGTAAGACTCGGTAATCGTGATAATAAATCCTAGAAAAAAATGTGCAGTTCCGGTGCAGAGGAGATGCTCCCCTATTCTAGGCTCTGCTTAGCACCGTCAATGTTGTATCCCTTAGCAGCCTGAAATAAAGGGAAGAGAAGCAAATAAAGAATGAGACCCATGGGGAAGTTACTTGCACGAATGAAGGCAAGTGAGTCAGCTGCCCAGGGTGGGTCTCGGAGGAAGATGCAGGAGTCATGGGCATGGCTGGGTGGGGGCACTGGGGCTCGAGGCTCAGGCAGCGGCTCACTTTGGGCCTTTCGTCTCTCTGCACAGGTGCTTCCAATGCCACCAGCTCCGGATGCCAGCACTCCTTTCTCAGCCTGCTCTCTGCTGGAATTGAATATTAAAAAAAGAAACAAAAACCACAGATGGGCTGATGTGAGCAGACGGTTTTGATCATAACCACAAAAATCTTCTTGTTTCACATTTCTAATAGGCACTGCCCTTGCATATTGCCAAGCTCATTTCACTGATGAAGAAAACGCTGCAGTTATCTGCCTGTTCTATGGGCGATGGCCTGAAAGTTTGTGTCCCCCTTAGCCCCCCACTGAAGATTCATATGTTGAAATCCTAACCACAAAGCTGATGGTATTAGGGGCTTGGGAAGTGATTAGGTCTTGAAACTGGAGCCCTCATAAATGGGATGAGTGTCCCCATAAAAGAGACCCCAGAGAGCTCTGTAGACCTCTCTCTCTGCCATGTGAAGATGTAAAGAGAAGGCAGTCGTCTGCATCTCAGAAGAGGCCTTCGCCAGAGCCTGACCCGGCTGGCACCCTGGCCTTGGGCGTCCAGCATCTATAACTGTGAGAAATAAATGGCTGCGTAAGTGGCTCAGTTTGTAGTATTTTAGTTACAGCAGGATGAATGGACCAAGATAGGATAGGCCACTGCAGGGTCCCCTCTGTTTTCTGGGCCAGAATGTGCTCAATGGAGATTCTGGGCACTAGGAGACAGACGGCAGTGGGAGAGTTCCCCTGTTCTTTAGTCCCGATTGAGGTCAAGGCTCACACATGATCGATGTCACTTTTTTTTTTTTTTTTTTTTTTAAGATGGAGTCTCACTCTGTTACCCAGGCTGGAGCATGGTAGTGTGTTCTCGGCTCACTGCAACATCCACCTCCCGGGTTCAAGCGACTCTTGTGCCTCAGCCTCCCGAGTAGCTGGGATTACTGTGGGATTACAGGTGTGCGTCACCACGCCCTGCTAATTTGTATTTTTAGTAGAGACCAGCCTGTCAGTCAGGCTGGTCTCAAACTCCTGACCTCAGGTGATCCACTCGCCTCGGCCTCCCAAAGCTCTTGGATTACAGGCGTGAGTCACCTTGCCCAGCCCATGTCATAACTTTTAATATTTTTGACCATGACTCACAGCAAGAAATTCAGTTATGCTGCAATAATTGTATGCACATACAGAAAAAGGTGTCTCAGTATTTATCATTATGACATGAGATGTGTTCTAATTGATCCTGACATACCCTGTTGTAGACTAAAACGTGACTGAGGCAGGTCTCAATGCATTAGACGTTTGTTTAGCTGAGGTTGTCCGGAGAAAAACACAGATCATAGAAGCGTCTGTGATCTGTGCTTTTTCCAAAAGGGGTTTTGAGAACTTTGGTGTTTTTTTTTTTTTTTTTGAGACAGAGTCCTGCTGTGTCACCCAGGCTGGAGTGCAGTGGCGAGATCTCAGCTCACCGAGATCTCCGCCTCCCGGCACCATACCAGCCGAGCACATACCACCATGCCCGGCTAATTTTTTTTGAATTTTTAGCAGCGACGGCATTTCACCATGTTGGCCAGGCTGGTCTTGAACTCCTGACCTCAGGTGATCTGCCCATCTCGGCCTCCCAAAGTGCTGGGATTACAGGCATGAGCCACTGTGCTCGAGCAGGAACCTCTGTCTTTGAAGGGGAAAGGGAAATCAAGAGGGGAAAAAAAAGGGAGGGACGGGAGGCAGTGAAGCAAACGGTTACATTCTCCTGAGGCTCTGATTAGCTTTGGTAAATCTACATTTTACACGTAAAAAGAGGAAGTGGAGGAAAAAGTCAATGATGCCTTGTGCACTGCTCAGTAAATCGACATTTGACTCAAGATAAAGTAAATATGTGAAGAGCGGGAGAGCAGGAAATGAGGCCGGGGCACAGGGTCATGCCATTGCAGCCGTCTGTTTGGGAATAAAAGGAAGACCGTATTGGTGGCCCAGTTCCCAAGCTTCACTTTCCCTTGGCATAGTGAGCTTGGGAATCCTGAGATTCCACTGGTCTCTCACTTGTAAGAAAAAAATCTGCTTAAGACTCACAGCCAGGTTGCCACCCTCAGTCTGGACCACACTGGCCTCATCGTTTTTGCTGCCTGCCAGAAAGAGCAAATCTTCTGTGATAGTAGTGTCTGGGTCACGCTCCCCTGGCGACTGAGAGAGGGACAGGAATGACAGAGGATTTCTGCCTTCAGCCTGTCTTACGGCATTGATCCAGCAGGGGAAAGGAGCATTCTGACCTTTCTCTCTCTCCCTGGGGAGAGACTTCTATGGGGAGGTCTAATGATAATGTTGGTCTTCTCTCACAAGGAAGTGAGTTTCTCTCACCTAATTGCGAAGGAAAGACTGTCTAACAAGAGCAGGTCAGAAGGAATTCCTGACCGAGAGACTTGACCGTGGGCCTGCAGAGGTACTTCCTCTCTCTCAGCATAGACTGTGGTCTCTCACAGGACACTTGAGGTGACCTAGGTCTGCCCTGCTTAAATCCAGTGGCCGTCAGGCTGGGCCTGGTGGCTCACGCACTTTGGGAGGCTGAGGTGGGCAGATCACCTGAGGTCAGGAGTTCAAGACCAGCCTGGCCAACATGGTGAAACCCTGTCTCTGCAAAAAATACAGAAAAATTGGCTGGGCTGGTGGCAGGCGCCTGTAATCCCAGCTACTCAGGAGGCTAAGGCAGGAGAATTGCTTGAACCTGGGAGGCTGAGGTTGCGGTGAGCAGAGTTCACACCACTGCGTTTCAGCTGAGGTGATAGAGCAAGACTCCATCCAAAAACAAACAAAAAACAAAACAAAACAAAGACCAGTGGCTGCCATTCAAGCCCCACCTGTGTTTGGAGAAGGCAGTACTCCATTTGGCCACAGGTCAGGTCTGGCCTGGGATTTTCCAAGTGTCCCTATCCCTTGGCCTTTGCATTGGAAGTACCACGTCTGCTGTCGCATGCACACTCCCCGATGGTGGCATGCAGTGATTTAGCTTTCCTGTGCTTGCTTCCTGAGAGCAAGGTGTGGGGCCAGGGGAGGGGTGGTCTCAGATTTCCCTAAATGAATGTGAGGTGTTGTGTAAGAAATGCAGCCATGTATACACTGATTTTGTTTTATTTTTTGAGACAAAGTCTTACTCTCGATCAAGCTGGAGTGCAGTGGCGTGATCTCGCCTCACCACCACCTTTGCCTCCCAGGTTCAAGCAATTTTCCTGCCTCAGCCTCCTGGGTAGTTGGGACTACAGGTATGTGCCACCACACGCGGCTACTTTTTGTATTTTTTTTTTTTTAGTAGAGACGGGATTTCTCCATGTTGGCCGGGCTGGTCTCAAACTCCTGACCTCAAGTGATCCACCCGCCTCGGCCTCCTAAAGTGTTGGAATTACAGGCGTGAGCCACTGCACCCGGCCTGATCTCTTTATCATTTCCAGGCTGTTCTCCCCTCACCCTCCCTTTCTTCTTTCAGGACATGCTTACCAAGGGCCCCTAAGCAGTGGGTGCTGGAGACAGCAGAATGAATAAGGCACAGCCCTGCTGGCTGCAGTGTGGGTCCCAGACAAGGATGTTGGTGATTACAAGAACCCGATCTCCCGGTGGGAACGCACAGGGGACTGAGGAAATGCACAGAAGGGTGGTGTAGCCCAGCCTTGAGAGGGGCTTGCAAGGGGGGCTTCGTGGACCCCAGTGCGGGAGGACGTGAATTCCAGCTTTCACTGGACCTCCGCTGATGTGCTCCTGGCCAGGAGGGGTCAAAAGAACTCCAGGAAGAAGCTGAAGCACAAAATACAGTTTTAAAAACTTAACTTGAGTGAAGTGAGGACAGCTGTCGGGATGCACTTCCAAGTTGCCTTTGGGAGTGCTCTGCTTGGCCTTTGTTACAAGCAGCGGTTTTTTTTTTTTTTTTTTTTTTTTTCCAAGACTGAGTCTGGCTCTATCGCCCAGGCTGGAGTGTGGTGACGCAAACTCGGCTTGCTGCAACCTCCGCCTCCCGGGTTCAAGAGATTCTCCTTAGCCTCCCGAGTAGCTGGGATTACAGACATAAGCCACCGCACCCAGCCTACAAGCAAGTTTTGAAAGGCAAAAGGGAGCGAGGAGAGGCTGATCCGGAGTCTTCCGATGGGAATTCTCACTGGTTCACAGAAATCACATCGGTTGGTGCCTGGCTGTGCATTGTTGAGCTCGGGTGTGAGTTATGGTGTCCAGTCCCTGGTGTTTATGGTGTTCGTGGCTACGTGGTGTCCGTGCGTCTAGGACCTGCGTTGCAGGTGGCTTCGAGAGACAGTTTAGCTTAAGCGGGGAGTGAGATGTGACTGCTGCCACATCTGAATGCCTCTGAGTCTGCTTATTTAAAGGGGCTTGCATTCCTCAGATAAAAAGTTCTTTTCTTTCTCACCACTCCCCCTGTGGCCTGGCTGAGGCCACCCCAGCGGGAGGGAGTTGGGCTTATCATTGCTGAGTGGGGGTGGAATTCCAGGTTCCCTACCCAGCCTTCCTTGACAGCACCTGGCAGGGGGATTGTGTGCCTGGTTATAGCCGGGTGGAGGTGGACAGCTAAGCTCCCACTCTGCCTTTGCTGGCCTGGGTGGTGGGCCATCATTTCTTCCGGGTGTTCTGTAGGGTAGAGAAATCATTGTCTAAGTCTTCCGTGTTGCTAGGCTGCTACTTCTGTGTTTTTTTGTTTGTTTGTTTTTTTTTTTTTCCTAGAGAGAGAGGGACAGCTTTTGTTGTTTTTCTGTGCCTGTTACTGTTTCTGTACCGGTGGCCTCTCCCTCGGGGCTGCCTCCAAGTCTGGGATACACAAAGGAAGAGAAAACCCAGATAATTCATTGCTATACTGTTCCACTGACCCTCAGTCAGCCTACCCTCTGTCCACCTGTCAGTCCCTTCTCATGCTTGTTCTATTTTTATTTTTTATTTTTAGAGATGAAGTCTTGCTCTGTCACCCAGGGAGTGCAATGGCGCCATCTCGGCTCACTGCAACCTCCTCCTCCCAGGTTCAAGCAATTCTCCTGCCTCAGTCTCCCGAGTAGCTGGGATTGCAGGTGCTCACCACCATGCCTGCCTGGCTAATTTTTGCATTTTTAGTAGAGATGGGGTTTCGCCCTGTTGACCAGGCTGGTCTCGAACTCCTGACCACAGGTGATCCACCCGACTTGGCCTTCCAAAGTGCTGGGATTAGAGGTGTGCGCCACCACACCCGACCTTCATGCTTGTTTTATATGCAAGATCAGGGCTTGGTTCTACTTGGTGGGAGGGATAGGGAAAAGTCTGGCTACTTCGTCTTCCTGGAAACGTTAAGTACGTGGGATGGTTTTAAGGGCCAGGCATACAAGAGCCTCACATTGTTTCTGTGATGTCTTACCACAGCATCCTGGTCCCCTGCATATGGCAAAAGTTAAGTGCCCCACTCTGGGCCTGACCTTAGACACCTGTGCACATGCCCCATGGTGACCATAGAAACCAGCATGAAGCTCATGGCACAGACGGAAGGGTCCCGGTCCTCTAGTTGCCACCTAGAGATCTGCCTGACTTTCCTTTGTTATGATCTGACTGAGAACTAAACCTTTACTGCATTAAGCCACTGAGATGTTAGGGCTGCTTGTGACAGCGCTATCTACCCAGACCCTAGATCGTTTAAGATCTCTTTATTCCTTTTTTTTTTTTTATGAGACAGAGTCTCACTCTGGTTGCCCAGGCTGGAGTGCAAGGGTGTGATCTTGGCTCACTGCAACCTCCGGGACCCAGAAGAGCTGTCCTGGGTTCAAGGCAGAGATGAAGTGTCCACAGAAAAGGGAAAGATACATTAATTCATTCACCTGTGGGTCCTTCTATATATCCAATCATTCATCCATAGATCCTACAAACACTTACTAGCACCAAATATGTGCCAGGACTGTTCTGGGTGCTATAATTATGAGTAACATCTGAACTGAGGGAGTCAACTAACTACAATACAATGTGGAAGTTGCTATCTTAGAGACTCATTCATATGGGGATGACAGTATGCAACAGAGACCAGTCACTTTGCTCTTGGAAGGGTGGGAGATGTCATAGAGGCTTCACTAAAGGTCCATCTTGAAGGATGAATGAGTTGACTGAGTGGGAAAGGAATAGCTTATGTCAAAGTATGAGGATATTAAAGACCATGGAGAGCTCAAAAATAACAATCGTTCTGTTTTGACAAAGCTTAGTTTAAAGAGGTTGGAATGGCTTGTGAGAAAGCATTAATGGGCCAGGCATGATGGCTCATGCCTGTAATCCCAGCATTTTGCGAGGTCAATGTGGGTGGATCACCTGAGGTCAGGAGTTTGAGACCAGCCTGGCTGACATGGTGAAACCCCATCTAAAAATACAAAAATTAGCTGGGTGTAGTGGTGCATGCCTGTAGTCCCAGCGACTAGGGAGGCTGAAGCAGGAGGATTGCTTGAATCTGGGAGATGAAGGTTGCAGTGAGTCAAGATCACACCACTGCATTTGGGCAACAATTCCAGCATGAAGGGGAAATGACAAAGAGGAAGGAAGCAAATTCAAATAAGAAATAAGCAAACATTGGTTGAGTGACATGGCTCATGCTTATAATCCCAGTGCTTTGGGAGGTCAAGGCAGGAGGATTGCTTGAGCCCAGGAGCTTGAGACCAGCCTGGGCAACATGGCAAGACTCCATTTCTACCAAAAAAAAGTAAAAAACAAAATAAGAGCAAAATTAGAATTCGATTTATTATGCATTTTATCACCTATGAACACTTCCAAACAGATGATAGAATTTAACCCTCTGAGCAATTTTGTGACCTAGGCAGGGCAAATAGCATTGAGTCCACTTTAAAAATAAGAGGACGTAGGGACAGCCTATGACATAAGAACTAAGTAGACAAGCTGGAAATGAAGTCCAGATCTGTGTCCTTCACAGAGCTCCTTCCATTGGCTATGATGGTGTCCAGAATAAGGCCAACCCAGTGATTGTCGCAAAACAGCTGACCTCTCTGCACATCATCTGGTATTTCCATTATGAACCGATGGCTGTCCAACGTTTACTAGCTCCCATTAACCTCAAGCAACCAGCAAGTACACATTTCAAAAAAATGCACCTACACATTTATATGATTCCATCCATCACTTCCAGGAACTTGCTGGATTTCCTTGAGCCCTGCTAAGCCTGCATTTGGGTAACACTCCAGCAGGACAGAAGAAAGTGTCTTGGAATTAACATAACCATCTTTTTCCCTAACTTCAGGTGCCCAGGATTGGGTCATCGTTCATGGAACACTCTCTCATCACTGGCCCATTCAAGACCCTCTTTTATTTTAATTATATGTAGTTTAACAAACATCTGTGAGCTCACTGGTCAATCCATGAACTAGAATGTTATCAACAACATAGATCTACCTACTTCTTCCCAATGCAATCCTGGTTCTTCTTTCACACAACAGTAATTTGGTGTCGTTTGCCAATACTTGGCATGAAAATGTGCTTTTGTTATCTTTTTGCATTAAGTAGAAAATTGGGCTAAGCAACCATAAGCCATGTTCTGCATCTGAGGGTTTGTGATTTAGTAAGCCACATCCCCCATCTCATCTCTCTCTTTCTCTCTTTCTTTCTTCCTTTTCTTTCTTTCTTCCTCTCTCTTTCTTTTTCCTTCCTTCCTTCTTTCTTTCCTTCTTACTTTCTTGCTTCCCTCCCTTCCTTCCTCCCTCCCTCCCTTCTTCCTTCCTTCCTTCCTTCCTTTCTTCCTTCCCTCTTTCTTCTTCTTTTTGAGAAGGAGTCTTGCTCTGTCACCCAGGCTGGAGTGCAGTGGTGTGATCTCGGCTCACTGCAACCTCTGTCTCCCAGGTTCATGCAATTCTCATGCCTTGGTCTCCTGAGTAGCTGGGATTACAGGTGTGTGCCACCACACCTGGCTAATTTTTGTATTTTCAGTAGAGATGGGATTTCACCACGTTTGCCAGGCCGGTCTCACCTCAAGTGTTCCACCTGCCTTGGCCTTTATCTTTTTCTTTAAGCTCACCTCTCCAGGCTCTGCCTCTGCAAGTTACCTTGCTTCACCTCCATTTTGGAGGTGGCTTTGCTTACTGAGCTTTAGCTAGTACCCTTATCCACACTCCTGTCCTTCCTCTGAAATGTAAGTCTTTAAAAGTGACTTCCACATTTTAAGAAGCATCTTTTGTCTTTCAGAAGATAAATTAGAATTGGTTTCATTTCAATGAGAAGGTTGCCTACTGGAGAGAAATAGCCATCGTGAATGCAGAAGGCTCTTATTTTTCTAGGGTAACCTTTCAGATTGGTTTGGGGTTCCCCGTAGCACCTTTAGCCTTTTCAGAATGAGATTCTGCCTCTGCAAAGGAGTGATGTTTGCTTGGCCTAGAATGGCTTGAAAAGTCGTAGAGTTTGTGAACCAGAAAGATCCCTAAAGCTGGAGGTTTACCCAGTAGAGACCTGGGGAAGGAAACAGCTCAGCCCAGAGGGAGCTAAAAGTAAGTGGCTCTGCACCCTGGAAGGAACAAAATAATCCGGTGGTTTTCTCCCTCAGCTGTGCTCTCCGTGTATGTGTGTGTGTGTGTGTGTGTGTGTGTGTGTGCGCGCATGTGTGTGTGTGTGTGCGTGTGCGCGCGCGTGTGTGTGTGTGTGTGAGAGAGAGAGAGAGAGGAACAGCAAACCATTTGCTCCTTAGCAGGGCTGAAGAAGCCCAGCTTGTAATCAGGAGAGTGGAGGACAGATTCCAGAGGAGAAATCTTCTTTCTGGAGGCCAGGGCAGAAGGCCAGACCTGCCCTTATGTAACTGAAGAATTAAAGATTCTCTTGAGTCTGACTTCCTGTCTGCTGCTGGCATCTTCTTGATTGGAGTGGCAGGAATTCTAGGACACATTCAGCTCTGAAGGGTCTGGCTCTGATCCTGGCAGAAGAACTCCAAGCTCTCCAGGAAGAATTCCTTTAGGAAGCAGCACAGGCAGGGTTTGCCTCCACAGCCAGACTCTTGGCTGTGACCACACCTTTGTACCCTGTAAAGTTCCCACGGAGGGAAATGCAGTCCTGAACTCTGTCCAGAACTGGGAGGAGGTGCTGTTGGGATATGACATCTCTAGGAGGGGGCTGGAGGAGGGTGGAAGGGAGGGGGAAGGGAGGAGGTGAGAACCGGCTCTCCAGTCTCAGGAGGGTTGTGCAGCTGCTGGGCAACAGGTTCTTGGGGGAGAAACTAGGTGTGGAGCAGGGATTTGAGAATGGGAAGATTCCCAAGGGTATCTTCAGTACCCAGGGTGAGGAAGGTTCTCATAAGAATTAGGGCAATTAGAGAATTAGAGAAATGGGGAGCCCTCAGAAGGTGCGGGGTCAGGAGCCACTTGACTGTGATCAAGGGAACACAGAGCAGGAGAACACAGATGTGGAGCAGGGGTTGGGGTAGGGCTGGGAAGGGGTCAGGGTGGGGGTGACAGGTGCTGTTGAGTGTGGAAGGGGCCAGGAGGGTGGGAAGAGATAGTAACAGTGAGGTTGTCTCTAGCCAAGCATGGGTGGCACAGTGAGGAAGGCGTGCATGGTGGCAGCTCACACATCTACCAAGGCATATAACAGCTGGGGACAGAGTGGGGAGGAAAGCCAGCTGGGGACAGAGTGGGGAGGAAAGGCAGATGGTGGGAGGACAGGAGGGAAATGAATGAAAGCCTGAAGTCAGGGACTCCTCCAACCTCTCAATCACTTCAGATCTAGATGTAATTAGCTCAGGAGCCCAGAGAGTCATAGGACCCGCAGATGCCCAGGGCTCTGTCACTATTTCTGCTCATTTCAAAGGCTTAAGCTTCGATAGACCTTGGGCATGTTCATCCTCTTATTGCTAACTCAGGTTACTCTGGGGGATGCTAAGCTCAGCCTCATCACTGTTCTCTTTCTCTCCCTCTCTCTCACACTCACACACCCACACCCATGTGCATGTACACATACACTCAAGCAAAGCATCTTGTAAGTTTTTCAACACTTGCTCAAGATTGGGGGGCTCTGCTGAGCACCACATCCTATAACTTCTGCCTACCTACAGCCTTTCTTCTATATCAAATTTTCACACTTTGCCTCCCAGATTCTAAACCCCACTGTGCCCCCAGGACCCAAATCACCTCACTCAGTTACAGAAAGCAGCCTCCCTCTTTCCTCAGAATGCATGGTGACCTTTGACACCCAAGACCTGCGGACTATTAGGGAGGGGGTCATCTTGTGTCCCAAATCCATGTAAAGAAGCTTATCAGGGCTTCCTTTGGACACAGACCCTCTTCCCAGTGCCATGTTGATTCTTCCTGGAGGGTGGTTAAGATCAGAGCCGGAGATTTATTTTTCCTCCCACAAGAACACTCTGAGAGTGGAGGAAACCATAAGTTGTACTTTTGTTGTTGTTGTTTTGAGACAAAGTCTCACTCTTGTTGCCCAGGCTGGAGTGCAATGGTGTGATCTCGGCTCACTGCAACCTCTGCCTCCCAGGATGGTGATTCTCCCGCGTCAGCCTCCCAAGTAGCTGAGATTAGAGGCACCTGCCACTATGCCCAGCTAATTTTTGTATTTTAGTAGAGAAGGGGTTTCATGTTAGCCAGGCTGGTCTCGAACTCCTGAACTCAGGTGATCCGCCTCTACCTCAGCCTCCCAGAGTGCTTGAATTACAGGTGTGAGCCACTGCGCCCAGCCCACAAGTCGTACTTTTAAAGAATAGGTCTGAGTTGCAGAAGACTGCAGAATACACGGGTCTCACTCCAAAGGGAAGTGATCTTGTACCTGATCAAATCTCATGCCTGGAGGAGGCTGCAGGGCCCAGAATGAGGTGGGATGACAAGCTCCTCTCTGCTTCTACCCCCAGCTTTGGTTTCCAAGTGCTGGGGTCCCTATGCTGTGACTTGGTGTTTCTGCTCTCACAAGGGACAGGCTTCTGCTCCTACAGGGACTATTTGGCTTATATCCTAAGTTCGGGTATTCCTCCAGGTCCCCATTTCAGGAAACACCCAAGTCTCCCTGGCAACCTTCCCCTCCAGCTTCAAACAGAAGGCTACTGATGGGGACATTGGGATGGAGACCTGGGACTTGAACTTGTGTTTTCCAGGCTGTTTGTCTCTGACGGGCCCCAGCTCTGCAGGCGGCACGGAGGGGGGCTCTCTGAGTGTGTGGTGTCGGTATGAGAGCACGTACAAGGAACATAAAAAATACTGGTGCTGAGGAGAGTATGACACGTCATGTGAGAGCATCGTGGAGACCAAGGGAGGAGAGAACGTGCAGAGGAATGGCCACGTGTCCATTAGAGACCGCCCGAAGGCTCTCGGCTTCACTGTGACCATGCAGAGCCTCAGTGAAGATGATGCTGGGTCTTAATGGTGCAAAATTCAGACAGTGTGGATCCTGGATTCATGGTCACACGATCCCTCGACCCCGGTTAGGGTGTATGTTTCCCCAGGTAAGAGCGCCCCTTGCTCCGGCAGCAGGGCTTTGGGGTATGACTGGACCAGAGAACGAGGGTGGACAGCACACTGAGGTGTGTCTGCGAGTCTCTTGTCGTCAGTCTCAGTGGTGTTGGGATGTGCCTATGGCATGTGCAGGGAGAGAGGTGGCTGATCCTTCAGCCTTGGGTGGGCTGGGGGGTGCCAAGCTCAGGCTCTGTCACTCCCAAAAGGCCCGGGCTTCACCCCATTACCCAGCATAGAGGAGGCCCCTTCATGCTGAGCCAGAGCTGTTTCCACCATGCCCTTTGGGAAGCCTGTTCCAAAGAAGACACACTCCCGTACATGTGCAGCCTCCTCACAGAGCATCCCCCTACCGTGTTGTCTTGCTTGGGAAGACCTTCTTTTACTTATTTATTTAGAGACAGAGTTTTGCGCTTGTTGCCCAGGCTGGTGTGCAATGGTGTGATCTCAGCTCACCCCAACCTCTACCTCCTGGGTTCAAGCGATTCTTCTGCCTCAGCCTCCTGAGTAGCTGGGATTACAGGCCTGCACCACCACGCCTGGCTCATTTTGTATTTTTAGTAGAGATAGGGTATCTCCATGTTGGTCAGGCTGGTCTCAAATTCCCAACTTCAGGTGATTTGCCCTCTTCAGCCTCCCAGAGTGCTGGGATTACAAGCGTGAGCCACCGAGGCCGGCAGGAAGACTTTCTTGTTTAGTAGCTTCTTGAGTGGAAGCTACTTTTTCTCTTACTCCCCGTGTGCTTGAGGGCCACGGAACTGTGTCTTGATGCTTCCTGCTCCTGTCACCACTTCCACCTGATGACTTTCCACCTGCTTCCCTTACATGCTGTGCCAGATGACCACACCCAGCCTCTACCTGTGCTCAACAAGTCTGTCCATCAGCTTCTAGGCTGCTCCCCCTCATTCAGCGGGACCTGCCAGCCTCTCCACTCCAACCTCTGCCATTCTCTTGGCAGGTTTTAATGAATACCTTGGCAGTCTTGCCTTGGGTTCCTTGACATTCTCAACCTCAGTGTCCTTTATTTTCCACTCTCTTCAGAATTGCACCCCATGGAAATGTCTCAGAGCTTGTCATCACCCAACCTGTCGCTACCCAGTCGTAGACTCAGACCTTCTATTTTCTGACAACTTTTCATCGATCAGCTCTCGCCCATCCTCATGCCATTATCCCTATTCTCAGCCTCACAGTGACCTTCAATCCTCTGTTCCTTCCCTCCATTTCCCCAATTAATTGCTCCCATCACTCCTATTCTGACCTTGCTTCCTTCCTAGGCCACTTTGAACCCCATGCAATAGTTCACATTTTCTTTTTTCTCTTTATTTGAGACATGGTCTTATTCTGTTGCCCAGGCTAGAGTGCAGTAGAGTGATCTTGGCTCACTGCAACCTCTGTCTGCTGGGCTCAAGCGATCCTCCCACCTCAGCCTCCTGAGTAGCTGGGATTACAGGCATGCACTATCACGCCTGGCTAATTTTGTATTTTTTAGTAGGGGCAGGGTCTTGCCATGTTGCCGAGACAGGTCTCAAAGTCCTGGGCTTAAGCAATCCGCCTGCCTTGGCCTCCCAAAGTGCTGGGACTATAGGTGTGAGATACCAAGCTCAGCCAGACATTTTCTTCTCTTGCCAGCACCCATAACCTCCATATTCCATTTCCTTATCTGCTTGACAAAACCCTCATCCCTGGATCAATCTTAATTTTTTTTGTTTTGAGATGGAGTTTCACTCTTCTTGCCCAGGCTGGAGTGCGATGGCATAATCTCGGCTCACCACAACCTCTGCCTCCCAGGTTCAAGCGATTCTCCTGCCTCAGGCTCCCAAGTAGCTGGGATTATAGGCATGTGCCACCATCCCTGGCTAAATTTGTATTCTTAGTAGAGATGAGTTTTCTCCATGTTGGTCAGGCTGGTCTCGAACTCTCGACCTCAGGTGATCCACCTGCCTTGGCCTCCCAAAATGCTGGGATTACAGGTGTGAGCCATCATGCCCAGCCAATCCTAAAATTAAGGTCACTAATTATCCCAGTTTGCCCAGGACTAAGGGGTTCCCTGAATGTGGAATTTTCAGTGCTAAGGTTAGAAAAGTCCTAGGACAAGTTGGTCACCCTGTCTAAAATCCACCTTCTCTAGCACTGCTGGGAAAGAAAAGTGAGAAAACGGTGCCTGTGGCTGCCAGTAGAAGCTCAGAGTTTCCAGTATTACTCTCCTGTACGTCTGTCTTTCATGCAATTTAAACTCATTCTTCTCCCTTCCCTTTCAAGTTGACAGGCTTCTCCATCCTGTCCAAGGGCAGTCCTCCTGGGGCTGGCTCCTTGTCCTGTGGTTCTCTGCCTCCCCATCCCCCTTGAACCAAATTCCCCTGCCCCCTGCCCCTTAGCTACCCACACCATCTCTTGTCCTCAGACTCAGACTCTATCACCACGCCCACGTCTCTTACTTCCCAAAAGCATCCTGCGGTCCGGCATTCGCCTATGCTAGGTGCCACTCACGTTTCCTTTCTTCCTGCTGGCCTGGGGATGGATCAGGCTTCTCCCCCTGCTCCCATTGCACCTGCTAGGGCTCCTTACCAGGGCCATTTCTAGTTGAAGTTAGTCCATCTGTTTATGTGCCTCTGCCCCTTCCCAGGGTGGGGCTTGCGTCATGTCCATAAATGAATCTCGAGCAGCATAGGTCGAAGGCTGCTTGTCAGATCACACTGAGCCTGTGTGGGCACCCGGTGAAGGGCTGAGCCTCCATGACAACTGCTTTAGTGGTGCACCTGACCTGAGACCTGAGATTATGAGCTGGGGGTCCAGTGGCAATGAGGGTGGAGACCATGTCAATAGTCTGGTCACCCGAAGTCCCTAGGAGGAGATGAGTGACAACTTATCCCTTCCCTAGGGGTGGCCTACAGTGGCCTTTAAGAGTGTCCACGTGAACAATGAGAACACATGGACACAGGGAGGGGAGCATCACACACTGAGGTCTGTCAGGGGGGATTAGGGGAGGGACAGTGGGGAGCAGGGAGTTGGGAAAGGATAACATGGGGAGAAATGCCAGATATAAGTGATGGGGATGGAGGCAGCAAACCACATTGCCATGTATGTACCTATGCAACAATCCTGCATGTTCTTTACGTGTACCCCAGAACCTAAAATGCAATAAAAAAGTACATATATATAAAACAAAACAAAACAAAAGAAGAGTGTCCATGTGAAGGGTGCTCGGAGCCCCCTCTTATGGTCTCTTTGAGGCTTCCTGGGCCACAGGCTGAGCCATCTTCCTTTAGGCTTCTCCTTCCCCTCCTCCTCCTGGGACTCCACATGAGGCTACCGTGGGATGGATTTGAGCAGATTAAGATGGGATTGCAGTTGTGTTTTAGGAGGACTTACCTTAGCAGATGTGTAGCAAAGTCTGAAAGGAAGAGTCTGGGAGTCCGGAGTCTTAAGCCTGGAAAACCAGGGGAATGGGGCATCCCTAACAGAAGTAGGAAAGTCAGGAGCCAGCTTGGGTGATGCACAGCTTAGTTTTCTGTGTGTTTGGAATTGTCAGGCATAGAGGTCTAGCAGATAGCTAGAGATCTGGGTTAGCAGAGTGTTGAGGGCTGGAGAGGAACCTGTGTAGAGAGATTAACTGGACCTCAGGAAGAAGTGAAAGCACGGAGGGAAGAGTTCAGGACCAAGGACAGAGCCATCCGGGTATCTGCATTTAAAGACAAAGGGTAAGAGGAAGAGACATTGAACAAGGTGCTGGAGCAGAAACAAACAAATGGAAGTTGAGAAGTCAAGGGCCATGAATGTTTCAAGGAGGAGAGCAGAGCTAGAGAGGTGAATGAGGGCCAGGGTTGACAGGAGGCTGTTGAACTTTTCATCACTAGTCAAGTTCAGAAGGGCAGATCAACAGAGCAATGTGAGCAGAAGCCAGAAGGGAAGAGTTAGGAAAGGGTAGACAGCAGGTGCAGGAGAATTTTTCATTCTCCTTACTCCCTTTTTTCATCTATTCTTTCTTTCCTTTTTCCATTTATTTACTCATTCATTTGATAAACTTTTATTGTTCGTCCATGGTGCATTGTTCTGGGCAATACAGATAAGGACTTAAACTCTGCGGAGTTCCTACTGCTTTAGAAAGGAAGATTAAGATGTAGACTAACAATAGCAATGCAGTGTGTTAGAATCTGTGTCAGGGGTCTGCATGGTGCTCTGTGGGGGCACAGAAGTGAGACACTCCTATGAGGCCAAGTGGAGAAGGAAAATTGAGGGCTTAATTTATAAAAATAAGGCAGAAGACTGGGGGATGATTGTCCCAGGCAATGGTAGGAAAGGGTCATAAAGCATGCTGGATACCAGGACCTTCAGGAGCCACACTACCATGTGTGCAGAGTGCATGTGGGAGAGGATTGAGGTATGGGGCTGGAGCCTAATTATGAATGGGCTTCAAGGTAGACTAAGGAGTTTTAATTGTGTCTAGGAGACCACAGGGAGCCCCTGGAGGTTTAAATTTTTTGAAACTTTTATTTTGAAATAATTATAGGCTTAACACTGCAAATATAATACACAGAGTCCTGTGAATCCTTCATCCAGTGCCCTTCAATGGTGACATATTACATAACTGTAGGACAATACCAAAACCAGGAAACTGGCGTTGTTACAATCTAGTTACAATGGTTATCTACACTGCAGACTTTATTCCATTTTCACTATTTTTAACATACATTGGATTATGGATGTGTTTGTGTAGAGCTCCATGCAGTTTAAGAGATCTGTGTAACTACCATCCCAGCCAAAACACAGAACCATTCCATCATCACAAAGATCTCCCTCATGCCGTCCCTTGTATTTGCACCCCTATCCCATTCCTGCCCCCTGGAAACCACTAATCTGCTCTCCATCTCTACAGTGCTGTCCTTTTGAGGACAAATGAAATTATGCAGAATGTAATATTTTGAGATTGGCTCTTTTATTCACTGAGCCTTGAGATCCATACAAGTTGTTGCGCTTATCACAATCAATAGTTGATTCCTTCCTATTTCTCAGTAGGATTCCGTTGCACAAGTTTACAATAATTTACTTAACCTTTCACCCACTGAACACAAACAAGACATGTCTGTGCAAGTAATGGCTGCTGGACTGTGACCTCTGAGGAAAGGGTAGGTGTTTCAGAGCCTCACTGTCATGCCTGGGACCATATGGTGGCCTCAGCAGGCTTGGGAACTGACCTTCTAAAGTGCACAGATGGGCCTGCAGGGACGCTGTGTGGGCCAGCTCCAGGCTGCCATTCAGGGGCAGAACCAACTCTGCTCTCTGGCCCTGTGACTGGGGACCAGGTGGCTTCACCCCTTCAGGTCCTGCTATTCTTATATGTGACAAGAAGGCACTAAATTACAATTCTTCCACATGGCAGTTTAAAAGCATGGCTGCAAATTTCTTGGCACTCCTTCCATTAAGAGTTGGGGCTTATGTCTCCTTCCCTTGGGTCTGGGTGGTTTGTGACTGTTTCAACCAGTGGGCTAGAACAGTGTTTCTCAACCTTTTTTCATTGTTATCTTAGGATAACAATGCATATCCCAAAAAATATCCCTAAAAAAAATCCCTAAAAAGGAATATTCCTAAAAATATCTCCTATGAAATTTTAATACCAAAGATGTATTATACATCCATCTATCTATCTATCTATCTATCTATCTATCTATCTATCTATCTATCTATCTCTGTGTTTTGTACCTAAAAAGAGCAAAAATACTTTTTCACCCTGCAAGAACCAATATTCGCCCCCACGGGGAGTGCATGTGAGAGGGCCTCTGTGTGACTTCCAAGGCTAAGTCAGAAGAAACCCTGCAGCTCCCTCCTCAGTCTCTTGAAACACTTGCCCTCTGGAAGGTCTGTGAATATTCTGTCTTAGAACCCAGCTGTCACAGGGAGGCCACATGTAGGGTCTCTGGGCAACATTCCAGCAGAGCTGTCTTGGATCACCCAGCCCATACTCCAGACTCGTGGGTGAAGAAGCCTCCAGATGACAACAGCAACCAGCCTGTGTGGCCAGGGTTCACACATCACAACACCAGTTGTTCTCCCATGCTTAGCAGCACGCAGGCTGCTGGAGCCTGAGGCCTTGCCCTTTCTTGACACGTGAACCATATGGACATAGGCACTCAAGATGTGGCAAGTGGTGAGTGTTACTGAAGGCAAACTTTCTGTGTGTCAGCAGTCCTTCACGGCTCTGCCCTCAGCAGCTCTGCCCTCCACGCTCTGCCCTCCATGCTCTGCCCTCCACACTCCATTCTCCATGCTCTGACCTCCATGCTCTGCCCCCAACGGCTCCTCATGCTACTCTTGGCAAATCTTCAACCTCATTCAAAGAAGAGTTATAGAGCAAACCAGCAGCTGTTCACATCTGATGAGATCAACGAGAAGAAATGAACACCAGCAAGTGGCAGTTGAAGAACCCATCTCAGGAGAGGAAGTGCTCAAGGCAATAGAGGAATAGTTCAGACAGAAAATTCTCCTCCATTGCAGAGAAACTACAGACAACAAGGTCTCTCCAAAAAAGGAGCTAAGAAAAGAAATATAGTAATTCGAAAAAATGATTCAAAGTAAAATAGGGAGGAAAAAATGAGCAGACAGAGCTCCGGAAGAACATAAGTGGAAGAGAATAATAATCATAACAACTTTATTGAGAGGAAACATATATACCTTTGAAAATGAGAAAGAGATGTGTGGTTATTTAATTACAAGTGAATTGGGGGGAGTGAAACATGAGGGCGGAGCATCCTGCATTTGCTATTCACAGCTAGAGAGGTGGAAAGGGCCAAGGTTGGGTTGAATCAGGAGTGGACGATGGTGGTCATGCTGGCTCTGAGCTGGGTGGGGGGGCGGAGAGTGTCACAGGCACAAAGAGGACAGAGTTGAGCCCCTCTTGGGATACAAAGGCCAGACAGGCCCTGGGGCCTCTGCAGCTGAATGATAGTCCATTTTCTCTGACAGGGTCATCCCAGGGCAACAAGGAAAGGAGGCCTGAGGGAGGATCCATGCAGGTGAGATGCAGGTACCTCCAAGGAATCAGCATGCAAGGGAGATGTCCTTTCTTTTATCTGCTCCTCAGGCAGAGGTGGCAGAAGGCAGAGGAGCCCCGTCAGCGTCCCTGTGCTGAGCAGAGCTGGCAGAGAGTGGGATTACATTCCTGAGGCCAGGATGAGGGATGCTTCATCTCTGCAGGGACCCTTGTCTCCTGGGGAATTGCAATTACTGCTCATTACCTGATAGGAGGCCAGGAGGCTCTGCTGTCCCCTCCGAGGGTGTCGGTGGTGTGAGAGATGCGGTTCCTTGGCTCAGATGGTGACTTTATTTCCCGCTGGAGGCCCCCTTAGCACTGCTTACTCGCAGCACAGTGCAGAGCAGGCCCACGAGCAGCAGCCCCTTCAGGGAGGTTGGGAGCAGGAAGTGGATGTTGCAGAGCAGGATCCTAGACAAAGAGGTCAAGATGCCAAGAGTGAGCCGCCTCTCCCCCGAGCCAACACCTGCGGCCAACTGTAAACCTAACCCTAGCCCTAAACCTAACCCTAGCCCTAACCCTAGCCCTAACCCTAACCCTAACCCTAACCCTAACCCTAACCCTAACGCTAACCCTGGTCAGCTGCCTGGTCCACAGCCAGAGAAGCCCTGTGCAAGGGGCAAGGTCATGCCACCCAGAGGCTGAGCCTCCAGTAGCCTCCCCACAGGCTGAGTCTGGGGCCCTGCCCCTTCGCTGTCCTTGGCTGTGACTGCCCTGACTTTAAATTTATTGATTTATTTGCAGAGATGGAGTCTCACTATATACCCCAGGTTGGTCTTGAACTCCTGAGCTCAAGCCATCCTCCCGCTTCAGCCTCCCAAAGTGCTGAGTTGACAGGTGTGAGCCACTGTGCCCGGCCAGGCCTGCCTTTGGCTGATCTCTCCCACAGTCCCTGCCACTCACCTGTGTCTGCCAAGCCCGAGGGTCTGCTGTGTCCTGTCTTCCTGCTTCTGCTCCTCTCTCTGCCTGGTATCTCCCTTTGTCACTTCTGCCCATCTTTCAAGCTCAAATCTAATTATTATTACCTCTTTGAAGCAGAGGAAGATTCCCCCAGTTCTGTCAACCTGGCTGTTCATCTACTTGGTTCTCCTGGGAGGGGTCTCTCCCTGCTCGGACCCACTTTATGACAGCAGACCTGAGGCCTGCTGCCTCCTATCACCCACATGTTTCATACTTGGTCTAGATAAACTAGTGGGTTCTGGGGAGTCCCCATCAGTGTGTTAGAGTCTGATCCCCAATCCTATTCCTCATCCCCTTCCCCACACCCAGTGCCAGGGCCCCTCCCCAAAGGCCACCCTTGTTCTCTCCCTGAAACTGGCCTCCAGCCCAGGGCATGGAAGCAGTGATGAGTCATGTGGATTTCACTCAGGGTTTTCTTGAGCGAGAGCAAGCCTGCCATATTGCACATCCTAAAAATATCCTTTAAACCACTGTGCTTTTCTTGCAAGTTCCTCTCCCTGTGGAGCTGCCTCATCCTTGGTCTCTCCCCGCCGAGTTTCCCCTTGTGCCTCTCCAGTCTCGCTAGAAGTCCTGGCACTGCCATTCTCCATTCAGCAGAACAGCCGCTCTGTAAACAGTGGAGCGAGACAGCAGCCAGATCAGGAAGCATCCCTAGTGCCTCGCCTCTTCCGGACTCCTAGGGAACATGCGCCCGGTTCTGGCAGGGAATGAGACCCTTTGAGAGGAAGGGAGTTGGGCTGGAGAAGGGAAGTGAGTCGGTGGAACAGGGAAGGCAGGATCCAGGGAGAGAATGGGCCTTGACCCTGGACTTGGAGGGACCCTGAAGGACCAGACTGTGAGCGGGTTCAACAGGGGCAGCCGTGTTTGTGCTGTGATGAGAGATCCTATTGATCCCTCGAAGGGAGGTGGGCTTCGGGTTGATGTCCACACCCCTCCCAGCATGCTGGGAATGTGAAAGAGAAGCAGGGGGCCCACCTTTCTGCTCTCCCTCCCAGCCCTTCCCTAGCCTTGGCTGGAGAGTTGGAGCGATGGGTGTGGCCCTGCCTATGACTGTGGTAGGCAGAATAGTAAAGCCCACCAACGACGTCCTAACCCCAGAGCCTGTGAATATGTTCCACTCCATGCAAGGGGAAGTTAAGGCAGTGGGTGGATTTGAGACCGCTTGTCAGCTGATGCAGGCTGGATTATCCTGAATCATCTGGCTGAGCCCAGTGGAATCATTAGAGTCCTTATCAATGAAAGAGGGAGGCAGGAGAGTCAGTGGAGCGATGCACTGTGGGAGACTCACTGACCTTTGCTGCCTTTGGGTAGGAAGGGACCATAAGCCAAGGAATGCAGGTGGTCTCTAGAAGCTGGGAAAGGCAAAGAAGCAGGTCCTCCCCTGAAGCCTCTAGAAGGAACCAGCCCTGTTAACACCTTGATTTTAGCCCAGTGAGACCCATTTCAGACTTTTGGGCTCCACAGCTGTATAAGCATGAGATTGTGCTGTTTTGAGCCACCAACGTTGTAACGATCAAACAGCAGCCACAGGAAAGCCACAGAGACAGCCACCCTTCCAGAACGCCCAAGGGTTCACCTCGCTTTTGCTTCCTGGGGCTTGAGGGGCTCAGCGGAGCCTGGAGCCCAGAGCCCGCTCTCCAGAGCTCAGCCTGTTGCAGCTCCTCGGGGACAATCTGCCGCAGTGCTCAGGTGTAGACAGGGTGGGGAAGGCCCGCTACAGACGTCACTGTTTCTCCCCTGACCAGGGCCACATGAGGGTCCCTGGAGGGAGCCCCTGAAGAGAGGTCATGGGGTAGCCTAGGGAAAGGTCTGTGGGAGCCCAGCTCTGCTCACCTGGCGAGGGGGCTGGTAAGAGCCGTGGGCTGGCTGCTGTTGGTGTTCTGGCTGAGAGAAACCCCGGAGGCCAGAACTATTGGAGTGGTGGTTCTCTTACGTTCTGCTGTGTTTCTTGTCCCAGGTGAAGCTGTGTCTGCTGTCCCAGGCACAGCTGTTTCTGCTTTCCTAGGTACAGCTGTGTCCATTGTCCCAGATGCAGCTGTGTTCCTTTTCCCAGGCACAGTTGTTTCTGCTTTGCTAGGTAGAGCTGTGTCTGTTGTCCCAGGTGATGCTGTGTCTGCTGTCCCAGGTACAGTTGTGACTATGGTCATAGGTTTTGGACACATAGAGCAACGGATAGTTCTGACGGCGGCCCAGGTAGCTTTCCTGTGGCCCATGCCATCCCCTACTCCTCCAAGGACTGTGAAATATTTAGTCTTAGCACTACAGGTCAGCTACACTTGTTTCATTTTGTATCTTTTTGCAATCTTATCGAAAATGTAACATTATTTCATTTACAAAGAAACACCACTGCACCACCTGTGAAGGATTTGTGGTGAGAAGCTGTGTAGGCAATTTACAGATCTTTAACTTAGTGGCAGAGTCCTGAATGGCACAGCAGAGCATTGAGAACCACACTCTGCTTCCTTGAAGTCCTACATCAGAGCCAGCCAGCTCTTCTCTGAGTCTCACCCGGGGTTCAAGCAGGCTCTTTGCTGCCTGCTGGTGTAGTGAAGAAGTGACCCTCACAGCCGGCTGCCCCTCCCTGGACCCTGCCTGGGGACTCAGGGCTCCTCTCCCCTGCAGCTGGACCGAGTGTCTGCTTCTGGCTGAGTTTTTCCTGCCTCCCAAAAGCTTCCTTATTTCACTAGGCTTGGAGGGTTGCAGCCTTCAACTCTCCCCCAGCTCCTCCTTTCCTTCCACCCATCCACACCCCCTCCTGCCTTTGTTCTCTTTTAAAGTCAATTTCTGGAACATTCTAAAACCAGCAGACTTCCCCACTGCATGCGCACATAGGCACACCACATTTGCATACAAGAAGCTGAAAAGGGCTTTTCCCTGCTTGGTAAATGGACCCACAAATAACAGATACATGATTGAGTGGGCATCTGTGCATGTGTATGGGGAGCTGAGAGTTTCCTTGGGGCCCATGGTGGAGATGACACTGATGGCTGTGGGGGTCGGGCTATGGGATGAGGGTGACAGCCTCTCTTTCTGAGAGCCCCCAGTTCTGAGTTCTGAGTCCCCTTAGGGGCTCAGGGCAGCCAGGGGAGACCCGTGGGAGGGCTCTGCACTGTGCCAGTTTCTGTGTTTCTCTCTTTCAGGAATGAGTCAGTCTCCCGTGCCCTCCTTTGCCCATATGTCACCAGAGGAGGGAGAGGAAGAGAGGGGGGTGGCACAGGGAGAGGGTCACCATAGGCTCTTGGTCACTACATGCTTGTCTTGGAGCTTAGACCTCTGGGATTGTGACTTTCTTGCATTCCCCTCCCTGTACACCTGACAAGTGCCCCTGTCAGGTTGGGGCTGCCCTGAGGGGGCACGGTTGCCCCAAGTGACTTGCAGAAGAGAACCTGCCTTCTGTCTCACCCTGAACTGAGCCTGCCCAAGCCAGGCCAGTTCCACTTGGCTCCCTCTGGTAACAGCAGATAGAGATGTGCAGAGATGCTGGGGCTTCCTCTGTCTTCCAGTATTTCCAGAACCTTGGTGTAACCCCCACCAACACACACACACACGTGCACACGCACACACACAAACATGCACACACAGACACACATGGCCCATTTGTACACATGCATCTATGCACAGCACACGCACAGACACAAGCAAGCCTAGGCACCCCCACGCACAGTCACACCCACACACACAGGCATACCCAAGCACACCCAAGCATACGCCCATGGGTAGTCCCAGAGCAAAGTCAAGACTGCATCACTGAATCCTCTTGGGTCAGCACCAGAGCTTGGTACAGGAGGGAGCTGCTCCTACCTGGGTAAACGGTCACTTCAACTTGGACCCCAAGGTCAGTGCCCGTCCTCTCGATGCCACACCAGTAGGTGTCAGTGTCCGACCTCCAGAGTATCTTCATGGTTATGGTGAACACACGGTTTTTCTGATCGTCCCTGATGGACACTCGGTCTCTCTCTACTGTGTGCTCTGATCCCGTAGTTATAACGAGGATTTCGCAGGACTTCCAGCCACTTCCACGGCACCACCACTTGCTGTAGGTTTCCCAGCCTTGGTCATAATGACACTGCACTGTCAGTGAGTCCCATTCTGTGCCCCACACAGCGCCAGGACCATAGATGGAGAAACACCCTGGAAGGCAGAACACAATGTTCAGCTCTTTCCTCCCTGGCACTGCCCAGGACTTCCGGCACCTCACTGGGGACTGACCAGGAGCCTTTGCCCTCAGCTCCCAAATTCTCGAATTCTCACATCCATTTGTTCCTTCATTCCCGGTGGTATGTCTTTTGTTGTCACCCCTCTGACAAGGTTCTCCTGAGGGCTCCCTGCCCAGCGCAGTGGTCTGTTCACCCTTCATCCTGGCAACCACCCTCTCCTTTTGGAAACCTTCCCTCCTTTGCCCTGAAGTAATACCCACTTCCCCAGCAATCCCTAGCTCTCACTGCAGCCACCAGTCTATTTTATTTATTTATTTACTTATGTTTTGAGACAGAGTCTCTCTCTGTCGCCCAGGCTGGACGCCGCTGGATCTTCTGTACCCCATGCTCCCATGCTGGAGTACAGTGGTGACATCTCAACTCACTGCAACCTCCACCTGCTGGGTTCAAGCGATTCTTATGCCTCAGCCTTCCAAGTAGCTGGGACTACAGGTATGTGCCACCACGCCCAGCTAATTTTTGTATTAGTAGAGACAGAGTTTCACCACACTGGGAGGGCTGGTCTCGAACTCCTGACCTCAAGTGATCCGCCCACCTTGGCCTCCCAAAGTGCTGGGATTATAGGTGTGAGCCACCAAGCCCAGCCAGCCATTGATTTATTTTAAAATCCTAGAGCTGAGCAGGTAGACATCCTGGCTTCCTCCAGCTCCTCTCCCCCCTGGCACAGCACCCCACACCCCTAAAATCCCTCCCACGTGAGTCTGCACATGTAATAAAGTTTCATGAAACCAAACACACCTACCCCCCCACACCCAACAGTCACACACTCGTGTACACACCTGAGTGCACAGTTGATTTTCTTTGCCTAAGGACCATGCTATTTTTATCTCCATACCTTTGCACAAGCTGCTCCCTTTGCCCAGAAAGTTTTCTCTTTCTTGCTTGATGGACTCAAACCCTTATTGGGGTTGACTTACATTCCAGAGAGCGATTGCATCCTTGCCTCATTGCCTGTCTTCCTCCCTGTAACTCTGAGCTGCTCCATTTCAGTTACAAGTCAAGACCAGCTGTGGAGGCTTCTAAACTCCCAGATGTCTGGACCACGCCAGGACTGAGTGGGTCTGAGTTGGAACCTGAGTGTCTGTGCTCCTTTAAAGTTCCTCAGGGATTCATGCATTTAAGTGTGTGTATAAGCATGTATGTATGTAACTACTTATTTACCTGTCCTTTCATCCATCCGTCCACCCGTCTATCCATCTATCTGTCTCTCATCTATTATCCATCTGTCTACTTATCTCTTATCTATCATCTGTCTATCTATCTATCATCTGTCTATTAATCATCTGTTTGTCAATCATCTATTTTTCTGTCTATCTATAATCTATTATCTATCTATCTATCTATCTATCTATCTATCTATCTATCTATCTAACTATCAATCATCTGCCAGGGTTGAGGAGAATCAGAATCCCCAACACCTACTTAGTAACAGTCAGATAATGAAACATTCCTTCCTTTTTTCCTTCCTTTGTTCTTTCTAATGCGTAAGTGCATGGATGAGTGCATTCTCCCCAACTTGTCTCCTTCCCTCCAGCACAGACCCTCTCTGTTTCCTGCTCAGCCTTTTGGGTTCCAGTTCCTCAAGCCCCAACCCCACTTACCTGGGAGGATGAGAAGGAGCAGAGCCGGTGGGTGCCACATGCTCCTGCCCACCTGTGCTCTCTTCCTGGAGATCAGCAAATACCAGCTGCCCTCTAGCAACCTGTGAGGAGCCCAGAGGCAAACTGCTTTCTATTTGTCTAAATCATTATTTTTCAGCTTTCTCAACTGCTTCCTTTTTTTTCTTCCCTAGTTACTTCCTAAATTCATGAATTAGGAGAAACGCAGTGTTGTCATTTGGGAGTGTGTGTGGTATGACGACATATCTTCAGTGAACTAGGGAAGCAAAGGGTCAGGCCTGGCATGGGTTCCACCTGCAGCTGTCAGTGATTTAGGAGCCTCTGCCAGCAATGCAGGGCAGGGAGTGTGGCGAGGCTCAGAGCGTGGATGGAAGGGATTGACGGCACGCTGGCTTTGCACCTGAGGAGGACACAGAGCACAGTGCTCCCCACTCCCACCCAGCCTTGCTGGAGAAACAGCCTGTGCCCCAGGCTCTTTCCAGGTGACCCCACCACTGGGCATCTCAAACCACTCTTCCAGCCCTGGGCTGTCGTCTCTCCTTGAGCCTGACTTGGTGCCCCCCGCCCCCGTCGGAAAGCTTCCTCTGGGGTCCTGAGTCACTCCGAAGTGGAGGCTTGTGGTGGGGAGCTGGGGAAGGGGAAGCTGCCTTTCATCTCTAGCCCCACTTCACTCTGGCTGCTTCCTCCCCATCTCTGCACATTTTCCCTGCGATTGGCTGTTGGCCAGCCTCACTGCACCAAAACTGCTTACTCTACTGATCTCCAAAGTGACTTTCCCAGACTCTCCCCTCTTCCTTCAGACGGTCCCCTCCCTCCTCTGTCACCTGTTCCCTCTCCCTCTCCTGTTTTTTCTTTGCTGAAGCCCCTCCTTGCTCTCACTGCCATTCCTGCCCCCACCAGACTGCATCTCCTGGAGCCTGTCCTGATGCTCTCCTCTGGGGCCTTTCTCTCCAGGGAGTGTCCTCACCTGCACTGTAAAGTCCCTTCCATGCACAGGACTGTCAAAAGCAGTTTGCCACCTGATTTCCTGCCTCAGTGCTCGGCTCTCATTCCAGGTGCCTACTGGATGTTTCCTAGAGATATCCACCCTATTAACAGCTCAGATGTGCTCAAAATTAAATTCCTTGTCATTTTCACTCTAAAATTAGTCTGTCGGTGTGCCTGGTCCATGGGTCTGGGGCCTCCTGACTCCCTGCTCCATCCCCCCCAACCAATGCGCTGTCAGTTTAGCCTTCCTGCAAGAAAGCCCATCATATCTTCACTTGCAAAGGGCCTTGCAGGGGTGGCAGATTAGAGACAGAGTAGCAGAGGGCTTTGCCAGTGGGAACAGGGGAGGGTGTGGTGGGTCAGTTCTGGGAGAGGAAGTGCTGGAGGAGGCTCCTGAGCAGCCTCTGTTTATGTTTGTTTGTTTATTTATATATTGTTTATTTATTTATTTATACTCCAGTCACCCAGACTGGAGTGCAGTTGCGTAATCTCGGCTCACTGCAACCTCCGCCTCCTGGGTTCAAGCAATTCTCTTGTCTCAGCCTCCTGAGTAGCTGGGACTATAAGCATGCGCTAGCATGCCAGGCTAATTTTTGTATGTTTAGTAGAGATGGAGTTTTGCCATGTTGGCCAGGCTGGTCTTGAACTCCTGGGCTCAAGTGATCTGCCCACCTTGGCCTCCCAAAGTGCTGGGATTACAGGCGTAATCTAGGCCTTCTGTTTATGTTTGAATGCTGCACCTTCTCTTGGGATCTCGGAGTGTCTCAATGAGCCCTGGTGCTTCTGCCTACAGTCAGGAACTCATGGGTGGGGGCAGGACTTCAGGGAGCATAGACTGACTTCCTTCCTTCCTTCTTTCCTTCCTTCCTTCCTTCCTTTCTTCCTTCCTTCCTAGTTTGATTGAGGTATAATTGAGATAAACTGCATGTATTTAAAGTGCACAATTTGAAACACTTTTTTTGTTAAGATTTTTTCAAATTTACTATTTTTGAGCATTCAGCTAGTTTCAAGTTTGGGACCATGATGCATAGTGTGCTGTGAGCATTTTAGGCGGTGCCTTTGTCAGGCATCTGGTATCCTCCTTAACAGCTTTTGAAGGGACCTCCATTCCCTTTATCTGCAGGCATAATTGTGCTATAGATCAGACTGATAAGGTCTGGCTGTGTCCCCACACAAATCTTATCATCTCATCTTGAATTGTGGCTCCCATAATCCAATTACCTGGTGGGAAGCAATTGAATTGTGGGGGTGGGGTTTTCACTTGCTGTTCTTGTGATAGTGAATAAGTCATGAGATCTGATGGTTTTATAAAGGGGAGTTCCCCTGCACATGGCTCTCTTGCCCACCACCATTTAAAATGTGCCTTTGCTCCTCCTTTGCCTTCTGCCATGAGGCCTTCCCAACCATGTGGAACTGTGAGTTCATTAAACCTCTTTTTTTTTTTTGGTAAATTACCCAGTCTCGGGTATGTCTCTTTCAGCAGCATGAAAATGGACTAATACACAGGCCAAGACCTAAGTTCAAAAGAAGTGAAACTTCAGTGAAAACTCAATCCTTAGCCTCAACAGGTCAGGCTCCTGGGAGAGAAAAGTAGGAACCCGAGGATGGGACATTTGACGATTCAGTTGAGCCCTTGAGTCTCCCGCGGCAGAGCGGCCCAACGCACTTGTTAGAAGGTAACAGCTCCCCTGTTGAAGATGATGCTGAGGTCTCCAATGAAGCAGATGCCTCACCAGACACTGCTGCCCGCTAAGGATCTACTTGAGGAATCTGCCCTCACTTCTCTTCCTGACCCGTAACTGAGGTTGAGGGTCAGCCTGGCCCACCTAGGGACACGCTGGGCTGCTGAGGGAAAAGGAGAACTAATACACACTGGCTGGCATGAACCAGAAGAAAGTGTGTGAGAGTGAATCCCGGGTCGGTGGACTGTAGTGCTGAGGCAGGAAGGGTTTGTCAACATAGGGGTACTCATCCATGCAAGATGGGAGGACTCACCACTTGCAATGCTGGGAGACTGCTTCTAGTGTTCTGCTGGGATGGCTCTGAGAAGCTTGAAAGCAACAAAACCCCACATTCAATGATGTAAAGATGTCATGCAGGGTGTGGAAGAAAGGATCAGAAGGCTCAAGGAAGCACAGAGAATCTTCAGGGCAGCGAACCTGCTCTATATGATGCCCTCACAGGGGATCCATGTCATCATCCGTTTGTCCAAACCCACAGAATATGCAATGTAGGGTCCAGCCCTACAGGGTCCTTTGAGCCCCTCTCTGCTGGTGTGGAGACAAGAAACTGTAGAAATAAAGACACAAGACACAGAGACAGAGAAAAGAGAATTTGGGCCCTGGGGTTCACTGCCAACCAAAGCGTGGAGTCTGGCAGTGGCCCTGAGTGCCTGGACGCTCTGACTTTTATTGAGTACAAAGTAGGGGGCAGGGCAGGTAGGTCGTGGTGCAAAGCTGGGGACAGGGTAGGTGGGGCATGTCATTGGTAGTCAGTGATAGGGTCAAGTACATCACGTGTGTCATATAGGTAGGGGCCCAAGACATCCTAGTAACTGAAATGAGATAAGGAGCACAATGAGTCAGCATTTTTCCATACTTGTCAAGAAAGAACAAAGACATTATTACTTTTACTGATTAGCTCTTCTAAGAAAAAAGGAACCAGGTGCAGAAGCGGAACATGAGCGCGGATCTGGACCGTGACCGCTGAAGCACAGCATCACATAGAGACAATTAAGCCCCCGGATGTCTGTGGGGCTCTCTGACAGCCGTCAGCCCCGCCGCAAGAGCTTGGGGGAGTTCAGTTTTCTCCTAACTCCTCTGGAGAAGGGGACATCTCTGACATCTCCTTCGGCAGCTTGCTAAACAGTGGGCGCTTTCCCAGTGCTGGTGCTGCTGCATAGCCAAGGCGCCCTCTAACAGCCCTTTCACGGCGGTGACAGAAGGCTTAAAGTGTCTTGCCTTAGAATCATTCCTTTCAGGCCGGGCGCGGTGGCTCAAACCTGTAATCCCAGCACTTTGGGAGGCCGAGGCGGGTGGATCACGAGGTCAAGAGATCGAGACCATCCTGGTCAACATGGTGAAACCCCGTCTCTACTAAAAATACAAAAAATTAGCTGGGCATGGTGGTGCGTGCCTGTAATCCCAGCTACTCAGGAGGCTGAGGCAGGAGAATTGCCTGAACCCAGGAGGCGGATGTTGCGGTGAGCCGAGATCGCGCCATTGCACTCCAGCCTGGGTAACATGAGTGAAACTCCGTCTCAAAAAAAAAAAAAAGAATCATTCCTTTCACAATGTCACCCCAGGTTCACACTTCAAGACCTGAGAGGCATTAGTAAAAGAATTAAGGCTACCCATGAATGACTAAGGTCACCTATGAGTAACTACTGGAGTTATATCTCTAGTTGTTTTCTTCTTCATTACTTATATGAGGCTGAGGCTTCTGACTCCTGCCTCGGCACTTATGGGGTCTCCGCCCCACAATGCAACACTAACAGTGAATCCTAATGCAAACTTGGACTTCAGATGGTCATGGCGTGTCAACATATTCACCAACTGTAGTAGACGTCTCACTCTGGTGGGGGATGTTGGTAATGGGGGAGGCTGTGCCTGTGGGAGGGGAGAGGCACGTGGGAAATCTCTGTACTTCCTGCTCAATTTTGCCATGAGCCTAAAATTGCTAAAAAAAAGAAAGGTTGTTTTTAAGAAGACGCAAATTAAATTATTTGATTGTGTTTTCAGGTAAAAATATGCTGGTTCCACTTCAGCAGACTAAAATAGCATGCTAAACTAAGAGAAGTGAAACTTCAGTGAAAACTCAATCCTGCTAAATTAGTATGCTAGAGTGGAGCTAGCATATTTTACCTGAAAACACACCAAGTGATTATTATCCTTGGGATGCCCTGGAGGATACTCCAATTACCAGGGAAATAAGAACTATGCTGGTGTTGGAGCATTAGCATTAATGAGAGGCTCAGCTGTGGCTGTCTCTGTAGGCCAGGCTTACGGGAGGAGATGCCATTACATAACCGGGCTCCACAGGAGCAATGGGACTGAGAGAATTCCAGAAGGGAAGAGGGCAGATTGGAGTCACTGGGTGGTCTGAGACAAGCTGAGCACTTGGACCAGGCAGCGAGTCCTGAGCAGAACCAGAGGCAAAATTAAGATCCTAGAGACAAGAGAGGTGGCCCAGGGGTTCTTGCCCTGATTTCTAGAAATGGAAGTGGATACACTTAGCAACTGGCACATATGAATACTGACTCTCTGGTCTGTGCAGTAAAAGTGATCAGACTGGGGAAGGCCAAGTGGAAGCCTCTGAGGCTGTCCCTCTGCTATGGCCAAGATAATAAGTAAATCCCAAACAATATCACACTCTTCCAGGAACACAGAGATGAGTGCACCCTCCCAGACAACGAAAACAAGCAGTGATCCCATCAGATCTGCCTTTAATTTCCCAAGGTCAATGGGCTAGTGAAAACGTAACCAAGAGGCTGGGCATGGCAGCTCACACCTGTAATCCCAGCACTTCGGGAGGCCGAGGCAGGAGAATCACTTGAGCCCAGGAGATTGAGATCAGCTTGGGCAACAGAGCAAGATCCTTTTTTTACCAAAAAGTTTTTTTTTTTTTTTTTTAATTAGCCAGTGCAATGGTGCACAACTGTAGTCCCAGCTACTCAGGAGGCTGAGGCAAGAGGATCACTGGAGCTCAGGAGTTGGAGGCTGCAGTGAACTATGATTGTGCCATTGCACTCCAGCTTGGGCAACAGAGTGAAACCCTGTCAACAACAACAAAACAAAACAAAACACCCACCACCATATTAAGGAGTAGCCACATTTCCAGCTTCTGTGCCAACAGTGACGGGTTTACTAGAGTAGATGAATGTAGCCTGGTATGCTGTGTGTGACTGTTGATTTGGCAAAAGAATCCTTTCTGCCACCAGCAGAAAGGAAGAACAGAGGCAGGTGCGTTCACTTGGCATGGACAGCAGTATACGTACATAGTCTTGTTCCAGGACGGTGTTAATCTTCTTCTAAGAAAACTGGATTGTCCAGCCATTGCCCAGAACATTCATCGGCCTGCCTGAGCTTCTGCTCTGGAAAAGTCAAAGTTCAGACCATTGTCTAGTGCGGGAAGTGCAACAGGTACAGAGTGGTACCCCCAGGGACAGGCTGAGTTGACCAGAAATGACAAGGTCTGTATTTCTGGGCTCAATATTAAGTACAGTGGTAGGATCAGGGTTCACTGCAGCCTTGACCTCCCAGGCTCAAGTCATCCTCACACCTCAGCCTCCTGAGCGAGCAGCTGGAGCTACAGGCACGCGCACCGCACCCAGCAGATTTTTATTTATTTATTTATTTTGTCTTGCTATGTTGCCAGGGCTGCTCTCAAGCTCCAGGGCTCAAGCTACTTTCCTGCCTCAGCCTCCCAAAGTGCTGAGACTATAGGTGTGAGCTGCCACAACCAGGTTTTATTTCTTGTAAATAACTCTCAGATGTATTTTTTTTTAAATATTTACCTTAATTGTTGTCTTTCCATTCTGATGCAGAACGATTTTTTTTTTTTTTTTTTTTTTTGAGATGGAATCTCACTCTGTCACTGGGATGGAGTGCAGTGGTGCAATCTTGGCTCACTGCAACCTCCACCTTCCGGGTTCAAATGATTCTCCTGCCTCAGCCTCCCAAGTATCTGGGACTACAGCCATGCACCACCATGCCCGGCAATTTTTTTTGTATTTTAGTAGAGATGGGGTTTTGCCACATTGGCCAGGATGGTCTCGATTTCCTGACCTCGTAATCCACCCGTCTCGGCCTCCCAAAGTGCTGGGATTACAGGCGTGAGCCACCATGCCCCGCCTAGAGAAGAACTTATAAGATGTAGGAGGGGATGGAATGGGTGCTGCCATGTTTACACCTAACCTTTACTTGCTTTTATCTTAAAAGTTAGCTTTTCCTAGGAATTTTGAAACTGGAATTTGTAACGATGTATGTTGCAAATCTGTGTGGTGTGGATCCCATAGAACATAGAGACCAGTTGAGGTCACTGTTTTGGTCGAATTCAAAGGGATTCACCCAGGGTGATGAACTGCAGCAGAGCCACTAGAAACTGTTAGAACCACCAGGAACAGCCAACCAACAAGGCAACAGTCATTCTCCTGTGGAAAAGGGTCTTTTGCAATCTCCTCCCCATCAGACCAGTATAACACAGAGATGGTTGCAAAGGAGCCTTCCTTGGAATAGAAAGAAATGTTGGCCGTAGGGAGAGGGAGGCGGGTGAACTGCAGGAAGCTGTCATTGCTCACTGTCAACATTTGTGTCTTTTTGGGGATCTGTAGTTGTGCTCTTCAGTGATTTTCCTGTTCACTTTGACCCAGTGGAATTTTGAAGGACAAAGACTTGTCTTGTGGAAAATGTGTTCTTTCTTCAACTGTTGTAAGGCACTTGGATTTAGCAGCTATTTCCAGTGCAGGAGGCGTGGCCCTGCCCTTGCGGTGGGAGGTGATGGCACACGGATTTGTGTTTTCCAGGCTACTCCATTGCCACTGAAATCACTGGTCCAACCACGGTGAACGGCCTGGAGCGGGGCTCTGACTGTGCGGTGTGCTTACAGCTCACAATGGGAGACTGCGGTGTGCTTATGGCTCACAATGGGAGACCTACTTGAAGTGGTGGTGTCGAGGAGCTGTTTGGAGTAGCTGTGAGATCCTTGTTAAAACCACTGGATCAGAGCAGGAGGTGAAGAGGGACCGGTTATCCATCAGGGATGATCAGAAAAACCACGCATTCACCGTGACCATGAAGGATCTCAGAAGAGATGATGCTGACACGTACTGGTGTGGGATTGAGAGAACTGGAACTGACCTTGGGGTCAAAGTTCAAGTGACCATTGACCCAGGTAAGAGGGAGTGTATGCTTGGATTTGTCTCTCAGGGCCCGCTCTGACCTGGTCCCTGAGGTCCTACTTGAGTAAATTAACTGCCACTCAGAGAGACCTGTCACAGAGGGTGGCTGAGTCCTGAGGTCTTGCTATGGTTTTGAATATTTGTCCCCTCCAAAACTCGCGTTGAAACTTCATCCCCAATGTGGCAGTATTGAGAGACAAGGCCTTTAAAAGGTGATTGGGTCATGGGGGCACAGTTCCCATGAATGAATTAATCCATTCGTCAATTAAAGGGTGAATGGGTTAATATGGGAATGGAGCTGGTGGCTTTATAAGAAAAGGCAGACAGATCTGACCTAGCACACTCAGCCCGGTCACCATGAGCTGCCCTGAGCCATCCTGGGACTCTGCAGAGTCCTTGCCAGCAAGAAGGCCCTCCCGAGGTGTGGCTTCTCAACCTCGGACATCTCAGCCTCCATAACTGTAAGAAACAAGTTCCTTTTCCTTATAAATTACCCAGTTCCAGATATTCTGTTATAAGCAAGAAAAAGCAGACTAAGACAGGTCCCATAGAACCCTGATGGGCCACTTGGGATTGGGGGTGCAGGGTCTCTCTTCAACACCCCCAGGGCTCCAAGGGCTCCCTCCATGATGGGATTAAGTCTTTCTAGGGGCTTTTTTCTCTCTGCTCAGCTCAGTGCCTGAGTCTGTTGCCCACCGATGACAGGGTGGTTCCAGTTCCAGCCCATGGACCAAAGGGACCCCCTCCCATGTTAACCAGAAACCCCAATTACTGCTGGAGCCTTCTTGGAACTTCTTTATAGCACTGAGTACCTGTGTTAGAAAAGAAGAAGGGCCTCAAGTCAATGGCCTTAGCTTAAGAAACTAGGGAAAAAAGGATTAAAGTAAACTCAAAGCAAGCACCAGAACACAGATAATATTAAGACCACAGCGAAAATCAATGAAATCAAAAACAAAAGTAATAGGGAAAAATCAATGAAATGAGACACCTTTTCTGTGAGAACATAAAAAACTCTGTTAAACTTCTAGCTAGACTGATCAGAAAAGAAAAAGAGAGAAGATACAAATTACAGAGGTAACATTACAACAGATTTTACAGCTACTAAAAGAATAATAAGGGAATATATGTTGTAAACAATTTTTATGCCAATATATTCAACAAGTTAAATGACATGGAAAAACATCCTCGAAAGGCAAAAACTACCAGTCACTCAAGAAGAAATAGATAACTGGAATAGCACTATATCTATTAATGAAATAGAATTTGTCATTTACAATCTTCTGATAAAGAAAATTTCAGGTTCAGATGGCTCTTTGGTGAGTTCTGGACCAGATAATATCAATTCTATACAAACTCTTCCAGAAACTTGAAATCTGAGGCTGGAATCAACCTGGTATACAAACCAGACCAAGGCATTACAGAAAAAGAAAATAATTCCTTCTAAACAAAGATGCAGAAACTCTAAGTCAACTGTTAGCAAATTGAATTCAACAATATATAAAAGGATGCTATGTGATGACCAAGTGAGGCTTATCCCAGAAATGCAAATTTAACTTAACCTTCAAAGATTAACCAATATAACTTGAGTGCACTACAAAATAAAACTCATGTGATCATCTCACTAAACACAGAAAAGGCCCCCCATGTGTCCTCATGGCCTCTTCAGAGAAGGACACCAGTCAGATCGCATTAGGACTTATCCTAACAGACTCATTTTAACTTAATTGCCTCTTTAAAGGTGCTATCACCAAATACAGTCACATTTTGAGGTACTGGGGACTAGGGTATCAACATATGATTTTTAGGGGGCCACAGTTCAGTCCCTAACACCTGGGGACAGAGTAAGGAGGAGGGCGGGCACGGGGATTATGAATACATTCACCGTCCTGATCACGTGATGGTGTTACCACGTACATACATACATCAGAGTTCAAAGTATTGTCCACTTTAAATATTTACAGTTTATTATGTGTCAGTTATACCTTGATTTAATCACAGAAAAATGATATAAAAAGATAAATATGATGCTATGATCTCTTATTTTTAGATTGCTCCAGAAGCAAACTGAATATCAAAACTCACTACACACACGGGTAGAGTGAGTAGGGTGTGGTGCCCCAGGAACTGGCACCCAGTGGAGGCTGGGAGGCATGTGACATAGCGAGGCTTCACTGGGGGTGAGGAGGGTGATTGCGAAGCTGCTGGAAGACAGGAAAGGGTCAGAGACGGAGGGGCGGAGGTGGAGGGCGCTGGGCCCAGAGGCAGAGAGCCAGGAGTCCTGGGTTCCCTAGAGGAGGCTCAGCAAGGGTCCAACAGCTCAGCGGCGAATCACTCCAGCCTGAGTGATAAGGAGTTCACCTCGTCCACGGCTGAGACTCAGAAAAGAGCTAGCCTAGCCCAAGGAGAGCAGAACGCTATCGAGTGCGCTAAGCTGTGCCATGCAACTGATGACTACAGACTCCCTCCTCAGTCTGCTCCTCAGAATTTCTCTTGGTTCATTCTCTTTAGACAAGAATTCACGTAGGATTCTGGATGCTAACCAGAGAGTCTTGGATTCCAAGGCAGAGGCTCATTAATTCCTAGGTGGAGAAGCCTGAGGGCCACAGCCAGAGCTGGGTCATCCATGGAAGGGGTGAACTATGTTCTGCTTTGTCTGTTTAGACACAAAATTCAGCCCCAGAATGGACAACTACAACAGCTGCAGCCACCCCGAAGACCACCGCCCCCCTCACCAGGTAAGCAGAGCCGGGTCCCACCACTCTCCCACTTGCCTGGTCCCATGGCTTCTCCACTAGCAGGGGTTGCCAGCTACGACAGCATGTCCAGTTAAACCGTGGTTTCAGACCAACAACAAAACATTTTTAGCATAAGTATATCCCAACGATTTCATGGGCTATACTTACACTAAAAAAAAAAAAAACATGTTGTTTATCTGCACTTCAAATTTAACTGAGTATGCTATGCTTTTATTTGCTAACTCTGATAATCCTGCCTTCTGGGGGTACTCAGGCTGGGACCCCCATAAGCCCCCACTGTTGTATCTTTGTATCAGTAAAATCGCTGCAAACCTGAGGTGGGGGTGCCCCAATCTCAGTTTACCTTTGAGGAAAACAAGATTTCCCATCTAAGCTTTGGCTACATGAAGGCAAACTGCAGCTAGATGGCAGGACAGGGGACTGAACCTGCCCTCCCCGCTTCCTGGGGTCAAAAGGGCGTATCAAGTTTTGGCCTCTAGTGAGTGAGGAGAGACACCTCTCTCATCTGCTCCAAGTTTCTGCCCCAGAATAAATATTGTTCCAGCCTCCCTCTCCCCAGGTACCAGAGTAGGGGAGTGGAAAATGCTAGAGGGAAATGGGGATGCTGAAAGTTCGGCATTCTCGCCCTCCCAAGCTGACAGAGGGGTCTGGAGGATTAGTCTGATGCTCACCAGCTTTCGAGGTATCTGGAAGAGTCCCCAGAGGTCAGCACCTGTGTGCTAGCCGTTGGATTCCATCACAGCCTGCTGTGGTCAAGCCGCCTAGGTCAAGGACAAAGCCCAAACCACAGCCCCTCCCGCTCCTGATAGAGCCCAGCACAGAGGCGTGTGTCTCTGGCTCAGTCTTTCTAGAATTGCTCCTCAAGGCTTGTCAGTTCCCTCCGCAGTTCAACTCTGTTTTTTTTTTTTTTTTTTTTTTCATTCGCTTGATCTTGAGTTCTGCAAACGTGTCTGCAGAGATTTACCCGTGGGACTGGCTTTAGGACTCCTTGACAGTTTCTTTTTTGTTTTTTTCCTCCTTCATGCTTTTGTGCAAACTGATGAGGTTTTAGCTGTCAGGGGAAAGAGGCAAGAGACCCAGAGGTGCAGCGGGAGAGCCCCGAGAGCGAAGAAGCTGGGAGGACCTTTGGGGACATCTTGACCCATGCCTGCTGCACAGCCCTCCTCCATCTCCCCAGATAACCCAGTCCCATCTGAGGGCTCATCCAGCATTCTGGAGTTGGATATAATTTTGATTTTTCTTTTATTTCCTCTCTCTCTCTTTCTTTCTTTCTTTCTTTCCTTCTTTCTTTCTTTCTTTCTTTCTTTCTTTCTTTCTTTCTTTCTTTCTTTCTTTCTTTCTTTCTTTCTTTCTTTCTTTTTTCTTTCTTTCTTTCTTTCTTTCTTTCTTT
>NW_022436988.1:8304682-8337838 GCF_009761245.1 Sapajus apella
CTTTCTTTCTTCTTTCTTTCTTTCTTTTTTTCTTTCTCCCTCTCCCTCTCTCTCTCTCTCTCTCTCTCTCTTTCTTTCTTTCTGAGTTGGGGTTGCATTATGTTACCCAGGCTGGTCTTGAACCCTTGGGCTCAAGCAATCTGCTGCCTTGGCCTCCCAATGTGCTGGGATAACAGGCACAAGCCACCACATCTGGCCTGATTTTTAAAATTTATCCATGAGCTGAGAGTGGCCTCAAGTTGTGCGGAGGGGAAGGAAACCAGGATGGCCCCCTTTGGGAGGTTGAAACCCTTGGAAGTGGGTGGAGGATGGCGAGGGGGTGGAACTGATGGTCAGTAAGGTCCTGGGCCTTACACACCCATAGAAAGAACAGGGAAAGTGAGGAACTGCAGGGCCAGGTGCGGATTCATGGGCAGAGGGTCAGAGCAAGGTAAACCTCCAAGGCCTTCAAGGATATGACGTTAGATCTGATACCTGAAAAGTGGGTAGCATTTGCACAGGTAGTGATGAGGGTGGAGAGGCCCTCTGGGTGCAGAATGCAGCAGAAACAGAGGTAAGGAGAGACAGGGAGTGCTAAACCCCTTCAAGACAGGTGAGGAGGCGTTATGTGAGACCAGCCAAAAGGCTGCATGGGAGTCAGCAGACGGGACCTTGAACGCCAGGCTGAGCTTACTAGGGGTGTAGGGAGGACTGGAGGCCCCGCTGGTGAGCAGCCTGACTGTGCCCCGCCACGGGGGCCAGCCTGGCTGGGGGGTCCAGGCTGGCCCTCACATAGACACTGGAAGCCAGGATCTGGGCATAGAGCTGAGAAGACCTGAAAAGACCTGAGACCTCTGACTCAGGAGGCAGCTCATTTCCTGTCACTGTGTTCCTACAGGTCCCTGCTCAGAAGCACTCACTTCCTGGTCCTGGTTCTCCTGGAACTGCCTCTGTTCCTGAGCATGCTGGGGGCCATCCTCTGGGTGAACAGGTGGCCGAGAAGGTCTTGAAAGAGGCCGAATCAGCTCCATGATGAGAGCCCTGCTGCCCACCGATGCCCTGTCTAGGGAGAAAGGCCCTCCCACAGAAGAAAGAACATTTTCTTCTTCTCCTCTCCTCTCCTCTCTCTCTTCTCCTCTTCTTTTCTTTTCTTTTCATAGGGTCTTGCTCTGTCACCCAGGCTGGAGTGCAGTGGTATAATCTCGGCTCACTGCAACCTTCCCCTCCCAGGCTTAAGTGATGCTCCTGCTTCAGCCTCGTGAGTAGCTGTGGCTACAGGCACACACCACCACATCCAGCTAATTTTTAATTTTTTTTTTTGGTGGAGCTAGGGTTTCACCAGGAGGGCCAGGCTGATCTCAAACTCCTGATCTCAAGAGATCCACCTGCTTCAGCTTCCCAAAGTGCTGGGATTACAGGTGTGAGCCACCACACCTGGCGGAGAAGGAACATTTTTATGGGGAGGTGACTGTGGTTTCAGAGGCAGTGCTGGCTCCAGCTTCAGGAAACAGCCTGCTAGTCCCCAAGTCCTGCAGCCGTGCCTGGGGCTATTCCCTTGTCTGCACAGCCCCTGGGACCTGACTTTTCGAATGAATGATGATGGGGAGCGAATAAGGGCCTCACTTGGGTACAGAAAAGGCCAGGTGTGGTGGCTCACTCCTGTAATCCCAGAACTTTGAAAGGCCAAGGTGAGTGGATCACTTGAGGCCAGAAGTTCTAGACCAACCTAGCCAACATGGTGAAACCCCATCTCTAGTAAAAATACAAAATTAGCTAGGTATGGTGGTGCACGCCTATAATCCCAGCTACTCGAGAGGCTGAGACATGAGAATCTCTTGAGCTTGGGAGGTGGAGGTTGCAGTGAGTCGAGATTGTACCACTGCACTCCAGCCTGGGTGACAGAGGGGCACTCTGTCTCAAAAACTATATAAATAAATAAAAATTTAAAAATAAACAAAAACATTCATTAAGCGTCCACTAAGTACCATGCACTGTACAAGTATGGGCATCACCAAAATAAAGAAAAAGACCTGGGTAAGTGCCGTGAAGGCAAGCTGTAGGCTCAAAGATAAAGGATCACTCAGCTAGAAAATGACAAAGTCATGGTTCCCAGCTCCAGCCTCACCCTTCATGAGCTCTGCTGCTCCTCTCTGGGCTGACCCAGGTCTTGTCTGCTGCTCAGGCTCTGACCAGCACCACTCCCAGCCCCCACCCAGTGTGGACACCCCACCAACTCATAACACTCTCTGAGTGCCCATGTTCATATCTTGTTTTTTTTTGCTGTTGTTGAGACAAAGTCTTGCTCTGTTGCCAGACTGAAGGACAGTGGCGCGATCTCGGCTCACTGTAACCTCCACCTCCTGGATTCAAGTGATTCTCCTGCCTCAGCCTCCAGAGTAGCTGGGACTACAGGCACGCACCACCACGCCCAGCTAATTTTTGTATTTTTGGTAGAGACGGGGTTTTACCATGTTCACCAGGATGGTCTCGATCTCTTGACCTCGTGATCTGCCCGCCTCAGTCTCCCAAAGTGCTGGGATTGCAGGCATGAGCCACCGCGCCCGGCCCACATCTTGTTTTAACAACATATTGAATCTTTCTATTGACTCTCTGCAGTAAAAGATGAGGACTTCTGTATCTTCCTCTTTTCCCACCATCCCCTTCCCAGTACTAATTTTTTCAGTACGGTGGTTTTTGTATCAATGACGTTTATATTCTCTTCTGTAAACATTTTCACTGTTGTTTACTCTTTTTTCCCCTATTTTAAAATGTATTCACTGCTCGCCAAAGCTCCTCTTTTCTCATTGTTTAACTCACTTTGTTGATAAAATTTCATCATGATGGGGTTTTTTTTTCTTTTTTTCTTTTTTTTTTTTTTTTTTTTTGTGACGGAGTTTTGCTCGTTGACCAGGCTGGGGCGCAATGGCGCGATCTTGCCTCACTGCAACCTCTGCCTCCTATGTTCAAGCAATTTTTCTGCCTCAGCCTCCTGAGTAGCTGAGATTACAGGCATGCACCACCACAGCCAGCAAATTTTGTATTTTTAGTAGAGATAAGGTTTCTTCATGTTGGTCAGGCTGGTCTTGAACTCCTGACCTCAGCTCAGGTCAACACTTTTGAGTTGGCAGAGCAAGAAAAGAAAAGGACCTAGGAGCCTAGTTTATGGAGTGTGTATCTGAGCAATTTTTTTTTTTTTTTGAGGCAGGGTCTCATTCTATTGCCCAGGCTGGAGTGCAGTGGTACAATGGTGCTTACTGTAGCCTCGAACTCCTGGGCTCCAGTGATGCTCCCACCTCAGCCTCCTGAGTAGCTGGGACTACAGGCATGCACCACCATGCTCAGCTAATTTATTTTTTATTTTGGCAGAGAGGAAGTATTGCTATGTTGCCTAGGCTCGTCTCGAACTCCTAGGCTCATACTTCCTCCTACACCTGTGGGACCTAGTACTCCTGGGTAAACACCCTTTTTCCTTGGAATCTAGCTTCATGGTACCTTATGTTCTTTCCCTGTCATCACAACAGGTGGCTCTCTAATCACGTTGCACTAAAATTCAGTCAAACTTTCCATCTCTTATTGGGGGCACCCAAGACCACTCCCAGGTTTAATGAATCAGTAGTGTTACCATGAAAAGCAGGTCTAGAATAACTAACTCCATTTGCTCCTGACCACACCCCTACCCTGCAATACTATCTTTTGGCATATAACCCGAACTAACTGTGGGAGAAATTTAGTTTATAGTTTATTTATTTATTTTTTTTTGAGACAGGGTCTCACTCTGTTGCTCAGGGTGGAGTGCACTGGCACAATCTTGGCTCATTGCAACCTCTGCCTCCTGGGTTCAAGCAATTCTCCTGTCTCAGCCTCCCAGGTAGCTCCAGGTATGCATCGCCATAGCTGGATAACTTTTGTATTTTTAGTAGAACAGATTTCACCATGTTGGGCAGGCTGGTCTCAAACTCCTGACCTCAGGTGATCTGCCTGCCTCGGTTTCCCAAAGTGCTGGGATTGCAGGCCTGAGCTACTGTGCCCGGTTATAGTTGATAACTTTAAAGCAAGGATGATAATAGTCCGTTTGCAACATCCCTGAAATGATAAGGAGACATACACGCAGGTAACAATGTTATGCTAAAGATTTATAGGAGCACTGTGACCTGACCAAGGACAAAGAAGTTATACAACCTCCTCAGCTGACGCCCAGATGGCTGTGGTCACCTGTCACTTCTTGGCTCAACCTCCTCCTTGTTCTGCCTTCCCCAGTATAAGAAGCAGCTTGAGATTCATGCCTTTTAAGATGGTTCTTTAAGACATGAGTCTGCCATCTCTTTGGTTTGCTGGCTTGTAAAACCATCCTTCTTGCTCTAGCAGCTTGTCTCTCGACCTACTGGCTGTTGCTGGCAAGCAGTTTGAGCTTTGGACTCGGCCACCCTCGAAGGACTCAGATCTCAGAAAAACCGTTATGCTCACGGTTACGGTTTATTACACTGAAAGGATATTGATGAAAACTAGCCAAGGTAAAAAGTGCTTGGTGCAGGCAGCCAGCTGTCCTCTCCCAGTGGAATTTTGCAGACAGCGTTTAATTCTTCCATCTTAGCAACAAGGTGTGACAACACACACAAAGCGTCCCAACCAGGGATGCTCACCCAAGCCTTGGTATCCACAGAGGTCACTGGGGTCAGTCATATAGCCATGGAGCACCTGTAGGACTGACCTCAGTTACCGAGCCTCCAGAGGTCAAACTAAAGTGCATGGTTCAAGGTTCTCCCAACACCCTGAGGAATTACACTGATAGCATCCAACCATCCAGATGGCTAGAAGCCCCTGCCATAATCACATTTCCGGTATGAACTATCCAGCATGGCTCAAAGCCCCCAGATAAACAAAGACACACTAACCAGCCAAGATATTCCAAGGGTTTAGAGGTTATCACTGTTTCCGCAAACATAGGTCTTGTCCCAGCCAGGGCTCCTCCAGGGAAAAGGAGCACAGGTGATGCTTGCTGAAAACCCAGAATAGTGAAGAGTCGGGACAGACGCCAGCACGTTGTCTCAGTCAGCTCAGGCTGCTGTAACAAAATACCGTAAACTGAGTGGCTTATAAGCAAGAGATCTTTATTTCTGATAGTTCTGGAGGCTGGGAAGTCAAGATCAAAATGTTGGTAGGTTTGGTGTTTGGTGAGGACTCGGAGTTGCAGATGGCCGCCATCTTTCTGTATCCTCATATGGCAAAGAGAGTCCTATGGTCTGAGTGTTAGCGTTTCTCCAGAATTCACGTGTTGAAACCTGTCCCCAGTGTGACGGTATTAGGAGGTGGATCCTTGGGGATAATTCAGTTGTGGGAGTGGAGCCCTTGTGAATAGGATTAGTGCCCTTATATAAGAGGCCCCAGAGAGCTGTCTCTCCCCTTCCACAGTATGAAGACAGCAAAAAAGTACTCTTTATGAACCAGAAGGTGAGCCCTCCACAGACACCAAATCTGCTGGCACTTTGATCATGGACTTTCCAGCCTCCAGAACTGTGAGTGATACATTTCTGTTGTTTATAACCCACCCAGTCTGTGGTATTTTGAAGTAACAGCCTAAACGGACTAAGAAAGAGTGAGCTCTCTTTCTTCCTCTTCTGATAAGGGCACTAATGCCATGATGAGGGCCCGATCCTCATGACCTCATCTAACCCTAATTACCTCCCATAGGCCTTATGTCCTAATATCACCACATTACGGGTTAGGGGTTCAACATACAAATTTTGGGGGGAACCCATCAATCCATAGCAGAGACCCAGAAGCAGGCTTTGTTGTGTTATTAACTTCCCCTGAAGACACTTCCTGGTGCTCCGGGAACAGATACTGAGTGAAATAAGTCTTAGAGGGTGGCCTCTTCCACTTGCCATCTCTCAGCCCATCTTACCCCCGCCTGAGTGTTGCAATCCCTACAAAAACCAGAGCTGGGACCCCACCAGGGACCGGGTTTCAAATCCTGCCCTCCCCACTTCCCATTATGACAGTTTAGTTCATCTTTCCCTCTCCAGTTATCTTATTTAAAAGTGATCTGGCAGGGGCATGGGGATGGGTGTGCAGAATTTAAATATACAGAGTACACGGTATGTAGATTAAAAGAGGAAAGTTCCTCGGAGGGATGCCACCACCTTCAAATGCCTCTGCTCAACTCCTGGGATTGAGCAGGGTGAATATTTTTATTCCCATTTCATAGATGAGGAGACTGATGCTAAGAAATTTTTGTTGATTTGCCTGAAGTCCTGTAACTAGTGAATAGCGGACCTTAAAATCTGAGCGCAGGACTCCCAGCTCAAGGCCAGAACCTTCCTCACCCTACTACATGGCCCATGTGAGTCAGGTAGAGACCCTCCCTGAGCAAGGCTCCCTATAGTGCCCCAGCCCCTCATGTTGGAAAGACCCTCCCCACACCCTGCTCCCTAAAGAGCCTGGTATTTGTAACAAGATCCCAAAGAGGCATCTGTTGCCCAGAGCTAGTCGGGAGACTTCCCATTTGTTGACGTCTCCCTTGAGTGCCCAGTGGGGAGGGAGGAAAGCTGGCAGCGGGTCCACCACCCTTGGGCACTTGTCCATTCTCACCATGATGCAACAGGTCACTGAGAACCACTCTCCAAATGGATTGATGTGGGGTAGGAGAGGTGAGAGAAAAGCGGCCCAAGGCCTTCATACATTCCTGATCCCCTTTCCTGGAAAGTGTGGAAGGGTTGGACCTCTCACATTCCAATTCAGCTCAGGAGGCTGAGGCTGAACTCTGTCTGATCTCTGGGTGCCCGGATTGGTCCTGCCTTTGTGAAGGCTACAGCCTGACCTGGAAATGCACCCCATGCAACAGGACCATGACAACACAGGGACATGAGATTAAATACAGAAATAAACACTGCAGGTAACAGGGACCCCAGAGGGAGTGGTCTGGAAGGCCCGGAGCAGGCAGGGATGCCTTCCAGGAGAGGTCATCCTGGGAGGATGAGAAGGGAGGAAGGACGGCGGCCTTCGAGGAAGAAGAAAGACAAGCGTAGCCCGGAAAGGCAGAGAGAAGTGTGTGGGGCTGCGCACTCTGTCCTAGACATCACAAGCCTGGAGTTTGCCCTAAGAACGCACCCCTCCCAGATGAGATCTTAACTTTCTGGGAGCCCTGAGAGCTGTCCTCCAAGGTCAGTGATGGTCAGAGTCTCAGTGTGCTGCAGTGCCAGGCGGGGCCCCTGGCTCCCTGCCCTGATGTGCCTCAGTGTTCATTATTCTCCATCCTCCCCCGGCTCCACCCTCCTGGAGTGGAGAGCATTTTACAGGACGGGTTTCAGAGACAGGAAGACAAGGGCCTGCTCGGGAGGGGACAGCGGCTTCAGATGCTGGCCTTGACATGGAAAAAGCCTGGGTGTCCCAGATGGGGGCCATCTTTTCAAGGAATTTGTCATCTCCTGGGGAACTCCAGGGTCCAGAGCACATCTGCTTCAAAGTTGGGTTCCCCATGGCATTGCCATGGCCTCTGCATTTGGCAAAGTGTCTGGTCCTAGCTAAAAACATGAAACTCACACTGGCTATTTCTAAGCAGACCCTGCAGCCTCTCCCTGCCCTGACCTGGGATAAGTGAGAAGCCACGGAGTCCACATGCTGCGGGGTCCCTTCCAGCTGGGTTAGGGAACCTCCAGTGGTGGGGTCTGTGGTTGTGGGCAGCGACTTGCTGCCTCGCCCTGCGGGAGGACTGCACTTCTCCTTCCCACTGACTTCAGGCGAGCAGGAGCAGAGGCCGTGAGAGCCACCCAGTGACTTCCCTTTCCTCCAGCGGACTGGACTCCGGCAGCCTGGTGCCCAGGAAATGCTGACCCACCGCTTGCATGTAGACAAGTAAGAAACAAGCTTTTGTGGCTATAACACGCTGAGATTTGGGAGTTTTGCTATGGCAACGTGAGTCAGAAAGAGCTGACTAATACAACCTGTGCACCCGGCGGCTTGTGTGGACAAAGATGGTGAGAGCGCCTTCTGGAAACGTCTGCAGCCGTGTGCCATCTTCTCCACAGACTCAGATCCCTGCCTTCCGAGAAAGGCGCATTGAGCAGCCCTTGTCACAACTCCAGGGAAACCGAGGACCAGTTTTGAGGGACTCAAAACTGGCTGTGCAGGCTGCGAGGGGAGACATCTTATCACTCCCAGCTCTTGCTTCCCCTCCACACACATGTGCACACCAACGCACACCCCACACACCATACACGCAAACACCACATGTACACACACATACCACCCCTACACACCACACATGCACACACATACACACATTACATACACCACCCCACACACCACATATACACACACGCCACATGTACACAAACTACACAAACCACTCCATACATGCACACATATACACACACTACACACCACCCCACATATCACACACACCACCCCCACCCCACACATGCATACACATACGTACACTACATACACCACTCCACACACTGTACTGTACACATATACCATATGTACACACACTGTACTGTACACATATACCATATGTACACACACTACACACACATGCACACATATGTGCACACTACACACACCACCCCACACACCACACACATACACCACATGCACACACACCACCCCCACCCCACACATGCACACACATACACACACTACATACACCATTTCACACACCACACACACCACATACACACACACCCCCACCCCTACACATACACACATACACACACTATACACACCAAACACATACACCACATATACACACACTACACACACCACTACACACCCCACACATGTACACTACATGTACACACATACATCCCACTCCCACACATGCACACATATACACACACCGCCTCAGACACCACACATACTACATGAACACACACTACACACAGCACCCCACACACCACACACATACACCATGCATGGACACACACACACACACACACCCCACATATACACATACCACACACCATCTCACACATCACACACACAGCACATGTACATACATACCACATTACACGCTCCCACAAATGCACACACATACACATACTACAAACACCACCCCACACACCACACACATACACCACGCATGGACACCCCCCCACACCCCCCACACCCCCACATGCATGCATATATACATACTCCACACACCACACACATACACCACATATACACACATACACACACTACACACATCTCACACACACCCTCACCACACACATCACACATACACACTCCACACTCATCACCCCACACGCCACGCACATACATCACATGTACATACATACACACATACCTCACACACTACATATATATCCCACATACCACACACATATACCATCCACCACACACAGGTGCACACACACGGAAAATATGAGGACTCCAAATGCAGCAAGAATGAACAAGCAGGAAATACACTTACTGAGACACCAACGTAGGAGGAGACATTTGATACAGAATGTCAGGATGTTAGAGTTTCCTCGTTCCAAGGATCCAAGTCCCCGGATGAGGCGTCCTGAAGCTGTGCCGGCATTTATACATCCTGTGCCGCCATTCTGTGTATATCGGGCAGCTTCTGGCCAGGTTCCCCCGAGTTAGCTCTTGATTTATTGAAACTTTTCTGTGACCATCTTGGGTGACAGGAAGAGCCACACAGCTCAAAAGCAAGGCTTATATGTAGCTAGTCCGTCAAGCCCTGCTTGGTGCCAGGTCTGCAGAAACGGTCAGGAGAACATGACCAAGACAGGAACCTCTGGGGTCTGCTGAGGTCAGAGCAAGAGCCAGGGGGTAAGAGGTCAGAACCCCCGAGGTTGCACCCATCTCATCTGTACCACCAAGGATCGGAGATAGACCAGTGGGCATCCTGGGTGTGCCCCCACCCCATGCAGCCTCACAGGCCCCGCTCTTAGAAGGGCCCCATGCTTAATGCTTGGCTGTCATCATCTTGAAATTCTTGAAATTCTTAATCATTTTGGAACCCTACGTGGAACCCTACACTGGGCCCTGCAAATAGCTGGTCTCATCCAGAGAAGGCTGAGCCAGGCCCTGGGACAGCTCATGCTGACCACAGGAAACTGACCATTTGCAGAGGGGAGGACCTGCCCAGAAAATGCAGATGGCAGCTGGCCCAGTCTCACTGCTGTCCCAGGCTGTGCTGTGATTTGGAGAGGGGCAGGTCTACCAGCTGTGGTTAATGGGGGGAACGTTGTCTTCACTGGGAACAGAAAGGGGAACTGTAAATGCAAACATGTTTTACTAGGAAGAGCTTCAGCCAGTTCTCAGCACTGTTTTCACCTGACCACACAGTGCCCTGTGTTCCCGGCTTCCTCCATACTCTGACCAGCTCTGAAAACCAAACACAGAAGAGGCTGGAGAAGGAAACGAGCGGTGTCTGGAACAGCAAAGAGGGCACAGGTGAGCTGACCCTCTGTGACTGGGCTCCAGCCTCAGACCCTGCTGCCACAAGGGACTTCCGTGCTGGTGAGATGACCCAGAGGGCTGGGGCTCCCGGGCTGCCTTCAGCTCTGCTCCTTCTCTGTGTCCCAGGTGAGCAGGGTGGGTCCTGGGTGCAGGGAGGTCTGCTCTGGCAGGTCAGGGTGAGGAGGGACAAGAAAAGGCTGGCCAGGGGCAAGTGGAAGAAATGATGTCGAGAAAGAGAGAGGAAGGTGTGCATAGAAGCTTCTCGAATCTCCTCATTGGGATAGGGTGGGGATTAAACGGTAGACTGCTTCCCACACAGTAAGCCCTAGGTAGATTTGGCAACTTTAATCCTTATTATCATCATTATTAAAATCAGAAATGCTGCCTCGATCCATCAGAGAAAAGGGAGAATAGGGGCAGAAAACCAGTACTTAGTGGGCTAATCACAGGTCTTGTTTCCCATTATCTAATTTAATTCTCTTTTTTTTTTTTTTAAGAGGGGTTTTCGCTTTTGTTACCCAGGCCGGAGTGCAATGGCGCGATCTCGGCTCACCGCAACCTTCGCCTCCTGGGTTCAGGCAATTCTCCTGCCTCAGCCTCCTGAGTAGCTGGGATTACAGGCACACACTACCATGCCCAGCTAATTTTTTGTGTTTTTAGTAGAGACGGGGTTTCACCATGTTGACCAGGATGGTCTCGATCTCTTGACCTCGTGATCCACCCGCCTCGGCCTCCCAAAGTGCTGGGATTACAGGCGTGAGCCACCGCGCCCGGCCTATCTAATTTAATTCTCATTGCAATCCTGATGAAAACAAGAGACCCAGGCTTGCTCATAGAGGTGCAAATAATTTTGATTAAACAGTTCGTAAAAGGCAGAGTCAAGGTGCAAACCTAAAAAACTTTTATTTCCAAGATCACTGCTTCTTCTGTAATTCAATGTCAATTTCCACTGTGCCTCCTTGTAAAGTTTTGCTTACATATCTGAAGGCACTGTTCCATCCCAGCGTGGGAACCCTGGCCCCAGGGCTGCTACATAATGGACCCCGGAAGGGTGAGATAGCTGGGAACCTGTGGTCAGCCCTGGTCCGAGAGTTTCCATAAATGATGATGGAAGGAAGGAGAAAGTCAGTTTCTCTGCAAGGCTGGGTAGGTGGGGAGCTTGCTGGGTGGCCGCGGGTTGGGGTGGAGATGGAAGTGGAGGGGGCTGGCTCAGGGTCAGGATCTGGACTGAATATCCGAGGGGAGGGAGGCTCCATGGTGGGATTCAGTGTGTGCCCCACACTGTTCTTCCTCCCAGACCTGTGGAATTAGCCCCAAATCATCAAGAGAGAAGTTTAAAGACCTGAAAGAGCAGCCTAACAGCGCCCCCAGAGCCTGAGCTTAGAGCAGCAGTAATTGCAGGAGAGGACTGGGTGCCGCCACCTGTTCCTTGCTCCCAGGCCTGTGCCTGGGAGGCAGTTCCTCCCTGGGACAAGGCTCCTGGCCCTCAGCACTTTGGACATTTGGGGCTGCGTTATTCTGTCCTGTGCACTGTGGGATGTTTAGCAGCATCCCTGGTCTCTACCCACCAGATACCAGCAGCAATTCCCCACTCCAAGTTGGGACAACCAAAAACATCTGTAGTCATTGCCAAATGATTCCCCTCACCCACCCAGGTGATAACCACTGCTTCAGAGAGCACACAGCATTCTAACGCAGAATAGATCAGTGGGCCCCTCGAGCCTGCTTTCTGGGAAATAAAATGAGAAAATGTGAGATAATAAAATGAAGACGCAAAAGGTAAGGTTTTTCTTTTCTTTTTTTTTTTGAGATGGAGTCTCACTCTGTCACCCAGGCTAGACTACAGTGGCAGGATCTCGGCTCACCTGCAACTTCCACCTTCTGGGTTCAAGTGATTCTCCTGCCTCAGCCTCCCAAGTAGCTGGGATTACAGGCACCCACCACCACGCCCAGCTACCTTTTTGTATTTTTAGTAGAGACATGGCTTGACCATGTTGGCCAGGCTAGTCTCGAACTCCTGACTTCCGGGGATCCATCCCCCTCAGCCTCCCAAAGTGCTGGATTACAGGCGTGAGCCACCACGCCTGGCCAGGTTTTACTTTTCATTCACAATAAAACATAGCAAAGCCTCGCCATCAGTGGATGACAACATATTACCTAGATGGATGGGTGATTGAATGAAAGAGGGATGGATGGATAGATAGAAAAATGATAGGTAGAAAGGTTACATCCATAATTCCTTTTCAGGAGCTTGGTATTTTGCCGAAACCATTTCTCAATAGTCTTTGTGCCCCGGGTTAACCACCTCCCTGCCAAGAGCAGATGAGACAGCAGCTGTTTAGGACTGGTGAGGCCCCCGAGGCAGGAAGCAGAGAGCTTCTGGGGCTGGATCCTAATCATTTGGACCTGGAACCTACAGAATGGGTGGAGGAATGAGAAGGGGACTGGAAGAGGGAGAGTAATGTTGAAATCTTGGAGGGGGCAGAAGATCTGAAGAATCCTGGGACATGCCAAGGCGGGTGGGTGCTGCAGAGAAGAGGGGGTGGGAAGGAACCTCTGATGATGTCTGACCTGGAAGGGTGAGGCAGCTGGGGACTTGTGGCCAGCCTGTCTGAGAGTTTCCGTAAATGATGGTGGAAGGAGAAAGTCTGTTTCTTTGCAAGGCTGGGTAGGTGGGGAGCTTGTTGGATGGCAGCAGGGTCGGGGTGGAGGAGGAGGGGGCTGCCCACGCTGGCTCAGGGTCAGGGTCTGGACTGAGTATAGTGTGGAGCGGAGCCCTACAGGTGTTTCTTCTCAGGACTGACACTTCTGGGACACCCAGACCTGTATGAAGCCACCAAGGTCAAGCCTCTCCTCCTGATATTCTAAGATGGCTAAGCACACCCAGGCTGGGCATGGCCTCTGGAGTCTCAGGATCCCACACCGGGCAACACACCTGGTTCCTGACTCCTCCCTCCTCCAGCCTCAGGCAACACTGTGCGTGCAGAGGACCTGACATTCCAGGTTCCACTGGTCCAGGCTTTTCCCGGTGAAGATGGGGAAACGCGCTTGTGTTTTCTAGGCTGTCTGACTGTGAGTGGCCCCAGCACCGTGATGGGCACCGTGGGGTCATCCCTGAGTGTGCAGTGTCGGTATGAAGAGAAATACAAGATGTTTAACAAATACTGGTGCCGACAACCATGCTTGCCGTTTTGGCATGAAACTGTGGAGACCACAGGATCTGAGACAGTGGTGAGGAGTGACCGAGTGATCATCACGGACCATCCTGGGGACCGCACCTTCACCGTGACCTTGGAGAACCTCACGGCAGAAGACGCAGGAAAATACCGATGTGGGATTGCGACAATACTGCAGGAAGACGGCCTGTCCGGCCTCCTGCCCGAACCCTTCTTCCAGGTTCAAGTGCTGGTTTCCTCAAGTAAGAGCCTCTTTTCTCAGGCATCTGAGGTGGTCTCTGCAGAGCAGCCATTGGATATTCTGGCTCAGGAAAAAAGAACTGGGTCTAGTGTGGTGCATCAGAGACTCAGGACGGAGTGTGTCGTGTGAATGTGTGTGGGAAATATGTGTGTGTTTGAGTGAGAGTGTGTGTTAAGTGTGTGAAGATGAGTTGTGTGTGAACATGTAAGAGTGAATGCAGGTGTGAAGGTGTGTGTGAGAGCATGTGCGTGTGAGTGTATGTGTGAAGGTGTGTGAGTGCACATGTGAGAGTGTGTGCAGGTGTAAGAGAGTTTGTGTGTGCGTGTGTGTGAGACAGAGAGCGTGCTGGAGGGCAGTGGTGGTGTGTGGCAAGGATGGGGGCTTTGGAACCTCAGTCTAACTGACCCTCGGCATGTCTGTTTTCAGCGAGATGGGAGACACCAACATGGGATAAGGTTGTCATCCTCTGGTCTTGGTTTATAAAATGCCCGCCTGGCTGCAGAGCAGAGCGTCCACTGGAACGGGGTTGGATGGGGATGCTCTATTACTCCAGTCAGGCCTCAGTCTGCCTACGGGGAGATGATCCCAGAACATCTGTCCGGCTGCCTCCTTGAGTGTCCTCTGCTTTATAAAGTCAGAACCATGCAGGCGCCAGGTACTTAGCTGGGAGGAGTCGCATAGGGCACTGAGCCTCCGTTCTTTACCCTCAGCCTCCACCACAGGCTCCGGGACTGAGAACTCTGTGAAGACATCTGGATCTCCCACTGGGCCCGGCCAATGCCAAGGGTAAGCTGCACATGTCCCAGTGTCTTTTGCCATTTGTGTAGCTTCTTTCCTAGGGTGGGGCTTCCTAGACAGGTTTCCCACTCAACAAATATTTATTTGTTATGTGCCAGAAACTGATCAAGATTCTAGAGATGCAACAGTGAACAAATGGGCAAGATTGTGCTCTTGAGGAAGTTGCAAATAGGTAGATTTAGACAATGGCCTGATGGATGGATGGATGGATAGATAGATAGATAGATAGATAGAGATATGATATGACAGATGATAGAGATGGCTGGCTGGATAGTCAGAGGGAGATAGATGGTAGATGTAATAGAGATGGATAGATAAAGGAAATATGTCAACTCACAATAATTACTAGGGAGGAAAATAAAGCAGGTGTAAAGAGATAGGGTGACAGGGTGTGTGGGAAGCCGGCAGGGCATAATTTAGGCTGTCAAGGAAATACAAGATGTTCAACGGAAACAAAAAACTAAGAGACTGTCTTAGTTTGGGATTCCCCAGAATCAGGCCCTGAGACAAGGACTTAGGAGTGATTTGTTTGTTTACTGAGAGGTGATCTCACGAAGTACACTGAGAGAGCAGGAAGTGAGACCAGGAAAGGGGAAAGTCACTGAGAGGTACCGTAATGAAGTGGTTATCACTGTCGTAACTGGCACTCAGTCCTTCTGGGCACCCTATGAGAGATTGTGTAGAATATTCCTTAGAACCGGAGACAGAATCTTCCAGGCAGAAGGCACTCCTGGGGGCATGGATTCTGTGGCCCATTTGGCTTGCTCTGCACAGGAAAATGTGTGCGCTCCTGTAGATAAACTCAAGCAGAAATGGGGAGCTTGAGCTGGGAATTCCTAGGTGGGGCCAAGACTGCCTGCAGCTGCCAGGTGCTCAAGTGGGCAAAGGGGATGTGGAGCAGGGCACCAGCAGGGTTTGTTACAGAGGCTCATCTTAGAGATGATCAGGGAGGGCGTCCAACAAGCCCTACAGGTGGAAGGCCTGGAAGGTGGAGAGACGGCACAATGGCCTGTTTTGGGGAGAGAATGCAGCATTTGAGGAGTTGGAATGGGGGCAGTGTAGTGGGACCCACGGGGTGAGGGGACTGGCTGTGGGCTGAGCTTGGATACGTCACTCCTTGGGGTTGAGGTTGTTAGGCAGTTGAAAGAGAGCACCAAAGAGCTGCTCTCGTGATCATATTTAATTTGAGCGAGGGTGGTTGTACAGGAATATTTCATCCTTGAGGTTTTGTTCCCAGCAAGAGCTGAGTTTCTGGAGGCATTGGTGGCTGAGGGATCTGTTCAGGAAGTTGTTTGTGGAGCCAGTTCCTGCCTGGGTTCCCATATCTCTCTTCTTCTCCATCCCTCACCAACCTCCTTCCTGCATCTGTTGGGTCCTGACACTCAAGGTTAGTTCTGAGCTGAAGGTCAGAAGCCTGTGACCCTCAGCATGGGACTGCCAGACCCTGGTACCCATCAGGCTTGATGCTGATGTTGGGTTTTGAGGGCACAGGACCAGATCTCAAAGAAAAGCAGGAGAGAGGTAGAGCCTGGACTTCCCGGAGGAGGTGGCTCACTGCCGGTCACTCTCTCTGTCTTACAGGTCCAGCAGCGTCTACTTCCTGCTCCTCTTACTCCTGAAGGTGCCTCTGCTCCTGAGCACACTCGGTGCCATCCTCTGGGTGAGCAGGCCTTGGAGGACTCCTTGGACAGAGCCATGGACAGGAGAACTTATAATACCCTGTGACCGTTGGTATCCTGCCTGGAGACACAACCCCTCTGACTACAGAAAGGACTTCTGACCCTGACCCTCATATTTCTTTCCATCTTATTGCCAGATACTTGTTAAAAATAAAAGTTAAAGTAAAAATGTAGGCTAGGTACGGTGGCTCACACCTGTAATCCCAGCACTTTGGGAGGCCAAGGCAGGGAGATCACTTGAGTCCAGGAGTTTGAGGCCAGACTGGGCAACATGGTAGGACCTCATCTCTACAAAAAATATAAAATTGGCCAGGCGTGGTGGTGTGTGCCTGTGGTCCCAGCTACTTGGGAGGCTGAGATAGGAGGATTGCTTAAGCCCCAGAGGTAGAGGTTCCATTGAGCCGGGATTGTACCACTGTGCTCCAGCCTGGGTGACAGAGTGAGACCCTGTCTCAAATACATAAATCTAAATAAATAAATAAATGAATATATCACATACACAAGAGTATGTATATGAGGCATCTATATAGTGCAAGCACTAAAAATAAACATGTGTACCCACCATTCAGCCTAGGAAATCAATCATTATTAAGACGTTGGAAGCCCCTATACGCCTCTCCCTGACCCCATAACTGTCTTTCCCCTACTATCAGAGTTAAACAGTATCCGGACGTTTCTTGGGGTAATTATTCCCTTGCTTTAGGGCGCTGAGCAAGGGCCTAGTTGTTTTTGAATCCTTCACGAAGGAAATCATACTGTTGCAAGTTCATCTGCTCATAAATCATATTGGATTGCTTCCTCCCCTGACAGTGGATTACAGGGAACGCCCTACAAAGCCATCCATGTGATAGCTGAGGGAGCAGCTCCAGACAGCAAGTGATATGTGGCTGCAGCTGCCCATCATGAGCTGGGTAATGGCAGAGCTTGGTTGGGTTGTTTATCTCCACTTCAGCACAGCAGTGTGTTAGGGGCTCTGAACGGTGGGTTGTTCTCTCCTGAAATGACATGCCCTCGTCTGCCCTGCACTGCTCCTATTGAGGCTTGCCAGGGGTGCCCCATGGCATTCTTATCTTCCACTGAGACGTCTAGCGCTGTGAAGTCAACTAGGTCCTATGGCCCAAATGGCAGGGACATTTTTACCTCTCCCTGGATATGTCAGGCCAGATCAAAACAGGTGGATGTTGAAGTCACCTATGAGTCCAAGCAGTATTCAGTATTCCCAGGAGTTTCAAAGAGGCCTGTTAAGCACCATGCTTTTTGCTTAGAGGCTTGAAATGCAAAACAAAAGAACGCAGAGCATGGACTCCTAAAGATGGCACGTATGGGCTGGACCCCTGAAACTCTCTAGGTTTCAGCTCCCTCCTTCTGGTGCAGATGTGTCCTACCAGAGCACCTAAAGCACTGGCTTCTTCCTGCTCTTCCAGCATCCATAAGATAGAGCAGCATGACATTCTATGGAGTGCCTAATCAAAGTTCCTTTGAACTATGTTGTGACAGAGCAGAAGACTTGACAGAATTCTGGATCGATTAGAAATGTGTACATTACTCTTCTCAAGTGAATAGGAAGCACTTCTCCTCTTCCTTCTTTAAGGGGATGGAAAAGAATGCATCTCCTGCATCCAAGAGCAGCATACCAAGTGCCAGAGACTGTGTTCATGAAGATAGTACATCAAGAAAAACAACTGTGATTGGACCATCAACTGGTTCAGTTTAAGCTGGTTTACTGTTATATGATGGGACCTCTCTGATTTTTTCAGAGACCAGATAAATGTATTGAGGACATGTTTTAAAATGTACCTGAGGCTGGGTGTGATGGCTCACATCTGTAATGCCAGCACTTTACCAGGCTGAGACAGGAAGATTGCTTGAGCTCAGAGTTCAAGACCAGCCTGGGCAACATAGTAAGACCTCATGCCTACTTAAAAAAAAAATTAGCCAGGCCGGGTGCGGTGGCTCAAGCCTGTAATCCCAGCACTTTGGGAGGCCGAGGCGGGTGGATCACAAGGTCAAGAGATCGAGACCATCCTGGTCAACATGGTGAAACCCCATCTCTACTAAAAAATACAAAACATTAGCTGGGCATGGTGGTGCGTGCCTGTAATCCCAGCTACTCAGGAGGCTGAGGCAGGAGAATTGCCTGAACCCAGGAGGCGGAGGTTGCGGTGAGCCGAGATCGCGCCATTGCACTCCAGCCTGGGTAACAAGAGCGAAACTCCATCTCAAAAAAAAAAAATAAATAAAAATTAGCCAGGCATGGTGGCACGCACCTGTAGTCCCAGCCTCTCAGAGGCTGAGGCAGGAGGAACACTTAAGCCTGGGAAATGGAGGCTGTAGTGATCTATGATCATACCACTGCCCTCTGGCCTGGGTGACAGAGTGAGACCCTGTCTCAGAACAAAACAAAGAAATGGACTTGGATTTGTTTTAATGAGATATGGTAAGGCATGCAGATATGGAAATGACTGTCATGAAGAAATGCGTTTCTACTCACAGATCCCTAGAAGCAGGAGGTGCGCTGTGCCACATAGGGCCACACGGGGAAGCACGAGGGTGGGTGAGGGGGCAGAGGGAGAGAGAGGAAATGTGGGTGGGAGCCTTGATTGTGGTTTTCAGAGGAAGCAACAGGCAAGGTAAGGTAAGCAAACAGCAGGTTTTGGAGTGCGTAGTTTGAATAATTCTGATGGGCTGGGATACAGGAGTGGTGCCTAGTTGTCTGGTACCTGGCCCTGGGGTGATTTCTGGCAGGGGAAAGAAATATCCCAGCCTGGAGGAGCCTGCTGAAAGGAAGCAGGTGGGGGCATGGAATTGGAGTGTGGGCAGACCTGGGCCCCCGTCTGCGGGGAAGGCCTGTCCCCCATGGCTGCTCCCTGGGGAGGTGCCTGGCCGTCACAGTGGACCCAGGACAGATACCAGAAGCTGCTGCTCATGACGAGCTGTCCTCTTGGGCACCAACCGCCCTCCGTGCGCCCTGGGGTGTGTGCTGGCTGCAGCCTCCATCATCCCTGCCCTGCGTGCGCCCTGGGGCGTGTGCTGGCTCAGGCGCAGCCTCCATCATCCCCACAGTCCCAGCCTGCGTCTTCATGCCTCTAGACTCTCGTGCTCTCGATTCTCTGCCCTGATCCTCACTGGGGTGTGGATTTCAGCAAGAATACAAGATGGAAAAGTAGGGTCTCAGGTGGGTGGTGCTGCTCTGCGTCTAGGTCTGGGGGCAGAGGCACAAGAAGAAAACTCCCCAGGCCTGTAGGATTAGAACCTGGCTGGGGACTCAGCACCTAAAAGGGCCATGCAGATGCTGTCTGGCTTCATTATGCTAACTTCTGAGGCCAGAAGACGAGCTGGGGGTCTTAGGGGCAGAGCTCTCTGCAGGGACCTAGCTGAAGATTAAGAGTCACCTCTAAGGCTAAAGAGGTGGCAGATTGAGCCTCCCACCACAGGACTGTCCATCCTGACGTAGAAGTGACATGTCACAGAGGGTGGAGCAGCCGCTGTGGTAGGAAATGTCCCAGCTTGGCTCTGCCTTCTGGGGTGTGAGTAACACACTGAAACCAGAAGCTGTGGGCTGTGCGGAAGTGGATGCATTCCCACCCAAGGGATCCTGGACTTTGCCAGACTTTGGGGTTGAGGGGAGCCACTAGCACCATCCCAGAGCTGTCAGCCCCAGCCTCAGCCCTGGCGGCTCTCCCCCTGACCTTCCTGCACACTGATGCTCTCCAACCTCAGACCTGAGACAGGGCTGGACAAGGAAGCTGAGAGCAGGAGAAAAGCAGAAGCGAAGCTCAGATCTGCTGGGAGGAGGCTCCACGTTGTCCCCTGCTGGGGTCTTGCACAGCTGCAGGTGACATCCACGCTGCAGGAATGACGGCCAGGGCCTGGGCCTCGTGGTGGCCTTCAGCTCTGCTCCTCCTCCTTGTCCCAGGTGAGTGGGCTGGCCCTGGACTCCGGGAGATCTGTTCTGAGTGGGAGAGGGCAGGGCGGGGTGCAGGCGGCGGAGGAGCAGCCATAGAGGGGAGTGGGGACGGGGAGAAGGGAAGAGGGCGGAGGAGCATCCAGGAGCTGTCTGCAGCTTCCTCACCAGGGGACAGCAGGCTGCAAGGCACAGCGCGGGGGAGGCCTGTTCCTCTGTGCCCAAGACAGGAAGCCCCAGGTGGGAGGTGATGCTGTGACTGTCACTGCCAAAGTTCTCCACAAATTTAATCCGGGACGATCACACACAATATCACACTCATATGCACACACAGGCCTGCACACACCCAGAGCCTTCCCAGCCTGCCCTTTCCAGTCTCCATGAAAACTCCCCATGCCCTTCCCACCTCTGCATAGAGGAAGCCTCTCACACTTAGTCCTCGCTCCTGAGTGGACAAGGCCTGCCTGCCTGCCACTGCCTCCTCCACACCACCGGGTTCCATGAGGCCCTGACCCCGGGGCACCCCTGGCCAGGCCCATCTGAGGAGGAGCCTGGACTCGGGCTTGTGTTTTCCAGGCTGTTTTGCTCTGAGCGGCCCCCGCACCATGGCGGGCCCCCTGGGGGGATCCCTGAGCGTGCAGTGTGGGTATGAGGAGGAACACAGGACTCTCAACAAATACTGGTGCAGAGTACGGTGGACTATTGGATGTGCCAAGATTGTGGAGACCAAAGGGTCAGCAGGAAAACTGAGGAACGGCCGAGTGTCCATCAGGGACCGTCCTGCAAACCTCAGCTTCACAGTGACCCTGGAGAATCTTACAGAGGACGACGCAGGCGCATACTGGTGTGGGGTAGATTCACCATTGCTCCAAGACTTTCACGATCCCTTCATCCAGGTCGAGGTGTCCGTATTCCCAGGTGAGCCCCTCCTGTTCTCAGCACCAGGCCTGCCTGAGTCTAGGGCTGCTCATTCTGTCCCTGAAGAAAGAAGTGGGACAGGAGTGTGTGAGGCTGGGGGTCAGTGACTCAGGACACTGTGTGTGCCGCTTGTGTGGATGAGTGTGTGTGTCTTTGTGTGTGGGTACATGCCTAGGAGTGTGGTGTGGTTTTTGTGTGTGTGCACCTGCATGTGTGTGTTGCAGGGGACACTGGCCCTGAGGTTGGAGACCCCTCTGTGAGCCTTCCCTGACAGCCTTAGGCCTGACCTTTTCCTGGGTGGGGTCTGGGGCTTCCCCTGACTCTGGGGTCTTTGCTGCCTCCCTGTCCTGACAAGGGCCAGGTCCACACTCAAGGGAACCCACTGTCCTGCCTGGGTCTGACTCGCTCCCCACCATGGGGAACGGGACCCCCAGATCATTGGCTCCCCTCACTCCAGGCTGCCCCTGTCCTGGGCCCTGCGTGGACACTGCCCTGTCTGGAGTGTCCTGAGGCCGCAGCCCCACAGCCCTGTCCTGGGAGCTCCCGCAGCAGCCGCTGGAGGGCTCAGGAAGGGGACCCAGAGCCCTGGGTGGGGTTCTCATGCTCCTGAGGTCCCCATCCTGCCCCCTAGGCTTACCTGTGTGTCCCCCTCATTCTCTGGCACCTTTTACCACAGGAGGGAACCCAGGAAAACCCCAGAAATTGCCCCTTCAAGCAGAGGGACGGGCGGATAGAAATGAGCCATGAGACTGGCGTGGACCTGAAGGCTCTTCCCTGCACTGTCAATCATTCTTCCCTCAGAGTCCCTGCCCCTGTCTCATGAGACTCAAACCCAGTGGCCTGTGTGGTCGCTTCTCCACTGTTTTCTTCTGACAATATCCCGGGTTCCTCTGAGTGTCTTCTTCTTGGTCTCCACTTCCCTGGGTCAGACGTGTCCCTCCCGCGCCCTTTGTGCCTTCCTGTCTAGGACTGAGGAACTAACATCCTCCTGAGGGCGCCGGAGGAGGAGGAAAGGGCTCTTGTCCAGCTGTCTTCACCACGGGCCACCACCCAGGCTCCTCTGGGTGTCCCCTCTCTAGATCTTTCTTCCCAGACCTTCCCTCCCCAAAAAGGATGGTCCAGGGGCCTTGTGGGGCCGTGGCACGGCTGCCATGTGGGGCTGAGTGGACTCTGGTCCCAGCATTGAGGGAGGACCCCGCTGACTTCCTGTCCTCACTTCCAGCCTCTCTCCAGCCACTGTCATGCCCAGGGCCTTGGCTCCGAAGTCACTCTGGGTCGCCCTTCACAGAGCAAACACCCTTCCTCCAGGTCACCCTGTCCCTCCTGGCTGGGGTGGAAGCTGGAGACCTATGCCTTTGCCACCGACTCTGACTTCCCGATGGGGAGCAGGGCAAGCCTCATATCTGAAGTGCCATCCTCGCTCTGCAGTACCTACGGGTGGAACAGGGAGCTCTGGACACTGGTCAGGCCTGGGTGTGGCCATGGGGCATGCTGGACGCAGGGCATCTCTCCCGTACATCATTGGTGACCTTGTCTGTGAACATTGGAGCAGAACAGGTGAGAGCAATGGGGAGACCCATGTGGCATCATCAAGGCTGACCTGTGTTTCACCCACAGCCCTGACAACCACAGCGTCTAGCCCTCAGAGCTCCAGGGGCACCTGGGGTCCTCCCACGAAGCTGCCCGTGCACACCTGGCCCAGCCCGACCAGAGAGGACAGCCCTGATCCCAGCCCACGCCCTGGGTAAGTTGCCTGCGCAGAGGACTGGGTCATTTGGGTGGCCTCTCCACTGCGTGTAACGTCTAGGGGGCTTGGGTCTTCCTTCTTCCCATCGCTTCTTTGTCCACGCCTCCCACGCCTCATGTGAAGGTTCTGTTAACTGTCAGGTGCTCCTATTAGGATTGGGTCACAGCAGGGAACCGACAGCCACTGTCCTGCTCGGGTGGAAGTTGAGTCCTACCGGGTGGATTCACGCGTTGAACAAGCCAGCACGGAGGCTGATGTGCAAATACAGCGATGGGTGATGAGTGCAATGGATGAATGGAATGTTGGGTTTGGGGAGAGCGTGTGTGGGTGTTGGAGTCGCTATTTCACTGACAGTGATCAGAGGAGGATTTGAGGATTAGAGGACAAGAGCATGGAGACCCGAAGGGCTGGGGGCTGGGCACTCTGGGGTCTGGAGGAAGAAGGATTAAGGTGGAGGGAGGAGTGAGGCAAATGTCTTGCAAGGGAGTCTTGGGACCCGGCAAGGCCAGGGCAGGGAGTAGATGCTCTGAGGTCCGGTGGCCCCGGCCCTGTCCCCTGCCTCCCTCGCAGCGCTGGCCGGAGTCTCATCCTGTTTGATGAGCCCAATCCTCGAGGGTCTGACAGCTGAGCTGTCCATTCATTCCTTCAACAAGCACTGAAGTTGTAGGGCAGATTATTGGAGTCACATGGCAGGCAGGAGACTCACTGTGAAAGAAACAAATGGTCCCTGCCCTCCTGGAAACGCTGTGTACAGGAAAGCTGAAGTCACACAAATAATCTTTTGTGGGTTCTGGTACCCTAGCTGGGTAACCCTGCATGTGGGGCACAGAGGTAGAGAGCTGCCTCCAGACACAGACCCTGCCTGGGTGCCTGGCATGACCTCACGTCCTCTCACGCTCCTGCCCTTCTGGTGTCACAGTCCTCAGGTCAAGGGCACGTCTGAAGCTGAGGGTCAGGGGCCATGGTGCTGAAAGGGGATGGACTGTCCAGGGTGGGTCCTTATGTGGCTAGTTGTGGTCACAGGATCTGGACACAAGGGTCAGGGGATGGTAGAGGGCACCTGGGCCTCCCCTGGGGAGATGACTCACTGCCCGTCCCCGTGTCCCCACAGCTCCCTGCTCAGCAGCCCCCACTTCCTGCTCCTGGTCTTCCTGGAGCTGCCCCTGCTCCTGAGCATGCTGGGTGCCGTCCTTTGGGTGAACAGGCCTCAGAGAAGCTCGAGAAGCAGGTGGAGTCGGCCGGATGGTGAGAACCAGTAGCTTCAGCTGTCCATCAAGGCCCTGTGCTGCGACAGAGCCCGTCTGTGGGACTTGAATGACCTCCTGACCATCCCTCCCAGGCTGCTCTCCCCGCATCTCCTGGGATTCTCTGCGAGCCTCCTCCAGCCTTTTCCTTGTGCCTGATCTTCATGTGTCGCGCGTGAACCTGATGGACATGGATGCCCTAAGCTGTGACTCCACATCTCATGTGCACACCCCACCCAACTGAGCCTTGGGCTGTCACCAACACTTTTGAGTGCCCGGGTGCCCTCCTGGCTCCCTTCCATTTCTCCAGGACACTGGCATTGCTTCCTCCACCGTTTTCACAGGGAGAGGCAAGTCCCGGACTCCCCTGCACCTTCGCCACTGTAAGGGCCCACACTCCCTGGGTCCAGGAGTTCAGAATAAGTGGCTGCTTCCATTTGCTGAGTGTGTCGATTCAATGGTGCTGTCAAACGTTAAGAAATGACAACTTGTAGGTTTGGCCCACTAAGTCAGACCTGAGTGAAAACTCCTTTGTTCCCCCATCTCCACAGGCCCTTGCTGAGAATAGTGGACCAAGCACCATACTGGACTTCTCAGAATGGGGGTCCCTGCAGAACAGGATCCAGTATTCCCCCAAAACCTGACTATTCCCTCCTTCAGGTAGACACATCCTGACCAGTGTCTTTAAGTCCATTACGGGGGATGACTCGCTGCCTGTCACCGTGTTCCCACAGCTCCCCGCTCAGCAGCCCCCACTTCCTGCTCCTGCTAGAGCTGGTAGAAGATTCTCAGTGTGAATTGTGGTGGCGTAACCAGGCCTACCCTTTCTCCTTCTTCAAGGGGACCTGACCTCTCCTTCATTCCGGGGCTGTCGGTTTTAACTGGGGCAAATTTGGAAATGGATTGAGGGCTAGGACTCCTTGATGTGGTAGTTAACTGAGTCTCTTGCTCACTAGTGTAGACCACGTCTACCCCTACAGGCACCATGTCCAGAGTGTGATGAATGCTGGGAAAAGAAATTTGTTGGGTTTGGGGAGAGTGTGTGTGGGAGGGTGTTGGGGACATTATCTGGGACACTATGACAAGGGAAGTTCTCGCAGATCAGAGGACATGAACGTGGAGATCTGCAGGGTTGGGAGCCGGGTACTCTAGGGTCTGGAGGAAGAGGGTTCCAGGCAGAGGGGGGAGCGAGGCAAATATCCTGCAAGGAAGCCTGGGGACCCGGCCAGGCCAGGGCAGGGAGCAGCTGCTCTGGGCTTCAGTGGCCCCGGCCCTCTCTCCCTTGCAGTTCTGGCCAGAGTCTCATCCTGTTTGATGATCCCAGTCTTCTGAGGAGCTGAGAGCCGAGAGCTGAGCTGGTCCTCTGTTCACTTCTTCAACAACCATGAATTTTACAGGCTGACGTTTGCAGCCACAGAGCAGGTGCCAATTTCTCTGTGAAGAGGACAAGACAGGGCTCCTGCCTTAATGGGAAATACCGTAAGGAAAGGAGCAGGCATTCAACAGATATCCATCCAGTTTATTGCCTGCACCTCTGAAGGGTGTGCTTCTGCTCATGAAGGGTTTTCGTGGAGATTCTTGTGGATTCAGGTCCTACCAGGTCCCTGGGTGTCCCCTCACATTGCTGCCCTACCTCACCCCACAGCCCTGTCTGAAGGCAATTCTTAGGGTGATAATTAGAGGGCATTTGTCTTACGTGTCTGGCTGCTATGTCCAGGTTTGGTCTTTATGTGGATTTGTGTGGCCACAGTACCTTGGCACTAGGAATAGGGGAAAGGTGGAGGGCACCAGGGCCTCCCCTGGGGAGGTGACTCACTGCCTGTCACTGTGTCCCCACAGGTCCCTGCTCAGCAGCCTCCATGTCCTGCTCCTGATCCTCCTGGAGCTACCTCTGCTCCTGAGCATGCTGGGGGCTGTCCTGTGGGTGAACAGGCCTCAGAGAAACTCAGTGGGGAGGCAGAGTCAGCTGGGTTGTGAGAAACAGTAACTCCAATGCCCATCAATGCCCTGCCAGGTAACACAGTCCCTCTTATGTATGGGAATGGCCTTCTGACCAATGCATCCATGTTTCTAGCAGAAGATTTGGAGGCTTTTTTTTGATAATGCATCAGACACACAAAAGAATACATGCACTTTAAACCAGGAATACTCTTTAATACGTGTGTGTCCACCATCCAGTTTAATAACATAACATCATTAATATTCATGAAGCCTCAAACCCCTTTCTGGTCTTATGCAACTTATTTTCTACTCTTCTCAGAAAACCACGTCCTACATTTTATTTGATTTTATTTTTTATACAGATGGGTCTCCCTATGTTGCCCGGGCTGGATTTGAACTCCTGGGCTCAAGCGATTGTCCTGTCTCAGCCTCTGGAGCCCCTGGGACTATAGGCATGCACCACTACAAACCGGCTCACATTCCAAATTTTATGTTCATCATCTTGTTTTAAGGGATTTGCCACATACATGCATATGGATTTCCAAAGGGTATATTATTTAGCTTTGTTTATTTTTGAACTTTATGTAAAAAGTATTATGCATTTTTATTCCTAAGCAATTGAATTTTATTATTCAACACTTTATTTTTGAGATTCATCCATGTTGATGTGTTGATGCATCAATGTGTCACTTCTTTGCATTGATCTACATTCTGTCGTTGTGTGAATATCCCGTAACTCTTGCATCCATCTTTCTTGAATGAGCATTCAGGTTGTTTCTTTTCTTTCTCTTTCTCTTTTTTATGCGCTTCTTGTTTTCTTCCTCCTCATCTTTCTCCATCCTTTGTTGTCTTCTCCTTCCTCTTCCTCCTCCTCTTCTCCTTCCTCTTTCTCCTCCTTTCTTCCTCTTTTTCCTGCCTACTTCTCCCCTCCTCCCCCTTTCTTCTTTTTTCTTTTCCTCTTCTTTCTTTCTTTTCCTCTTCTTTTTTTGTTGCTATTACTTATAACATTATTATGAACATTTTTGAACACATATCCTAATTTATCTGTCCAAAAGAGTCTTCTAGAGTATAGTTCTAAGGGAATAATTGCTAGGTTTTGCTGCATGTGTGTAACAGCTCTACTAGGCAATTGCAAATTGTTTTCCAAAGTACCTGCACCAATTTCCACTCCTCATCAGCAGTGCTACTGCTCAAATCTTATCAGACTTCCTAAATTTCTTCAAGTTAATGAGTATGAAATGGTATCTCATTGTTTTAATTTGAATTTCTCTGCTTACTAATATTAAACTTGTTCTCATGTGTTTTTTTGGTTACTTGAATTTTCTTTTTTGTGAAATACCTGTTCTCATCTTCATCTACTTTCTGTTGATTGTCTGTGTTCTTCTTATGGATTTGGAGAAGTTCTTTGCAAGCCTCTTGTTAGTTACCTGTGCTCCACATATCCTTTCCTAGTTTATTAACTTTATGATATCTTTTGAGAAACAGGGTTTTCACTTTAGTGTAGAAATTATTTATTTCTCTTAATGGTTTATACTTTTCATCTTGTTTAACAAATTATGAATACTCCCAAATTTTTAAAAACTCTCCTATATTTTCTTCTAAAATTTTAAAAATATTCCCTTTCATAGGTAAATCCTTGACCCATTTTTAAATGATTTTTGTTTCTAGGCTGAGATAATAATCCATTTTTCTGTCTTCCATTTGGATAAACATTATCCCGTTTTCTCATTTCTGCAGTGCAATACCTGGCATGTATTTATTTCTATATATGCTTGGATCTTTTTCTAACCACTCTATTATGTTGAATTTGCCTAATTGCTTATTTTGGAACTAACACATTGTTTTAACTACTATAGCTGTGTTAAAATGTCTTGGTATCTGGTAAGGCATGTCACTATACATCGTTCTTTGATATTGGGAATGGCTTTGCAAATATTGGCCGTTTCCTCTTCTACAGATATTTTAGAATTAACTGGTCAACATTCTAAAAAAGAAAAAAAAAACTCTGTTGAGACTTTAAATGTAAACGTATGAAATTTACCTTTATAATAATTGCCCTATCTATGAACATGGTATGTAATTCTAATTATTTGAGCTTTTAAAATTTCTTTTAATAACATTCTATTATTTTCTACTTAAAATTTGCTCATATGTTTGTTAAATTTAATTCTGGGCATTTATGTTTCTATTCTCATTTTATGGTATCTTTTATTGCATTTTCAAGTTATTCGTTGCATGCATGTAGATAAACAATTGATCTTTACTGATTGTGTATATTTAACAACTCTGCCAAAAATCTTAGTAATTGTTTTCAGTTTTACATGTAGATAATAAATTCATTTACAATAACTTGGAGGTTTGTTTCTTTCTTTCTAATTCTCATATCATTTCTCTTTCTTGTTGTATTGTGCAGGCTAATCCAAGTGTCGAATCAAAGCAGTGATTTTGAGCAACTTGTCCTCTTCCTGATTTATAGGAAAGATTTTGCTATGGGTTGTAAATAGTTGCTTATGGGCACCTTTTCATTCCTAGTTTATAATAAAAAGTAAAGGATTTTAGATAGTGCTTTTTGTGCATCTGTATGATTATGTAGTTTCTCTCCTTTATTCTATTAATGTGATTGACTACATTAATTCTTTTAGATGAGCCTCATTCTGTCACCTAGGTTGGAAGTGCCATGAAGACAACCTGTTCCCCATCTAGAAAGAGAAGTGAGAATAAAAGTGTTCTTTTAGTATCCTTTTCTGCATGTGATCCAGGATGGAGAAGAAAACAGTAGGGGGCGTTCCCCCAACTATTTTCTTTCCCTGGTTCCTGGATCCTGGCACCCATTGAAATGTGCTGCCCATTTTCTTTCCCTGGTTCCTGGATCCTGGCACCCATTGAAATGTGCTGCCCATGACTGCAGGCATGACCCTCCAAGCCACGGCACCAGGGAAACTAGACTTTTGGGTCTAGTTACGCTTCCTCAAGCAGCCTTCGTCTTTTGCCTTTTATTTCCCTCTGACCTCCTAGACTGTGTGACCTGTGTGCCTCCCTTCTAAAAATGGATTTTAAGAAAAACTACATAATTGGGCAAGACCTCTTTAAGGGAGGAAGAGTGCTAGATTGAACTTTATATCTTGCTATTATGGCTAAAGCATTTACCCTTAGAAAAGTGGTTCTGGTTAACTTCTGGACTCCAAAATCCCCTTACTAATTAAGTACCATCTTAATCGGAGACAGAATAGGTGCCTTAAAGGAACATAGGAACCAGATGGCCATTTTCCTGCCAATGGGACGATACTGAGACTAAAATTTGGTTACAGGAGATATCTTACTCCTAACTGCTAAAGGCAGAACTTTCCCATTTCCAGAAGAGGCCTAGAGCCTGATTTCTAATGGTGCAAAAGGAAGCTGTAGTGTTACCATGAAAAATACATACATATATATATATATATATATATATACAAGAAAAATATATATATATATATATATATATATGCCTTCTGTAGAGGATTTCTATTTCTACTAGGTGGCACTGTTGGCTTAGAAATACTATGTACTCACCAGAGAAGTGGTAGTGAGTAACCTCACTGTAGGGGAAAGAGAACTCTGTTCCTAGAAGTTTGTAATGGCGTCTTCTCCTGACTTTGCCTAACAGGATTACTTTCCTAGGCTGTAAAAACTGCTGCACATTTCACACAGAGAAAGAGTTAAGAGACTGCAGATAGAGAAGGAAGAAGAGTTTTGTGACAGGACGGTTGAGGATTCTTTGCCAACACGCAGAATGGGCCGTCGGAGGCTGGGACCGGTCCAGAGGCCTTTGAATCATGCCAGGGTGTGTCCTGGCCAGAAATTCTTAGTCGTCTTAGAACTTTTCTCAGCCTTGCACAATGGCGAGGTCTTCCGTGAAAAGAAGCTGATTTGAAACATGGCCAACCTTCCTAATGACCTGGTGGCACTGTGGGGGCGGGGGGGGTCTCCATGTTCTCACCAGCAAGCCTCACATTTGAGTCTTTATGATGGCAGCCAGCACTAAGTGTATGTACCCGGCTGATGGATGCCCATTGATTTATTTTATTTTATTTTAAAATAGAGGCTAAGAGTGCCTCAAAAATGATGGCACAGATTTTAAGCTTACCCCTATACTTACCACTTCAATCTATGCTTTGGGTTCTTGCCCAGTGCACCAAAATGATATGGCTCCAGTGACTGGAGGGACACCTTGGTCTCGCACCAGTTTGAATAAAACAACATTGACACATGTGGAGTGGTTTTAAGGAGCAGAGAATTTAATAGACAAGAAAGAAAGAAGAGGCTCCCCCTGTACAGAGACAGGGTTGGGGGTTCCAAGCTGATAGAGGGAACCTTGAGTGTGGCAGAAAACAGCCAGTTATATGAGGAGGCTGGAGGAAGTGGTATCTGATTTGCACAGGGCCCAGGGGATTGGTTTGACCGGATGTCATTCAAGTACTCCACGAAAAAACTAGCCCTCCTACCCTAGCCTTTTAATATGCAAATGCAGGTGCCATGCGGTTCTAAACACATGAGGATATGTGGGGGCAGCCCTGTTGCCAGGCACATGTGGGGTCAGGAAGAAGACGGTGGCAGTGTCCATGTTTGTTTGGACCAAGGCCTGCATTTGCACATCAAAGCTTGCCTGCCCAGCTCTAAGAGCCAGGGCTTTTCTGCTAGACAAGAAAAGTTTCCAAAGCTGTTTTAAAAGAAAAAAAAAACTTCCCAAGGACCCCTTTTCCCCTCTATCTGCCTAAAATAATTTCTTTTTTTTTCATTACCTCCAATAATGGCTATAAGCAAGCCTAAAATAATTTCTTAATAACTCCTATAATAACAACAAACATTATGAGCCCAGTTAATAGATGCAATAACTGAGCACAGAGATGTTGTGTTGTCCACAGTCATGCAGCTTGCAGGTGGTGCCCGTGGGTTTAGAGCTAGCTCTATCTGACCCAGCAGTCTGCACGTTTATGCTCTCAGCCATAACACCTGAACAAATGCATCTTCTGGTGTGCCCAGCATGGCTCACCTGACATCTGAGTTGGGTGTTCCCTGCTCTTGGGAGAGTGTTACGCCCCTGGGACCCAAGGCCTGCTAGGCCAGATGCCGCGCACCCCACTCCTTCTGCAGACATATCTCCCCCTCCCCTCCTCACCCTGCACAGTCCCCTCCCCCGTCTTTTTCACATAGTGACAATGCTCAGGCCCTGTGGCCCAGCCCTGCCAAAAAATGACACCTCTTTCGTTGAATAATTAAAAGGAGGAAATGCCCACTCTATAAAAGGAAGTGAATGAGTAAGAAAGTCAAAGGCGGTCTACATGTGCACAGGGTGCAAGCCTGGGCCGAGGCAGAGCTTCCAGAGTGCAGCTGGGATCTGTGTTTGCCACTGATGCAGATCAGGTGATGAAGAGCCGGGAAGGTAGAGCCATGTGGCTTTCCCCAGCTCTGCTCCTTCTCAGCTTCTCAGGTGAGTGGGGCTGGGACCTCGGGCACTTGGTAAGACAGGGGCAGAGCAGGAGGCAGAGGGCATTTATCCTTCCACATCCAGGAAATCAGAGGTGGCTTTGTGAAGTCATTCAACTGGGACACTGGGGACTGACATCAGTGCCTTGGGCCCTGAGAACATCAAGGGAAAAGAGTAGAACCGGCTGGTAAGGAAGACTTGAGACCGGACACGGTGGCTCAGGCCTGTAATCTCTGCACTTTGGGAGGCCAACGAGGGTGAATCACCTGAGATCTGGAGTTTGAGACCAGCCTGGACAACATGGTGAAACCCCATCTTTACGAAAACTACAAAATTAGCCAGGTATGGTGGCAGGCACCTGTAGTCCCAGCTACTCGGGAGGCTGAGGCAGGAGAATTGCTTGAACCTGGGAGGCGGAGGTTACAGAGAGCTGAGATCATACCACTGCACTCCAGCCTGAGCAACAAGAGCAAAACTCCTTCTCAAAAAAAAAAAAAAAAAAAAAAAAAAAGAAGGCTCCAGGCTTGGGGCAATGGCTCACACCTGTAATCCTAACACTTTGGGAGGCCAAGGTGGGACTATTGCTTAAATCCAGGCATTTAAGGCCAGCCTGGGCAACATAGTGAGACCTCATCTCCACAGAAAACTAACAAAAATTAGCTGGGCATGGTGACACATGCCTGTAGTCCCAGCTGCTAGGGAGGCTGAAGCTGGAGGATCCCTTGAGCTTAGGAGTTCAATTCTGCAGAGTTATGATTGCACCACTGCACTCTAGCCTGGGTGACAGAGCAAGACCCTGTCTCAAAAAAAAAAAAAGTAAAAAGACTCTGGATGGCTTAGTGGGTGAGACATACACATAAACAATGAGCAGGACACAATAAGGCTTTAGGGAGGTGTGTGCAGAGGGTGAAGTGGTTCTCTCTGGTGAGCTACAGAAAGACTCACGCAGCTGTGCACTTGATGTGCCCTGTAGCAGGAAGGTCGGTTCCTGAAGCAGAGCTGAGAGAAGAGCACTCTAGAGAGTTGGGTGGGGGGAGGACGCCTGTAGAGAGGGATGGAGGCTTAGAAAGAATGGTGCGTCCATGCAGAGGGAGCTGCAGTGCGCAGGACATCGCGTCTTGGGGGTGGCAAGTTGAATATGAGGTTGGAAACACAAAAGACAAGATTATGAAGGCCATGCAAGCCAGGCTCAGGAGCTGAGACTTTCAAAGAAAAAAACTCAAGAACCCAGGTGGAAAGTGGGAAGGGCTAGATTATCGTCTCCATGGCAAGCCTTGGTGGACACCTAGAGGGCATTAGGGGACAGTCCAGAATTTTGCACAGGGTGTGCCATATGTGTGGGCCACACAATTTTCTCTTGGAGAAAATTGGAGCCTCGGGACTGACCATCTGGCACAGACAGAGCAGTCCACAGAGGAACAATGGGAAGGGGCACAGCGGGGGAGTTCTGAGACCCGACTCCAGTTCTGCCTGGGACCGGGGATCCAGACAATTCCCCGGTTGTTCTAAGACCTGGATTTCCAGTGTGAATAGAAAGTCCCCAGCTGGACGTGGTGGCTCATGCCTGTAATCCTAGCACTTTGGGAGGCTGAGGCGGGTGGATTGCAAGGTCAGGAGTTCAAGACCAGCTTGGCCAATATGGTGAAACCCTGTCT
>NW_022436988.1:8337938-8391010 GCF_009761245.1 Sapajus apella
TATTGGATAGAAGTAAAGAATGGCTGTGGGCTCTCTCTGAATTACTGCCGCTGTTGTTGACTTTATTGATGATGGAGAAGCCCAGTGGTAATACCAGGAGACTGACTGGCTATGAGGGCAGCAGCTGTAGGAATTAGGTAGGACTCCACAGGGCCCAGAATTCGCAGGGCTCCATGATTCAGAATGTTCACATCACCCCTGGGCTCCAGGTTTGCATTTGAGTTCAGAGGTCCCCAGGTGGGATCTCAGCTGGGAGAGGGGTGATGCTCCCTCTCTTAATCCCTCCATCCCAGTCACCTGGAGGCCAGGGAGAAGGGTGTGGACAAAATATGTCTGGGCCTACACACTCTCACACGTACACACACAACACACTCAGTGGAGTCTAAGGCACATGCCCTCATGCGGTCACACTCCATACACATCTCCGCCACACACTTATATACACAGTGACACAAAATGACACGTACACCTGCTCTCACCTGCACACAGCCACTCACCAGGTGAAGGCTGAGACCCACCATAACTGCTCTGTGGCTTGGGGCGGGTGGGTCCTGCAAAGACAGGACAGAGAGGCCCTCCTGGTCCATCCCTGCCAGTCAACATGGGAAAGGGGTGAGTCACTCAAGGGTGGAAGAAAAGCCACCCTGTCAGGTTTTTGTCAACAGATTGCCATTAGCCACTCTGGGGGTGTTTCTGTGCGATGGTAGAAAGGCAAAGTCAGAATGACCCAATGTCTGGTAGGATGTCTTCTCATCTGCTTGGTTATATGACTGTCACCTCCACCAAAGCCACAAGAGGAAGGCAGGGCACTGGTGTGACAGCATCCAACGTGACAGGAGGAAAGAAGAACAGCGGGAGGGCAGGGAAGGAGGCAGGTGGTTGTGAGGCTTTGATTGCCACTCACTGAGTCCTCATTTTACACGTGAAAAGGGGAGCGCTCGGTAAAACCTGCATTGTACGTGAGATAAAGCAGGCATGGGAAATGACCGCTGTCTGTTTGGGAGCAAAAGGAAAGTAGCTCTTTTTCGGTTTGGTTTTGTTTTTTTTGTTTGTTTTTTGTTTTTTTGTTTTTTGAGACGGAGTTTCGCTCTTGTTACCCAGGCTGGAGTGCAATGGCGCGATCTCGGCTCACCGCAACCTCCGCTTCCCGGGTTCAGGCAATTCTCCTGCCCCAGCCTCCTGAGTAGCTGGGATTACAGGCACGCGCCACCATGCCCAGCTAATTTTTTGTAGTTTTAGTAGAGACGGGGTTTCACCATGTTGACCAGGATGGTCTCGATCTCTTGACCTCGTGATCCACCCGCCTTGGCCTCCCACAGTGCTGGGATTACAGGCTTGAGCCACCGCGCCTGGCCTTGTTTTTTCAGTGACAGATCCCAAGCTTCACTTTTCCCCTTGGCACAGTGAGTCTGGGGGTCTTGAGATTTTATTTTCCTTTCACAAAGTCTTAATCCCCAGTTTCTCAGAATGGGACCTTATTTAGAGAGAGAGCCTTTATGGAGGAAGCCAAGTTAAGACAAGGTCATTAGGGTGAGCCCTCATTTGAAATGACTTATAAGAAGAGGGAGGCCAGGCTCGGTGGCTCATGCCTGTAATCCCAGCACTTTGGGAGGCCGAGGTGGACGGATCACAAGGTCAGGAGTTCAAGACCAGCCTGACCAACATAATGAAACCCCATCTCTATTAAAAATACAAAAAAATTAGCTGATGTGGTGGCGGGCACCTGTAATCCCAGCTACTTGGGAGGCTGAGGCAAGGAGGTGGAGGTTGCAGTGAGCTGAGATCGTGCCCCTGCACTCTAGCCCAGGCAACAGAGCAGGACTCCATCTCAAACAAAAAAAAAAAAAAAAAAAAAAAAAAGGAGGGAAGAAGAAAGGAGGGAATGAGGACACAGACATATGTAGAGGGCATCTACAAGACAAGGAGAGAGGCCTAGACCTCCCACCACTCTGCTGACCGTAAGTGTTTGCAAGTGGAAGAGCAAACCCCACTTCTCCCCAAGGAGAAAGTGATGTGGGGATGGTGGAAGGCACAGATCTCTACCTAGGAAATGAACTCTTCAGAGCTTGACTTGTATGGACACAGCTTGGGCATGATGGACACTTGGAGGTCTGCAGAGTTGCACTGACCTCTAGGTGCAAAATGAGATGGGCTCAAATGACTGTGACCATTCCACAGTCAGGGAGGTTCCAGTGAGGCTGCCTGGATTTCTGCGACTCGGGCGCTGACCCTCCCAGGGTTGCCTCTGCGCTGAGCTCTATGCTTTGCTGCCTGGGGCGCCATTTGTGCACTATTCATCACTTGCCGTCAGCCCAGACACGGAGCACAGGCCATTCTCTTGATTTCAAGACAAGACCCTTCACACTGGGATTTTGTTCACAACGAGGACATGTGGCAGGCCTTCCTGGAGAATTGACACGAAACAGGATGTTTACATCTCAGGTTCACAAAATGAAAAACCTGAAATTGAAAGAGGCTTATGCTTTTAAAAACCCTTTAGGTCAGGCACAGTGGTTCATACCTGTAATCCCAGCACTTTGATAGGCCTAGGCCAGTGGATCACCTGAGGTCAAGTGTTTAAGACCAGCCTGGCCAACATGGCAAGACCCTGTCTCTACTAAAAATACAAAAATTAGCCAGGCATGGTGGTGGGTGCCCTAATCCCAGCTACTCAGAAGGCTGAGGCAGGAGAATCGCTTGAACTTGGGAGGCAGAGGTTGCAGTGAGCTGAGATTGCGCCATTGCACTCCAGCCTGGGTGACAGAGAGAGACTCTGTCTCAAAACAAAACAAATCAAAACAAAAGCCCTTCAATCTTTCAGCCCGTTTAACAGGGCTCTGTTCCAAGCTGACGACTGCCCTGTCATTTCCATCCCTACTGTTCCTCATACCAACTCTTGACAACATGTAGAAGCCTGATTAATAGCTCCAGCCATCATACTTGGTGGTTAGAGAAGCCCCCACATATTTTTTAAACAGGCCTCATTACACTGTGAGCCCTTTCCAGCTTGAATGACTGCAGCTGGGATTGATGACACTTTATTCAATACAGCAGCATCTCTTTTCTGCTGTTAGTGATTGCTGACAAATCCAATTTATGTTTTTGTTTTTGTTTTTCGAGATGGAGTTTTACTCTGTCGCCCAGGCTGGAGTGCAGTGGTATGATCTTGGCTCACTGCAAACTCCACCTCCAGGATTCAAGTGATTCTCTTGGCTCAGCCTCCTGAGTAGCTGGGATTATAGGCACCTGCCACCACACCCAGATAGTTTTTGTATTTTTAGTAGAGACAGGGTTTTGCCATGTTGGCAAGGCTGGTCTCGAACTCCTGACCTCAAGAGATCCACCTGCTTCGGCCTCCCAAAGTGCTGGGATTACAGGCATGAGCCATGGTGCCTGGCCCTGAAAGCTTTTTAGATGCTCAGGACAAGTGCAGCTGATGAGAAGGATGAGACAGTCTCAGTACCCAGCTCGGGCAGCAGTATGGAGAGGAGAGGTGGGGAGGATGCTGCTGGGCTGGGAAGACCTCTCCAGAAACCACTGCCACGATCCAGCCATAGGTGAGGTCCTGACCTGTTGATGAGCTGTCACCGACGGGGCAACCCCCAAATGTCTGGTTTTGGAGATACATCCAAGTCTTCTTTCAAATTAAAAAATAATAATTTTTTAGACAGTGTCTCACTTTGTCACCCAGGCTGAAGTGCTGTGGTGGGTGATCATAACTCACTGCAGCCTTGAACTGTCAGGCTCAAATGATCCTCCTACTCAGCCTCCCAAGCAGCTGGGACCACAGGCATGCACCGTCACTCCCAGCTAATGTTTTATCTTTTGCAGACACAGGGTTCCACCATGTTGCCCAGGTCAGTCTAGAACTCCTGAGCTTAGGCGATCCTCCTGCCTCAGCCTCCCACAGCGCTGGGATGACAGGCATAAGCCACCTTGCCCAGCCTACACACATTCAAGTCCCATTTGTTTTTGTTTGTTTATGTTTTAGATGGAGTTCCATTCTGTCACCCAGGCTGGAGTGACAGAATGACTGTTCAAGGTAGAGAGTGGCATGACTGTTTCACAAATAAGGAAGTGACACTTGCAGAGGTTAAGCAACTCTGCCAGGGTTTCCCAACTAGTTCAGGGTCATCACGTCTTTCTGCATTCAAAGCTCACACCCCCTCTGCTGTCATGCTGTTCTGTGGTCTGCGATGGCGGAGACTGAAAGAAGAAGAAAATCTAAGGAGCATCTCTAGGGTAGAGCTGACTAAGCTGGCTATTAATCAGCTGTGGGGGCTGAAGGAGAGGACAGCATTGAAGAATATGCCAATGGTAGGCTGGGTGGTGAAGCTGCTGGTTAGAATTGCCACCTGACCTTCTGATTCTCTGAAGAGATTCAAGTTGGTTCTGCTGATTGAATGCTGTGTTAATTTCCAGCTGCTGTAACAAATTAACACGAACTCTGTGGCTTAGAACTGCAGAAATTCATCATCTCATTGATGCTTCTGAAGACCAGAGTCTGGCATGGTCTTACTGGTTAAAATCCAGGTGTAGAGTTGCATTTCTTTAGAGCAGTGGGGTCCCCAACCTTTTTGGCACTAGGAACCAGTTTCGTGGAAGACAATTTTTCCACAGACCAGGAGTGGGGTGAGGATGGTTTGGGATGATTCGAGAGCATTACACTTACTGTGTGCTTTATTTCTATGATCATTACGTTGTAATATATCATGAAATAATTACACACTGCACCATAATGTCAGTCAGTGGGAGCCCTGACCTTGTTTTCCTGCAATGGTCCCATGTGGGGGCAATGGGAGACAGTGACAGATCATTAGGCATTAGATTCTCATAAAGTGTGCAGTGTAGGTCCCTCACACACGCAGTTCACAATAGGGTTCACACTTCTGTGAGAATCAAATGCTGCCACTGATCTGGAGGTGGAGGTCAGGTGGCAATTCTAACAAGGGGGAGCGGCGGTCAATACAGGCGAGGTCCTGACCTCTTGATGAGCTGTCACTGAGAGAGCAAGCCCCAAATGCTTCGCTTGCTCGCCCACCGCTGACCTCCCGCTGTAAGGCCAGGTTCTTAACAGGCCATGGACCAGTGCCAGTCTGTGATCTGGGGTTGGGGGACCCTATTCTGCAGGCTGTAGGAGAGAATCTGTTTCCTTGCATTTTCCAGCTTCTAGAAGCCATCTGCTTTCCTTGGCCTGTGGCCCCTTCCTCCTCTTCAAAGCCAGCAACAGACCATCTTCCAATCGGACTCTGCTTCAACCCTCTTTCACTTAGAATATCCAGGGAGGTGATTCAGGATACCCTTCCTGTCTCAAGGTCCTTACCTTCATCACATCTGCAGAGTGCCTCCGGCCATGTTTGGGGGACATACTGGCAGGTTCTGTGTATGAGGATGCTAACATCTATGGGGGACAGTATTCTACCAACCACGAATGCCAAGTTCAAGAAAGCTAAAATAGCTTCAGGGGGAGAAGGCCCAAGGTGTGAGGAGGCAGCGTCTGCCTAGGGAGGTAGACCTGATTCTCCTGGTCTCCTGCAGAGACCCCCCAGCCTGGGCCTGAAGCTCTGAGGCCAAGAGACAGTCAAGAGAGGCTTCCCCAGTGAGTCTCTGCCCTTGTATCCACTTCTCCGTGATCAAGAAACCTGTGTCATTGCCAAGGAAATAGCCTGCCTGAACACAGCCTAGCTGGAGTCAATCATCGGAGGCAGGAGCAGCGTTTGATTAGGCTCACCTCTCACCTGTTCAGCTTGCATCAATCCTTTGCTAGCTTTTCCACATCCAATCCCCCACTAGAAGAAAACTCAGGGTGGGAGAATGTGGGAAGCAGAAAAGTCCCTCTTTAAAATTTCCTTTCTTGTTAAAGGATAAATTTGCTAGTAACTCTGTGTTAAGCCCTATCCTATGTAGCTGTTAGACGTGCCATGCTTACAGGCACGTAGTACATTATATGTCCTTGTACTTTAACCAAGACATCTGTGCTGGACGAGCTCACAGGCATGTCCCAGCTCGCCATTACTTTTACCTGTTTAGAAAAGTTTTAAGTTGTTAGCCAATTGGGTTTTAGTTTAGATTGTGAGGTCTGGCTACAGCCAATGGAGATCAGACACAGCAGGAAGGACAACCCCAAATGCATAAGAGATAAACATGTCTGCTTTTCCTTTGTTCATTATACTCTCGTGGCAAGATGGCTAGCAAGAGTACCCTTCTTGCAGTCCAGGAAGTAAGAATTGCTTGCTGAAAGATCCTTTGTCTCCGTGCTGATTTTTCTTTGTGGCATCGAGCATCTGTTTCCAACAGAGAGGAAGTGCATTCAGTTCTGCAATGAAGGAATTTGGGGTGGAGACCTCCAGCATGTCTTTATAAATGGCGGGCTAGCTAAGGGGAGTCTGAGCTACAAATATGGATTTGGGAGTCATCAGGAAACAAGTCATCATTAAAGCCATGGAAATGGAGAGACTCCCTCCATGGAGGCTTGTAAGGTGAGACAAGATGAAGGCAGGAGAGGGAACCCTGGGTACCCCCTCAGAGTGCTGAAGCCAGCTCACACTGGCTCACAGGAGCTGGTTTGGGACACCTTTTCCCAGCTCTGCGTCCAGGGACATCACATGGATAGCCTGACATCTGCCACTGTGGGAGTATTTACACTACAGAATTTGGCAAATATTAAAACCAGAGGTTTTTTTTTTTTTTTCTTTTTCTTTTTTATCGAGACAAGCGTCTCAATCTGTTGCCCAGGCTGGAGTGCGGTCCTGAGATCTCAGCTTATTGCAGCCTCCGCCTCCTAGATTCAAGTGATTTTTCTGCCTCAGCCTCCCACGTAGCTGGGACTACAGGTGACTGCCACCATGCCCAGCTAATTTTTGTGTTTTTGGTAGAGACGGGGTTTCACCGTGTTGGCCAGGCTGATCTTGAACTCCTGATCTCAGGTGATCTGCCTCCCTTGGCCTCCCAAAGTGTGGGATTACAGGTATGAGCCACTGCACTCAGCCTGAATACCAGATATTTTTTCCCCCAGAGGGCTGGTTGTTAAATATTTGGCTCCGATGAGAATAGCATGGAAAGGACAAGGAAGGAAGGTTGTAGGAGACCATGGTGTCACATGCTAATCAGGTCTAGAAGCTGGTGGGGCTGGACTGAGGGGGAGGTGGGGATGAGGAATTGGGTGAGCTAGAGACACATCTGGGACTCTCATTCAGTCCCTGAACCTCAAACTGGCTCAGACAACAGGAGCTGTATCTTGGGATTCTGTTTTCCAGGCTGTTTCTCCATCCATAGCCAAGAGTCCGTGAGAGGCCCAGAGCACGGGTCCGTGAGTGTGCAGTGCCATTATCAGCAAAGATGGGAGACCTACGTCAAATGGTGGTGTCGAGGGGCGCACTGGGATTCATGCACTATCCTCATTCAAACCAGAGGGTCAGAGCAAGAAGAGAAGAGGGGCCGTGTGGTCATCAAGGACAATCAGAGAGACCACGTGTTCACTGTGACTATGGGGGGGCTCAGGCGAAACGACACAGACATTTACTGGTGTGGGATTAAGAGACGAGGAACTGACCTTGGGACTCAAGTGAAAGTGATCGTTGACCCAGGTAAGAACTTTCTCATCTACATGAGGAGGCCCTAGAGCTCAGGACTGGAAAAGTCAGTGCTCTTACCTAGGAGCCTAAGAGAGAGACAGATAGACAGACAGATGACAGATGGAAGGACTGGGAGGGAGGTGAGAGAAACGAAGGGAGAGTGGCAGCCAGCATCGCTCTGCTGTCTCAGTCCCTGAGGTCTCCCCAAGAAATCCAGGTGTCGTGTGGCAGGGCTGGAAGGGTTTGGAATGGGAGTGGGAGTGTGGACCTCAGCTTTGGTGACTCGTGGCCCAGCCCTGCTTATGACATGGGAGGTGGAGGACCTAGAGCAGCCCAGAGGGTCCTAGTTTGAGTCCCAAGAACTGCACCAACCCAGAGTAGCCCTGGGCATCTTACAATGCCCTCTTCTCTGGGTCCCAAGCCACTGGTCTGCTACTTTATCTGGCTGTGTAAGATGAGCATGGGGTAAGGAAGCTCATGGAGGTGCATGAATGACAGTGGACTCTTTAAAGCAAAAAGATGGCTTCAATCATGGGCAACGTCAGGGATCTCTCTGGCTGCCCTGGTGTCTCCTCCATGCCTCGGACTCCACTCACAGAATCTGGGGTCTTCCTGCTGTTGTTGGAGTCTGGGAAACAGCCCTCCAGCCGCACTTCCACCCACACACCCATGCTCAGTCCTTTGTCAGCTCAGTGTCCACTTGGGTCCCTTTGGTGGTGATATGCAAATAGACAATGGTGGCATTAGAACAAGCCTGTGTACTGTTGGGGTTGGTACCAAAGAGGCACATGGACACAGTGGCTGCATCTGGGTAAAGAGGAGTCCAGGAAGAGTCAACCAAGACTTCCTCAGGGCTGCCAAGTAGAGGAGGGCTAGAAGATCTACAGGGGCAGAGAGGGGATCGAGCAAGACATGCAGGCAGTACAGAGAGACAAAAAACCACGGCCAGTGTGGAGCTTTAGGGAGAGAGACATTCAGGAGTCTCAGGTCGGGGACTTACAGGGGCATCAGCCTGTAAGACGATCAGGGGCTTCTCAGCAACTGTTGTGACCAGAATTATCTGCAGCTCAGACAGGAGCCTACCTAGCATGGCCATACCCTGGGCTGTTTTGTTGTTGTTGTTTGTGTTTTGTTTTGAGACAGGGTCTCACTCTGTAGCCCGGGCTGGAGTGCAGTGACCTTGACTCACTGCAGCCTCGACCACCTGGGCTCAGTGGATCTTTCCACTTCAGCTTCCTTAGTAGCTGGGACTGCAGGTGCACATGACCATGCCTGGTTCATTTTCTATTTTTTGTAGAGATGGGGTTTCACCATGTTGCCCAGGCTGGTTTCGAACTCCTGGCCTCAAGCGATCTGCCTGCCTTGGTCTTCCAAAGTGCTGGGATTACAGGTGTGAACCACTGCGCCTGGCCAGCCTGGGACTTTTGGGAAGAATTTGCTGGGGCCGAGGACAGAAGTAAAAGATCACTGGTGGGTCATGGATACTCAGTGCTGGGCTGGCCTCAGAGGCCCCCGGCTGAACTGTCCCCAACAAATTGCTTACATAGTTGCTCCTAAGAATGTTCCATTCCTCACAGTTGCTGTTTACCATTTAACTGGAGTGTACCCTTTTCTTCATGAGCCTTCTGGAGTCCCCTTTCTCTTTTCTGGACTACCCCAATTTCTAAACAGCCCATTTCCAGAATATTCTCTCCTTAAGTCCTGCTCAGGCACCACTCCAGTGGAAAAGACCTGAGATTTATTTCCCCATCCAATAGTCCCACTTATAGGATAGGTGGAAAGAGAGTATGAAAAAGTCTCTCTCTCTCCCAGAATACATTACAGTGCTTACTCCTATTTAATTTTTAATTGTTCTTGCCACACCTGAAAATGATGGGAAAAAAAATGTCTCTGTGTTGAGATTGAGGTGACTCAGTAGTAGTTTGAGGGGCTGTAGCAGGAGAGGAAACTCCTCCTACTACAGGGCAAAGGGTCTTCTGGTGAGGGCTGGCAGGGTCGGGTGACTTTGTGACCCCTGCATGAGCTCCTAGCTGTGCCAATAACCCGCAGCTGACTTTGCCTGTGTCTAGTGGGAGCAGCTTCTACACCAGCAAGCTCGTCTTCCAAATTGACTACCAACAGGAATATGGGGGTGTTCATCAGCTCCCACAAGAGGTGAGTCATGTGGGACCCCTACCGGGGGTCCCTGCCCCTACCTGGGGTCCCTCCTAAGGGGAAGCCAAGCCTGGGAACTCCTCCTGCCTGTTACCAAATGCCAGCAGCTGCTCTAGCCAGAGTCAAGGCCCCAAGCCAACCCTCCATCTCTCTCCTGCCCTCATTACTGCAGTCCACCATTTCCCTACTATAGCTCTCACCAGAAAACCGCTCTGCAGAGCCCTTCTTGGTGAGCATCATCCGTCCAGTCAATCGGTCAACCTTGCATTGGTGGCCTCATGGGTGCCAGGGGGAGATAAGAAACCACCCTCCATGGTGCAAGACATCAAGAGACACAGAGCAGGAAGGGTGATTTACCAACCTGGAGCTGCATTAGCAGGAACAGAGGCAGGAAAAACAACCTGTATTTGGTGACCTCTGGTGGTTCTGTTGAGCTGAGACATACTTTGAGCAAAAAGGGTCCCAGAAGGTGACATTAGAAAGGTGACATTTGCTCTGTGCAGAACCAGCCAAGGTGACTGTCAGAGGAGCTCTTGAGATTGAACCAAGGAGGAGATTTATGGGGATCTTTAGAATGAAGCTGCCTGGCCCAGGGTCACAGGCTTTGGCTGGTGGCTCACAGGGTCAGGGGAGGGGAGTGATGTGGCCTTGGGAGGCCCAGGGCTCTGACCACTGTGTCCCCTTCCCCAGGACCCACTACGTGCTCCTGGTATTTGTGAAGGTGCCCATCTTGCTTATCTTGGTCGGTGCAATCCTCTGGTTGAAGGGGTCTCAGAGGGTCCCTGAGAAGCCATGGGAACAACCTATCTATATGAACTTGTCCTCTAAACATCCGAACAAAGACATGGCTGCTTAGAGAGATGGATCTGCAGAGCCTTCCTGCCCTGGACTGCATTTCCAGAAGAGACCTGGACTGTGGAAGAAACATCTCTGAGTCCTTGGGATGCAGCCACTGAGATGGGGCCCTGGGCCTCCACCCTGGCCTTGGAGCTGGTGGGTACCTCCCTGTTCTGCACAGCTTAGGGACTTAGCTGGGGCCTCTCCTGAGCCCCCATCGCCTCCTGGAGTGTCAGCACCTGCTTTCTTGGTCAGGAGCTGTAGAGATGGAGCTCAAGCAGTAGGCGACTGTGTCCCTACTGCTGGAATAACTTGGGCACAGAGCCTGGGGCCAAAATACAGAGAGAGGTTGGAGGAGACTCCCCAGCCCTAGACTTCCATCATTCCAGAGCCCAGCTCAACACCGTCTTTGCCTGAGAGACTGACAGATCCGTTTTTAAAAAATATTTTTCCTGGTAAAGTTGGGTTTTGATGACTTGTGTTCATAGGAAAACTGACTGATCCCACACACAAGGAGGGTGATTCTGGGCTGAGTTCCTGGTTCTGGGGCACGAAGGGCTGGACGGACCCTCTCCCTTGGGAAGACATGACTCTGAGCCCACAGGGCTGAGGAGGCAATGGGAGCCTCCCTGGCCCACGCTAATACTTAGCTTCCTCCTTCTCCCTCCTCCTCCTCCTGGCCCCACAAGCTCCCTGGCCACTCCCCCATCTCCCAGGGGCTGTAGCCTGGGAGCCTCCTCAGCACGACAGCTCGGGCCTCCTCCCCAAAGAGGCTCTTGGGCCTCGAGAACCACCTCTAGGTGGGGAGGGCAGTAATGAAAACTGTCGCAGGAAATGGCGCCCTCCCTTTTCAGTGATGTTGAAATCACGTTACTAATGGAAAGTGTCCTAGGGAAGTGGTGCTGTCTCCTCACGTGCCTCACCCACTGCAATGACACCCTCGAATAGGGTCACTTTGGCTGTATGGGTGACGGACTCTCACACCAAAGGGACCTTCACTTCTTAGGAAGAGAACCAGCCCCATGTGAGACTTGCTCCCGCCCCCAGCTGCCCACACACAGACACACCACACATGTTGGGAATGCTGCCCTTTGGACACCCATGAGGATGCCTCCATCCTGCCCTTGGTTCTAATAGGGATCCCTGACTGCCAGCAGTGGATAAAGGAGAGGGGGCCCTTTGGTCCTTAGCATGGCACCTGGAGCCTCCACTTCCCATTGAGACTCTATAATCGCCTCTTGTTGTCCTTCATCCAAAGGGAAACTTTCTCTGATTTTGAACTGAATTTAGGACTCTGGACATGATGGGCCTAAAAATTCCATAATGGCCAGAGAGGAGACTTCAAGCCAGGCTAAGACCCCCTCAGTCATTCTGTGGGGACTGAGACCCACAGTCCACCAGCCCCAGGGCCCTGCCTTCTGGAATGCTTTCCTGGATTCAGCCTCCTGAAGATCCAGCCAGACCCAGGAAGGATGCCACTGCTCTGCCAATGAATCCCTCAATCTTCTTGGAGCTAGCTGGGTTATTATTCTTGTGGGTCCATCAACAAGAATCCACTGAAGCAGAGTAGGCATTTGTTGTCGTCTGCCCAACTACCAGCCACCACACACGCCCTCGCACCAGCACCCCATGTACACATTTCTAGGAAACATCCCTTGGGGTTCCAATGCTAGCTGACAAGCAAGGCTTGCCTAATATGCCCTTTCTCTAGGGTAGGGAAAAAGACGGAAAGTCAATAAATGAGCTGCTAGTGCTGGCATTGCATTTTCCAGCCAATGCATTTCAATCAGGAGCCTGGAGCCAAGCCCTCATGCCCTTAAATAGCCATGGACCATGAGGATTTGTCATATGCTGATTTTCACACTTATGGAACCAAAAGTTAGTGACAGGCCGGGCATGGTGGCTCCCGCCTGTAATCTCAGCACTTTGGGAGGCTGAGACAGTTGGATCACCTGAGGTCAGGAGTTCAAGACCAGCCTAGCCAACACGGTGAAACCTCCGTATCTACTAAAAATACAACAATTAGCTGGGTGTGGTGGCACACACCTGTAGTCCCAGCTACTTGGGAGGCTGAGGCAAGAGGATCACTTGAACCCGAGAGGCGGAGGTTGCAGTGAGCTGAGATCGTGCCACTGCACTCCAGCCTGGGTGACAGAATGAGACTCCACCTCAAAAAAAAAAAAAAAAGATAGTGGGCAGCTGTGGCTCTCTTGCTCTTTGAAGAGAAAAGCACAACTTCTTCTTCCCTGTGGGGCCCTTCCCACAGGCTTTTACTTCTGAACAACTGCACAGCCACAGAGGAAGTTCAGAGCCCAGGGCAGCTGGCCAGGGGCAGTAAAGAGATAGCAGTGGGAAGGCTCTCACAAGGGACATGGGTTCCTTCTTCTTCCCCTTTTTAAAAATTGTGGTTAAAAATGAACAAAGAAAAAACACCTAACATGAAATCTGCCCTCTTAACAAACTCTTAGATGTGCAGAACAATATTCCTGATTATATGCACATTGCTGTACAACAGAATTCTAGAACTTTTTCACCTTGCATGACTAAACCATGCCCATTGAACAACAACTTCCCCCTCTCACTCCTCCCCCAGCCCCCAGCTACCACTATTTTACTTTTTGTTTCTGTAAGTTTGATTAGTTTAGCTACATCATGTAACAGAACCATGCAGTCTTCATCCTCCTGTGTCTGTCTTATTTTGGTTACTATAATGTCCTCAGGATGCATCCATGTTGTTGAATATGGCAGGATTTCCTTCTTTGTTAAGGTTGAATAAAATTATAGTCCACTGTAGGATAAATAATGTGTGGCATATATACATAGTGGAATACTATTTAGCCATAAAAAGGAACAAATTCGGCCGGGCATGGTGGCTCATGACTATAATCCCAGCATTTTCAGAGGCTGAGGCAGATGGATTATGAGATCAAGAGATTGAGATCATCCTGGCCAACATGGGGAAACCCTGTCTCTACCAAAAATACAAAAATTAGCTGGGCCTGGTGGCTTGTGCCTGTAGTCCCAGCTACTTGGGAGGCTGAGGCAGGAGAATTTTTTGAACCTGGGAGGCAGAGGTTGCAGTGAGCTGAGATCGCACCACTGCACTCCAGCCTGGTGACAGAGCAAGGCTCTGTCTCAAAGAAGAAGAAGAAGAAGAAGAAAAAGAACAAAACTCTATAATTCTATTGCTTGCAGCAGCATGGATGAGCTTAGAGGATGTTCTGTGAAGTGAAGTAAGTCAGGCACAGAAAGAGAAACACTGCATATTCTCAAGTTGACCTCAAGACATAGAGAGTAGAGCAGTGATTATTAGATGTAGGGAAGCATGTTGAGGGTTAGGGGATAGCCAGAGATGTGTTAACAGATTCAAAAGTACAGCTGGATAGGTGGAATAAATCCTTGTGTTCTATAGCACTAGAGGATGTCTATAATTGTCAACAATTTATTGTATATTTTCGAATAGCTAAAAGAGTAGATTTTGAATGTTTCCAACACAAAGAAAAGTGAGGTGATGGCTGAGCTAATTACCCTTCTTTGATCATTACACATTATATACATGTATCGAAATATCACAATGTAGCCCATAAATACGTCTGATTATGCATCAATTAAAAATAGTAATAATTTTTAAAAAGAAAAGAAATAGAAGAAAAAACTGTGTTCTCACCCTGCTTTCAGGCACATTATAAAATATTTTTTTCTCATCCCCTTCCTAAAATATTATTCCATTGTGTATTAGCCTGTTTTCATGCTGCTCATAAAGACATACCTGAGCCTGGGCAATTTACAAAAGAAAGAATTTTATTGGACTTACAGTTCTACAGGGCTGGGGAGGCCTTATAATCATGGTGGACAGCAAGGAGGAGCAAGTCACATCTTGCATGGATGGCAGCAGGCAAGGAGAGAGCTTGTGCAGGGAGACTCCCGTTTATAAAACCATCAGATCTCGTGAGACCCATTCACTATCACGAGAACAGCAAGGGAAAGACCCGCCCCCATGATTCAGTCATCTACCACCAGGTCCCTCCTACAACATGTGGAATTAAGGGAACCATAGATGAGATTTGGGTGGGGACACAGAGCCAAACCATGTCACATTGCATGTACATATCATGCTTTCTTTATCCATTCATCCACTGATGGACATTTAGGTTGTTTCCATCGCTTGGATATTGTGAATAATGCTGCTTCCAGTGAACACGGGCATGCAGATACCACTGTGTGATGCTGCTTTCAGTTCTTCCGGATAAATACCAGAAGTGGGGCTACTGGATCACGTGACAGTTCTATTTTTATTTTTTTTTAGAAACATCTATACTGTTTCCCATAATAGTAGCTGCACCATTTTATCCTCCCACCAACAGTGCACGAGGGTTCTAGTTTCTCCACATTCTCACCAGCATTTGTTGTTTTCTATTGTTTTTCTACATGTATGTGTATATATACATATGTGTATACATACATACATACATATGTATACATACATATATACATATTCACACCTGTTAGAATAGCCATTGTGTGTACATATATGTATACATATGTGTATTTATGTATATACATGTATATACGTATATATGTGTATATACACATATGTATGCATATATGTACACACACACAATGGCTATTCTAACAGGTATGAAGTGATATCCCATTGTGGTTTTAATTTGCATTTTCCTGATAATGGGTGATGTTAACAGCATTTCATGTATTTGTTGGCCATTTGTAAATTTCCTCTGGAGAAATGTCAAGTCCTTTGCCCGTTTCTTAATCGGGCTTTCTTTTTTTCTTGTAGAGTTGAAGGAGTTCTCTCTATATTTGGCATATAATTCCTTATCAGATATGCAATTTGCAAATAAAAAATCCCATTGTGCGAGCTGCCTTTTATTCTGTTGATATTGTCACTTGGTGCACAAATTTTAAGGTTTTAGCCAGGCACGGTGGTTTGCACCTGTAATCCTGGATCATTTGAACTCAGGAGTTTGAGGCTGCGATGCACCATGATCACGCCTGTAAACAGCCACTGCATTTCAGCCTGGGCAGCATAGCAAGACCCCCATACCTAAAAAAAAAAGATATTGGTCAAAAATACATATTTTAAATTTTCATGAAGCTCCGTGTGTCTGTTTTGTTGCTGTTGTCTGTGCCTTCAGCATCATGTCTATGAAATCATGGCAAATCCAATGCTGTGAAATGGTTGCCTTGTGTTTTCTTCTAAGAGTTTTGTGGTTTTAGATCTTACATTGAGGTCTTTGATCCATTTTAGTTAATTTTTGTCTATGGTATGAGGGAAGGTTCCAATGTCATTCTTTTGCAGATGGATTTCCAGTTTTTTAATTATTACTATTTTTAAAAAAAACATTTCCCTTACTCACAAGTAGGTAGCTTCTAGTCCAAGATTTTATCTGGGAGGTAGCGCCTTTGAGTATTCTGACCGTAAGTGGAGTCTCAGGCACGGTGCCCCACTTGGGGTGGTCTAACCCCATTGTTCCCCTGAACCCTGCAGTCCATCCTCTAAATACTGGCCTCTCTGTAAGGCCATTTGGCTCCAGGCAGCCACTGCTTCATCTCTGGTTTCACTGTCAACTGCTCGTTTGAGGCTTTTGGTTGGTTTGTTTGGCCTTGGCAGTGTCCTTGGGGTTGGTTGATGCAAGTTCCTTCTTGCTCTCTGGTCACGGCCTCAGCACTGTCTTCATTCTAAGGCTGGTTCTCTTCCTGGCCCCCAGGAAGTAGGCAGCAGACAGAGATCACACCCAGACACCAGACATAAGGGCATCTGAGGAAGAAAGCCAGACCACTCCTCCCAGATGTTTCCCAGAGCCCTCACCCCCATCACGTCCCCTCAATGTCTCATTGGGTACTTCAGACTCTGGTGACCACCCTTAGCTTAATCACTGACAAGGTGATTGGGACCACCTTGCAGCTGGGACCATCCTCCCCTGATTCACATGTGGAAGGGTGGATGCCCAGACCTGGTGGTGGCTCCATCCTGGAGTGGAGTTGGGTAGGAGACGACCAAAACACCTGCCGCAGAAGTCTTGCTGGACCCCTCTCTGTTCTAAGCCTCCTCTTGGGTCTTTCTGGACCCCTATGCCTCTGTCTCTGTGAATACAACAAGCTCCTGCCCTCACACCCACTCCTGAGGCAGGTTGGAGGGGTCTCTGTGGGCTGTAGCGTCAGGAACTTGACCCTTTCTCTCCCTCCCCACCGGCAACTTTCTTTCTGCAAACAGAAGGCTCCAGGAGGACACAGCCTCCTCACAGCTGAAGTTCTGTGCAAGCCAGCATCCCTCACCATCATCCTTTTGTCTCAGGACAAACCCAGGCAACAATGCCACTGGCAGAAAAAAAAAAAAAAAAAAGGTTCCGTGATGGTTAATACTGAATGTCAATTGATTGGATTGAAGGATACAGTCTTGTTCCCAGGCATGTCTGTGAGGGTGTTGCCAAGTGAGATAATGTGTAAGTCAGTGGACTGGGAGAGGCAGACCCACCCTCAATCTGGGTGGGCACCGTCCAGTCAGCTGCCAGCATGGCCAGAACAAAAGGAGGCAAAAGAACATGGAAAGGCTAGACTGAGTGAGTCTTCCGGCCTCTATCTTTCTCCCGTGCTGGATGCTTCCTGCCGTTGAACATTGGACTCCATGTTCTTCAGTTTCTGGACTCTTGGACTTACACCACTGATTTGTGGAGGTTCTTGGGCCTTCGGCCACACGTTGAAGGTTGCTCTGTCGGCTTCCCTGCTTTTGAGGTCTGGGGACTTGGACTGGCTTTCTGGTTCCTCAACTTGCAGACGGCCCATTGTGGGACTTTACCTTGTGACCGTGTGAGTCCATTTTCCTAATAAATTCCCCTTCATATATATATATATATATCTCTTATTAGTTCTGCCCCTCTAGAGAACCCTGACTAATACAGGTACTAAAGTTTATTCAGCTGCCAGTTTCTGTCCTTAATGTATGTTTGCCAGGGAACAACTGGCCCGCAAATACTCATGGGCTTTTCCTTGGTTCTCCTCCCTTACGTATTCACGAGTGGGTAGTTTCTAGTCCACCATTTTACCTGGGAGGTGGCGCCGTTGAATATTCTGGGTGTAAGTGGAGTCTCAGACACGGCTGGCTCCCCACTTTGGGTGGTGTCAAGGACACACCCAGGGAGAGAATGTCTAACCTCAGGGTATCCTCGGGGGCACCAGTCAAAGAGAGATGGGGCCACAGGCCTGAGAGCAGGAAGCTGCAGCATTCTCCAAGGCACGCTCAGGGTCTGCAGTCAGGAGGTCCCAGGTATGTGCGTGTAGAATCTAGGGTGACCCTTTGACAGAGATGCCTCGTCAAGCCTTTGTTTCAGAGACATTGCTCTTCATCCATTAATGATCGGCCATTTATCATGACGCAAGAGGAGGCAGAGAAAAGAGGGGGTTCCGGCAAGGCCAGAGCAGCCACAGATGGTGAACGATGCCACCCAATAAATATCTGGCTCCCAAGTTTATGCAGGAAGAAGGGGACGTTTTGTGTCTTCTGGGGTGTCCTTGGGTGATGTGTCCCTGTGGTGGCCCTTGGTGTGCGGTGATAAGCCACCTGTAGCAGTCAGCACTAGGAAACCCCAGTAGGGACTGTGTTACCAGCGTGGCAGAGAGCCAACAGCCTCTCCCTTGCTTGGTGAATAGGTGCTTCCCTGGCACCATATGTGTCTCCACCACCCATCACGTGACATCAATGTCCCAAAGATAAGCTGAACACTAAATTGATTCTGTAGAGCCAATATGGGAAGGAAAATCCACCTCTAATCATATCCTCCTCACCAAGCAGGAAAGACATGCATAAGCTTCACTGGAAAGTCTTATTTTAGGGCATGGTCCCGACCACAGAGAGAGAAAACAAGGGCCTTGGAGAGGAAAGGCAGCCAGCCAGAGGCAGGAGGGAGCTGTGGCCTGGAGTCCGGAGCAAAGGTGGGACATATGGGGGGAGAGGGGGACATTCCGTGGTTTATACATGCATTCTGCCAATTATGGAATCAAGATGGACTCACAGTCATTTTCCCATCACTGGTCCATCCACGCTCTAAACATTTTCTGCCACCATTCCCTGTCCTAATACTTGAAATTAAGACCTAGCTGGAGGGGTGAGGGGAAAACGCAGTTGAAAGAGAACCAGACTGGAGATGGTAGGGCTTCATAACAAGCCTCCAGACCGAGGTGGTGACCACAAGCCACGTGTGGCTCTTGGGCACCTGAACATGTCACCAGCTGTGTCAAGATGTGCTTTAAGTGTCAAATACATAGGAGGCTTTGAAGATATCATGAAAAAATAATTTAATTTAAAATATCTCCATTATCATTGAAATGACATTATTTTGAGTGCTTTGGGCTAAATCAAATCTACAATGGATATGAATTTTGCCTTTTTAAAGGTTTTTTTCATGTGGCTACTAGAAAATTTAAAATTACGCACTTGGGGGCCGGGCCCGGTGGCTCATGCCTGTAATCCCAGAACTTTGAGAGCCAAGGCAGGTGAATCATGAGGTCAGGAGTTCGAGACCAGCCTGGTCAATGTGGTGAAATCCCCTCTCTACTAAAAATACAAAAAATTAGCTGGGTGTGGTGGTGCATGCCTGTAATCCTAGCTACTCGGGAAGCTGAGGCAGGAGACCCACTTGAACCCAGGAGGCAGAGATTGCAGTGAGCCAAGATCACATCACTGCACTCCAGCCTGGTTGACAGAGCGAGATTCCATCTCAAAAAAAAAATTACACACATGACTGGCATTATATTTCTATCGGACTGTGCTGGGCTATTGACCACGTGGCATCAGGATTTTGCAGGAGCTGGAGGGAGGTTCATGAGGCTGCCTTCAATCCTACTCCCTTCCAGCCTCCTGGAACCAGAGGGGTCAGGGTGGAAGGGCCTGTCCTGCTCCTAAGTGGGGATATTTTGAGGGACATGACAGAGGCACAGCAACGCATAGCTGAGCACAGGCAGACTGGATGTCCACTGTGTGCTGGACACTGAGTGTGTTCTGGGGACAAAACATCATTCCTGTACTCAGAGAGCCCCCCCACACAAGCCAGCCTCTTTCCAGGGTCAAGTGCCACAAGTGTGTAACATAGAAGACAGATGCCCTGAGGTGGCTGCCGAGAGGCGATAGCCATCTGATTCCATGGTGACCAACAGAGACTTTGGGGGCAGAACATATCACCTGGGCATGGAAGGATAAGTAGGAGACGCTCCCATAGGGAAGGAGGAAGGGGCCTTCCAGACAGGGGGGTATGTACACCGCACAAGGACAAGAAAGAGCGTGGGTAAAGGGGCAGCTTCTCAGGATGGCAGGAGGCGGAGATGCAGGGCTAGATGAGATCAAAAGCATCAGATGCTGCGCCAAGAAAGATCAAGAGCTTCTGAGAATAAAATCAGGAGGGGTGCTCTAGCATCTTCCAGTCTTTTCTCTCCTGGGCAACTTTTTTGAGTCCTTTTGGGCTTTAAAAAAAATTTTTTTTTTTTTGAGACGGAGTCATGCTCTGTCACCCAGGCTGGAGTGCACTGGTGAGATCTCTGCTAACAGCATCCTCTGCCACCCAGGTTCAAGTGATTCTCATGCCTCAGCCTCCTGAGTAGCTGGGATTACAGGCACGCGCCTCCACACCTGGCTAATTTTTGTATTTTTAGTAGAGATGGGGTTTCATCATGTTGGCCAGCTGTTCTCGAACTCCTGACCTCAGGTGATCCTCTAACCTCGGCCTCCCAAAGTGCTGAAATTGCAGGTGTGAGCCACCCCACCCCGCCCAAAATACAATTGTTAAGCTTAAGAAAGAAAAGCAACCTGGGATCTGCACAGCATTTGTTAAGGCTGCTCCTAAGGCACCTGGCAGAGCCTGGGAGTGGATCCCCTTAGAACAGAAACTTCCAGGCCTGAATAATGAACGCCAAAGAGGCAACTGGCAGGCTCAGGGCATCTGGATTCTGGGCCTGGTTCTGTTGCGACCATCCCTCTCTGGTCCATTCTCTGATTTCCTTGCTCCTGTCCTCCTAACATCATGGGTATGTGAGCGCGGTAGACTTCTTGGCTTCGAACAGACCTCCGTTGTAAATTTCTAGAAGAGCACACGAGCACTCTGCGTGGCAGGCACCAACCGATGTCTGTTGGTGGTGACAGGGAGGAGGGGGAGAAGGAGGAGGCAGTTACGCAGCAGAAACCTTGTTATCTTGCTTACTTCCTCATCCCAGGGTGAGGACAGCACTTGGTGCCTACTAGACGGACAGTTAACAATAGATGCTAACTAAAGGAATGAGGAAATGACAAGAAGTGGGGGTGGTGGGAGTATGAGAGTGAGACCTGGCTCCGAGAGAAAGAGACAGCCCATTCAAACAAATTCAGCATTGGAGGATGGGTGGGGAGAAAGTTGAAAAAGACCCGTGGAATGTTTTCCAGGCCCAAAGGAATCGTGTCATGACCTGGCTTTTCTCTAATGAGGCAAAAAATGCTCAAAACCATTGGTTCTTCACTGGTGGTGATGTTGCCCCACATCTGGCAGTATCCAGAGACACAGCTGGTCGTCACAACTGATGTGTGTATGGGGATGGCTACTGGCATCTAGTAGGTAGAAGCTAGGGATTCTGTGAAGCATCTTCCAGTGCACAGAACAACAAAGAATGATCCCATATAAATGGCAGTAAAATCAAACATTGAGTTACCAGAAGAGCCAGAATTCTACTCCTAGGTATATACCCAGGAGAAATGAAAATATATGTCCACATGGCAATGTGCACAAGTGTGTATAGCAGCCAAGCGTGGTGGCTCACGCCTGTGGTCCCAGCACTTTGGGAGGTCAAGACAGGCGGATCACCTGAAGTAGGTAGTTTGAGACTGAGACCAGCCTGACCAATGTGGAGAAACCCCATCTCTACTAAAAATACAAAATTAGCTGGGCGTGGTGGCTCAATCCCAGCTACTCAGGAGGCTGAGGCAGGAGAATCACTTGAACCCAGGAGGTAGAGGTTGCGGTGAGCAAAGATTGTGCCACTGTACTCCAGACTGGGCAACAAAAGCGAAACTCCGTCTCAAAAAAAAAAAAAAAAAAAAGTGTGTGTAGCAGCATTATTCACAGTAGCCAAAAGGCAGAAGCAACACAGTAGTCCACTAACAGGTGAATGAATGAACAAAATGTGGTTCATCCATACAATGGGAAATTATTCAGCTATAGAAAGGAACGAAGTACTGATACATGCGACAACATGGATGAACCTTGAAAACGTGCTAAATGAAAGAACTGACACAAAAGGCCACATGCTGTATGACTCCATTTATACAAAGTGTCCAGAATAGGTAAATCCATAGAGAAAGAAAGTAAATTAGTGGTTGTCAGGGGACGGGGGAGGAAATAAGGGGTCTGGGAGAGTGACTGGTAATGGGTGTGGGGTTTCTTTTAGGATTAATGAAAATGTTCTGAAATTAGATAGTGATGGGTTGGGTGCAGTGGCTCATGCCTGTAATCCCAGCACTTTGGAAGGACGAGGCGGGCGGATCACCTGAGGTCAGGAGTTGGAGACCAGCCTGGCCAACATGGTGAAACCCCGTCTCTACTAAAAATACAAAAATTAGCTGGGCGTGTTGACACATGCCTGTAATCCCAGCTACTTGGTGGGCTGAGGCAGGAGAATTGCTTGAACGTGGGAGGTAGAGGTTGCAGTGAGCCAAGGTCGTACTGCCGCCTTCCAGCTGGGGTGCCAAGAGTAAAACCCTGTCCCAAAAAAAAAAAAAAAAAAAAAAAGAGATCGAGAAGAAAAGAAAGGAAAAGAAAAAAGAAATTAGATAGTGATGATGGGCACACAATTTTGTGGATCTTCTAAGAACCACTGAATCACAAGTTTTAAAGGTTGAATTTTATCTGTCTGAATATCTTTTTAAAAAATTAAATACAGTGATCTGGTTTGGCTGTGTCCTCACCCAAATCTCATCTTGAATTGTAACTCCTATAATTCCCATGGGTTGTGGGAGGGACCTGGTGGGAGATCACTGAATCATGGGGGCAGTTTCCCCCATACTGTTCTCGTGGTAGTGAATAAGTCTCACGAGACCTGATGGTTTTATAAGGGGAAAACTCTTTCACTTGGTTCTCATCCTGTCTTGTCTGCCACCATGGAAAACATGCCTTTCACCTTCCACCATGATTGTGAGGTCTCCTCGGCCACATGGAATTGTGAGTCCATTAAACCGCTTTTTCTTTATAAATTACCCAGTTTGGGGTATTTCTTTATCAACAACGTGAAAACGGACTAATACATACAATAATGCCAAGATTGAGACATACTAATATGTATAGTGTTGCATACAGTAATGCCAAGATTGAGAAACCTTACTCTAAACAAAGAATGTGGCTGGGCATGATGGCTCATGCCTGTAATCCCAGCACTTTGGGAGGCTGAGCGGGGAGGATTGCTTGAGCCCAGGAGTTTGAGACCAGCCTGTGCTGGCAAGATCCCTTCTCTGTAAAACATTTAAAATAATAAATCCATAATAAAAACAAAGACTGATACCAGGAGCAGAATATTTGGTAATGGAACACAAAGAAAGACAGAGGCAGGGCAGGCCATTTGAGGCACCTGTTCAACTCCATGCCCATGGGCTGCCTCCTGCCTGCTCAGGTAACCTCCCACGTAGCTGAGATCAGAAAACCAGATGAAGGTCACAGGCATTCAGCTTCCTGGAAAGGAGTGTCCCTAAAATAAATCACTTGAGTTATTGTAGACTCTCAGTTTCTCTTCTTGTCTGGATGGTTGACAGTTTCTAGGTTTGGAGGAATGAGAACCAGATCCAGGTAAATTCACCAAAGTCATATCTGTGGAGGAGATCTACTAACCACGACCTTTGCATCGTTTAACTCATCAACCTCAGAAGCGCTTGGGGGGTTGATCCATCTTAGGACACAGAATCCTCCCCAGGGACACAGGTATATCCGTCCATCTGCTGGGCCGCAAGCCTATCACATTCTCCTTGACTCCCACCTCAATGTCACCCCTACATGTCCTCATTAAATCCCACAAGAGGGAGGTCAGAAAGAAGTTCTGGACTTTTTCTGACCTCCTGTAGGGGATGAATTTGAGACTCAGAGCAAGCAGACAGTTGCGGGAAGGAAGCAGAACTTACATCATGGGTTGATAACAGCGCTGCACGACTTGTGCACTTGCTGCATTTTAAAGGCTGGCAGTACCCCACTTTCACAATGTCTTTCTCATCTGTCCTTCCTGATGCTCAGGGTGGTGGGCCAGGTTAGTCTTGAGTCCACTCTGGACCATGCTGTAAATAGACCGAAGTCACCTTATTTGAGCTGAGTTCCTTTACCCGTTAAGTACCCTTTTTGTCATCCTTTGGGTACACCCCCTTACCAACCTAAACCTCAGTTTTTATATCTGCAAAATGGGTGGTGCACAACCTCCTCTGCCCCTTTCAGCCCAACTTGCCATGACTCAGAGCCAGTTTCCATGAATCCCAGATCAGGCCATTCTAATCACCAACCAGGCTGGGCTGCCTCTGCCAGCAGAGGATTTGAAACAGGGGAGACTTGCTGCCTCGAAATATCTGTAGTTAGAGAGTGGCTTTTTCTAAAGCTCTGTCCCCAGGAGGAAGGATGTTTGCAATGACAGAGGGTGGAGGCAGGTGTCGGTCCCAGCACTAAAGCCCTGGTGATGGGTCCACATTTGAGATAAGAGGGAGGCCGGAAGTTCTGCCCTTTGCACACCTTCCTTGCCAGGTTTCACAGGAGCTCCCAGTGTAGATTTTGGAGGTCTGTTCCCTCAGGCATATGGACTCGGGCTGTGCTTCATGCATGGGTCTAGGACCTCGGAGCAGGGCTGGAAGAGGCTGTATCTCAGAGTTGTGTTCTCCAGGATGTTTCCCACCCAGCATTTTGGAGCACCGAGCAACTCTGCCTGTGAGGATGGAGTCTGCACACTGAAGGCATGTGATTCTGTAGCTGGGCAGGTTGACTTGAACCCCAGTGGAAGACTTCCGGGCTGTGGAGGTGTTGGCAGCAGCCTGGGACTTCAGCTGAAATGTGGCTCAGGCCACAGGGTTAATGCTGGAAGTGACAAGAGGCCATGCATCCCCCAGGGGCTTCGTGGGGGCTGCACATTCACAATGACCATTTTGGGCGCCAACCCACATTACTGTGGATGAGCATCACCATAGGAGCCTCCGAAGCTGAGGTCCAAGTGAAAGACGGAGTTTCTCCCCAGGGAGTGATGAAATATGAGTTTATAAGGCTCTAGGCTTCCGCCCCTTCCTTCTCTAGGATTTTGGGAGAGTCCCAGACTGCTACGTAAATCCCTGTTCTTCCCTCCGAGTCTTTTCTCCTCCACTCCGTGGCTGGCTGCATTAGAATGGGTGAGAAAATGAGGCGTCCTAAACCTTTCAAGAGTAAGATCACAAAGTCCCACTCAGGCCCAGGGACGTCCCTTCCTTGTCCCCTCAGTTTCGTCCTGAGTCTCATTCAGGATTCTGGGCCCAGCTCCTCCTGCCCCAGAGGCTCCTAGGGCTCTCCAGAGGGGCAGAGACTGGAGAGATCTTCAAATCCTAATGAATGAGCCTCCAGGTGGGGTGTGGATGTTTTGACAAGTGGGCAGGGAGATGCTGGTAGCAACAGGTCGCACATAGCCCTTGCTGGAATGCAAGTGACCCAGACTGGGTGACCCATCCTAGCAGTGTGAACCTTCATAGCTTGCTGTCACGTTGGTAAATCAAAGAGCAGTGATCCAAAATCAGGAGGACGTGGAGCCAGATGGCCGAATAGAAACCTCGCGTGGCCCAGGCACTGTGGCTCGCACCTGTAATCCCAGCACTTTGGGAGGCTAAGGTGGGTGAATCACTTGAGGCCAGGAGTTTGAGGCCAGCCTGGACAACATGGTGAAACCCCCATCTCTACAAAAAGTAGAAAAATGAGCTGGGCGTGATAGCACCCATCTGTAGTCCCAGCTACTTGGGAGACTGAGGCACACAAATTGCTTGAATCTGGGAGGCAGAGATTGTGGTGAGCAGATATTGTGCCACTGCACTCCAGCCTGGGTGACAGAGCAAGACTGTCCCAAAAAAAAAAAGAAAAAGAAAAATGCCTCCAATGATTATCCATCTGCCCTACCACAGGAACACTAAATTGAACCAGTATCCATACAAGAACACACCCTCATAGGAACCAAAAATAAGCTTGAGTACCAGCTTAGCCTCAGTGGGGTAGAGCACCAAGTGGGCTCCTGGGGTCCTCAATCACAGGTATTGGCTCCTGGATGACATTTCTGGACCTGCCCTGGGCCCAAAGGCAGCCCAGTGCCCTGAAGAGAGAGACTGAGGACTGGCGGCATTAATCACAAGCTGACTACAGACCCCATGAGCCTGGAGGGAGCATTGGCAGTAGCCAGGCAGTACTTGCAGCAGGACTGGGGCAGTGGTGGCCACGGGGGCAGACTCCTGCTTGAGGAAAGGGGAAGGAAGACTGGGAAGGACCGTGTCTTGTGGCTCGGGTACCAGCTTAGCAGCAATAGGATAGAGCATCAGGTAGATTCCTAAGGCTTCTGGCTCCAGGCCCTGGCTCTGGGATGGCATCTCCAGACCCACCTGGGCCTGGGGAAGAACGTGCCACCCTGAAGGGAAGGACACAATCTTGGCTGGATTTGCCACCTTCTGATTGTAGAGTGCTTGAGGCTTGAGTGAACATGGGCGGCTGCCAGGCAGTGGTCACTGCCAGCCTTGGGTAAGACCAGCTTTGGGAGGGCAAGGTGGGTGGATCATGAGGTCATGGGATCGAGATCATCCTGGCCAACATGGTGAAATCCCATCTCTACTAAAATACAAAAAATTAGCCAGGCGTGGTGGCATGCACCTGTAGTCCCAGCTACTTGGGAGGCTGAGGCAGGGGAATCACTTGAACCCGGGAGGCGGAAGTTGCAGTGAGCCGAGATCACGCCACTGCACTCCAGCCTGGAGATGGAGCAAGACTCTGTCAAAAAAAAAAAAAAAAAAAAGAGGCAGACATTTGATTCTAAGGGAAATGTTAAATAGGGAGGCTAAGGAGAAAGTTCCAGATGACACCGTGTTGATTATGGAGTTTCAGCTCTCTCTTCGTGAAGCTCCCCCTCTCCACACACACCCACGGTTTTCCTGAGCCTCCGAGGGGCCAGCTATGGCCTCAGTGAGGACGAAGCTGCTTCAACTTCTTTTGTTACGTGAGTGAAAATGGCCCCAAAATCCCATTTCCCAGAGCTCTTTCTCTGCCACTTATAGAGAATCGTATGCAGACCTTTCTCCTCACCCCATGTCGTTTTGGTCAGCTGATGGCCTGCGGGATTGATAACCTCACAAGTTTAGGACATGCGTGAGCCTCTCGCCGTCCTGGCATGGAATGCTCAGTGACCGAGTTTCTCGATTTTGTTCTGCTTCTGTGGAAGCCACAGCAGCTTGGCCCATTGATACTCTGCAGGTGACTTTGATCTTGAATTCAGATAATTGAATGTGAGGTGATTATGGACCCCTGTCAGTCAAAGCTCCTTACTTCTTCCTCATAACCCATCATCCCTTTTGTTCCCTGGCATTCCAGATTCATCCACTGCACACATGAACTAACAGACAGGTATTGGCTCCTGGATGACATTTCTGGACCTGCCCTGGGCCCAAGGGCAGCCCAGGGTCGTGCTTTACTTTTTTTTTTTTTTTTTTTTTTTGAGATGGAGTCTCACTCTGTCACCCAGGCTGGAGTGCGGTGGCATAATCTCAGCTCACTACAACCTCCACCTCCCAGGTTCAAATGACTCTCCTGCCTTAGCCTCCCAAGTGGCTGGGATTACAGGTGCCTGCCACCATGCCTAGGTAATTTTTGTATTTTTAGTAGAGACAGGGTTTGGCCATGTTGCCCAGGCTGGTCTCAAACTCCTGCTTTCAGGTGATCCACCTGCCTCGGCCTCCCGAAGTGCTGGGATTACAGGGGTCAGCCACTGCATCTGGTTGGTATGGCCACACCCTTACAGATTGTTCTAATATGTCACTACTGAACACTTGCCACCACAGTTTGCATAGGCAGCTGAGGTCACTCGGTTACCTCATCATCTGCGATCAGCCACATCTGCTGTTGGATTTTACTAGGAAAAGAGTGGCTTGTTACACTTTAATATTAAGAAGATCAGCCAGGCGCGGTGGCTCACGCCTGTCATTCCAGCACTTTCGGAAGCCAGGGCAGGCAGATCACGAGGTCAAGAGATCGAGACCATCCTGGCTAACACGGTGACGCCCTGTCTCTACTAAAAACACAAAAATTAACTGGATGTGGTAGCATGTGCCTGTAGTCCCAGCTACTCGGGAGGCTGAGGCAGAAGAATCACCTGAACCTGGGAGGTGGAGGTTGTGGTGAGCTGAGATCGCACCACTGCACTCCGCTCTAGCCTGGGCAACAGAGTGAGATTCCGTCTCAGAAGAAAAAAAAAAAGAAAAAGAGGCGCAGAGGTGAAGAAACAGCATGGGGGACCCAGGGAGAGAGTGGCAGGGCCTTTTGTTAAGAGCTTGCATCAGCTGGGTGTAGTGGTTCACACTGAGTGGGGGTCCCAGCCACTCAGGAGGCTGAGACAGGATGATTGCTTGAGCTTAGGAGGTTAAGCCCAACTGGGACCGCATGGTGCAACCCTGTATGTATAAATAAATAAGAATCGCCAGAGGTAGTGGCTTACGTCTGTGATCCCAGCACTTTGGGAGGCCGAAGTGGGTGGATCACCTGAGGTCAGGGGTTTGAGACCAGCCTGGCCAACACGGCAAGACCCCATCTCTACTAAAACACAAAAATTAGCCTGGGGTGGTGGCAGGTGCCTGTAATCCCAGCTACTTGGAAGGCTGAGGAAGGAGAATCACTTGAACCTGAGAAGTGGAGGTTGTAGTGAGCCTAGACTGTGCCACTGCACCCCAGCCTAGGTGAGAGAGTGAGACTCCATCTCAAAAAAAAAAAAGAAAGAAAGAAGAGCTTGCTTCAGAGCCTGGTGAGGGTGAACGCACTGAGGGACACTGGACAATTGCTGGAACAAATAAGGAAGCTGAGACCCAGATGGCCTTGAATGGCAAACCCAGATCATGTAGGTCACAAGGGCAGAGGTGGGATTTAAGCCTATCTGACCCCAAACTCATTCCACTAATCACAGGTGGGGTGGCTGCTCTTGCCTTTGACACACTGCAGTTGGGGAGGGAAAATCCATGAACTGGGAAGGCGCAATTGGACATGAAATAAACTCAAGATTAGAGAGGAGTTGAGTTTTCTTTTTTTTCTTTTTTTTGAGATGGAGTCTTGCTCTGTCACCAAGGCTGGAGTATAATGGCATGATCTCAGCTCACTGCAACCTCCACCTCCCAGATTCAAGCGATTCTCCTGCCTCAGCTGCCGAAGTACCTGGAATTACAGGTGCCCGCCACCACACCCGGCTAATTTTTGTATTTTTAGTAAAGATGGGGTGTCTCCACATTGTCCAGGCTGGTCTTAAACTCCTGACCTCAGTTGATCCGCCTGTCTTGGCCTCCCAAAGTGCTGGGACTACAGGCATGAGCCACTGTGCCGGGCCAAGGAGCTCAGTTTTCTTTCGGCACAAAACATCCAAGGACTGGGTGGGTAGAGGGTCTGGAAAGCCATGCAGGCGTTTTCTGTCTGTTCCTCTGTTTCAAGCCCTCCCCGTTCTCAGTTGTACTGACCCAGAAAGTGCAGAATTCCTTTGGCATCGATAGACCAACAAATCCAACGGGCTTGGGATCCAGAAATGTGTGATTCCCCACATGGCCACAGGGTGGAGATACGTGGCTATCAAATCTATGTTTTGTTTCCAAGGCAGAGTCAGATCTACAAACCAGGGCTGGGGTTTGCCCCAACAGTAAACTTTAAAAACAAAGAAACAAAATCGTGAGGTCATTTTCTGAACTGTGGCTAATTCAGCCCTGAGTCATCTTTCTAAAGGACTTGGGCTAATTAGAAAATGTCTTTCACTTCCTTAGCCCGACTGTGAACCTATGGATGATCAACCTAACATCATTTAATCCTGCAAATATGTATCATGTTGGCTTTCTGTAGCAAGCGAAGTGCTGTATTTTGAAGGCGAACCTGGGACTCGGACAACCTTGGGAGCGCTTCACCAGCTACTTTCAGAAAACACGGGGGTGGCAGCTTGGTGTATGCGGCTCGTTCAAACAGAGAGCGTCAGCAACCTGTTCTCAGATGCTTCTGGGGAAAAATGCATAGATAGCAACACAATCACAAAAAAAGTGGCAAATTAAAAAAAAAAAGGTAAATCTGGGAAAATGACATATGGGAGTTCTTTGTACCATTTTCACAATTTTTCCTTAAGTTTGAAATTGTTTCAAGGTTTAAGGGTTTTTTATTTTTTTTATTTTTTTGAGATGGAGTCTTGCTCTGTCATTGAGGCGGGACTGCAGTGGCGCATGATCTCGACTCACTGTAACCGCCGCCTCCTGGGCTCAAGTGATTCTCCTGCCAGGCTGGTCTCAAACTCTTGAACTCGAATGATCCACCCACCTTGGCCTCCCAAAGTGCTTGGGATTACGGGCGTGAGCCACCGCACCCAGCCAAAGATTGCTATTTGAAAGTTGCCATACACTTGGCATTAGCTATCAAAATCACAAGTGCGCAGACTTTGAATTTCTCCAACTTTACCCTTCAGCTCTCCATGAAAATGTGCAGAATGGCATGTGTATGTCATGGCACAAACAATGGAATGTTGTGGGATGTTCTGTGGCATTTATAGAAGGTAAAATAATCTCAAAAATGGTTGCAACATACTACTGTGCAGGAATGGTGGGAATGGGGAGGATAGGTATATACGGGAATGGGGAGGAGCATATACATATAGGCCATATATATGTGTATATATGTGCAAGATGATTAACTATCTCAGGTGAGAAACATAAGGAACTCTGGATACCTCAGTTCAGAAATAATAAAGGGACTGACTTTTCACTGTATATTCTCCTGCAAATTTTGAGTTTGGGTAGGGCATGGTAGCTCATGCCTATAATCCTAGCATTTTGGGAGGCTGAAGTGGGTGGATTGATTGAGCTCAGGAGTTCAACAGCAGTCTGGGCAACATGACGAAACCCTGTCTCTTAAAAAAATTGAAAAATTAGCCCGGTGTGGTGGCACATGCCTGGAGTTCTAGCTACTCAGGAGGCTGAGGCAGGAGAATTGCTGGAGCCCAGGAGTTCGAGGCTGCAGTGAGCCATAATTGCACCATTGCACTCTAGCCTGGGCAAGAGAGCAAGACCCTTTCTCTGGTGTGACAAAGATGGCCCTTCCCAGTGTCCTTGGTGGAATGCAGAGCTTCCTAGAAGGGAGTTGGGTAGTAAGACTTCTGGAAGACTATGGAGAGCCAGCCCACTCCCTCCTGCTGTGAGACCTCCTTGGAGAATGGGGGTGGTCCCAACTGAGACTCACCGGTAGGAAGTGATAGGAAGGACTCCCAAGGGGCTGCCACTTTCCAAGGGGCAGGTGGTTTATACCTCGGAACTTATTCTTCCACCAAGCCGTAGAGATTGACAGGGCAAGGGGCCGGGTCCAGTGTGTGGCTGTGGCTGTTACATGCTCCTGCCCCAGCCTCGTCGCTGCCACTCCACTCAGTTTTCTTTTTAATTAATTAATTTATTTTTAAATTTTTAAATAATTTAAAAACAGGGGAAAGCACGAATGTAGTCCCCCACTACCACAAATGATGCAGTTGAGTTTCCCACATTTGGGGAAATTGCAGGGGTCAGCACATCCAGAGTGCAACGGATAAGCCTCACCCTGGGAAAACCACCTTCATGATCATGGTATCTCCCCTGCCAGGTAAGTATCTCCACCCAGTTTTATTACGGAGGTTGTGGTTGTTACAGTGGCTGGCATTGATTACCAACTGACAGCCTAGACATTTGCATTTTACAGAGGACTTACTTTTTTTTTTTTTTTTTGAGACAGAGTCTTGCTCTGTCGCCAGGCTGGAGTGCAGTGGTGAGATCTTGGCTGACTGCAATCTCCACCTTCCGGATTCAAGTGATTCTCCTGCCTCAGACTCCTGAGTAGCTGAGATTACAGGGGTGTCCACCACACCCAGCTAATTTTTTTATTTTTAGTAGCGATGGGGTTTCACCATGTTGGCCAGGGTGGTCTTGATCTCTTGACCTCATGATCCACCCACCTCTGCTTCCCAAAATGCTGGGATTACAGGTGTGAGCCACCGTGCCCGGCCGAAGACTTACTTCTAATTGATAGAAATTCAGACTGAATTAAAGAAAAAATATTGATTCAGAGAATCATAGAGAATTAAAGTTCACTCCTATTGAGGAGAAGGGGTCCTTCAAACAACCTTCTGAGTCTTAGAATCTGTCTGGTGCCACGCGCCTCTGTGTTTTAAACCAGAATTCCAGAGGCAGAATTCTGTCTCTGGAAACAGGACCCCAAGAAGGGTTACTGCAGGTCAGGACTGGAACGTGACCGGGCTCAATTCAAGTGAAGTCAACAACCGTTTCTGAGTTCCCCTCCATACCAGATACACATCTAAGCCCTGCCCACATTATAGGCTCTGTGGCAGCCTCACCTTTCAGATCCAGGAGTCCATGTTGCACAACTCCAGGAGTTCGAGGCTGAGCCTCACAGTGAGGCCCTGCCTCTAAAAAGGAAAAATTAAAATTAAAAAATAAACACATAAAGCTGTTGGCAGCTGCCACAGACTCAAGAGAGCCTGGACAACTCTTTAAATCAAATCTCCTGACAAGAAAACTGCTGTGTTTTCCATTATAGACATGGCGAGGCATGGTGGCTCATGCTGTAATCCCAGCACTCAGGGAGGCCAAGGCAAAAGGATCGCTTGAGGCCAAGAGTTCAAGACCAGCCTGGGCAACGTAGCGAGACCCCATCTTTACAAAAAATAAAAAAGCCAGGCATGGCGGCACGTGTCTGTAGTCCAGCTACTCAGGAGCCTGAGAGCTCCAGGCTGCAGTGAGCTGTGATCGTACCACTGCACTCCAGCCTGGGGGACACAGCGAGGCCATGTCTCCAAAAAACAAACAAGCAAACAAACAGACGTCATGGTGAGAAGCAGCTGTGACCCCTCTTCTCCCACTCAGGGAGAACTTCTCTTAGGATGTCCCCAACCCGTGCCCTCAAGCCTTCTCTGCACTCATCTGACATCAAAGCCGGGAGTTTTCTTCAGCAGAGGATTGCAGACACGTAGCAGGCATTGTTTAAATAACTTTTTACTTCTCCCTTAAGAAGATATTTGAAACTGTTTTTATATCTCATGTTAAAAATAAACCTAAGAGTCCTGAGAAACTTGCCACTGATTCTGGAGCCATGAGCAATCCTCTCCTCCCTCTGGTCTTGGTTTCCTTGTCTGTGAGATGGGGAGGGACTTGATCTTTCGTGGGCTCCCCCTGGGGTCCCCCCACCATCGTCCCCATGTGAACAGATCGCTGCTTTGGCTCTTCTTGCCAGTTCTCCCCAGTTCCCAAGCAATTCCAGACGTTCCTATGGGGCTGTAATTGACAAAGCTATTGGCAGATGCCGCCTATGTGAGCCACATCTTTTCCTGGAGCCACATGGGAAGGAGCTTCGTCCTCCAGACACAGAGCCAGGATGAAGCCGGGGCAAAGGGGAAAGAGGCAACAGGCGCTGGCAGCTGGGAGTGCTTCCTACTGCTCCCTGGAACCCCCAGCTCTGCCGGCCCTCAGGGAAGCCAGCCAAGCTGATGGCACCAGTGGGACGGCCTGGGGAACCCAGCTGCCTGTCTGTTGGTCACTGTCGTTGAGGGCAGGCTGAGGAGGACGTGGGCCAGGGACAAGGGAGCCATCCCTGGGCTTCCTGGGGCAGACAGCGAGGCAGGCCTATGTCTTCCTTATCACACTGTAATTTGAATCTGGTTCCTCCTCCCTGGGCCTCTGAGCAGCTATCCTGTTGGCATTAGAATTCTGACTCTGGGAGTCAAACACCACTGAGGCATAGTGAAGTTCTTCCCTGGGGGCAGCCTGCAGAGAGAAACCAGAGGCTCAGGAGAGGCAGGGTTAGGAAGGACCCCCAGCACAGGACGGAGGAGGGGGGACACCTGAGGGGCCTTGGGGAGGCCTCACTATAGAGGCTCCACTGTCCCGGCCTCTTTCCCTCCTGAGGACCGGGCTCCACGATCCTGTCCACCCAGCTTTTCCTCCCAACCTGGGCAAGCCACAGCACGATGTCCCCGGCATCAGAGGCAGGAGGCTCCCTGGGCTCCTCAGGGCTGACCCACCCTGGTCTATTCTACGGGAAGAAACTGAGGCCTTGAGAGTTGACTGGGCTCCCCTGAGACACCTCTGTGCTTCTCTTGATGAAATGTTCTTGAAGCTGGGAGCAGCGGCTCACGCCTATAATCCCAGCACTTTGGGAGGCTGAAGAGGGCAGATCACTTGAGGTCAGGAGTTTGAGACCAGCCTGACCAACATGGTGAAACCCTGTCTCTACTAAAAATACCAAAATTATCTGAGTGTGGTGGCAGGCACCTGTAATCCCAGCTACTCAGGAGGGTGAGCAGGAGAATAGCTTGAACCGGGGAGGCAGAGGTTGCAATGGGCTGAGATTGCACCACTGCACTCCAGCCTGGGTGACAGAGTGAGACCCCGTCACAAAAAAAATAAAGAAAAGTTCTCACAATGAAGCAGCCACAGGTCCCTTCTGCAGAGGACCCCTAGCTCTTGAGGTAGAGTTGAGGCCAGTATAGGGGCACCCTGTTGGCCCTGCAGCTCTGATTAACTCATTGTGCTGTGGGCATGAGTCCCAACTTATACCAAGGGGGCCGGGAGAAGAGTAAGGCCATGCCCTATCCACTTTAGAGCATGAGATACCCAGTTAGAGAAACAAGGCTGTTGCTGGTCCCAGACCACGAAGCTGTGTGGACACAGGATCATGTTATGCAAGGAAGGGATCAGGCTTGACCGTTGCAGGGGTGCTCAGAAACTTGGCCAGCAGCTGGCCGGGCGAGGTGGCTCATGCCTGTAATCCCAGCACTTTGAGAAGCCAGGGCAGGCAGATCACTTGAGGTCAGGAGTTCAAGACAAGCCTGGCTAACATGGTAAAACCCTGTGTCTACTAGAAATACAAAAATTAGCCAGTGCAGTGGCACGTGCCTGTAGTCCCAGCTACTTGGGAGGCTGAGGCAGGAGAATCGCTTGAACCTGGGAGGCGGAAATTGCAGCGAGCCAAGACTGTGCCACTGCACTCCAGCCTGGGCGACACAGTGAGACGCAAAAAAAGAAAAAGAGAAAAGAAACTTGGCCAGGAACCATCCAGGACCCTGGGCTCCCAGACCACTTTTATCCTCATCCAGCCAGCTGTCTGGAGGTCGGGGAGGGGCGTGGCTATCAGGGGACTCGGAAGTGACAGGACTATATCCCTCTTCCTCTGGCCGATGCAAGAACAGCGGCCTGGGGAGAATGGTAGCAGATGGAGACATCCCAGGGAGTTGGGCCGCTTTTCCAGGCAGACCAGCAACAGTATCCCCTGTCTCCCTGGCACCAGTCCTCCGCGGCACCACACAACCTGTCTGAGGGGCTCCCAGGCCTGGGGGGTCCTTTAAGCATCTATGATGCTTACCCATCCTGTCCACCAAGTGACCCCCAGCCTCTGCTCGAATTTTCCCCCTAGCAGGTGCATCACCACCCAGGGAGGCAGCCCCATCCCTTATCCCAGTTGAAGGTGGCTGTGCCCTAGGATTGACCCACAGCGGGTCACAGACAAAAACCTGGAAAGCAGAATTGATGCCAAAGAGATGATGAGACCAAAACAGTGAGAAATGGTAGGTTCTCACCTTGGCGCATGATATACAGCAGGTGCTTAACCCATCCCGGACTTCATGGACTGTCAAGGCCGCAGCTGGTGGCCACCCCCCGACCCCCAGCCACAGTGACACCAAGCCCTTCTAAGGACCCCTGCTCTGGCAAAATCTACACTTGCTCCATCTCTGTGTGGCCCTGTCCCTGAGAGGTGCAAGATCACCAAGCTGACCCCTTCCTTCCCCTTCTGCCCACCCCCAGGGGTGCCCTACCACAGCCCAGGGGCCGCATGCCCCACAGCAGTTTCCCGCACTTACCACGGTGCTGTATTCCACTTCTACCTGCGTTGATGGTGTTGGCTTTTCCTGCAGAGGCCACGTCAGCAGCTCCAGATTTGCGTAGTACTGCTCACTCTCCTCGGCAGCCTGGGGGAGGGGGGCAGGAGGTGTCGGGTGGGTGTCCACGGAGCCCTGTAGCCTCTGTCCCTGCGTCTCTGCATGTGTCTCCCTTCCTCTATGCTCTGAGCATCTCAGCCCCGACCTTCCCCTTCCTGCCTCCACCCCACCCTGCCAAGTAGTTGAATGTTCCCCAGGTCAGCTCTGCTGGGAGGGCCCCCACTTCATTCTATGTGCCCTGGAGGGGAGGGGACAGGCTGGCTGGGACTCGGAACAAGACCCAGTGACCCAGCGGCATTTGTCCTGCTCTGGGCGAGCTCCACGCTCCATCCATCCTCCATTGGCTGATGAGACTGTCCAACTCCCCAGCATCCTCTGTACCCTCTGCCCAGCCACCGGAGACACGTCCTGCTGAAGCCCCCCTTACCTGCCTGTGGTTCTGGGACAGCTCTGAATGCTCACCAGCTAGAGACAACAGGAGAGGAAGGAGGTTGAATCCTGGAGCAAGGGCTGGACGGAGGGCCCTATGAGCCTTCTGGGCAAAGGCCTTTCCCTGGAGACCTCAGCCCTGGGGACCTAGCCCTTCAGGCCCGAGGCTTGCTAGGAACTCAAGGGTTTGTTGAATGAGTGAATTAGTGACTTAGTAAATGGATGAATGAACACAGGATGAATGAATAAATGGACAAATAGATCCCAGCTGGAGGAGAGGATCTATTTGTCCACGGTAAGCAAGCTGTCAACACAGGACGTCACACAAACGTTTCCAGGGGAGGAACCACTGAAAAAGCCTGTGCATCTGGGACTGAGGCTGCACCCGGCTGTGGGAAGTCGCTGGGAGCCTCTGCTCCCATCCCGGTGCCTGAGGTCTGCCCTCCCAGGCAGCCCACCTTCCTGCTACCCCGGGCCGTAGGGAAGGAGGCCTGTCAGCCCCAGGCATCCCAGCTCGGGCTCACACAGCCCTTGGCTCCTGGTACCTGCTCTGTAGGGGAGCTGCCTGTGCACACAGCCCTGTACACCCTGACCCTTTCACCCCGGGAGCCCAGACCAGGTGGGCAGTGGGTGACACACGCCACCAATGCCCTTGGTTAGGCCCACCTCCAGGCAACCACAGAGCCCACTGCACTGGATGAAACTGGGAGAGACACTCTGTCCACCCCTCAGGGAGCTCCCAGAATGAAAGCGGAGGACCCCACAGTTGGGAGACACAGGACCATGGACAGTGACGGGCTTGCTGAGCCGCAGTTGACCTGACAGAGCATGCAGCTGGGTACTCTGGGGTGCACAGTGCTCTGTTTCCAAATGCTGTGTGCAGGTGCCATGCCGCCCTCCCTGTCCCCACCTGGGACAGATCTTCTAATGAGAAGGCAAAAAAGAGCTGATGGGGAAGAGACAGGAGTTCAAAGCCAGGGAAGGAGGGTGGAAGGAGGGTGGTAGTGAGAAGGCTCTGGGGAGCCAGCCGCAGGGGAAGCTCACTGAAGGTGACACTCAGTCTACCCCGGTCACAATGGTGTCCCCAGGGCCCAGCATAGGCCTGGCACATGGGGCAGCACAGGGACTTGCAAAGCAGGGGACAGAGAGTCAAAAATGTTTGAACAGAAAGCCTTTATCTTGTTACTGAGGATGCCTTAAAGGAAGTTTAAGACACTGGTAAACTCTGTAGCCCGTGATTTTTAGAGCATTTAATAGCTGGGAACGTGGTACAATATGTTAAGTGGGAAAACACAGGTTTAAAAGAGAATGAGTGGTATGAGGTCAATTTGTTAAGAAATCGCAGATGCTTGGCTGGGTGTGGTGGCTCACATCTGTCATCCCAGCACTCTGGGCTTGAGCTCAGGAGTTCAAGACCAGGCTGGGCAACATAGTTGCAAAAAAAAAAAAGAAAATTAATTAGCAGGACGTGGAGGTGAGCACCTGTATTCCCCATTACTTGTGAGGCTAAGGCAGGAGGATTGCTGGAGCCTGGGGGGTCAAGACTGGAGCAAGCCAAGATCACACCACTGCACTCCAGCCTGGGAGAGAGAGTAAGACTCCATCTCAAAAAAAAAAAAAAAATCATAGATGGATATATATAGGCAGAGAAGGAAGACTGGAAGGACATACTTAGGTGCCAGTGGCTGGTTTTCTCTAGGTGGTGGGGTTTTTAGTTATCATTGATGATAGGGAATTTATTTCCTGCTTTGTGCCTTTACTCGTTTTTCAGATTTCCTACAACCATCACATACATCCTCTTTAAGCGGAAGAAGGCTCTTTGAGGAGCGAGAGTCTTTCTGGGTGAAAGGGCAATGAGGAAACCGAAAGGGGCTCAGAGCTGAGACAAGCGCCTATGTGGTCAGCGACGTCCACGTGGGTGCTGAAGTTTAGAGTGGGGTTACCAGAAAATGACTCAAGCAAAGCTGGCAGGAAAGAGGAAGTGATTATCTTCCCTTTCACCCTGCACAGATCAACTGAGGCTGATTTCTCCCCCTAAGGCCTGGGACCACGGGAGGCACTGGGGGGTGTGTGTGTGTGAGCAGTGCCCCCACCAAGCCTGCACCATCGTCTCCTGCAGCTATGGGATGGGATAACCCATCTCTTCCCACACCAGTCTCACTGAGGTCTTGGAAGGCTTTGGACAAAGATTCCTCTGAGAATCTTCTGCCAGTGGAATCTCAAGCTCTCCAAACAGGGAGGAAGCTTCAGGCTTACACTTCACCTCGGCCAGGGATGTGCTCTCCTAGAGGACTGGTGGCCACACCTCCATGTGTGCCTCTGTTCCTGTGCTTATTCAATTTGCCTATCAGGTATTTATTGAGCACCTACTTACTGAGTGCCAAGAGTTCCTGTTCTCTCTTTTAATCTGAGCTCAGAGGATGGCGGCTGGACTAGAGGTTGCCTGGAGGCCCCTGGGGTGCCCGTTGTGGCTGGAGATATTGAATAACACATTAATTTGATGAATATTGGTTCTGTACCTCCTTGAAGCATATGCCTGTGGGAAGGCAGGTGAGGAAGCCAGCAATGACAGTCTGGTTCCCCAAAGTCTGTGACAGCAGAGGTATAACCAGGAGGGGCCCAAGCCACTCTTTGGAGTCAAAGAAGATGTCCCAGGGAACAGGAAGTTTGAGGACAACTGTTAGAGTTCACCAGGAGTGAGCTGGGGAGAGAGGGCAGGGAAGAGAGGGCCAGGGAGAGAGGGCTGGAGAGAGAGGGCAGGGGAGGGAGGGCCAGGGAGAGAGGGCTGGAGAGAGAGGGCAGGGGAGGGAGGGGGGAGAGAGGGCTGGAGAGAGAGGGCAGGGGAGAGAGGGCCAGGGAGGGAGGGCGGGAGAGAGAGGGCAGGGGAGGGAGGGCTGGGGAAAGAGGGCAGGGGAGAAAGGGCCAGGGAGGGAGGGCTGGAGAGAGAGGGCAGGGGAGGGAGGGCCAGGGAGGGAGGGCCGGGGAGAGAGGGCAGGGAAGAGAGGGCAGGGGAGGGAGGCCTGGGGAGACCCTCCAAGTGCTCAGAGCAAACCCAGAACGAGAGAAGGAGAGGCTGAGCTTGAGGCGCTCATTAAAGCACAAGGAGATCCAAGAAGTTTGTTTCCGGAGTGCACGGACAGGGAGAGGGAGGTGGGTTGGGCCAGATCATGGAGGGCCATGGCTCCCATAGGGACCCGGACTTTTTATGGTGGGGAGACCATGCAAGCGTTTATTTTATTTTATATACACAGGCTGGTCTTGAATTCCTGGGCTCAAGTGATCCTCCCATCTCAGCCTCCTCAGTAGCTGCAACTATAGATGCACATCACTGTGCCCAGCTCACCATGCCAAAGTTTTTTCTCTAACTTTTAAAGTAGATAGACAAGGTCAATTTAATAAAATTAGACACTGGCCGGGTGAGGTGGCTCACGCCTGTAATCCCTGGTGGGCGAGCTTGCCTTCTCCACGGTATTGTATTTTTTTGAGAAGAGGGTCACAGCTTCATGGGGCAGCCACCCTCAAGCCTCCTGCTAGGGAGCCACCTCTTGCAGCCTGTAACCACCGCACTCAAGGGTGCCTCCTCTGGGACCAGCCCTGTGGGATCGCCCAGGATGTGTGGTCTGGGTGTGGCATTTGGTGGCAATACCAGGGAACAAGGACATAGCTTCGAAATGCGTGGCTGTGGTCAGGGCCTGACCACCCCAGGCGGGGGGAGAGGGGTGTGGGGAGCCAACTCACCTTTGACCCGTTTCTGAAACATCCTCCATACTAGCAGGGAGGCCCCCACCAACAGAAGCAGCAACAGCGCCAGCAGGGAGAGGAGCAGCGGGAGCCTGGAGGAGGCGCAGGATGGTGAGGTGGGCGAGCTTGCCTTCCCCACGTTATTCTTTTTGAGACAGGATCTGGCTCTGTTACACAGGCTGGAGTGCAGTGGTGACCATGGCCCACTGCAGCCTCGAACCCCTGGGCTCAAGTGATCCTCCTGCCTCAGCCTCCTGAGTAGCTGGGACTACAGGCACAGGCCACCATGCCCAGCTAGTATTTAACTTTTCTGTAGAGACGCAATTTTGCTATATTGCTCAGGCTGGTCTCAGACTCCTGGGCTCAAGCCGCCCTCCTGCCTCAACCTCCCAAAGTGCTGGGATGACCCGTACGAACCAACACACCTGCTCTCCTTCTCCAACTTTTTAAGGTCAATTTTCTAAGTAACTTTTAAAGTCAACTTTTAAAAAATCAGACAGTGGCTGGGCGCAGTGGCTCAAGCCTGTAATCCCAGCACTTTGGGAGGCTGAGGCAGGTGGATCACAAGGTCAGGAGTTTGAGACCAGCCTGGCCAACATGGTAAAACCCTGTCTTTACTAAAAATACAAAAAATTAGCTGGATGTGGTGGCAGGCGCCTATAATCCCAGCTACTTGGGAGGCTGAGGCAGGAGAATTGCTTGAACCCAGGAGACAGAGGTTGCAGTGAGCTGAGATTGCGCCATAGCATTCCAGCCTGGGCAACAGAGCAAGACTCTGTCTCAAAAAAAAAAAAAAAAAAAGACAGTATAAAGCCCTCTTTCTACATATCCCCCATTTACACATCCCCCAATTTCCCTACATAAACACACCTGCTGTTCTTAAGAACCTTCCAGTTTATGTGTATACAAGCACATATGAATGTATAGATTTCCCTTCTCTCTTATGAATGTACAGGATTTCCCTTCTCTTTTCACACAAAGGAGGCCTCATCTAACATATTCTGGTTTTACTTAACAATAAATCTTAGAGGTCTTTCCACATCAGTACATAAAGAAGTCCCTCACTCTTTCCTATAGCTGCATGGTATTCCAACACACGGATAAACCATGATTTATTGAAATGTTCCCTCTGAATGGGCATTTCCCCCACTCCTTTGCAATGGTAAATGTTGCTTATAAATTGCCTTGCAGCTCCACCTTTTCCACCTGACCACGCAGCAGCAAATTGACCAGGAGGCTGACGCAGCCCAGCTTCAGGCCCCTCTACTCCTTGGGCCCCCTCCTTCATACCTACATGTGCATTCATAATTTTCTCATCTTTTTCTTAGATTGCTGCCTCCCCCAGCCGGGCACAGTGGCTCACACCTGTAATCCCAGCACTTTGGGAGGCTGAGGCAGGTGGATCACCTGAGGTCAGGAGTTCAAGACCAGCCTGACCAACATGGAGAAACCCTGTCTCCACTAAAAATACAAAATTAGCCAAGCGTGGTGGCGCATGCCCGTAATCCCAGCCACTCGGGAGGCTAAGGCAGGAGAATTGCTTGAACCCGGGAGGCGGAGGTTGTGGTGAGCCGAGATCTCACCACTGCACTCCATTCTGGGCAACAAGAACAAAACTCCATCTCAAAAAAATAAAAGTGATTGTCCTGCCCCCCATCCACAAATTGCACAACCTTCAGGCCCTACAGAACCCAGCTCTGCCATCTCTGTGTATCTCCAAGGTAAACTTCTGGAAGTGGCATGTTCAAGCCTGAATTTTGCCTTGTCAATCTCAATATTGAGATTGTGATTCTGGGCTGGCAAAAGCCTGTGGGGGGTCTTCTGGGTATTATTTAGTAAAGAATCTGGCTGGCCTTTGTCCCTGGGTCTTAGGAGGGAGGCTCTAAATCCTTGGAATTTGTCAAGAATTAGGAGTGTCTTTCTTGTTCATGAATCACACCTGGACTTTGTTAAGAGCTGAGACAACAGGATGGGGCTGGTCACCACAAAGATCAACCATGTCATTAGAGATTTGGAGCCCTGAACCAGCCCAACCTCTCAAAGAGGGATTGGAGGTGGAGACAGTTCAATCACATCATATCTACGTAATGAAACTCAGTAAAAACTCTGGACACCAAAGCTTGGAGGAGTGTCCTGGCTGATAAACACATTGAGGTGGGGTGGGGGGCGGTGGGGAGTGATGCAGGTGATGCTCCCTGATTCCACCTGGAGAGGGCACAGAAGCTCTGACTGGGATCCTCCCAAGCCTTGTCCTATGTGTCTCTTCATTGGCTGGTCCTAATCTTTATCCTTTACGATAAAACTGTAATTTAATGCTTTCCAGAGTTTTGAGTCTAACAAATTATGGAACTTGAGGGGGTCCTGGGGACCCCCAAATTTGCAGCCAGTTGGTCAGAAGTGTGGTGCTCTGGGGATCCCCAAAGTTTGGCTAGCATCTAAATCAGAGTGGTCTTGTGGATGTTGAAGCTCTTCACCTGTGGGGTCTTTAGCAACTCCAGGTCACCAGCACCAGGATTGAATTGTGGGGCTTTGCGCTAGAGTAGGGAGTCCACGAACCCCAGAAATTGTTTGTGACTGTATGTGTTTTTCTGGGGAGAGTGTCTATAGATGTCAGATTCTATGTGGGGTTGGCGACCCCCAAAAAGGTTAAGAACCACTATTTAGAGCGGAGAACTTGAGGCTTTGGAGTCACTTAAACCAGAATTGGAAGCTTAGCCTTGCCTCTTGTAGCTACTTGACTGGACAAATTGCTTAACCTCTCTGAGTCTCAGTTTACTCATCTGCAAAATGGGGATTGATATGGGTTGGCTGTGTCCCCACCCAATCTAATCTTGAATTGTAGCTCCCATAATTCTCACATGTTGTGGGAGGGACCTGGTGGAAGATAATGGAATCATGGGGTGGTTCCCCCCATACTGTTCTCATGGTAGTGAATTAAGTCTCACGAGATCTGATGGCTCCATAAGAGGAAACCTCTTTTGCTTGGTTGTCATTCTCTCTCTTGCCTGCTGCCATGTAAGATGTGCCTTTTGCCTTCTGCCATGATTGTGAGGCCGCCCCAGCCATGTGGAACTGTGAGTCCATTAAACCGCTTTCTCTTTTTTTTTATTTTTTTGAGATGGAGTTTCGCTTTTGTTGCTCAGGCTGGCGTGCAATGGCAGGATCTCGGCTCACCGCAACCTCTGCCTCCCAGGTTCAAGCAGTTCTCCTGAGTAGCTGGGATTACAGGCATGCGCCACCACACCCGGCTAATTTTGTATTTTTAGTATAAATGGGGTTTCTCCATGTTGGTCTGGCTAATTTTGTATTTTTAGTATAGATGGGGTTTCTCCATGTTGGTCAGGCTGGTCTCAAACTCCTGACCTCAGGTGATCCGCCTGCCTTGGTCTCCCAAAATGCTGAGATTACAGGCGTGAGCCACCGCGCCCGGCTCACCTCTTTTTCGTTATGATTTACCCAGTCTTGGGTATGTCTTTATCAACAGTGTGAAAACGAACTAATACAGGGATGGCGACAGCACAGGCCTGCGGTGAAGGGCAAATGAGAATACTCACATGAAGCGTCTAACACAGGCCTCGCAGGATGTCACCAGCGCTCAGTAACTATCACTTTCCTTCCATCTGCCCCCCAACTTCTCCCTTACCTGAGCCCCCTTCCAAAGCCAAGGACAGGTCCAAGCCGGAGTATACAGACTGGTTTCCAACCTGGGCCTGGGGCAAAAGGAGCGGTGCGCACCTACATGGCCGAGGTCCCCACCCTGGGCTCCTTCCCACAGGGTCCCCTCCGTGTCTCAGGGGCTAGGGTGCTTACTGTAAGTTCATGACCTCCTCATTGTCCTCCTGGATGCTGGTACTATGGGTGGCACTCACTGTCAACAGGGTAGTGGATGGCACAGGTGGAAATGCAGTTGTGATTGTTGAGGTCCTGGCTACAGTGACACTGGTAGGTGTCATTGACGTTGATGCTGGTGACAAAACCACAAGTCAGACCCAGGGAGCTGTCCTCACACTCTCCCACCGCTCAGGATGCCTTTCTGGTTTGATTTCATGCGAAATGCCCACTCAGGAAGGGGGCGGGATGCAGGACCTCCTGGGCCAACTGGGCATTTCTAAACAGGACCCAGGTTCCACTCCCAATGGTCCTGATTTTCCGTCCTGCTGCTGAGGGTCCAGGTGCTCCTGTGAGCCGCCATGCTGCAGAGGAGCCAGTCCACACTGCAAATCTGACCTGTCACATGATAAGGCTCCCCCTGAGAGCAGCAGCTTCCCATCTGGCCCCCAGAGCCTCTCTGTTCAGCCCTACTCTTTCCCCATGCAGGTGCACTTCCGTGGTGCTGAGCCTCAGGTGCGCTCCTGGCTCCTTTGCAGGCAATGCTCTCTCAGCCTCCCTGTCACCGGACCCTTCCCTTCTTCAATACTGGGCAGAGGTGTCAGCTGCTCCAAGAGAGACCCACTGACTGTTCCCCTGGCCCCATCTCTCTCCCTCTCTTACACACACACACACACACACACACTGCTTCGCGTCTCTGATCTGATTCTGGCCCCAATAATTCCAACCTGAGGCCTGTTTAGGCACTGAGGGAAGGAGGGGCTCACCTGGGAACACGGACACCTCAACCTGGATGAAGGGATCATGAAAGTCTTGGAGCAATGGTGTATCCACCCCACACCAGTATGCGCCTGCGTCGTCCTCTGTAAGATTCTCCAGGGTCACTGTGAAGCTGAGGTTTGCAGGACGGTCCCTGATGGACACTCGGCCGTTCCTCAGTTTTCCTGCTGACTCTTTGGTCTCCACAATCTTGGCACATCCAATAGTCCACCGTACTCTGCACCAGTATTTGTTGAGAGTCCTGTGTTCCTCCTCATACCCACACTGCACGCTCAGGGATCCCCCCAGGGGGCCCGCCACGGTGCGGGGGCCGCTCAGAGCAAAACAGCCTGGAAAACACAAGCCCGAGTCCAGGCTCCTCCTCAGATGGGCCTGGCCAGGGGTGCCCCGGGGTCAGGGCTGCATGAACCCTGGGGGTGTGGAGGAGGCAGCGGCAGGCAGACAGGCCCTGTCCACCCAGGAGTGGGGACTGGGGGTGAGAGGCTCCCTCCGTGCACAAGTGGGAATGGGGCAGAGGCTTCCATAGAGACTGGAAGGGCTCAGGCTGGGTGCCCTGGGGTCACCTCCTCCAAAGATTCCCAAACGCTCCATCAGCACCCCAGCCCTCCGCCCCTGACTCCTTCACCTCATATCAGCCCCATCAGCCAGGTCATACCTTGAGCATTCTCTTTTCTGCTCTGCGACCCCGAGATTTTGCTCACAGCAGCCCCTTTCTCCAGCCCCCTGCCTCCTTTTCCTTACCCTTCCCACCCCTCTCACCCACAGGGGCCTCCTACTTCCAAATCTGCCAGGAACATGAGAACTTACCCCTAAGTACCTGCCTTCCCGGGAGGGCCACCCCAGCCCTGGGCACCCCAGCGAGAGGAAGACCACCCAACATACTGATCTGGTCCCACCAGGGGACAAACCTGGACAGCAATAGGGTTGTCAAGCCATTTTGACAAGAATACTGGCTAGGTACAGTGGCTCATGCCTGTAATCCCAGCACTTTGGGAGGCTAAGGCAGGTGGATCACTTGAGGCCAGGAGTTCGAGACCAGCCTGGCCAACATGGTGAAACCCCGTCTCAACTAAGAATACAAAAATTAGCCCGCATGGCAGCACACCCCAGTAATTGTAGCTACTGGGAAGCTGAGGCACGAGAATCGCTTCAACCCTGGAGGCGGAGGTTACGTTGAGCTGCAATGGTGCCACTGCACTCTAGCCTGAGTGACAGTGAGACTCCATCTCATAGTCACAAATGCAGAAGGCGCATTGACAAAAACTTTCATTCGTCCTGTGTCTTACCTTATTTTGCCCAGCTCTTCTAGACTTAAATCTCTGAAATAAATGAGCTTCCTTGAAAATTAGGTCTGCCATTTTCACAAATAATTCTCAGATGCAAAGTAGGGAAAGTAAGGTGATGGCTGGAAGCTAGTGTCTGCCACCAAGCAGAGGACACACGATCCCTCTCCCAGGCAGATGGGCATGTGCCCGCTGGGCAGTTATGTGTGAAGTGTCTCACTGCCCTTGTAATTCTGTCATCGGGCCCCATATTGGCTGGGGATGGTGGGAAGCGGGCTTGCTCTCCTTTCCTCAGGTTAGAACTCTTATTATTATTTTTTTTTTGAGATGGAGTCTCGCTCTGTTGCCCAGGCCGGAGTGCAGTGGCAGGATCTCGGCTCACTGCAACCTCCGCCTCCTGGGTTCAAGTGATTCTCCTGCCTCAGCCTCCCAAGTAACTAGGATTACAGGTGTCCACCATATCCATCTAATTTTTGTATTTTTAGTAGAGATGGGGTTTCACCATGTTGGCCAGGCTGGTTGTGAACTCCTGACCTCAGGTGATCTGCTTGCCTCGGCCTCCCGAAGTGTTGGGATTACAGGTGTGAGCTACTGCGCCTGGCCAGAACTCTTTAATTTCACTTACTGTTTCAAATGGTTAAATCTCCTCACATGGGACTTTTGGAGCACTGAAATGGAAGCCCCAGGAGGTAAGGGTCTCCTTCTCATCCCTTCAGTGTCTACAGGTGCCTTGAGTATGGTAGGCCTTTTATAGAAACTTTATGACCCCTCCTCCTCGACCCCATCGGCTCCACACCCAGCCAATGGCTGCCCAAAGATGATGACAAGTTCCCCAGTGCCTCTCCCAGAGGCCCCCGCAAGCCTCCCCTCCTGGCCTGGGTGTACAGATCCCCTGCAGAGGAGGCCTTTCTAAGCTTGTCACAGGTGTGATGTTTCCTGAGGCTCTCCGCGGCAATTGCCAGCACGAAGCAGAAGGAACCTCAGAAGAATCTGCATTTATATCTCTACCCTATTATGTATCGGGTGTTCTGAGACAAGTTAGTTAACCTCTCTGAGCTTCAGACACCTCGCCTAGGAAGTGGTGACAATTGTCCCTGCCTCACATGGCCTTTGCGGGTGTTAAATGAGATCACAGGTGCAAAACGCCCGGCAAATAACATTAGGTTGAATCACACGAAATGGCCAAGATTCAACTTTTTGACCAAGACAACAGGGTTTCATATGACTCGGGCTAATAAAGATGGATAACCTTTGGGCTGCCCTGAATAAGAGATGACAAGAGAAAAGGACCATAGATGAAGGAAGAATGGAGAGTCAAGATATCATTTTGCAGAAATTCCCTACAAAAAATTCATAAACTTAGAGGAATGTGATTTTCTAGAAAAACGCAAATCACTAAAATTGACACATGCTAATTGCTTAATAAGTAGATGTAGTCTGGGCAACATGGTGAGATCCCATCTCTACAAAAAAGAATACAAAAATGACCTGGGTGTGCTGGTGCACATGTGCAGTCCCAGCTACTCAGGAGGCTGAGGTGGGAGGACCACTTTAGCCCAGGAGGTTGAGGCTGCAGTGAGCTATGATCACATTACTGCACTCCAGCCTGGGTGACAGTGAGATCCTGTCTTAAATAGGCCAGTGAGTGGCTCATGCCTGTAATCCTAGCACTTTAGGAGGCCAAAGTGGGGGGATCGCTTGAGCCTGGGAGGTTGATGCCAGCCTGGGCAACATGATAAGATCCCATCTCTACCAAAAATACAAAAAATTAGCAAGGTGTGGTGGCACGTGCCTGGATTCCCAGCTACTCAGCAGGCTGAGGCAGGAGGATCACTTGAGTCCAAAAGGTGACGACTGCAGTGAGCTGTGATCATACCACTGCACTCCAGCCTGGGCAACAGAGTGAGACCCTATCTCAAAACATACATACATATATACATAAATGAATGAATGAATGAATGTCAGTTCCCAGCCCTCTTCCACCCAAGATACTGCTCCTGGTCCCTGTCCTGACCCGATTCCCTGCCTCTCCTGAGCTGTGAATCGTCACCTTTCTTTGTCTATTTCGGCTTCTCTCCTGACCTCAGTGACCCCACCTCCTCTGCCCACAGCACCCAGTCCTGTCTCTCGTCCCACCTCCAGTGTCTGACTTGTCTTTGGATTCTCTCTCCTCTCTTCTCTCTCTCTCTCTCTTTTCTGTCTCTCCTGGTTAACTTCTCCCCTCTGAAATCTTGGATAAAAAACTGTAACCTGGCCAGGTGTGGTGGCTTATGCCTGTAATCCCAGCACTTTGGGAGGCTGAGGTGGGCAGATCACGAGGTCGGGAGTTAGAGACCAGCCTGACCAACATGGTGAAACCCTGTCTCTACTAAAAATACCAAAATTAGCCGGGTGTGATGGTGCATGCCTGCAATCCTAGCTACTTAGGAGACTGAGGCAGGAGAATCGCTTGAACCCAGGAGGCGGAGGTTGCAGTGAACCGAGATCATGCCATTGTACTCCAGCCTAGGTGACAGAGTGAGACTCTCTCAAAAAAACAAAAACAAAGAACTATCACCTAATCTCCCCAAAGCTCTGCCCCACCTGTGAAGGTGGCATTATAATTTATAGATTGGGAAGTGTCAGAAAACCCTCTGTTTACTTCCCCTAATCACATGTATCCCCAGCGCTCCCAGCACCAATCCTCTAAGCATAAACAGGAGACGAGAGACCGCTTTGGGGCCAGGGTCCTCTACCAGGATGTTTATCTGTTGTCTTAATGTTTTCCTTTAAGATCAGGGTCTTGACCCGTTAACTCTCAGATAAATGACTCAATTGTCCAACTCAAGAGGTCAGAAAAGGAACACACGCATACACAACATAGGACCAGGTCTTCTTTCACGAATTTGTGAATTCACAGAAATCAGTGAAATAAGAAACAAAAACCGAACAAAAAGAATCATATATATATATAAAACACAAAAGAAGAAACAACAGTGGAGTTAGTACATACATTTAAAAATGGACTTTTCTTTTGGAAGTGGCAAACGCCTAATTATTTTATTTTTTTGAGATGGAGTTTCGCTCTTGTCACCCAGGCTGGAGTGTGGTGGCCTAATCTCGGCTCACTGCAACCTCTGCCGCCCGGGTTCAAGTGACTCTCATGTCTCAGCCTCTCAAGTGCCTGGGACTACAGGGTGTGAGCCACCACGCCTGGCTAATTTTGTGTTTTTAGTAGAGACGGGGTTTCACCATGTTGGCCAGGCTGGTCTCGAACTCCTGACTTCCAGTGATCCCCCCCACCTTGGCCTCTCAAAGTGCTGGGATTACAGGCGTGAGCCACCATGCTTGGCCTCAAACAATTAACTAGACTAGTGGGTAGCCAGACCAAAAAAATAGACACAGATGTACAATTCAAAAAAATATAACAGTTTAATCTGCAAATCTCTACAAATAAGTCTGTCAGCCTGAACGACACTGATGATTTTTAAGGAAAATCTAAATTACCAATGTAGGCCAAGAATAGATTTTTCTTTTAAGAGATTGGGTCTTGCTATATTGCTCAGGCCAGTCTCAAACTCCTGGGCTCAAGTGATCCTTCCACCTCAGCCTCCTCAAATTCTGGGATTACAGGTGTGAGCCACTGCATTCAGCTAGATTTTTAAAAATGTAGGCCAAAAATGATGAGTGTTATTAAGAAATTCTTTCCCTTCCACCAAAAGAAAACAAGCAAAACTCAGATGGTTTTACAAGTTCTCTCTAAACTTCAAGGTACAAAAAATTTCAGGTGTATTTAAACATTTGCAGAGAACACAGAAACAGGGAAATCTCACTAATTCGTTTCATGAAGCCAGCATAATATAGCAAGACAAAAATCTGACCAGATCTCTTAATGTAATTCACCTCCTTCATAGCTGAAAGGATAAAAATAATTTCTATAGATAATAAAAATGGTACTTTGTAGGGGCTGGGGCAGTGGCTCATGCCTGTAATCCCAGCACTTTGGGAGGCTAAGGCGGGTGGATCGTGAGGTCAGGAGTTTGAGACCAGAGGCCAGCCTGGCCAACACAGTGAAACTCCGTCTCTACTAAAAATACAAATGTTAGCCAGGCGTGGTCACCCGCCTGTAATCCCAACTACTGAGTAGGCTGAGGAAGAAGAATCACTTGAACCCGGGAGGCAGAGGTTGCATGAGCCGAGATCACGCCACTGCACTCCAGCCTGGATGACAGAGTGAGACTCTCTCTCAAAAAACAAACAAACAAAACGCCTCCAATCTGTAAGGAAAGCAACCAAAAAGATGTCAAATATCCTAGGACTAGGCCTGAGAGTCTGCACAGGACCTTCAGAGGAGAGCGGTGGACGTGGACTGACCAAAGGCACAGCAGGTGACTGCAGGAGGAAGGCCTGATCTTGGACATGGAAGGCTCCACCCCACGGTTCTCCCTAAAGAAGATATCAGCACTTCTCTGCCCGGTTTCTTTTCCCTCCTCGCCCTCCCTGCCACCTTTTCTGCCCCTTCTATCCCATATCCCCTCCTTGCAGATGGCTGACCTCTGGTTCTCAGGCCCATGCTGGGGCCACCCCCAGCCAAGCGGGCCTCAGGACATCCCCCTGCTCAGACTCCAGCCTCTGGGCTGCCCTGGTTAAATCTCCATGTTCCTGAGACCAATGACCTCCCTACCCACACCCTCCCAGCCCCCCACCCTTCCTCCACACCCTGCACCTGGTGAGCCAGGCATTGCCCCCACCCTCCCCACATGTCCCTCGCCGCCAGTGGCTGCCACTTTCCACCCACCCGGACACATCCTGCCTCTCGTCGCCCTTCCTGTAAGAATTCAACTGAAAACCTACAAAGTCCCTCTTCTGCAGCCACCCCTTATCACTCACCCCGCTGTGATTCCAGCAAGGTATATGGGTGCAGAGCCGGGAGAGGCTGGCCCCTTCCTCTCCCAGGGGCATGGTCCTTCATATAAGATGGACAGAGCATACCCCATTCTGCGTTCTGCTCGGAGTCCAGATTCAGGGTGTCTTGTGTGACACCTGCCCTGTGGCCCTGCCCCTCACACCCTCCCTGCTGCAGACTTTCCTGGGCAGAAAGCCCCTCACCTGGGACCCAGAGGAGCAGCAGAGTCCAAGGCAGCCACATGGCCCCTTCCCCAGCACAGGTGGCACTTGCAAAGCGCCTGGACCGCGGCGCCTCAGGGAGGGTCTCCAAGCCTCCGACTTCTGCTTTTCTTGGTGCCGCGCTGCTTCCTTGTTCAGCTGCTTTTGGTTCTTTTCCTAGAGACAGTCAGAAAATGGAGGAAGCTGGGGAGACCCGGCTGAGGCTCCCCTGGGAACAGCATGACCTCCTTAACCCAGGTGGTGGCGGCAGGTTCCTCAGCTATTGCTAGTGATGAGACCTCTCCCCGTGGTGACCCCGTAGCTGGCAGGCCTGCTCCCCAACTCTCACCTCCTGGGTCTGTGGGGTCCAGGTTTCCTTCTAGTGGAAGGGCCAGTAACTCCTCCCTCCTTTCCCTGTGGTTAAGATGGTCAACCCCCGGGGGAGGGGCCCACTGAGCCGGCTCCTCTCACCCTGGGCGGTGCCCACGAGGAGGCTGCCCTTGGGAACTCCCCTTCCCTGAGTCCCTTCCCTGAGCCCTTTCCCTGAGTCCCTTGGGGGCCAGACCTGGGGATCCAGACTCAGGGAAGGGGATTTGTCATCAGCCTCAGAGTCCCTGAATGGTTCCTAGTCTTGGAAATGTGTCCTCAACTTGACAGGGAGGCCCTCCAGCCCTGCCTTCCTTTCTATATAGCCCCACTGGAGCCAGCTCGGCACTGGGCGCACAGCAGGGGCTCAGCGAGCCAGCAGGGACCCTTTTCCTTCCTGATCCACACGCAGTTCAGACTCTAGACATACATGCACACTCACACATACACACTCAAACACACACACATACATACTCATACACACATACACACATTCACAGACACACACACATACACACACACATACGTACTCATACACACACACATTCATAGACACTCATTCACAAACACACACACATACTCATACAAACACACATTCACATACACAAACATACACATACAAACACACACACATGTTCACATACACACAAACACATTCACACACACACAAACATTCACACACTCACACACATACTCATTCACAAACAACACATTCACAAACTCACATTCACACACACATATACACCCTCAACACACACAAACGCATACTCTCACCCACACACATTCACATACTCACATACATACACTCACACACACACACTCTTAGCCACACACATTCACACACATTCACACACACTGATACATACAAACACATTCACACATACACATTCACACACACTGAAACACATTCACACACACACAACTGACATACACATTCAGACACACGGACACATTCCCACACACACAAACACACAGTCTCACACGCGCCTTGTGTAAGTACCCCAGCTTGTACAGAATGACCAGGAGAGCCCAGAAAATGCCAGTACTAATGTGAAATGCATCACCTGGGAGCTTGCAGTCCCCAAGCTCAGAGTGTCCACCCACACGGAGCCCTGTGCCAGCTCTGGGGTCCCAATAATGTCCTTCCCTCTGGCTCCTTTTGGAAATTTTCCCTTTCCTCTTCCTTCTGGCCACAGGAAGGTGTCAGGACGTCACGGAGGCCTGTGGGCTTTGCTGCTGGAAGATTCCAGGACAGAGCCTGGAGGACATCGTGGGAATTTCTATTACCATGCAGCCAGAGACTAAAGCTCATCAAGATCCAAGACACTGGCCGGGCGTGGTGACCCACGCCTGGAATCCCAGCACTTTGGGAGGTGGGTGGATCATCTGAGGTCAGGAGTTCAAGACCAGCCTGGCCAATATGGTGAAACCCAGTCTCTACTAAAAATACAAAAAAATTAGCCAGGCTTGGTGGCGGGCACCTGTAGTCCCAGCTACTCACGAGGCTTAGGCAGGAGAATCACTTGAAACTGGGAGACAGAGATTGCAGTGAGCCGAGATCTTGCCATTGCACTCCAGCCTGGGCAACAAGAGTGGAAACTGTGTCTCAAAAAAAAAAAAAAAAGATCCAAGACACTTTGGATGGCGACATTATTGAGCTGAACATAAAAACACATGAGATGCATCACATTCGGTGGTTTCTGTGGCCTGATCATTGCAAAGTTTCCTAAAAATTATTTTTGATTCGACCATGACCAAAAAAGGCACTGCTGCAGTTTTTTGTTGTTGTTGTTGTTTTTGTTTTTGTTTT
>NW_022436988.1:8391110-8418924 GCF_009761245.1 Sapajus apella
TTTTTTTTTGAGACGGAGTTTCGCTCTTGTTACCCAGGCTGGAGTGCAATGGCGCGATCTCGGCTCACCGCAACCTCCGCCTCCTGGGTTCAGGCAATTCTCCTGCCTCAGCCTCCTGAGTAGCTGGGATTACAGGCACGCACCACCATGCCCAGCTAATGTTTTGTAGTTTTGGTAGAGACGGGGTTTCACCATGTTGACCAGGATGGTCTCGATCTCTTGGCCTCGTGATCCACCCGCCTCGGCCTCCCAAAGTGCTGGGATTACAGGCTTGAGCCACCGCGCCCGGCCTACTGCTGCAGTTTTGAACGTCCAGGCCAGAGAGAGAAGCAGAAGGCTATGTTCTGGCGTGGCTTGTCCACTTACCACCGAATGACCTTGAGCAAAGCCTATGGCTTCTGTGAAACATCAGTAATGACAGCTCCTCTGTGGGAAAAAGCAGTATGATGATGATACAAATACTCAAATGTCAGTGTTACTCAACATCTTCAGGTCAGTTTTCTCCTGAGGGAATACACTTCTGCCTTTGATGAAAGGTAATAGGAAAACTGGACTCAATAGGGAGAAGGGTGCTTTTCAGATAATCCCTGGGATGCAATCCTCCTTAGGCACATAGAGAAACACCTGACTTACTGTAAAGGGCAAGGGATCGGGGACTCACCCTGCCACACCCATCCTGATCACCCCATCCTGTCCACAAACCCAAAGGAAGAAGCAAAATGGTGCAAAACAACCACAAAACATGAGAGAATTCGGGAAGTGACACGTTCCGGCCATGTGCTGATGGCCATCAGGTGACATGACTCGGGGGAGCATGAGCTGAGGCCCATTTCCCAGGGTGGGGAGGAGAGGGGGTCACACAACAGCCACAAAACGTCTTCCTGGTGTGGACACACATGCTCAGAGGCCAGTGAGGGGAGCTGGTGGTGATGTGGGGTGGGGGGTTTTCTGGGAAGACCTGCAGCAGCAGCATTGAGTCCTGTGAACCGCAGGGTCCCCAGAAAAGATGTGGGTAGTGGAGGAGCTACAGGACTTCTCAGCAGAGCTTCCCTTTCGAAAGCAGCCCAATCTCAAAGCCACCCTCCCGCCGGGGCAGTCTGGCTGTTCCCCATCCTCTCTGTTCCTTCCTCCCCTTGAGCCTGAAGGAGGGAGGGCCTTGGCCCCACAGGTACCACTCAAGGGCAGCCCAGAGGCTGGGCACCCAGGGCTGAGAAGCAGGATTGGGCCTGCATGACTGTGGCCCTCACATTGGGACGAAGAGCTTGACAGCTGCTGAGCACAGGATGGAAAAGGGGGGCAGGCTGACCTCTGGGGGGAACCTACTGCCGCTTGGTGCTTTTGCTGTGTGTGCCTTGAGTTGTGTACTCAAGGTCCTAATGAGATTTGCAGGGGGAGGGCACTGGGGAAGGACAGAGATTGGGGACTAGGAAGATCTCGCTTCCTGTCCCCAAGAGCCTGAGTGAGACCAGCTGTAAGGGCCTGACCCTGCCTGGGGACTTCCCATGCCCATCTCTGGGGAAGCTTCCCCACCCCTCCTGCACCCCCCAGAGGCTGAGGCAGCTTCAACAACCCATGCCCCAGCATGTCCCACAGTCCCCGGGCCTTAGTCCACACCAGCTGGTCATGACGACTGGTCACCTGCTCGCCGGCTTGGTCCTGGGTATGCTCTGGTCAAGATGAAGGGGAAGAGGAAGCTGTAGGCAGATGTACGGTAGTCACAGTCAGGGGCCTGGGAGCCTCAGCGTACCCCAAGACTTCCTGTCCACAGAGTCACTGCTCCATCCAGGCCCCAAACCCAATCACAGGGGCCTGGCATGGAAATAACTTCTCCGCTTTGGAGAGAGGAGCCAGGTACGGGACCTGGCCCAACAGCCAGGGGACTGCGGAGCTCAGCAGGGCACCAGGAGCACTTAAGATCTGTGCGTTTCACCTAAGTTACAAATCAACAAAAACAGATTTGAGCAGAGACCAGTGGTCTGCATATCTGGAAAAAGAATCAGGCCGGGCACGGTGGCTCACGCCTATAATCCCAGCATCTCGGGAAACAAGCGGGCTGATCACCTGAGGTCAGGAGTTCAATACCAGTCTGGCCAACATGGTGAAACTCTGTCTCTACTAAAAATACAAAAATTAGCCAGGCGTGATGGCAGGAGCCTGTAATCCCAGCTACTCGGGAGGCTGAGGCAGGAGAATCGCTTTAACCCAGGAGGCAGAGGTTGCAGTGCGCAGAGATCAAGTCACTGCACTGCAGCCTGGGCGACAGAGCGAGACTCTATATCAAAAAAAAAAAAAAAAAAGAAAGAAAAAGAATCAATATAGCATCGAGCCACTGCTCAGCCTCACCCCAGCCAGGCTCATCCCCAGGGATGCACAGAGGTGGCAGTGGCAAGAGGGCGGCCTCTGGGCCCTGCCTGCTGGTGTCTCTGATGCGTCCCAACCAGGGATCACATCATGGATGAGGATAGGGTGGAAGGTGGGTGAAGGGTGGGAGGCTGGTGAAGGGCAAAGGAAGCCCCAAGACCATGACAATGGCGCCACACGGCGGGGAAGGTCAGAGCCCTGCGCTGCAGATGCGTCCTTTCTTGAAGCAGCCTTCCTGGCTGAAATGGGAACACAGCGCTATAGCCTGCCTGCCCTGTTACTCCTTGGGCTGCTGGGAGACCTAAAATGAGATCAGGGATGTGGATGTGCCTGTGCAAGCCTTGGGGCTGTTTGAAGATGTTTGTTGAACTCCCTTATGTACACATGTGAATCCATATGCCTCGCAGCTCAGAGAGGCGAGATTGCTTGCCTGTGAGAACCCACATCTGTCCATCATATTGAACCCCAAACTCCAGCCCACTGTGCCGTAACTCCCTAGGGGGACCTCTGCTAGAGTTTTTCCTTGTTTTTTTTCTGTTCCCTCTGCTGCCAGACCCCCTTAGACCCTTCCTGGCACTGATGAGTTGTTAGTTTTTCAAAGACCTGACTCCCTCCTTCTTGCAAAGTGGGAGGAAACAGGGAAGGCTGTCAACAAACCAAGTACCCAAGTGGTTAGAAACTCCCAACAGAAGGCATGGGCTCCCTACGTCTCTGGGGAGTGAGGAATTGAGTGTTGTGTGTGGGTGCTGCATGTCAACACAGCCGAAGGCAAAGTCTCCTGGCCAGGACTGGCCTGGCCCGGCCCCAGGTATGCCCAACTTATTCCTATCTGGCTCCATGGCCAACACCTTCTCTCTGCCCCAACTCGTGATTGCTCACCTGGCTTTAGAACCCTGGCTCCAGGACCAGGCACCGTGGCTCACACCTGTAATCCCAGCACTTTGAGAGGCTAAGGTGGGCAGATCACCTGAGGTCAAGAGTTCAAGACTAGCCTGGCCAACACAGTGAAACCCTGGCTCTACTAAAAATACAAAAATTAGCCCAGCATGGTGGCGCACGCCTGTAGTCCCAGCTACTCAAGAGGCTGAGGCAGGAGAATCGCTTGAATCTGGGAGGTGGAGGTTGTGGTGAGCTGAGACCATGCCACCATAATCCAGCCTGGGGGACGGTGAAACTCCATCTCAAAAAAAAAAAAAGAAAAAGAACCCTGGCTCTACCTTGGCTCTGTCCCCACCCCCTACCCATCCCTGATTTTCTGTCCCACATCTGGTTGGCCCCAAGGGGACACGTTGTGACCCTAAAAACTCAGGGTAGTAGGCACTAGAGTGAGCAGAGGCTGGACAGGGTGGAGCTGGGGTGGACCAGATGGGGAAACTGAGCCCTGGAACAGGCAGGTTGAGGGGCTCCCACAGTCCTGCTCGTAACTCCCAAAGTGGCTGGACCCAGAGGATGCAAATCAGGCAGTGGGACTCAGCAGCCCGGAAGGGTATCATCTACAGCCCCCGAAAGAAGTTGCTGTCCTTGGAACCCAGGTGACGTCTAAACGGGCCAGCCACGAGCAGCCTCTGTCGCCATCTGATGGTGGCTGCTAGAACTGCTTGTTTTCTTGGTCAGGCAAATCTGTTCCTATCTCTGCAAATCTGGAAGTGGGGAGGCGGCTGTATGCGGCTCTTTCCAGATTCCCCAACCAGTAGACCAGGAACAGCGGAAGGCTCCAGCCCCTTTGGGGGAGAATCTGAAGGCTCCAGAGGGTGAAGCCCTTCAAGGGAGAGGAGGAGTGGATGAAAGGAGAAAGGCAGAGGTCTCAGGGGAGGGCCAGGCACAGTGGCTCAAGCCTGTAAGTGCAACACTTTGGGAGACCGAGGCCCGAGATGGCTTGAGCCCAGGAGGTGGATGCTGCAGAGAGCTATGATCGTGCCCCTGCACTCCAGCCTGGGAGTCAGAGAGAAACCCTGTTTCTAGAAAAATAATAAAAATGTTTTTAAAAGATGTCACAGAGAAGAAAATGGCACAGTGCCCAGACTTCAGACCAGACCACCCAGGAGGCACCAAGGGCACCATGGCTTGGCCTCTGTGGTCTCCTGGGCTCCTGGTTGGCAGCGAGGAGACCCAGGGGGCTCTCAATGCCCAAGAGGGCCTGCAGCCCTGAGGCCAACCTGGGACTGCCCAGCTGCCCCATTAGGGTGAGCCGGCTGAGGCACTGTGGCTCCACTGCCTGCCTCTGATGGACTGTTCCAGAAGAGGGGAGGGGCTAGGCTGCAGGTGGGGAGTTAGGGAATGCCTGCCTTGCCTCTAGGACTGAGAGGGCAAAGACAGTTATCTGGGTTTCACGCCTCCCTCCCCTCCCCTGAGTAAGGTTACATCCTTTACTATAATGCTCTGGGGTCAAGGGACACCACCCCAGGGCTCTCAACTGCCAGGAAGCCCTTTGTGAACATGTGTTTTGGTCACATGTGCAGGGACCCGGGTTGTGACCTTAAATACTGCTGAGGGGCCGGGCACAGTGGTTCACGCCTGTGATCCTAGCATTTTGGGAGCCTGAGGTGGGTGGATCACTTGAGGTCGGGAGTTCGAAGCCAGCCTGGACAACATGGTGAAACCCCATCTCCATGAAAAATACCAAAACCTTATCCGGGCGTGTTGGTGGGCACCTGTAATCCCAGCAGCTTGGGAAGCTGAGGCAGGAGAATTGTTTGAACCCAGGAGGCGAAGGTTGCAGTGAGCTGAGATTGTGCCACTGCACTCCATCCTGGGTTACAGAGCAAGACTCCATCTCAAAAAATCATAAATAAATAAATACTGCTGAGGCCTCTAGCTTCTAGAGAATAAGAGAGTCACCTTTTATCACGGGTGGTTTTGGGGGTGTATTAGGGTTCTCTAGAGGGGCAGAACTAGCATAGACATATGTATGAAGGGGAGTTTATTAAGGAGTGTCGACTCACAGCACCACAAGGGGAGGTCCCACAATGGGCCATCTGCAAGCAGAGGAGCCAGGAAGCCAGTCCGAGTCCCAAAACCGCAAAAGCAGAGAAGCCGACACAGCAGCCTTCAGTCTGTGGCCGAAGCCCAACAGCCCCTGTCAAACCACTGGCCCAAAAGCTGAAGAACTTGGAGTCCAGTGTTCAAGGGCAGGAAGTATCCGGCACGGGAGACGTGGAGGCCGGAAGACTCAGCCAGCGTGCTCTTCTCATGCCTGCTTTTATGGTGTCCCCCCAGATTGAGGGTGGGTCTGTTTCTCCCAGTCCACTGACTCAAACGTTCATCTCCTTGGGCCACACGCTCTCAGACACACCCAGGGACAATGCTTTGCGTCCTTCAATCCAATCAAGTTGACACTCAATATTAACCATCACGGGGGTCAGAGTGTCTATGACGGGGCGGGGACTCGGCGTGTAGCAAAAACAGCAGCGAGGTGGAGGGAACTCTGTGGGGTGAGGCAGAAAGAGACGAAACTCCGATGCAGTTTCCCAGTCCCGCTGACCCATCTGCCTGCACAGATGCTCGTAGAAGTCTCAAACCTGGGTGCACAATCCTTCGGGGGCCTTTAAAAAATATCCATGCCAGCCGGGCATGGTGGCCGCACCTGCAGTCCCAGGCAGTCAGGAGGCTGAGGTGGGCAGAGGGCAGGAGTCCTAGACCGGCCGGGCAACATGTGGAGACCCTGCCTCTGAAGAAGAATGGTGAAAACACCCATGCCTGAACCCATGAGTGGAGCCCTGGCAGGCCTTCCACGCCTTGAGGAAGGTGGGGGGAGGGCATTGAGTAAGAGAAAAGAGGTTTCAGACACCAGACAGCATAGGAGGGGGTGGAGAAAGTGCAGGAATCGCCGTTCCAATTCAGGGAGATATTCTCCAGCCCCGGGTCGACCTAAACTCTCCGCAGACAAAAAGGGGGTCCTGGCTGAGCGCGGTGGCTCACGCCTGTAATCCTAACACTTTCGGAGGCCGAGGCAGGTGGATCACCTGAGGTCAGAAGTTCAAGACCAGCGTGGCCAATGTGGGGAAACCCTGTCTCTACTAAAAATGCAAAAATTAGCTGGGTGTGGTGGCGCGTGTCTGTAATCCCAGCTACTCAGGAGGTAAGGAGAAGAATCACTTGTACTCGGGCCGGGCGCGGTGGCTCAAGCCTGTAATCCCAGCACTTTGGGAGGCCGAGGCGGGTGGATCATGAGGTCAAGAGATCGAGACCATCCTGGTCAACATGGTGAAACCCCGTCTCTACTAAAACTACAAAAAATTAGCTGGGCATGGTGGCGCGTGCCTGTAATCCCAGCTACTCAGGAGGCTGAGGCAGGAGAATTGCCTGAACCCAGGAGACGGAGGCTGCGGTGAGCTGAGATCGCGCCATTGCACTCCAGCCTGGGTAACAAGAGTGAAACTCCGTCTCAAAAAAAAAAAAAGAATCACTTGTACTCATGAGATGGAAGTTGCAGTGAACGGAGGTCGCGTCACTGCACTCCACCCTGCGCGCCGGGAGCGAGACTCTGTCTCAAAAAAATAAAACAACAGAAAAGGGGGTCCCTTCAGGGAGGACTCAGTATGACAAGTCCCAGCCTTCTGCTGATTCAGGCCCATAAAGGTGGTTTTGAAAGTGAATAAATGAATGAATGAATGAATGCCGAGAGTGATTAGGAGCATGGACTCTGGGTCTCACAGCCTGGTTGGAACCCCTTGCCTCTGATAAGCTGTGTGGCCTTGGCTAAGTTACTAACCTCTCTGCGCCTCAGCTTCTCCACCTGCAAAATGGGACTGAAAATCACAGCACTCCACAGTGTCCACACTCCGCAAAGGTGGGGATTGATGTCGTTTCCACACACTTTACCACATCACCACCGCCGTCCATACTCACAGGGAACGCACGGGGCTGCAGCCCGTGCCTCCTCCTCCCTATCCAGAGGGAGCAGAAGAGCCTCCTTGGCCTCACCTGGTCCATCACACAGCCTTTTCCCTCTTTTTTCTGCAAGCCCTGAGTGTCTCCAGCTCCCTTTCCCACCTGCCCCTTGTTATCCTGGGAGAGTCACATCTTTCAAAGGCCCACCCCTCGCCTCCCACTAGACCTTGTTCAGGGACCCCTACCCCACCCCTACACACTTGGATGGGCCGCCCCAAAGCAGGGGACCAGGATGCGTGCCCCTAGGTCCGCCGTTCCAATTGAGATCTAAGCACCATCATGCCCGCTGACACCACCAGGTGGCGCTCGGTGCCCAGGCACTGCCAATTTGTTCAACAGACATTAATGGCTGCCCTTACTGAGTCAGGCACTGGGCCCGAAGATGCAGACATGAAGAAAAAAATACCGAATATCTCCTTTTCAGGAGTTCATGGTTTTGTGGGAAACATGTAAACAAAGACAGGAAAACAAAGGATTGCCTTAAAAACTGAGAGGCAGAAATCCCAGTGGCCTGGGTAGGAAGGGACCCCTTCTATCAGACATGGGGAAACGGCAGATGACTGGCCGGGGGGAGGGTTGTGGACCCCAGCCCTGAGCCTCCTTCTCAACCCACTTGCTCTCTTTCCCCCTTGAGGAATTCTGGAAGGAGGGTGAACGGAGCCCTTGAAAAATACAGAAAAACATCTAGCCTGTCCTCCAATGGGTCCTCTGTCATGGAGAAACATGGGGGACCACAACCTTAAATCTCTTGACTCTTCCCTCTCCTACCCCCACCCTGCACCACGGTCCCCACACAAGCTCCCACCTCCACCATGGAAAAGGTGAGATGAGGGCTTGAAAGGCCTCCCGGTCACTCAGTCACCAGACCTCTTCTCCCTACTCCCCAGGCGGTGGCGGAGAAGGCATTAACCCCTCTCAGCCTCCCCTACAGCAGCGGGGCCCAAGCTTGGCTGATGTAACAACCACCGAGGAAACCGACTGGCTGAGAATGCAGATTCTGGGGCCTGCCTCAGACCAGCTGAATCAGGCATCTCTCCCGTTGGGGACTGGGAATGTGTCATTTTAACAAACTTCCCCAGATGATTTCTAGAATCAGACAAGTTTAGGAACTGGAGTGTGTGGGGGTTATGAGAACACCTGGCATTTCACAGGTGCCCAGCAGAGCACCCTCTTAACCCTTCAGACTATGACCAAGAGAGAGAGTCCCAAACGAACGCCAACCCAGGCTATCTCCCCGGCCTCACTTTCCCCTCCCCCCCCCCCCCCCCCCCCTCCCTCCCCCTCCTTCCCCTTCCTTCTCCCTGGTCTCCCTCCCTCCCTCCCTTCCTTCGTTTTTTCCTTCCTTTTTTTTCTTTTTCTGAGACAGTCTCCATGTGTTGTCACCCAGGCTGGAGTGCAGTGGCACGATCTCTGCCCACTGCAACCTCCACCTCCTGGGTTCAAGCAATTATCCTGCCTCAGTCACTCAAGCAGCTGGGATTACAGGTGTGCGCCACCATGCCTGGCTAATTTTTGTATTTTTAGTAGAGACAGGGTTTCACCCTGTCGGCCAGGCTGGTCTCAAACTCTTGGCCTCAAGTGATCCACCTGCCTTGTCGTTCCAAAGTGCTGGGATTACAGGTGTGAGCCACCACGATTGGCCCACCAGCCTCACTTTCAAAGCTGGGACACAGCAGTCCCCAGGTGACCAAAGTCCCCATCAAGTGAGCCCTCATCCCCAACATAGGGACATGAACACAGACGCCGGGATGGGGGTGACTCTGCCCCTGGAGACCTCAGAGCAGGTCAGCATCTGTCGACACCGTCAAGTAGGTGAGGAATTGGCACACACAGTAAGAGTTTCGCCTCAGAGACCCAGGACACCCGGCTGCAGTGGGCTGCGGAGACAGAAGCCTCAGATTTAAGGAGGTGAAAGAACTGTGTGTCAGACAGACTGGGGTACTAGGAGCGAGATCAGTGTGGGAACCGATGTTAATTAGAATGACGACACGGAGCAGGCTTTGATAAATATGGATGAAGACCTGATGAACCAATGAATTAATGAGCCAAATGCTATTCCCATGCCTGTTGTCGTCTGCCCCCCGGGACACGGCATGTTTTATAATGATGAGCTACTCTCAGAGAAACAGCACACCAATCTGCTCCATGGATGTAAAACTAATTCAGTCTTTGAAGAATTATTTAGCAAGGCTGGGTGGAGGGTGGGCTCCCCATGCCACATACATGCAATAGGACACACACTCCCCACCCCAGCCTCCTCGAAAACCCTCCCAAGGAGAGAATGTGTTGGAAAATCTAGGCGGGATAAAAGTTGGCCCATCTTTTTCAGGGGGAGAGATGAGGAAGGGGAATGTGGCTGAGGGTAGCTCAGTCTGGCGTTTGTGAGGGCTGGGGCAGGGACATCGAAGGTGCTGCAGCTGCTGGTCGGGGGCCACTGCTACCCTGGCCCCTTTTATTTCTTTCAGATGAATTTTTTTAATATATGTAATTTGTTTTCGTGGAAAAGAGAGAAAGGAAGGAGAGAGAGAAAAAGCAAAACAAGACAGAAAAAATCTTGTCCTTCATCCTCCTGGTACCAGTGGGTCCCCACCCCCAACCCCCCTTGCCCCCCACTGCCAACTCCCCCACCGGTCCACTGTCACATCTGCTATGGTGCCTTTTGTCTCTTTCCAGATTTCCTATGCAAATCCAGGCCATTGTGAATATACAGGAGGAGGGGCACGACTAAAACCTCCCCGACCTCCTTAAGTCCGGAATTGGATTCATCTGAAAATTCTGCTTTGCTTTGTGGGGTGGGATGCAGATGGGGGTTGAGGCCAACAGCACCCTGCTCCAGCCCTCTCACCGCGCTCCTGACCCTGATGAGCCCCTAAATGGGCCTGGTGAAGGGAAAGGGAGGGATCCTCCCCAGCTGGGACCAACTCCTTTTGTGCCCTTCCCATGCCCCACCCGGTGTGTGTGTGTATCTTTTGTGTCCTTCCCACGCCCCACCCCGTGTGTGTGTGTGTGTGTGTGTGTGTGTGTGTGTGTGTGTATCTTTTGTGTCCTTCCCACGCCCTACCCCGTGTGTGTGTGTGTGTGTGTGTGTGTGTGTGTGTGTGTGTGTGTCTGTGTGTCTGTGTGTCTGTGTGTGTGTGTGTGTAAGGGGTGGGCCCTGTGGGCCAGTGTACCCCCTGACCTTCAGCCCTGACAGCCCCTGGACTCACATGGTGGCCTCAGCCCAGCTTCTCCTTGGGACCCTCAGGCTGCCCATGGACACCCAGTGCCTGGGTCTCTTTCTGGTGCCCCAACCCGCCTGACTGCTAGTGACCGGCTTGCCTCCAGCATCCCCTGTCCCATCCCCCGTCCCAGCACCCACATCAGGGTGGGGCAGAAGGTGTCCCTGCAGTGAGAGGGCCTGGCAGGTAACACGCTGCCCAAATACTGTCAGGCCAAGGGTCACAGTTCCCAGGCCCGCCTGAAGCAGCTGGCAGCTGCGGGGAGCAGGGAGACCAGCACCAGAATCCTGGGATGCAGGGACCTCGCGTTCCAGGCCCCCAGCCTGTGTGGCTGCCTCAAATGCACATCGTGAAACCCTAGGGGAGTGGGTCTCCACCCGGACAGTTTGCCCCCTCTGGACATTTGGCAGTGTCCAGAAACAGTTTCGGTTGCCACGGCTTGGGGGCTGGCCGTGCCCCCTGACATCCAGTGGAGGGGGTCAGGGATGCCACCGGATATCCCGCAGTGCTGGGGCCAGCCCCACTACACAGCGATCCGGCCCAAATGTTCCTGGCGGAGCCGAGGAACCCTGGCCTAGAGCCAGACCGAAGGCAGCCGCAGGGCTCCCCGTGCTCCCGCCCCCACTACGCCCACCCGCGGAGACGCCAGGACCCGGCGGGCCTCCAGGAGGGGCTTCTTCCCTTGGGAAAAGGGGCCAGGGCCTGCTTCTCTGGCGTCACCCACCCCACCCCCGTTTCTGCGCTGGCCTGGGAGACGCGGGGATGAATGCGACCCCCGCAAAACCCGGCGGCTACGAGGCGCGGCGCCGAGGGCGGGGAGGAGCGGAGCGCGGCGGCCGGGCCCCCAGGCTGCGGCAGGAGCTGGGACAGATGGCTCGGGCCGGCGCCCCGCGGCGGGGATCGGGTTGCAGGGGCAGGGGCGGGGTTTGGGGTGGGGCGCAGGAGGCGGCCTCGGGTTGGCTGGCGCTGGGGTGGCCGGGCCCTAGCGGGAGAGGCACGTGGGCGCACCGGCTGCTCAGGCCCACCCCACCTCCCCCTACCCAGGTGTGTGCGGGGGAGTGGGCTGTCTGCGGTTGGGGTTCCAGGGCCCCGCGCCCCCTCCCAACCCGGACGCTGGGTTAAGGACGCAGCGTAAAACTTTCTCCGCGGACCCTCTCTTGCCGTCGGTGGAGTTGGTGTGGGGGGGTGGGAGGCGAGCCACCGTCGCCTTTGGGCGAATCAGAAGAAAGAGCCACCTCCGGGTCCCTGGCTTAGAGGAATTTAGGGGGGACGAGGGGTGTGGGGATAGGGCAGACAGCGGGCTGGGACTGGCCCCATTCACCGCCCGGGACCCAGCTTCTCTCTCCAAAGCACAGCCAGGCGGTGGGCCTATGTCCTCCCAGTTCTGCTCCAGACCTTGAGTCGTAATCCCTGGTGTGCATCTGCGGCACAGCCCTGGGGCTTTACGTCCTCTCTCCACTGCTGGGAACCCCACCTCCAGGGCTTAGATAGAGCTGGAGACATGGGGTGCATTTTACAGATGGGGAAACCCTGGGGAGTCAAGGGAGCTGTCCAAGGCCACAGAGCTAGCTGGAGCCTGGCCCTGGCCCGAGACGCCCCGCCCAACTCCAAAGTGCCGCTTGGGAAGGGGATGGTGGAAGCTTGCTGAAGGCACCTGCCTGCTTAATCCCAAAACGCATTTCCTGGGACTCACCATGGCCACTCCCACTTCAGCCCTCAGGCCTGACCTGGCAAAGCAGGGCAGGGATCAGATCGCTCTCTTCTCCACCCACTCCCCTCCACCCAGTATACACTCAGTGGACATTTGCTGGCAGAAAGCAGTTCCATCCCAGCTCTTCAGCCTAGCTTCTTAGACTTCCCGAGCACCTGGTGACCCTCCTAACGCCTGTTAGCCCTTCTTCCCTGCCAATCAGGCATGGGCACTGCCTTAGCATCCTCTTCCAGCCGTGGCAACCTGCCAAGCCACCCACTCTGGGGACCCAGGGCATGAGGCACAGCAGAGGAAAGGGAGGATGTGGCACCAGGCGGTGCCAAACTGAAATCTGGCCGGGAGATCTGCTTGTCTGTGAAGGAAACACGAGGCAGATGGTGCCTGGAAGCTCTGCCTTGGCTATGACTTTTAGGGGGTGACCCCGAGGGCACAGAATGCCAATCACAAACTCAGGGGGCTGGTACCCCCACTTTTCAGATGAGAAGACTGAGGAAGGACCAAGGGAGCTGCTGAAGGTCGCAGAGCTACTAACAGCCAGGACCTGACCCCGCAGCCTCTGATTCCGGAGTCATATTGTCTCCATGCTGCAGAGTGGCCTCCTGCTACGAGGGCATGGGTCCCTGCTCCCTACCCTCTTCTCCAAGGGCACTGGTGAATTGATTCTTTTAATCACCCGCACCCCAGAGGGACCTGCTGCTCCAGCCTCTGCTGATCAGCAACCTTTCTCAAGGAGGATGAGGTCAGAGCCGCACCCCGGGCCCAAGGAGGATGAGGTCAGAGCACTCCCAGTCTGGTGCAGATGCTAAATAATTCATGCAGCTGCTGTGAACAGGGGCTGCAGCTTCCTGGAGGCCCCAGAGTGGAGACAGCAGACAGGAAACAAATGCGGGTCCCTGGCACCTGGGCCTGACCTTGGCATGTCCTCTGGGGCTAGTGAAAGTGCTGGCCTTGGCGAGAATGGCTTGGAGGGCCAACAGACCCTTCCGGGCAGCACCCCCCTCCCCGCCCCCAAGGCAGGCACTTAGCCTCCGTTGCCTGCTGTCTTCTATGAGCTGTGGATGGCTGAAGAACAAGAGCAGAGACAGGAGTAAACTGGAAAGCCAGGCATGGCGCTCGGCAGGTCTTCATGGCCTGGGGGATTTATCAGCCATCCCTGCTTCTGGTATGCCTTTTTTTTTTTTTTTTTTGAGAGGGAGTCTCTGCCACCCAGGCTGGAATGCAGCGGCACGATCTCGGCTCACTGCAACCTCCGCCTCCCAGGTTCAAGCAACGCTCCTGCCTCAGTCTCCCGAGTAGCTGGGATTACAGGCGTGCGCTTCCAGGCCTGGCTGATTTTTAGGTTTTGCCATATTGGCCAGGCTGGTCTCAAACTCCTGACCTCGTGATCTACCCACCTTGGCCTCTGAAAGTGCTAGGATTACAGGCGTGAACCACCACACCTGGCCTTTGGCATGCCTTTCTGTGTACGGAGAATTTCACCCAATGGGTTGTCCTGGCTGCTTCTCCCAGCCATGACAGGCAACAACAGGGTTACCATTGGGGTTGCCTCCCCGGCACCCACATCTTATGTAGGCGGCAGAGTTCTCTGGCCTTGGCTGGTTGAGAGCTCAGTGGTTTTTGGAGGCCTGATTTTCCCCTTAAAATAAATCCCCAACAAAGAAAAAGGTTAGTTGGAATCAAACAGCTTTTGTTGGTGTAAAAAGCAAGAGGTATATGGGGGAAATACATGTGAAGAAATCTCAGAGGCAGGGTGGGGATGGGGTTGGGGAGCAGGCACTTAGAAGCAGGCACTCAGCTACTTGGAAGGCTGAGATGGGAAAATCACTTGAGGCCAGAAGTTCGAGACCAGCCTGGGCAGCATAGCAAGACCCTGTCTCTAAAAATAATTTAAGAAAACAAGACAAAACTAGTAAATCCCAGAAGAATTTATGAACACACAGGAATTCAGTGGCAGTAAGCCCTCACCCACGGAGGTAAGGTCATTTAATTCCGAGCAGTTATGAAGTCCAAAGTCCTCGGCATTAAGCCGCGTGGGGTGACAGTGGTGGGTGTGAGGTTTCCCACGGTGTCGGCTGGATGATGGTGAATCTACAGGCTCTACCTCTTCTAGTTTTCCTCCATTCAAGGCTTGTGATGCTGCTTGATCACCCCAAGAAGCTGCCTCTCTCCTCCTAAGAACTCATCCATCTTTGCCACTTGGCCCAGGCCGGAGTAAGCAGGGCCAGTGGGAGGGTACTCGTGAACACCGGCAGCCTGTAGCTTTCAGGAACCCATCCCTCCCTGAGCCTCGCGCGCAGACCCCCAGAGGACTCGGGCTATACACAAACCCACGTCCACTGCAGACTGCAGCCCTGGGCATCCGGCACTGCCAGGGACTCCTTTGAAATTATCACCTAGAGGCCGGGCACGGTGGCTCACGCCTGTAATCCCAGCACTTTGAGAGGCCGAGGTGGGCGGATCACGTGAGGTCACAGTTGGAGACCAGCCTGACCAACATGGAGAAATCCTGTCTCTACCAAAAGTAAAAAATTAGCTGGGCGTGGTGGCAGGTGCCCGTAATCCCAGCTACTCCGGAGGCTGAGGCAGGAGAATTGCTTGGAGCCGGGAGGTGGAGGTTGCAGTAAGCCGAGATTGCGCCACTGCATTCCAGCCTGGGCGACAAGAGCGAAACTCCGTCTCAAAAAGAGAAAAAGAAAAAGAAAGAAACTATCAGCTAGGAAAGTGCCTTGATTCACTAAGGGATCTTAGGGCTGCTAAGCTAGACCAAGAGCAGCGTGAGGCCGCGGAACTTCCCGCTCCCTTCCGCCGGAGGGAAATGACACTCTGTTCATGGACTTCAGCAAGCCAGCAACAGAGTTCGGGGGTCGCAGGCAGGGCTGCAGTCCCACGTGCCCAATTTAGCTCTGGAAAAATATGCCAGTGACAAAGGCACAGGCTGCTGGGGACGGGGGTAGCACTGGAGAGTGGTGGGACTGGCTACAGGGCACCTCCCCTGAGGAGGTGCTGCTAGGTCGCCACCCTCCACCCCGGCACCCAGAGGTGCTGCTGGGCTGAGGACTCAGCTCCAGGGCCCACCTTGGATAAGTCAGCTCTGTCTGGTACCAGGGGCAGGAAAAGCCCCAGGAGACGATGCTAAAGAGAGCCCATTTTCACCAGCCTGGAGCTGTGCCCATCTCTGTCCTTGGTGCCAGCACCATGGAGGCCCTGAGAAGGCCCCCTCTTCCCTGGGTGACCATCAGGATCCTTTGGAGCATGTCCAGGGGCCCGGAACACAAGAGGCTCCTCCAGGAATGAACCAGCACCGGCACACCCAGGTGCTGCCCAAGGTGAGGTAGAAACTTAAAGCCTCCGCCCATCAGGAAAGAGCACAGTCTTTAGTCCCGGGTCCCACTTACCTGAGGATGCCACTCACATATCTGCCCATCAGGAAATAGAATCTTTAGACCTGGATCTCACGGGCCTCCCCACATCCAAGTCCCAGTCACAGGAGAGGCCTAGACTCCAGTTCATCTGGTCCAGGGCTCTCCACTGGTCCCTGAGAAGGCAGCCCTGAACCCGACCCCGCATGTCCTAAGGGTGCTTCTAGGCCCTGACCAGAGATGTTGGAATAGCCACGGGAGGCCCCTGCTGCATTCCCAGAACCCGTGAGATCCCGGGAATCAGGCCCATTGACACCTGTTCCTGCCACAGGAGCCACCTTGAACCCCGGTTGCCAGAGTGGCCTGCCATTCCCAAATCCTTAGTGAGCTCTCCATGAGGTAGTGCTGGATGGAGAGAGCTGCCTCTTCCCAGCGTGGCCATCCTCGTCCCAGAGGGCAAGGGGCAGTGGGGGCAGAGTGCAGGCAGGGCTGGCCTGGCTTGCTGGCGATAGAAGAAGTGGATGGCTAAGGGGCTCTCGAGTGAAACACCCCAGGGGCTCACATCCGGGACCTACAGGCTGTGGAGAGCAGCAGTGTGCCCAGGCCTTGGGCTGAGCTCCGCCCCCATCTCAGTGGCCTTCCACAGTCCAGGTGGTGGCAGGAGGCCCTGGTGAGAAGGGCAGGGGCCAACTTCTGCCCCGGCTTGTTGCCAAAGACTCATGGAGGAGATCCATCTAGGCAGAGGACAAACTAATGCCAGAAACCAAGATGGCGGGGCCAGGAAGGTCCAGAGTCAAGATGGGGCACTGAGGACTGCCTTTCACAATGGGGAGGATGGCCATCTGGAGAACCACAGCTCAGGGACACAGGGGCTATGATTTGGGGAGGGCGTCAAGAGGGGAGATGGAGGCGGCCTGGGGGACAGCTCCCTGCAGCCGCAGCCAGTTGGGGACCAGGAAGATGGGCTGGGCAGGAAAGGGAGGGGCCCTAGGCACTCCAGTCACATACTCAGGGCTTCACAGGGGCCCACTCAGTCCACTGCTCCAGGTCGGTGGCCTCTGGTCCCTCCCAGCTCCAATGACAAGGACGGGAAAGGTGCTGGGCCCATCCCGGGTACAGAGGAATGAGGACATCAGGATGCCGTGCGATCCAGGGAAGAGGGCTTCTACCATCTCGTTTTACTTTGCGGGGACTGAGCCTAAAGTAACCAGAAAGAACAAGAGTCAACAGGGACTCTACTGCGCGGGGCCCAAGCACTGGTTTTTACCTAAAAATAGTGTTTCAGTCCCCAGGAGGCCAATGCAATCTGAACATAGAAGGAGAAGTTTGGGAGAAGTTTATTTTTTTTTCCCAGCATCCTTTCTCTCCCTTTCAACAAAAACATTTCTTCCCTACAACTGGTATTAGGAAAATAGCTTCTGACTAGTTGGGGAGAAACATTCCCAAGCCTGGGAGGAGTGGGCTCCCCGGGACAGGCCTGGCAGCCTCCTGACAAAGCCTTGAGCCAGTGACCAAAGGTCAGGAACCTGCTGTCTCATCCACATGGCTGGAAGTGCCGTCCACTGGACTGGCTCGCCCAGCGTGGACCACGGAGAAAGGCTGCTGGGCGTCAGAGTCTTAGCCTGTCCACCCAGACCTCTCTGGGTCAGTTCGCTTACCTGTAAAAGGGCGCGGTATAACCACTGAGACCCTGCCCTACCCCAAAATCGTATAGTTCTGGGACTTTGAGTCTGGAAAAGGGAGAGAATACTAGTCCTGCCCACCTCCCAGGGCAGCCTCGGGGAATAAAATGAGCTAGTGGGCCGGCGTGGTGGCTCATGCCTGTAACCCTAGCACTTCAGGAAGCCGAGGTGGGCAGATCACTTGAGGCCAGGAGTTTGCAACCAGCCTGGGCAACACAGTGAAACTTTGTCTCTACTACATACAGAAAAGTTAGCCGGGTGTGGTGGCACATGTCTGTAATCTCAGCTACTCGGGAGGCTGAGCCAGGAGGATCGCTTGCACCTGGGAGGCAGAGGCTGCAGTAAGCTGAGATTGTGCCACTGCACTCCAGCCTAGGCAACAGAGCAAGACTCTGTCTCAAAAAAAAAAAAAAAAAATTAAATTAAAAAACAAATGAGCTGATGAGGAAAGGCTTTGCTTACCGTAAAGTACCGAGCAAACTGGCTTTCTTTTTTTTGAGACCGAGTCTTGCTGTTGGCCAGGCAGGAGTGCAGTGGTGCAATCACGGCTCACTGCAGCCTCACCTCCTGGGTTCCAGACATCCTCCCACCTCAGGCCCGTGAGTAGCTGGGACTAATGCCTGGCTAATTCTTTAATTTTTAATTTTTTTTTTTGTAGAAACAGCATCTCACTATGTCACCCAAGCTAGTCTGGAACTCCTAGGCTCAAGCGATCCTCCCACCTTGGCTTCCCAAAGTGCTGGGATTACAAGCGTGAGCCACTGCGCTCTGCACAGATGGACACTTAAATGACCACTCAGGAGTGAAACCAACCAGAACTGGCCCAACCCTTTGCACCTTTGTCAACCCATTCGTAAACAATTCCTGACCCTCTCTAGGCCGTTCCTTTGCACGTATCACATGGTGTGATCTCAAAGCATGGATCAGAAGAGTCTCCACTTGGTCCCCTATGGGATCTTCCCTGTCATTCATTCCAGGAGAAGCTAAAATTAGTTCATCTTCCCTTATACACACAGACACCTGCTCAAGGCCCACCTTCCCAATCCTGTCCCTGCAGCCACTGGAGGGGGGTCCCAGAGGAAAGCTGCCTGGTCTCAGACAAGCCCAGGTGCGGGACTGCATCCTAGGCACGACCTGAGCCAGGGTGTTCAATCTGATCGCACACAATACAGACAGAGGACCTGCTAAAGAATCGTTCGCTGGGGAGAGGCATCAGCTACTTAATTGCACAAAAGGAGAAATCTGCAGCAGGTTTAAATGTGAGCTGGATTTGGAGGGAAGAGAAAGACTCGTCATCCACAGGCCACGGTGGAGGAGAGGTTCATTGGAAGCCAGCAGCGCAGGTCAGAAACCACAGCCCCAGAGCGAGAGTTAATAAAGCAGAAACATGTTTATTAGGCACTCTTGTTCCTCACAGAGGAGCAAGATCCAGGCCTGAGCGCCTGGAAAGTCTCTTGAGGTTGCAGGAATCTCCAGAGAAACATAGGCGCTGCCCGGCCACCACCCCGAGAACACTATTTGGCTGGAGTGAGACCGCCGAGGTGACTCTGGCAGGAGGCCGGGCTTGGCTCCTCGACTCCACAAACACTGAGGAGTGGGTGGGGACACCCAGGACATCCACCCAAACACTGGCAGAAAGGGAGGCCCATCCAGCACCGAGGCCCACGCTGCTGAGCCTGCCAGGGGGAGGAGACGCCTGGAGAGCCCCTTGCCCGGGGCCAGGTCCTCAGGGCCCTCCCGAAATCTGCCCGCCTCTCCTGGCCGCCGCTGACTCAGTCCCACACGTAGGGGTTTCTAAAGACCTGAGAGTTCTTGCCATCTTTCAGCGGCGCGGCCGCCTGCTGGCTCTGGGCCGAGTACATGTCTTCAGCCCGCAGGGTCGAGTTGGCACTGCCCATCACCTGGCTGTTGGCGGTAGCCCGTGGGAGGATGACATCGTAGGCTCCTTCGGACTGGAAGGAAGAACAGGCGGTCTCACGGTCGGGGATCAGGAGCCAGGTTCCGCCGGGGCGGATGCACAAATACTCGCTTCCTGCAGGGCTGGGCCTGCCAGCTCCCCCCCCCCCCCCCCACAGCTTCCCCCTCGGCTCCTCTGCCCCCTCTGGCTGGGCCCCAGGAGCAGCCTGGGACAGCCAAATCTGAGCCCCTTACCTCCCCTGCTTCTGGGCATGGGAACAGGGCCCCTGGTGACCTTGGATGGTGCTGGAACTTAACAGAGCAGGGTCCTCTTCCCAAGCCCCCCTCCCGCTTCCAATTCTTTAGGGAAACCTTAGGGCCAGTGGAGGGTTGGCCACACAGAACTGCTACTCCCTGTCTGGTATGGCTCCCAGGCCCCCTCCCTCCAAGAATCTTACCCCGAGTCTACCACTGTCACTGCCACCCCCTTGCATCACAGCTGTGGCTTCCCTGACCGAGGACATGGCCCTGGGTGCGCCCACACCTCTCTCTGGGCATCTAGGCTGGCCAGTCTGATTTGGAGTCTTTTTTTTTTTTAAGTGGAGATGGTGGCAGTGGGGTGGGGGGGGTCTCACTACATTGCCAGGGCTGGTCTCGAACCCCCAGCCTCAAGCAATTCTCCCATGTCAGTCTCCCAAAGCACTGGGATTAAAGGCATGAGCCACTGCATCTGGCTCGTATTTGTTGTCTTGGAACCTGAATTCTCTGCCTGGAACTGGGTCTTGCTCCCCTGTGGGTGAGAGACACCGGCTGTGGGGTTTAGAGGGTCCTGAGGTAGCTGTTCCGGCTCCCATGCTGCAGGGAAGGTGTGTCTTAGCCCTATGGCCCCTGTGTCTTAGCCCTATGGGAAAGAGCTGCCACCAAATCTCTGTAACTGCCAGGCCCAGAACCAGCCTTCAAGTCAATCAGACTCAGGAGGGCCTCAGGCCTGTCTGCAATAGCCCCCTGTCCACGTGGCCCCGAACCTGGGTGTGCATTGGAATCACCTGCGCTGCCTGTTAAGACTCACCAACTCGTAGCTGGACCCTCCCCAGTAGGCCTCATGCAGCTGGCAGCAACTGGGGCTGGGGGAGGGAGTGCTGAATGCAGGGCTTACAGATCTGCTCTGGATAGTGCCCCCTGGTGGCCATGCCCTGAAGGGATGCTAACAGTTGGCTCCATCCCAGCTCTGGCCCCGCCCCCACCCACACTTTTATTATTTTTATTTATTTTTTGAGATTAAAAAATATTGTTGTCCAGGTTGGAGTGCAGTGGTGAGATCTTGGCTCACTGCAGCCTCCACCTCCTGAGTTCAAGCCATCCTCTGGCCTCAGCCTTCCTAGTAGCTGGGGCTACAGGCTTGTGCCACCACACCTGGCCTTTTTTTTTTTTTTTTTTTTTTTTTAGTGGAGACGAGGTTTTGGCATGTTGGCCAGGCTGGTCTTGAACTGACCTCAGTGAACCACGTGCCTCAGCCTCCCAAAGTGCTGGGATTACAGGTGTGAGCCACTGCGCCCGGCCCCCATTTGCACTTTTAGCAGGTTCCCAGGTGAGACTATCGCTGCCGGGGACCATGTTTTGAGAACTAGTCAGATAAAATCTCCCTGTTAGTACACATCATCCCCCAGGAATCCGACTCCAAACACGCTGGGGAGCAAGGCGCAATGGCGGTGAGGGAAGCCTCTCAGGAAAGACTTCTGTGGCTGCCTACGCCCCCAGGGCTGGCGGCCCGCAGCTTCCACTCCTGGTCCTTGGGAAACTCTCCTCTGCCCAGGCTCAGGTTCAGGCTCAGGGAGCAGGGAGGTGCTGGGATTGGAAGCTTCAGCCACACTCGCCTCCCCCTGCCCTGGGGCTCTCACAGAGAGGGCCGGGAGGGGGATGAGAACGCCACCCGGCTGACCTCCTCGCTTCCTGTTCCCAGCGTCCTGCCAAGAAGGGTCACTGACTTCTCCCCACAGCCTCTGCCAGCTGGGAGGAGGAACACATATAGGAGTGAGTAGAATCCAACCCACTGTCTTCCTGCTCCCCCCCTTGCTAACAGAGCATCTGGTTTCCAGAACCCAGGGGAGGTGTAAGGTCGAGACTCACTGCCTGCCGGAGTGGGAGGGGAGGCGCAGGCCCCCTTGGCACAGCTGTGGTTCAGAAGTAAACAAACACCTCTCCAGACCTGCTACATTTGGTCCCGTGTCCACTTTGGGAGCACCTGGCTGAGACCCTCCTTTGTCCCTCCCCAGGTTCTCCGGAATAAAGCTGGCAGCTCCCACCAAGGAGAGCTCACCCAGCATTCCCTGTAGCACCCAGACACAGCCTGAGTGGGTGCCCCAGTGACACAGGGCAGGCCCCACTGCAGTGCAAATGAAGGTGGTGGGCACACTGGCTCCAGGAGAAGGAAGTCGAGAACTAGGGCTCTGGATTCGCTGGTGGAAGCACCAGATGGAGAAACCTGCCTTTCCCCCACCACTTCCACCCAACCCAGCTCCGGCCACACGGCCCTCTCACGCCGACCTGTTAAGGCTGTGCTCTGTAGCCCAGCCGCATCATGGGGACCTGGGGACCCACTCACCGGGCCTTTGTGCATCAGGGCCATCTCGGTGGGCTGGTACACACTGGTCAGCAGCTGCCCGTTGTACCCGCTGTATGGTGACACTGGCCTCTTAGCTGCAAGGAACAAGTTGAAGATCCCAGAGCTCTCAGCTCTCTTCCCCACCTCCCGCAAGGCAAGCAAGGCTCTCTGGGGTCAGGGAAGAGGGGATAGGCCAACCCTGGCATAGTCTCTAACCCAGGAGTGGCCAACTTGGGGGTGAGGTTGTGAACACCGGGGCCCCTCCCAAGCCCAACACCCCTTTGTATAGATGCACGGGAGGAAACGACACTGTGGGTTTCCCTGCAATGTAGACCCCCAGCCCCGGACCCAACAGCTCAGAAAATGCTCTGTCAGCAACCTCCACATCCCCATCCGCCCTCTGGGGCCAGAGGCCAAGAGGACACATGGGCCTTCGGCCGCCTTCCAAGATGGCCAGCCTCCAGCTCTGCCTGTCACCACGGGCCAGCTGCCAGGCGCAGGGGTAAATACATCATCTGAGACCCATCGGCCTAAGCCTTTTCATGTTCTCCCTGGGCGCCCCTTCCCCACTACACGAACCCAGAGGCCGGCCAGGAAGCCTTAATGCAGTCCCATACCATGGCCCCCGGGGCAAGTCTCCAGAACTATTTTTAGCTCCAGGGATACTTCCCTGTGCCTTTGCGGTGTTGGTTTCCCGATGTGTTCCACCCTGCTGGGCACTCCCAGGGTGTTTGAGGAGGGCTGCAGACCCACCAGGGACCTTGGACTGGCCTGGCTGGGAGGGCAGCACAGCGGATGTCTGGCTCCGGCAGGGCCAACAGTCCCCCAGCTCTGAGGGACTGCAACCTATATAGCTTCCTAAGTGCTGGGCTCACTCTATTGATTTTTCCATTTAGAAAAAAAAAAGGAAAAACTCAGCCCCAAACGCTCAGAACCATTTGGCCCTGACAGGCACTTGTGTGGGGGCGGGGCCTGAGGCTCCTCCTAGCACTTGTCCATAAGCCCCGCCTCTCCGGTGGGCTTTGCCAATTCCACCCCCCATGCACACTCTGTACGACAGGGGCCACCCCAGGGTGCGGCCAGCGCCTTCGCCCAGGTGGGCAGATAAAGATCAAGTGCCTGGCAGGACAAGGGTCATCTCTTTCCCCAAAGTGGGGATTATTAGGATTTCACAGTCTGCAGAAAAGAAAGGAATGTCTCTGGTTCTGGAACTTCTGCGGCAGCCTGACTCTGACCTCCTGGCAGAGGGCCCAAAGCAGAGGCCCCAGAGCCCCATTAACACGGCAATTAAGAAAGTCTTAAGCCCCCAGGCCTCCAGATCATCACAGTCTGGGGGTGGGGTCAAGGCTTTGAGATGGTGCCCTCAGATTTCCAGGTCATGTCAGATGAGGGGCTGCAGCCAGCAGGCTGAGGAAGAGCACGTGAGATTCATGCAACGGGCCATACCGGGAAGGGAATTAGCACAGGGGCTGGCCTAGAGCAGGTGCTGAGGAAATGCTAGTGGGCTGCACAGCTAACAGGGGTGCTGCTGAGACCACGATGCGGCACCCCAAGTGTTTTTATTAAAAAGAGAAAAAGCCCGGGTGTGGTGGCTCATGCCTGTAATCCCAGCACTCTGAGAGGCTAAGGCATGTGGATCACTTGAGGTCAGGAGTTCAAGACCAGCCTGGCCAACATAGTGAAACCCTGTCTCTACTAAAAATCCACAAATGGGCCAGGTGTGGTGACGTGCATCTGTATTCCCAACTACTGGGGAGGCTGAGGCAGGAGAATCGCTTGAGCTGGGGAGGTGGAGGTTGCAGTGAGCTGAGATCATACCACTGCATTCCAGCCTGGGTGACAGAGCAAGACCCCGTCTCAAAAAATTGAAAAAAAGAAAAAAATAAACTGAAAAATACTTCCTTTTAAAGAAAACTAAGGTGATTATGGATATATACATAATAGAAAACAAGTTCTGGAACGATAGTAAAATATGTAAAATAATAGTCATACACATACAGCAAATAGCTAATGCTTCAAGAGAGCTTTTCATGAGCTGGGCACTAAGCAATTTATTTTTAAGATAATCCAGGCTGAAATGTGGTGGTATAATCATGGCTCACTGAAGCCTCGACCTCCTGGACTCGGGCAGTCCTCCTGCTTCAGCCTCCCATGGAGCTGGGACCACAGGTGTGCACCACCACACCTGGCTAATTTAAAAAATTATTTGGAGAGACGGGGGTCTCACTATGTTGCCCAGGTTGGTCTCAACTCCCGGGCTCAAGCTCCACCCAGCTCAGCCTCCCAAAGTGCTGGAATTACAGGTGTGAGCCAACTCGCCCAGCCGGCACTAATTAATTTAATCCTCACAAGAACCCTATGAAATAGGTACTGTTATTATCCCCATTTTACAAATGGAGAAACTGAGGCACATAGATATTATACCAGTCAATATCGGTCACTTCTGCATATGGGACAGGATGGGATGGGTAGGACTGGGGAGGCAGCTGGGGAAAATTCCATTTTATCTGAAATGTTTGAAATTTTACAGTAAGAATATGTGCATGAATTATACAAACATGGAAAAAAAACTTTGTTTTTTTCTTTTTTTTTTGAGACAAGAGTCTCATTCTGTCACCCAGGCTGGAGTGTAGTGGCTCGAACTTGGCTCACTACAACCTCTGCCTCCTGGGTTCAAGTGATTTTCCTGCCTCAGTCTCCTGAGTAGCTGGGATTACAGGCATGCACTGCTATATCCAGCTATTTTTTTTTCTTTGTTTTGAGACAAGGTCTTTCTGTCACCCAGGCTGGAGTGCAGTGGTGCAATCACGGCTCACTGCAACCTCTGCCTCCTGGGTTCAGGTGATTCGCCTGCCTCAGCCTCCCAAGTAGCTGGGACTACAGGCGTGCAGCACCATGCCCAGCTACTCACACCCAGCTAATTTTTTTTGGATTTTTAGTAGAGACGGGGGTTTCACCACGTTGGTCAGCCTGGTCTCAAGTGATCCACCCACCTTGGCCTCCCAAAGTGCTGCGACTACAGGCATGATCCGCCGTGCCTGGATGAAAAAAAAAAATCTTTAAAATAAATGGAATTTAGAGACACTTAGGCAGAAAACCTCAAGAACCTTCCCTTTTGCTCAAGAGACTGGCTCCCTGTCCTGCAGTAAAAGATATGGGATGGAGAAAGGGGCCTGGGGGGCACCCCTGGAGACCCACCTGCCGCCGGCTCATCCATGGAAAAGGCCTTGTTCTCCACGAACATGCTCTGACCCTTCTGCTCTTTCAGGATGGTCTCATAGCCCACGCCCCGGGTGGGGTACATGTCCCCCTGGTAGCTTTGCTCTGGGCTGGCCTTGGTCACCTGGGAGACCTCGGGGATGACATAGAAGAGGACAAAGGCCCAGGCGTTGGCGGCGAGGGCGATGGCCAGCGTGGGGTCATCCCAGGTGGGACTGTTGCGCTGCCTGTTGCCGTAGGTATACATGACAATCCACACCACCCAGATGGCCATGGAGGTGGCCGTGGTGAGCAGCACGAAGACTCCGTGCTTACGCCAGCGCTTGAAGCGGCCGCACAGAGCAGGCCAGGCCCCCAGGAAGGCAGCCAGCAGCAGCAGCATGACATAGATGAGCGCCATGACAAAGTCCATGTTGGCGATGGCACAGGGGGAGGCCACGGCCCAGTCGGCACTGCTGTTGCCCTGAGGGCCGCCCTCGCCACTGCCGCGAACCAGGGTGATGATCAGCCACTCCGTGTTGATGATGACCTCCACCAGGGTCAGCAGCAGAGCCACGGTGAAGATCACCCAGCCCCGGGGCCCATGGTTCTTCCGGGCCAGGGAGTTGAGGGCAAAGACGTGGGCCACCAGACAGGAGAAGCAGATGGCGAACAGGACCCCAAACAGGAAGCGCCGAGAGGCACAGGTGGAGAAGTCGGGCTTCACCACGCAGGCAAACACGAGGCAGAAGAGGCCCAGGGTCCCCAGCAGGAAGAACACCTGGGTCCCCAGCAGGCTCCGCTTCTTGGCATCCTGCACAAAGGGGAGGCTGGCCACCAGGATGATGGTGAGCACAAACGTGGTGACGACGCCTGCCCCAGCCACCGCCTCCAGGACAATGCCCCATGCCCCAGAGCGGTCACACAGGTTGTAATAGAGGGGGTTGAGGTCTGGGCTGCAGCCCGGTGGAGCATGGCCCTGGGCCTGGGCCCGGGCCTCTGGGAACAGGAAGAGAGGCAGTCCCAGGCACATCACCAAGGCTTTGTGGATGGCCATCCTGGCTCCCAGGCCAGGCTCCGGTCGGGTCCCTAGAGAAGAAAGGGACAAAGGAAGGAAGGAAAAGGGTCAAAATTAGTCCTCCGAGGTCAGACTCCAATAACATGGTGCTGCTTCCCCCATCCCAAACCCAGCGAGACAGTGCTAGCTGACCATGAGGCTCTCTGGACCTCAGAATCCTTCTTAACACAGAAGTCCTAAGAGGCATTTCAACTGGCTAGAGAGGCAAATGAGATGAAGCCCATTTGTCAACCCTTTTCTTAGCCATGGCAAAGGAAAAAACTGTCATGGAATTTTCAGTTCCCTCCCTTCCACCAACCATAACCTGGGTTCAGCTATTCCCTGAGCTCTGGCAGCTAGGGTGGAGGACGAAGGGACTTGTGAACAAGTCATGACCAAGCACCCCACCCACCCAGCACTTCCTCTCTGCCCTGGGACTTCCAGGCTTCAGGAGGTCAGCTGCTATGCCCCTAAACTCCATCCCTGTGATGCTTAAATCCATAGCCAGGCAGCTTTGCAAGCATTCGTTCATTCACTCATTCATTCATTCAATAAGAGTTTAACAAGCACCTGAAGCAGGCATAGCCAGCAGCCAGGAAAAATGAAGAGACAGTCATTTTCCCATTTTCAGTGCCAAGTCTCTACTTCAGAATCCTCCATTTTTTGCCTAGCTCAGATGCTGAAGTCAAGGATAAAATAAAGTCCCCAGCTAAGGAGTTAATGACTTAATGCAAAAATTTTCCTGCAGAGCATTAACATTTTAAAAGCAAGAACCAGGCAAGGGCAAGGCAAAACCCAAAGGAATTACTCTTTAATGGAAGACTTTAAGATGTCCTCACTAGAAGGCAAGAAAGTTAGCTTTTATTAACACCAGCAAGGTATTTTTCACTCCATCTACTCACTGCAAGCTCTACCAAGTGCCATAGAGCTGCGCCAGACAAGAAAACCAAACCCCTGCTCCTAATAGCGACTGGATTTTCCCTGTGTGAAGTGGAGGTAATGGATGTATCAGGTTAAGAGACATTAAAGACCAAATCAATGAGTTTTCTCCAATCAAAAGTTTTAAATGTACTTGAAGGAAACCTTACACTGAAAATGTAAATGCAGCTGGGCACATTGGTTCATGCCTATAATCCCAGCACTTTGGTAGGTCAAGGTGGGCAGATTGCTTGAGTCCAGGAGTTTGAGACCAGCGTGAGCAACATGGTGAAACCGGTCTCTACAAAAAAATATATAAATTAGCAGCTGGGCGTGATGGCTCACAACTGTAATCCCAGCACTTTGGGAGGCCGAGGTGGGCAGATCACTTGAGGTCAGGAGTTTGAGACCAGCCTGACCAAAATGGTGAAACCCCCATCTCTACTAAAAATACAAAAATTAGCCAGGCGTAGAGGTGCACACCTGTAATGCCAGCTACTCAGGAGGCTGAGGCAGGAGAATCGGTTGAGTCCAGGAGGCGGAGATGGCAGTGGGCTGAGATGAAACCACTGCACTCCAGCCTGGGCAAAAGAGTAAGACTCCATCTTAAAAAAAAAAAAAAAAAATATATATATATAGCAGGGTGTGGTGGCATGTGCCTGTAGTCTGAGCTACTTGGGAGGCCGAGGGCAGAGGATCATCTGAGCCCAGGAGATCATGACTGCAGTGAGCTGTGATTGTACCACTGCACTGTAGTCTGGGCAACAGAGCAAGACTGTTTCAAAAAAAAGAAAGTAAAGAAAGAGAAATTTTAAATGCTTTAAGAAGCACATTATGCACTTCGAAATTGTATGAACGCAGGTAGTCCACATTTAAGTCACCCCACGTGTTCAAATAATTAGTTGTAACCCTGCCTCATCAG
>NW_022436988.1:8419024-8419382 GCF_009761245.1 Sapajus apella
TATATATAGCAGGGTGTGGTGGCATGTGCCTGTAGTCTGAGCTACTTGGGAGGTCGAGGGCAGAGGATCATCTGAGCCCAGGAGATCATGACTGCAGTGAGCTGTGATTGTACCACTGCACTGTAGTCTGGGCAACAGAGCAAGACTGTTTCAAAAAAAAGAAAGTAAAGAAAGAGAAATTTTAAATGCTTTAAGAAGCACATTATGCACTTCGAAATTCTATGAACGCAGGTAGTCCACATTTAAGTCAACCCACGTGTTCAAATAACTAGTTGAAACCCTGCCTCATCAGGAACTCTCTGGAAAGACAGCAACCAAGCTTTCCTGGTCTGACAGTGACCACTAGTGGCTGGCAGGG
>NW_022436988.1:8459382-8473629 GCF_009761245.1 Sapajus apella
GAGTGAGATCTAGTCTCAAAACAAACAAACAAAAACCCAAATTGCCACGAATGTAGTGGCTTAAAACAACAGAAACTTCATTCTCTCACGGTTCTGGGGGCCAGAAGTCTGAAATTAAGGTATCCACCAGGCTGCTCTTCCCTCCTTGCCCCCTCCAGCTGCTGGGGGCTCCAGGTGTTCCTTGGCTTATGGCCACATCACTCCAGTCTCTGCCTCTGCGCTCACGTGGACTTCATCTCCGTGTCTCCCACATCTGTGTCTCCCTGTGTCTTCTCCTTTCCTGTCTCATAAGAACACTGGTCACTGAATTTAGGACCTAAAGCAAAATGATCTGGATGTCAAGATCCACATTTTAATTACATCTGTGAAGACACTCATTCCAACCACGGTCACTTTCAGAGGTTCCAGGTGAACATCTTTTTCTTTCTTTTTTTTTCTTTTAGGGGAGCAGATGGGACACCTTTCAATCCACTCTACCCACCCCAGCCACCCTGTTCCCGTTATGTCACATTGCCGTGGAACAAATAACATCCAAACTTAGTGGCTTCAAACAACAACCATCTTACTACCTCCCATGGTTTCTTTGGGCTAGGAGTCCAGGCAGGACCTGGCTGGGCATGATGTTAGCTCCCTGCAGCCTCCTCCCAGGCCTAAGTGATCCTCCCATCTCAGCCTCCGGAGTAGCTGGGACTACAGGCATGCACCACCAGGCCCAGCTAATTTTGTTTTTTATCGAGACCAGGTTCTAGCTCTGGGTCTTTCAGACAGGTGCAGTCAGGCAGTGCACGCTGCTGTGACAGCATGGGGCTGAGGTAGTGGGGGACTGGCAGGCACCTGTGTCCCCTCCTTCCTTCATGTGGCTTCAGGGCCTTTACCTGTGGCTAGTTAGGGTTTCATCAGTGCGTGGCAGCCTTAGGGAAGTCCGACTGCTTCCTGGAGAGCAAGGCAGACAGCATGCATTCTTTGATCTAGCTTTCGGCATCACAGAGGGTCACTTCCGCTGTGATCTCTCAGCTGAGGCAGCCTCCAAAGCCCGCCCTGCCCCAGGGTTTTCACCAGGTCTCAGCAGTAGAGCTCTCTCCAGTAGTGCATCACCGTTAACAGCCGGAGAAACAGCATCTCCCTTCACAGCTTCAGTAACTAGCTGCCAAGTTATCCCAACTAAGGGCAGAGCCACAGTTGGATATAGGAAGCTGACTCTGGGGCTCATGGCTACTGCCTGTCCTTCCTCCAGCCTGGGAAAGGGGGCCTGAGTCGAAAACTGCTCTCCAGCTGGGCACGGTGGCTCACGCCTGTAATCCCAGCTCTTAGGGAGGCAGAGGCAGGAGGATAGCTTGAGCCCAGGAGTTTGAGACTTGCCTGAGCAATATAGCCACACCCCATTCTCTAAAAATTAAATAAGGTCAGGTGTGGTAGCTCATGCCTGTAATCCCAGAACTTTGGGAGCCTGAGGCGGGTGGATCGCTTGAGGCTAGGATTTCGAGACCAGCCTGGCCAACACGGTGAAACCCTGTCTCTACTAAAAATACAAAAAATTAGTTGGGCATGGAGGTGTGAACCTGTAATCCCAGCTACTTAGGAGGCTGAGGCAGGAGAATCACTTGAACCTGGGAGGCGGAGGTTGCAGTGAGCTGAGATCACACCACTCCACTCCAGCCTGGGCAACAGAGTGAGAACTTGTCTCAAAATAAATAAATAGGCTGGGTGTGGTGGCTTACGCCTGTAATCCCAACACTTTGGGAGGCCCAGGTGGATAGATCACCTGAGGTCAGGAGTTTGTGACCAGCTTGGCCAACATGGAGAAACCTTGCCTCTACTAAAATTACAAAAAAAAAAAAAAAATCATTCCCAAAATAGCCAGGCGTGGTGGCGCACCTGCCTGTAATCCCAGTTACTCAGGAGGCTGAGACAGGAGAATTGCTTGAACCTGGGAGGCGGAGGTTACAGTGAGCCAAGATTGCCCAGCCTGGGTGACAGAGCAAGATTCCATCTCAGAAAAATAAATAAGTAAATAAATAAATAATAAATAAAAAGAAAACTGCTCTCCAGACGGTTTGAAGGCAACAGGGGTGCAGTGAGAGCAGGCCCGCGGACCCCTGGCCAGACAACCCGGCTTCCAGACCTGGCTCTCCCGTTTCTATTCGTGTGGCCTAAATGTCGCTTTCTGCTCAATCACAAAAGGCAGGATGCCTGTCCCGCTGCCTTTCATGGTTGTCATGGGTGACATGTGATGAAATATGTTAGAGTGCTTGGAACACTCGTTACTGCTCTTCAAATAAAAGCTGTTGTGTGCTCTTTCACTCCTCGGAGTGCTGCAAACATCCAGCTGTTTTATAAATAGTTGTGGATTTTAATGTAGAGGTTTCCTATCAACCCCAGAAGGAGCGCTGCCCAGCAACTCTACCCTGTCACCCGGCTAGTCACCAGGGACACCACTGGGTCAAATCATGAATGAGGGGGTGTGGTCCGTGTGGCCCCCAAATAGCCAGTGAATGAGGATGGGAAAGGGGACGGCTATGTGAACACACTACCCCAAGCTTAGTGGCTTAACCAACAATTTCGTTTTCTCGCTCATGGTTGTGTGGGTTGATGGGGTTCCACTGGCCAGTTCTTCCTCAGGGATCTCTGTGTAGTTGCAGGCAGATAGCAGCTGGGGCTGTGGTCATCCGAAGGCTCAACTGGGCTGGATGTCCAAGGTGGCGACTCAGGAACCCTCCATATGGCCTCTCCAGCAGTGCGGCCTGGGCTGCTGCTTTTTGGAGAAAGGGTCTTGCCTTGTTGCACTGCAGCACTAGCGTAATGTCAGCTCACTGCAGCCTCCTCCCAGGCCTAAGCAATCCTCCCACTTGAGCTTCCCGAGTAGCTGGGACCACAGGTGTGTACCACTACACCCAGCTAATTTTGCTTATTATTTGTAGAGATGAGGAGTCATTGTTGCCCAGACTAGTCTCCAACTCCTCGACTCAAATGATCCTCCTCCCTCAGCCTCCCAAAATAGGATTACAGGCCACTGCCATCCAGCCCCAGCCTTCTTTTTTTTTTTTTTTTTTTTGAGATGGAGTCTCGCTCTGTTGCCCAGGCTGGTATAGTGGCGTGATCTCGGCTCACTGCAACCTCCACCTCCTGGGTTCAAGCAATTCTCTGCCTCAGCCTCCCGAGTAGCTAAGCTCACAGGCACCCACCACCATGCTTGGCTAATTTTTGTATTTTTAGTAGAGACAGGGTTTCACCATGTTGGCCAGGCTGGTCTTGAACTCCTGACCTCATGATCCACCCACCTCGGCCTCCCAAAGTGCTGGGATTACAGGTGTGAGCCACCACGCCCGGCTGCCCCAGGCTTCTTAAATGTAAGCTCCTGGCTTCAAGAGCAGGTAGACATTGCCAGTTCTCTACAGAGCTCCAGGTGCATTTGGCACAGAGTCACAAGCTGACACCACCATATTCTTTTGGTCAAAACACCCCACATTCAATGGGGTCATGCAGAAAGAGACTCCACCCATCAGTGGGGCAGTGACAGGGAGGGAAGGAAGTGACGCCCACTCCCTTTGGAGATAAGCTGCCACCCAGAATGAGGGCCAGTTCCACTCCTAAGCCTATCCATCTGCCCGGCTTAGAAGATTTGTCACTGTGACAATGTGGGAGTCCTGGCTTTGGCTGGAGAGTGTGGGGAGCAGCAGAGGCCCTGAAAAGAAAAGCCGCTGAGCAGCCTTACCCACCCCACCCCCAGCTGTCCAGGTGCTGCTGGGTTGACTGGTGCAATGGGAATTAGAGCTCTGGAGCACCAACGTCAGGGCCAAGATCCAGAGGCCTGTCCCTGGCCACCGTCCAGCCTGGCCTCCCTCCCACATCCTGACCACAGCTTTGACCAGGCAGTTGGGTGACGACATGGGGGCGGCTTCTGATTGTCCACCAGACAGCTGTGCAGGCACAGGTGCCGAAGCTGGCCACACAAGCCTTTCACTGGACTGGCTATCTCTTGGGTAAAGAACCGGCCACAGCCCCGTCTGTTTGCATTTCTCAAGCCTGGTGGAGCCAGCGCCATGGCAGCCAGCCTCGCCTCTCCTGTGTGTTTTCTGGCCTCTCCCCTCCTCCTGCCACCTTGTAGCGGCTTCCCTTAAACTGGCACTGCTCCTGGCTTTCTGAGCTACTCCCTGCCCTGACAGCTGATTTCTCCCTTTCTTTGTCGTCTTCTCCATCTATTCTCTCATTCTACCAGCATCGTTGGGGACCTCAGAGTGGGTGGGAACCAGGGACATTGGGAACCACCCTGCAAGGCTCACACATAAATGTCGGGCGCCGTGACTCATGCCTGTACGAGTGCTCATCCCAGCAATTTGGAAGGCTGAGGCGGGCAGATCACCTGAGGTCAGGAGTTTGAGACCAGCCTGGCCAACCTGGTGAAACCCTGTCTCTACTAAAAATACAAAACTTAGCCAGATGTGGAGGCACATGCCTGTAATTGCAGCTCCTGGGGAGGCTGAGGCAGGAGAATCACTTGAGCCATGCTGTACTGGTTGGATAGTGCTAGAGGCCATGTGGTCATGAACGAAGTTGAAAATGTTTGCTATTTGGCTCTTTACAGAAAAAGTTTGCTGAGCCCTGAATTGGGGAGGTGGTGGGGCCTCAGTATGGTCTCTGCATGAGACGGTTTCCGCCTGGGCTCCTGACAGAGGAGGGGAGAGATTTGTGTTTCCAATCAGAGACGGTTTGTTGGATGGGGAATTGGTGTCTGTGTCCCAACCCTGCGCGCTGGACTTCTTCAGGAGGGAAGCAGGGTGGGGGGTTCTGAGTGGTGCTGAGTCAGGACTGGGTCCTCCTCACCCCTTCTCAGGGGCCACCCTGCTCACTGAGCAGCTGCAGCCCCCCTCAGGCTTTGGACAGCCACCAGCCCAGGACAACTGGTGCCCCTCCCCTGCAGGTCCAGGCAGTGGCAGGAGGTCAGGACAGAACTTGTTTTCAGCACACAAGGAATCCTGCCCCCATCATACCCAGAAATGTCTGCAGAGCCTGGGGCAACAGGTGAATTCCTGAGTGAGCCCCTAACACGCTCCTCTGTGAATGCCACCTGTTTGGTGTGGGTAGCTGGAGAGGCTGGGCTCCCTGGCTTCCCTGCCCTCTCTCCCCACTCCACAGAGAGAGGTCCTCAGGGTTCTACCCTCCTGTCATTGGTCAGAGTGACAGTCAGAACTGCCCCATTAGGAACAGCAGTGGTCTCTTTCTTGGGTGACTTTTCTTGCTCCTGGGGTACCCTGGATTCTCCCCAGCCATTCTCTCAGATATGGGAGGGGCTCTGGGGAAGGGAAGGCCTGCACTGGACAGATCTCAGGCACATGGAGAGATGAGAACACGCATTCCACCTGCAAGGGGCTTCTAAACAGCAACTAAGCCCATATAGGGACACACGACCCCATTCCTGCTCGCTGCCCGGTGAAGCTGTGCCAGTCCCTGGCTGTGCCTTTGTGCCTGGAGTACTGCTGGCCAGGCTGGCCACTGTGCCACTGAGCCATTGGCATGCCCTGAGCCCCCAGCAGTACCAGCTCCTCGGGAGGATGGCCTCTGTGCCCAAGCCTCTTACTCTGGTGGGTTGCTGCCCCAGCGATTGATTTTTTTAATGTGTTTTGTGCTGACTCTATTCTGTTCAGCAGCAGCCGTCTCTCTGGCACCACAGTGCCTGCCTGCAGGCTGGGCTGGCTAGATAGCCAGGGAGAAACACATGCCCCATGACTGGGAGGCTTGGCGGGAGAAGGCAGGAGCTAGGTTCACGGTCAACAGACAGCCATGGAGGGGACCTCAACCCAGGTCCCCATCCTAGCTGTTCATCAACACCCTCAGGTTTCAAATATCCACGGGCTCACCCTGCCATGCTATGAAGCCGACGGGTGTGACTCTGGGCTAAGCAACCAGCAACACAGGCTAAGAAGGGCAGCTGGCAGTTTAGCAGGGCTGGAGACTTTGGAAGACCACAAAACACGTGATTACATTAGCATACACGATGGCTGTGAACATTTACAACCTTTTTTTTTTTTTTGGAGACAGGGTCTTGCTCTGCTGCCCAGGCTCACTACAGTCTTGACCTCCTGAACTCAGGCATTCCTCCCACGTCAGCTTCCCGAGTAGCTGGGACTGTAGGTGTGTCCCACCATGCCCAGCTAATTTTTTAAATTACTTATAGATATGGGGTTCCACTCTGTTGCCCAGGCTGGTCTCAGATTACTGGGCTCAAGGGATCTTCTCACCTTGGCTTCCCAAAGTGTTGGAATTACAAGTATTACCGACTGTGCTGGCCTTTTTTTTTTAAATTATTTTTTTTGAGACAGAGTCTTGCTCTGTCACCCAGGCTGGAGTGCAGTGGCACAGTTTGGCTCACTGCAACCTCCGCCTCCTGGGTTCAAGCAATTCTACTGCCTCAGCCTCCTGAGTAGCTGAGATTACAGGCACCTGCCACCACGCCCGGCTAATATTTGTAATTTTAGTAGAGACAGTGTTTTACCATGTTTGTGAGGCTGGTCTCGAACTCCTGACCTCAGGTGATCCACACGCCTCGGCCTCCCAAAGTGCTGGGAATTCAGGTGTGAGCCACCGTGCCCAGCCCCCGTTTTTTCTTACTAAAATTAGAGACGGGGTCCGGTATATTGCCCAGGCTGATCTCAAACTCCTAGTCTCAAACAATCCTCCTGCCTTGGCCTCTCAAAGTGCTAGGATTACAAGTGTGAGCCACCATGCCTGGCCTACAAACTTTTTAAATCACAAAAGGAATCTGTATTTGTTAGAAACTTTTGAAACAAGACCAGAATTAATGGAAGACGAGAGCAGAAGGAGCGGCGGTTCTCTCCACTCACTCCCACATCCTATTCCCTACAGAAACCACTCTCAACAGTTTGGGCTGCCTGTTTCCAGATGTTTTCTGGAAAACTTGCTTGATCGTTTGAGACTTGCAACAATTCCAAGAGATGAGCAGGTCCGATCGCATAGTTGTCAGTTTACAGGTGAGCACCAGGGGCTTGAGGAAGTCCTTCTTTGTCCCAGTGGAGCATCGAGCCAGCAACAGAGCCAGAAGGAGCTCCTACATCCCTGGCCCCGCCCGTTTTCTTTCCCCTGGGACCAGCTGCCCCCATGAGTGGCCCATGACTTCTCTTTCCCAAGCAGATCATCTTGTTGCGCAAGCAGAAAACTCGGAGGCCTCATTTCAGGTATTAAACAAGATGGCGACCATCTCTAGAGGCCTCTGCTCTCCAGGCCTCCCAGGGTTACAGGGAGGGCTGGAGCAGGGCAGTCTTCCCAGGCAGAGGACCGGGGAGCTGGGAGTGCAGGGGCAGAGGACAGCTGGCTCCCCAGTCCCAGGAAGAAGGCCAGCAGGGCTCCTTTAGTGATTCCCATTCACTTCAATCCTGCTCTTAGCTTTGGTGTTGAGTGACAGCCTTGTCTATTCTAGAAACCAGTGTGTTCAGGTCTGACAATCCCAGAACAAGACAAGACGAACTCCCACTCCACCTTTAGGAGAAATTGTATGTGCTGTTTCAGTGAAGTTATTTGACCTGATGAAAAACATGTTTCAAAAGGAAAAGCAATACCTTCCAGGATGAGTCAGAAGTATTCTTCCCATTTTGCTATAAAAAAAAAGTTGATATAATTTGTCCTTGGAAACCAGTGGAGAACAAAATGTAAAGAGCGACTCCATAGTGACAAAAGGAAGCAAATCTGCACACTTCATATTCTTTAGGCAAAAGACAATCTGTTCCAAGAAGCGAATGGCTGTTTTTTTTTTTTTTGAGTTTTCTATAAAATCAGCATTTCTCCCTTCCTTGGAACCTACCCAAAGGTCCTACCTAGAACTCTTTCAAAATCCTACCTAGAACAAAAAGTAAAATTGGGTCATGATAAGCCTATGCCTTGTTTTTTGTTGTTGCTGTTTTGTTTAAATTTTTTTTATTATTATTTTTTTAAAGACGGGGTTTCACCATGTTGGTCAGGCTGGTCTTGAACTCCCAACCTCAGGTGATCTGCCTGCCTTGGCCTCCAAAGTGCTTGGATTATAGGCATGAGCCACCATACCCGGCCAAGCTGGGCTAGAGAGCCCGGGCCCAGCTAACATATTCTATGTTTAAGTTACAAAAAGGTATATGCTTGCCTCTGTGTAGCCAATGAAACCACTTTTGGGGTATCCATCCAGAGATATTCCTTAGTGTACGTGTTAGACAGGCAGATGTGTTGTTTCTGTTACCCTCTTTTTATTTTTTGAGACGGAGTTTCGCTCTTGTTGCCCAGGCTGGAGTGCAATGGCGCAATCTCAGCTCACCGCAACCTCCGCCTCCTGGGTTCAAGCAATTCTCCTGCCTCAGCCTCCCGAGTAGCTGGGATTACAGGTGCGTGCCACCACACCTGGCTAACTTTGTATTTTTAGTAGAGACGGGGTTTCTCCATGTTGGTCAGGCTGGTCTTGAACTCCTGACCTCAGGTGATCCACCCGCCTTGGCCTCCCAAAGTGCTGGGATTACAGGTGTGAGCCACGGCGCCCGGCCTTCTGTTACCTCTTTAACCCAGATGGGAGTGTGCCATTTCGTCCATTCATTGAGAATTGAAGCCAGCCAGTCCCACAGCCTGTTCTGCTCCTTGATTCCTCGTTTTGTTTTTCCCCTTTCCCCTGTATCTAGAACACGGTTCCATATTCGTCCATCAATGCTTCCAAGTCTTTGTTCTGCCTCCTGTGACCCAACACACGGGCACACGGCAAGTGTGGAACCAGCCGCCTATGTGGGTGCCTCCAAATCCTTTGTCATTATTACAAACAACGCCGCCTGGGTCATGTCACAGATGTGCACGCATAGCTGGTGTTCCATTTCTACAAGCAGAACCGCTGGGTCAAAGAATCTGTGCATTCAGTAGATTGATCCTTGCCCTCCGAGGAGGTGGTATCATTTTACAGCCTACTAGCAAAGTAAGAGAGTGGCCTCCCTTCTTGCCAAGCCCTCAAAGCTTGCATCTCCGCCAGTCTGCTCCGTGGAAAATGGGGTCTGGGTATAGTTTTCATTTGCACTTGTCGTGTGCTAAGTGAGATTGAGCATCTTTTCAGCGTCCAGCCCTGTGGCTGGCTCCAGGTCCTCCTTGTACACAGCTCTAAGGCTGTGGCCTTGCCTGTGCCTGGCTCTGCAAGATCCAGGACTAGATTTGTGTTTCTATCTTCCGGCTTCTCGCTGAGTCACTCCCAGGAAGGAAAGGGCAGCAGGCTCAGGTTATTTCTGCCTGGGCCATCTGAGCTGCCAGTCCTGGGAAGACCTTGGCCTCCCGAACTCCCTGTGGGCGCCCAGCACCTGTGCGTTGCACCTGTCAAACCCAGCCTTCCTGGTCCCCCTGGGAGGGATAGGGGCTTGCAGATAGGGATCAGGCCAGGCATGTTTGTAAACTAGGCATGAAAGGACCCAGCTAGACTAGAAGGATTTGGAAGAAATCAATGAGCAAAGTCCTAAGCTCTAGGTGACAGAATGAGAGGAATGAGGCCGAGCGGAGAGAAGAGATCAAAGTCGTTGAGAGGACTTTAGGCAGAGAGAGTGGTGAGCCACCGCCAGGGGATGGGACACTTGGTAACAGCTCTCATGGAATCACGTGAGACGCACCATGCAGCTTCCGCCCTGGCTCCAGGGCCCATCATCACTTCAGGGTGTGTGCTAAGAGCTGCCGAGGGTGGGAAGTAGAGACAGCCTCTAGCCTGTGCATGGAGAATCCAGGCCATGCATGAGGCCAGCCAGAGGCCTGGAGAAGCCCCTCTCTCCACAGGGACCCTCTCTGAACAGGGTCTGGGCCTCTGCGAGGGAGCTCTGGTCAGGTGGTTGTAATTTAAGCTCAGGGCCGCCCTGTGCGTCTTGCTCAGGGAAGGACGGAAGGACGAGAGAAGCCAGGAGAAGCTGGTGGCTGCATTCCTGGGCCCCTGGGGAGTCTGCAGCCTGTTATTTCCTGACTCAAACAAAAAGCAAATTTGCACTGGAAATTGCTGAGGCAGAGTCATCCTGGAGCTCCTTGAAGAATGGGGACTTGTAATTTTCTAAGCTCCAGGGCCTCTGACTCCTGGGAGCTGGGCTTTCCCCTCTGTGAGCTTCCGTGGAGACCCTGGGGCCTGTTCTAGGCTCAACCACCATCCACAGTTCAGGCACTCCTCCCTGCTCTGTTGGGGCCGGCAATCCAGCGCTAGACTTCAGAAGTGGACAGGGAGAGAGGTTTGCTGTATCTGGGGCTCCATTTCAGTTCCATCCAGGTGCCCCATGCTGCTTTGTAAGAGGGAAAATGAGCCACTGCTGATTTTTACCCCAGCTAGGATCAGAGACCGATGCGGTTGCAGCAGGTGGCATCTGGGTGGTGTGCAGGCAGGGTGGGGCCCCTTCCTGAAGCCAGCTTCTCAGAGTCTCTCAATGCCACATTACCAAGCAGAGTTTTCAAGAACCGTAGCTGGGGATGCTCTCCTTCCAGCTCTTCAACCTCTCTGGGGGAAAAGCACAAACAGTTGAGGTTGTCCCTGGGGCCACCATGGAATGCTTAATTGCTTTCTGAGAGAATTGTCACCTCTTTCTGCTTTCCTCCCCCTCCCCATTGCCCTTCTCCCCCTTTCCCTCCCTCACTGGAGGCTGTTGCTAGGGGAGCTGGGGCTGAAGACATGCGCTCCCTGACTGTGCCCCAAGGGAACCAGGAGCATGTGCTGACGACCAGTCCGCTTCTCCAAATATATTGCTGCACCACCTTTGCTGAAAAAAAGAACCCTATGTTTTGGAGGAATAATTGTGCTCTTTGCTGTGAGCCAGGCACTCTTTGACAGCAGATGGATGATGTCCCAGGCCAGCTGAGTCAGCCAGACTTTGGAGCAAGCAGTGTGAACCAAGACAGGGACGGGAGCCAGCCAAGGAAAGTAAGGTACAGGGATATTTGAAGGTTTTCATCCCAGGAGTTTAGTCAGCACCTTGTGTAATGATTTACACTGAGGGCCAAAGAGTGATGTGTATTATGAAGGGCAGGCTAAAAAGTAGTCACAAATAAACCCTCTAATGTGTAACAGCTCAGATACCTTACAAATGTATTGCTTACTCACGTAACAGGCCAAGAACGAGCGTTCCTGATTGGCCAGTGGCTTTCCTCCACATGGTGATTCAGGGACCCAGGCTCTTTCCATCTCAGGGCTCTGCTCTTCCCCAGGGTCTCGTTCGTACCTACATCCAGCTGGCAAACAGGAGGGAAATGACGGAGGAAGCACACCTGCTTCTGACTGCCTTGGCTCTGAGGGGCTGCACACCTTTCCTGCTCACATTCTATTGGTCGGAATTTGTCATGTGGGGATATCCAGCTGCAAAGGCAGCTGGGAAATGTAGTCTCTGATCTTAGCGAAACTCTACGAAAGGGGAGTGGTTTTGGTAGACAGCTAACCATCTGTGCCACCCGTCCTAAATCAAGCCACAGGTCAGGGAGAGAGAGCAGCTCATTTTGAATTTGTTTTTGTTTTGTTTTGAGGCAGGGTCTCACTGTCACCTGGGTTGGAGTGCAGTGGCCTGATCACAGCACACTGTGGCCTTGCTTCCTGGGCTCAAGCAATCCTCCCACCTCAACCTCCCAAGTAGCTGGGACTGTAGGTGTGCACCACCAAGCTCACCTAATTTTTTTTTTTTTTTTGAGACAGAGTCTTACTCTGTCACCCAGGCTGGAGTGCAGTGGGGAAATCTCGGCTCACTGCAACCTCTGCCTCCTGGATTCAAGCTATTCTCCTGCCTCAGCCTCCTGAGTAGCTGGGATTACAGGCATGCACCACCATGCCTGGCTAATTTTTGTATTTTTAGTAGAGATGGGTTTTCACCGTATTGGCCAGGCTGGTCTCGAACTCCTGACCTCGTGATCCGCCTGCCTTGACCTCCCAAAGTGCTGGGATTACAGTCATGAGCCACCACACCCAGCTAATTTTTTATATTTTTTTTTGTGGAATGAGGTTTCACTATGCTGCCCAGGCTGTTCTGAAATTTCAGGAATCTGCCCACGTTGGCCTCCTGGAGTGCTGATATTACAGGTGTGAGCCACTGTGCCTGAACTTTTAAAGTAATTTTTTAAAAATTTTTTATTTCTTTTTTTGAAACAGGGTCTTGCTCTGTCTCTAGGCTGGAATACATTGGTGCGATCGTAGTGTACGTAACCTCAGCTTCCTGGGCTCAAGCAATCCTTCTACCTCAGCCTCCCAAGAGCTGGGACTACAGGTGCATGCCATCTGCCCAGTTAATTTATTTTTAATATTTTGTAGAGACAGGGTCTCCCTATGTTGTCCAGTTGGTCTCAAACTCCTAGGCTCAAGTTATCCACCCGCCTTGGCATCCCAAAATGCTGGGATTACTCGCATGAGCCACTGCACCTGGCCACTCGGGGTCTTTAATTGGGGATTCCTGCCTGAGTAACTTGCTAGAAAGGATTTTGCTTTTGCCAAGGATGGGAAGATCCAACAGCCTCAGAACTGGGCAGAAATACAGGGGCCAATTAACAGAGAAGAAAACTCCTAAGAAACCTGGATAATGAGGCGTAAGAAGCTGTGCGATTCCCCTGCAATTGGTTCATCTGTGCAAAGTTCATGCCCAAACGTCCCGGTCTGAGCATAGAAGCTTGGGCCTCTGGCAGAAGCTGTGCAAACAAAGATGTGGATGGTTCTTTGTGGAGGAGGGGCACAGCCAGAGTGCAGGGTGAGGCTGCAACTTCAAGGCTGTGGGAAATCAGAAATGCCTCCTCTGCCTCCTCCCCTGGGAACAACGTCGGAGGCCGGGAACCTTCACTGTGCGGGCACCTGCATTAGGTATTATTTCTGCATAACAAATTGTCACAAATCTAGCAGCCATTTATTTGCTCACGGTTCTATAGGTTAGAAGGAATACTATGCAGCCATAAAAAAGGATGAGTTCACGTCCTTTGCAGGGACATGGATAAAGCTGGAAACTGTCATTCTCAGCAAATTAACACAAGAACAGAAAACCAAACACTGCATGTACTCACTCATAAGTGGGTGTTGAACATTGATAACACATGGACACAGGGAGGGTAACATCACACACCAGGGCCTGTTGGGGGGTGGGGGACAAGGGGAGGGATAGCAGGGGGTTGGGGGATAGGGGAGGGAGAGCATTAGGAGAAATACCTAATGTAGATGACAGGGGGATGGATGCAGCAAACCACCATGGCATGTGTACACCTGTGTAACAAACCCGCATGTTCTGCACATGTACCCCAGAGCTTAAAGTATAATTTTGAAAAATAGTAATGAAATAAAGAAGTCTGGGGCAGGCTTCACTGGCTTCACTGGGTCTCTGCTTAGGATGTCAGGAAGCCAAAATCAAGGTGCTGGTCAGCCTGGGCTGTCACTCGGAGGCTCTAGGGAAGAATCGACTTCCAGGTTCTCTTCGGTTATTGACAGAACCCACTTCCTTGTGGCTGCAGGACTGAGGTCCCTGGTTTCTTGCTGAACTCCTAGGAACTGCTCACAAGTCCTTTCTGTGTAACACTTCCTCCGTCTTTAAAGCCAGTATTCAGTTCTTCTTGTGGTTAGAATCTCTCTGACTTCCCTTCTGCTGTTGGAGACTAAGCTCCTGTGATTAGATTATGCCCAGCCAGATAACTGACCCACTTGGAGATCAACTGATTGGTAATGTTAATTACACTACAGATTTCTTCTGCCATATAATATGAAGGAAGTAACACACCCAGGGGCAGAGACTGTGAGGCCATCTAAGAACAGTGCCTGAAGCTGTGGGTCTGGGACCCAGAATGGCTTACATTGAAGCTGAAAAGACTTTTGCTTCTGGACACATTGTTGTCCCACTTGGTTGCACCCGACCGTGGTAGGGTGATCGCTGGGCCTGGCCCAGCTCTTGCCGAATACACAGGAGATCTAGGGACAGAGAGGAAATGGGCCCTCCTGCTGCAAGTCCCTTTCTCTTGTCAAAAGACAAAATGAGGCCGGGCGCGGTGGCTCAAGCCTGTAATCCCAGCACTTTGGGAGGCCGAGGTGGGTGGATCACGAGGTCAAGAGATCGAGACCATCCTGGTCAACATGGTGAAACCCCGTCTCTACTAAAACTACAAAACATTAGCTGGGCATGGTGGCGCGTGCCTGTAATCCCAGCTACTCAGGAGGCTGAGGCAGGAGAATTGCCTGAACCCAGGAGGCGGAGGTTGCGGTGAGCCGAGATCGCGCCATTGCACTCTAGCCTGGGTAGCAAGAGTGAAACTCCGTCTCAAAAAAAA
>NW_022436988.1:8473729-8475902 GCF_009761245.1 Sapajus apella
TGCACTCTAGCCTGGGTAGCAAGAGTGAAACTCCGTCTAAAAAAAAGAAAAAAAAAAAAAAAAAAGACAAAATGACAACAAATTTAAAGATCTTAATTGGCTTTTACTTGGAATTTAGAATTGGGCAACACCTCACCGTATGCAATAGAATGAGTGTTCCGATTGAGCTGAGCAGTAGAGGTTGGCTTTGAAAGCAGAAATGAGAACAAACATCAGGTTTCAAAGTTATTTTCCTTGTAAGATTAAAGCAGAGGGGACTTCCTTACCATACCGGCTAAAACTGGCCTGTTTGGGATCTGACTATTATTCCTCACTCCCCTGATCTCTCGGAATGTCAGATAAACAACCTGGTGTCAACTGGGTGACAAGGAACTTCAGCATGAGTGACTCACTTTGGCTTGGTCTGTGGGGCCCAAGCCAGAGGTCTCCTATACATTTCATTGAACACCCTCATAGCCCCATGGGGGCCGCACATCCTGAAGAGAGTGAACCCACTCTGAACCCAAAAGAAATGCAGCCTGGCGGCCAGAGTGGTGGTTTATGCCTGGAATCCCAGCACTTTGGTAGCCAGGAGTTCGAGGCCAGTCTGGGCAACGTAGTGAGAACCCCGTTGATACAAAAATTTAAGAATTACCCAGGTGTGGTGGTGTGTGCCTGTAGTCTCAGCTATTTAGGAGGCTTAGGTGGGGGGTTGAGGTTGCAGTGAGCTGTGGTCATGCCACTGGCACTCCATCCAGTCTGGGTGACAAAGTGAGACCCTATCTCAGAAGATTAAAATAGAAAGAAAGAAGGAAAGGAAGAAAAGAAAAGAAAGAAAAAGAAAGAGAAAGAGAGAAAGAAAGAAAGAAAGAAAGAAAGAAAGAAAGAAAGAAAGAAAGAAAGAAAGAGAAAGAAAGAAAGAGTGGGAAGAAAAGAAGAAAAGAAGGGAGGGAGGAAGGGAAGGAGGAAGGGAGGAAGGAAGGGAGGGAAGAAGGGAGGAAGGGAGAGAGGGAAGCAGGGAAGAAATACTGCCTGCCTGGTCCCACTACCAGGGATCTCAGCCACTAATGTCCCCACCCTGCGTCCCTGGTACCCTCCCACCCTCAAACTCTGGTCTCATACCCGGAAGACAGCCTCGAAGCTCTCCAATCTCCCACCCCTTTGCCGCCCCATTCCTCCCACACCCTCTTTGAGGGAAGGGCAGGCGTGGGCACAGTGACTTCAGGACTTGGCCTCTTCCTGGGCATTCCCTGGCCCACCTCCTGCCACCAAGATGGTACCCAGCCCAGAGGGGCAGCTCCTGCCCTGTCCCCTGCAGGTAGCCTGATATTGGGCAGGGTAGGGCAGGGGAGAGGAGGGGAAGGACCCTGCTCACGGGCATCCCACCACCATCTCTCAACCTGGCCTCTTGCCTGGCTGTGGGCACCCAGGTTCCTTGGGGGTCTGCCCTTATCGCGTTTCCAGGGCTTTGCTTAGCGTGCTCCTTGCTCCCTTCAATGCTACTCTTTGTAGTGAGGCCAAGGGGCAGCCTCCTGTCCCCGCCCCAGGACCCTCTCCCCTACAGTTACACAGGAATGTAGGCACCTGCAGTGAGAACCACCAGAAGCGTTTTCTTAGCTACAGGGCCTCACCCTGGGGCCCCACTGAGCAGAATGACCCTTTGAGCAGCTCCCAACCTCTGGCTCAGGAGCTGATGTCTCAGACTCAACCTTGGCCTTCCCCTTCCTTGTCGCGTTTCAGGTCCTGGAAGGTTTGGACAGGGGCCTCCTCTTTGCAGTCAACAACTTAATTTGAAACTCCCATGCGAAGCCATCTGCCTGGTCTGGTGGCCTTTCCTTCCCTCGGGGATAGCAAGAGGCACAGCAGGATTGTCTGCAGGAACAAAGGGTGTGGGTGGTCAGAGAGCCCGAGGAGCCAAGATTCGGGGACGAGGGTGCGGGGTGGGGGTTGGGGGGTGCGGGGCAGAAATTCAGCACAGCAAGGGCAGTGAGATTAGTGAGGCTGGATGCGTGTGCCCTTTCAAAGCTTAAAGGAAAGTATTTAATTGACCAGAGGAGATAAGCCTGGAGGAGGGAGCTGGGAACTGCTGCCGGAATCTCAGAGATGTAAGAGGGTTCCGGACCAGGCTCCCTCGCCTCCCGGTAGGGACCATAAGCACTGCAGATTCTATGATGAAACCAAGAGTGCCTTTTGC
>NW_022436988.1:8476002-8477973 GCF_009761245.1 Sapajus apella
TGGCATGATCTCAGCTCACTGCAACCTCTGCCTCCGGGGTTCAAGTGATTCTCCTGCCTCAGCTACTCCTGAGTGGCTGGGATTACAGGTGTGCGCCACCACGCCCGGCTAATTTTTCGTATTTTTAGTAGAGACGGGATTTCTCCAGGTTGGTCAGATTGGTCTCGAACTCCCAACCTCAGGTGATCTGGCCTCCCAGAGTGCTAGAATTACAGGCGTGAACCCCTGCGCCCGGCCCCTGTTTTTCCCATCTCCTCTAAACCTTCTGGCTTCTAAATCACTCAGGCTCCCTTGTCTCCCCGGGACTCCATCGGCACCTCTTCAAACCTCTCCTGTTTTCCTCTCTCCTTCTGCTCCCGCCCAGCCCATGTTGCATTCCTTTCCTCTTAGCTTTTAGGACCCAGCCCTTCTGCTCGACTCCTTTCTGGAGAAAAGAAGGACGAGAGGAGGCTGAGGGCAGAGCTGAGATGCCTGCAGGCTGCATGCGGAGACCCTCGGGTTGCCATCTCCTGCACAGCAGCGCAGAATCAGAAGGGCCACCTACTGCAATGGGGGCAGCGAGGGGCCACCTCACACTCCTCCTGTATAATATTTTGTCATTGGTGGGATGGTCCCAGGCTCTGGGATTGAAGTCTTTACCGGGCTGTGACCACACCCCTTGTCGATGGCCTGGGGTTTTCAGCCCAAAGCTGAGCCAAGCCCTTGGAAAAATCCGCAGCCACACCTGTTGCTCTCGAGAAGTCTTTTTTTTCTTTGTAGGTGTGGCCCTTCCATCTTGAGGTCACAGGGGAACTGAGGCTGGAGGGAGAGGGACCAGGATGCCGCAGGAATCACCCAGCCAGCCCACTCATAGCCTGGCCGCTTTTCAGGAGTGATTTCTTCAGCTTCTTTCCCTCCATAGACACAAGAAGCCACCCACACTCACCTGACCAGCCGGAACCCAGGGGAGCCGGCCTTAATCCTGGCTTCCCTGCGGCTCAAAAGAATCTGGATCACAACAGGTAGGGTTAGATTACTCGCTCCAGCGTCTCACTTCACAGATGTAGAAACTGGGGCTCAGGGAGGGGCCTAGGGCCACAAGGCCAGTCCGGGACACGGTGGAACAGGCAGCCTGGACACCTGGCCTACCAGCCACCCCCGTGACCTCCCCAGCCACTGCTGCTTCCCTGGGTGCCGTTTCTCCTACGCCATAAATCCCTTTCAGTATGTGCTGCGTAGCCCTACAGTATGGTCAAGGGAGTAACTCTGGGGACAGGGATGGAGTCCGCGGGGCCACTTAGAATTCTGCCTTCCATAGTGCCTGAGGCTCCTGACTCCCCCACCTGGTTGGATCCCCAGGCAGCTCCTGGGAGGAAGTGCCCTCTCCCACCATTGCCTGCCCCTCCTCTCAATGAGACCTGACAGCCATACCCAGTATGTCAGTTATAACAATGTAACCCCGTGGGGCGCACGCCCCCAGACCCCCACCCTTCTGAAGGCTGGGTCCCTCCTGGTGGAGCTGGCCCAGACCCACAAGCCTCTCAGCCCATGGTTCCAGGTTCCAACCGTGTTCCAGGTTCCAACCAAGGACCTGTGATTCTTGCAGGATGCCAGAGAAGAGGTGGCCACGAGACCCCAGCAGCGTTGTTCTCATTACGGGGTCTCCTCAGCCGAGATCCCTCACTCTCTTCTGGCATTCTTCTGGTTTCCTCACTGACGTCATCAAAATTTGTATTCACTCATGTAATAAATATTTATTGAGAATGTGCGCAAAGTACTGGGGTAATTAAGAGTGGAAGACAAGGGGGCAAAAATGAGTCAGCCGTGAACCTTGCCTGCAGAAGGCTGAGCATAGCGGGGCTCAGAGCCAGCAGACTCCCGTCCAGGTTCTGAAACTTACTAGTTCTGTGACCTTAACTACGTCAGCTCACTTTTCTGATTCTCAGTTTACTTGTCTGAAAAACTAGGATGATACTCACAGATTGTTGGTGA
>NW_022436988.1:8482973-8536757 GCF_009761245.1 Sapajus apella
TCTCAGCCTCCCTAGCTGGGACTACAGGCCTGTACCACCACATCTAGCTATTTTTGTATTTTTTGTAGAGACAGGTTCTTGCTATGCTGCCTAGTCTGGTCTTGAACTCCTGCACTCAAGTGATCCTCCTGCATTGGCCTCTGAAAGTGCTGGGATTACAGGCCCAAGCCACCACATTCAGCTGATGCATTGCTGTTGAAATTCCAGCCTCCAGAACTGTATTTCTGGCCAGGCGTGGTACCTCACACCTGTAATCCCAGCACTTTGGGAGTCTGAGGCAGGTGGGTCACTTGAAATCAGAAGTTTGAAACCAGCCTGGCTTTCATGGTGAAACACTCTCTCTACTAAAAATACAAAAATTAGCCAGGCGAGGTAATGTTACTTGGGAGAATCACTTGAACCCAGGAGGCGGAGATTGCATTGAGCCGAGATTGTGCCACCACACTCCAGCCTGGACTCCATCTCAAAACAAAAACAAAAACAAAGCCACCAAAAACATGTCTGTTGTTTAAGCCACCCAGTCTGTGATATTTTGTTATGGCAGTTCCTTGAAAACTAACAGAGTCCAGAAAACAATTTGTCAACCAACTTCCAAACAGCAAAAATCATATATAGGCTTGGGAAGAAATGAAAGACACAAGAGCAATACCCATCCTCAGATGTTAACAGAGGATGAATGACAGGCAGTAACATCACCCCGCACATCACATGTTGGTGGGAACTGCTAGGGAAGAAATTCAGAATTTCAAAAGGATTTGTTTTAGCTAAGACATGTCAGCAGATGGGCGGGGAGGGCATGGAGGGAGAAGGGGAGAAGGATAAATGGTAACCATTTACGACTTTCTCTCCTCTAGAAGCCAGGTGGGAGACTGGCAGATTTAATAGTTTTCATTTACATTTCAGTGACATGCTTACCAAAGTGATGATCACTTCATTTTATTAAATGTTACAAAAATGCCAAAAAGAAACTGTTACCTAATGCTTTTTTTCTGAGACAAAGTTTTATTCTTGTTGCCCAGGCTGGAGTTCCATGGTGCCATCTCTGCTCACTGCAACCTCCGCCTCCTGGGTTCAAGCGATTCTTCTGCCTCAGCCTCCTGAGTGCTTGGGATTACAGGCACCCACTACCCCACCCAGCTAATTTTTGTATTTTTTTTAGTAGAGACGAGGTTTCACCATGTTGGCCAGGCTGGTCTTGAGCTCCTGATCTCAAGTGATTCGCCCACCTCTGTCTCCCAAAGTGCTGGGATTACAGGTGTGAGCCACCACGCCCGACTGCCTAATGCATTTTATTAGGAAAATGTGATACCGGTCCTCAAGTCTGATAAGCCCAGCACTAGAGAGTTCTAAGCAATGCAAAACATCCCGGGAGTGGTCTGCCTCTAATCTGCACTTGAGAGTGCCTGCAAGGTGTGGGGCGAAACAGGCAATAGACCCGGAACCAGGAGACTTGGATCTGAGTCTCAGCGTTGCTCTTGAGCAGCTTTGGGCTAGGGGCATACCATTTAACCTCTCTATCCATCAGTTTCCTAAGTTTGTAAAATGCTTACAATACTCCGTATGCAGGGTCGTTTGAAAACCCTGACGTTGTCCCAGGCTGTTGGTACAGGTGAGGTTATAGCAATTTAACACCGGGGTTATGGCAGCTCAATGTAAAATTGCCTTGACCAGCCTGGCCAGTGTGGTGGAACCCCTTCTCTACTAAAAATACAAAAGTAGGCAGGATGTGGTAGTGTGTGCCTGTAGTCCTAGATACTCAGGAGGCTGAGACAGGAGAATCGCTAGAACCCGGGAGGCAGAGGCTGCAGTGAGCTGAGATCGCGCCACTGCACTCTAGCCTGGGTGACTGGACAACAGAGCGAGACTCCATGTCAACAAAACAAACAAAACAAAACAGAACTGGGTCTTGAAAGAGCCTCCACAACAGTTTCTGGGTGTTCCTGGTTTCTCCGGTGCTCAGAGACAGGTGAGCTCATCTTGCATCTGGCCCCCTGGAAGACAGCCCCCCAGCCAGCGGAGGAAGGCACCCTGTCTCTGGCCTAGCCCCAGCTGCTGTTGCCAACCCTGGAGACAGATGCTCTTCTCTGATCCTGGGTTCTCTCCCGCAGGGTCCCTACAGGTTGTTCCATTTAGTTCTTCATCCATGGCACTTTCTGCTTTCTTTCCATGCCTGCTTCTGTAGGGCAGACTCAGACTGGGCTGGGGCCGACATTGTCTGGTCCTTCGAGGGCCCTTCTCCCCCTGGCTACCTGCATTTGCATCCCCCTCCTCCTTAAGCAAGAAATAAAGTGCAGGTGCATCACCCCTGCCTGGGGACACAGCTGCGTGCGCACACGGCGGGGAGTCCTCCGTCCTCAGCACCTGCTCAGGTCAGTGTAGGCCCCTGTAGCAGAAATGTTGGGTTTACAGGTCCTCAATCCTTTCCCTGAACTCAGCACCACAGGTGTCTTGGAATTCAGAATACGTCAAGGCAGAGGAAGATGCTGTGTGGATCCTGTGCTACGCATTCCGCTGTGATTCCGTGGACTGTGGACAGCAATGCATGGTCACTCCGCTAACGGTCCTGGGTGGGACTGGCAGGATTCACGATCACAGGACAATGTGGGGAGCAGAAGTCACCTCACATCAGTTCAAGTCAGGGTGCGTCACTCAATGTGTTTGTGGCAAAGTTTGGAAACAACGTTTTGGGTTTCAGAGCTTTTTGGAGTTGAGAATCATGGCTAATACATTGGAGAGCTGCGTTATCCTTTTTCTGGGTGTGGCTGCATCTCCCTGTCTGGACATCCCCACTCTGGGGAGAAGCAGAGAGGAAAGGTGGAAAGCCAAGCGTTTATTCTGCGTTGACTGTGTTCTGGGTGCACATCCAGCTCTTTGACTGATGTCAGTCCACTAAGAGGGTGGGGACAGGTCTGAACCTCTCATTCAGGACAAAGGTCAGCTCAGCCTGACCAGGAGCAGGAAGTGGCCCTAGCTCAGCTGCTAATGTGTTTACTCACAGCCTGGAGCAGGTGGGAGGGCCATCTGCTAATCTCTCGCAGCTGCTGCTCCAGGATGGCTGAGAGAGGGGCCCTGGAGAGGCTCCTTGGAGAGGCCTGCAGCGCTGAGCAGAGCTCCTCATGGTCTTGATCAGCTCTGCCAGCTCCTGCCTGCCAGTGGTGGAGGAAAAGACCTTTCCCCAAGGGGTGTGGGCTCAGGGGCCTCAGCAGAAGCTCAGGGTCATCTCCAGCTAGGTCCTCCTTTTCTGCTATCCTAGTGCCCTGGGCTAAGAGACCATTTTCTTTCTCCTCATTGGCAACAACAAAAACTATGGCCACAGAGCTGGTTCTGGGCCCACCGACCTGTTCTGGCTTAGGGCAGGGAGTAATGTGGACTTGAACCAGAGTGTTGGAGACCTAAGAGGCTGTGTCTCCTGGGGCTAGACAGACTCGGGCCTGGGCTTATCACATCTGATTTAAGATCACCCCTTTCTGGCTAGCCCTGGGGGTTCTGGCCTAGACCCAGCTGCTGTTGCTAAGCATAGAGCCCCCTCCCATTGCTCAGCTCACCCTCTTTGATTGCCCCAGCCCAGGAAATGCCTTGAGTGCTGAAGATACCTTTCTTTTCAAATTCTGGCATTGCCACTGGGAGCTGAGAGGTGATCAATTCAAGGAATGAGAGACAGGCACTAGGAAACGGGGGAGGGCTGGAGACAATTCACATCCATCTGTCCATCTGTCTGTCTGTCCATCCATCCATCTGTCTATCCATCTGTCCATCCATCTATCCATCCATGCATCCATCCATCTGTCCATCCATCCATTCATCATCCATCCATCTATTCATCTGTCCATCCATCCATGCATCCGTCCATCTACCCATCTGTCCGTCCATCCATCTGTCCATCTATCTGTCTGCCCATCCATCTGTCATCCATCCATCCATCTATCCACTCTAACATCCATCAGTCTGTCTGTCAATCCATCAGTCTGTCAGCCCATCTGTCTGTCCATCCATCCATCTGTCCATCTATCTGTCTGTCCATCCGTCATCCATCCATCCATCTATCCACTCTAACATCCATCAGTCTGTCAGTCCATCTGTCTGTCCACCCATTCATCTGTCCATCCATCCATCTATCCATTTCTCCATCCATTCAACCAACATTAATCTATCATTCATGATGAGCCAGGCAAAATGCCCCTTGCAAAGGAATGCCCACAGCGCTGATGCTATTAGCCTATGCCTGGCAGAGCCCTTTTGTCTTCCCAGGAAATAGGGATCACTGGTGAAGCAAATGTAAGAGTTGGCTGAGTTGTCCTCCTCTCTACCTGGGAGCCACACCCAAAGGAGGGGCCTCCACCCCCACCCAAGGAAAGCAGTGTGTTGATAAATATTTTTGGGGCACAACTTCGAAGGCCCCAGTACTTGTGGCTATGAACCACCTTGAGCTCCCCAGCTGGGACCCCTCCTCTATACTTCTGCCCCTTTGGGGAGCCCTGAAGGCTCCATCACAAGCTTCACTGCCATGCCCTTGGGTTGTGACGCCAAAGTGCATGGCAGGTAGGCATCGTGGATGACCTGTCGGACAGTGGCCCGGAAAGTCTTGCTGACAAAGCAGTAGAGGCCAAAGTTGACCGCTGTGTTGAGCATGGCCACCATGTTGGCCACGTCCAAGGCCAGGTGGACCCTCCAGTCCCGGTGGACAGGGGCCACATACATGTGGTAGAGCATGACGGAGACCCGGGGTGCCCACAGGAGGGTGAATAGCGTGGTGACGCCCAGGAGGATGGCCGTGCTCTTGCCTACCCGCGGTTGGCTCGTCCTCCGTAGCCGGTGGATGATGGCTGAGTTGGTGACCAGGAACACGCCACAGGGGATGAAATAGACAGTGAGGCAGTGAGCCCACTTGAGGACCTCATCCATCGTGCTGGGTGGGTCGGCATCTCTCCACACATCCAGCCACCAGTAGAAGGGGATGCCTGTCAACAGGGCAGCACTGAGGACAGCAGCAATGGCCCGGCGGGTACGGCCTGGGGACGAGGATGCCCGGTGGTGCAAGGGGTGGCACAAGGCGCTGTAGCGGTCAACCGTGAGCAGGATGGCAATCCAGACCGAGGCGTGGTTGGCAGCAAACTCCAGGATGTTGGCTGTGCGCACCACAGCCTGGGGCACCTGGCGGGCCAGCACGGCTCCCTGCAGGAGAAAGCCTGCGAACACGATGACCACCTGGGTGATGATATCTGAGGCCGTGAGTGCCAGAAGGTAGTAGTAGGAGGGCTTCCTGGTCCTGGTGGCAAGGCGGGCCAGGGCCACCGCGGTCAGCAGGCTGACTGATGGCAGCCGAGGTCAGGGAGGGGAGAGGCACAGGCATCAGAAGAGAGCTCCGACTGCTTTCCAAGGTGTCACTGTTGCCCCTCCCCACCTGCGTGTGTGAAGCTGTGCTGGCTTTTCCTTTTCCTCCTTCCAGATCCTTCTGAACCCCCACTTTGCCCATAAGGTAATCCAGGCCAGCTGTGCCCTGTCCATCCACTGCAAGCCACTGGCTGCACCCCTGTTACACACAGGTAAGTATACACGGCAGGGTGTCCTCAGAAGCCACCTGTCCTGGCCGTGTGTGGTGGCTCACACCTGTAATTCCAGCACCTTGGGAGGCCAAGGCAGGCGGATCACCTGAGGTCAGGAGTTCGAGACCAGCCTGGCCAAATGGTGAAATCTCATCTCTATTAAAAAATATGAAAATTAGCTGGGTGTGGTGGCACACACCTGTAATCAGGAGGTTGAGGCAGGGGAATCACTTGAACCGGGGAAGTGGAGGCTGCAGTGAGCAGAGATCATGCCACTGCACTCCAGCCTGGGTGACAGAGTGAGACTCCATCTCAAAAAAAAAATAAGCCACCTGTCCTATGGCATTGCCCTCCAAGTCCTTTTTAGGTTTTCTGTTTCCTCCAGAATGGAGGCGTCCCTGGACACAGGCACATGGGTTTAGCTATCTGACTTGGGGAAATCCCCAGGGCTGAGGCCATCCATCCTCCTGGTACCCACACACCTACCTCCGCCCCAAGCTCTGCTCTCTGAAGGCATGGGCAACGCAGGGAGCTTTGTACTGAGCTGAGTCAGTTCCTATGTGAATTTCATTGCCTAGGAGAGTGCTCAGTGCTGGGGAAGGCTTGGGCTTAGCTGTGAGCACCCCAAATCCTAGTGCCTCACTTTTATTCCCCTCCAGTGACCCAGAACACCCTCATGGCAAGGAAAGACCAGGGGTCTATGATCCAGGGCCTCAAGGGTCAGCACAGAGGACTGGCACCCACTGAAGGAGTATCCCCATTTCTGGCCAAGCCCAAGTCCCCAGACCCCAGCTCCCCACTCACCAGGCAGCCCTAGCCCCAGCAGGACACTGTAGTAGATGACGGGGATGACGCCAGCCACACATGGGGACCTCTCTGGGATCTCTGGCCAGTGGCTTTCAAACTCCTGGCTCAGCCCACTGCCATTGGGTGTGGGCAGCAGGGTCACTCGTGGCTGGCCAGCTAGGAGGGGTGGATGGGCAGAGTCAGAGCCTCTGGTCTCTTTGTTTTTCTTTTCTTTTCTTTTTTCCTTCCTTCCTTCCTTCCTTCCTTCTTCCTTCCTTCCTTCCTTCCTTTCTTTCTTTCTTTCTTTCGCAGAAAATTTAATAGACAAAAAAAGCAGAAAGAGAAAAGGCTTCCTCATGCTGAGAGAGCGGTTGCCCAAGAGAGGGTCTCTGCCTCTGGTCTATTTCTAACCTGGCTGGGCAGCAGCCCTGCCCTGACCTGGGGTCTTTCTAGTCACCCTGCTCTGTGCAGACCCTCTAGTCAGGCCCAGCCGAGTTCAATGTCTGTTGCTGTGAGAATTCTTGCCAAGACCACCCTCACCCCCACCCCACGTCACCCCACTCCCTCAGTGGCCCGGTCCCGCATTGATGGGAAGTCCCTGGTAGCACAGTCTGCTGCCACAGAGACCACTGCCCCCCAGTGGGTCCTCACCCTACAGCACGGGCTCTGAAACAGGATCACGGGGGTCTTGTGGAGACGCAGGCTCCTGGGCCTCCTCCAAGCGGGCTGAGCCGTAGGGTCTGAATCAGGCTGCAGCAGCTTGTAATCAGCATCCTGGCAATTCCGACCCAGGTGACGCCAGCCACGCACCGGGACCTATCTGGGAGGTCCACAGTGGAGGCCCCAGGGCTGCACAGCTCCACTCAACAGCTGCCCTCTCTAAGGAGACTGTTGCTAGGGCTCCTCTTTTCTAAGCTAAAGATACCCTCTTCAGAGGCGAGCACCACTGAAGCTGGAATGGCCCAGGTCTACAGATGGGGAAACTGAGTCCACAGGGCTAAGGTGTCTGGCCTAGGATGAGCACGGTCCGCAGGCTCTGGCCCCTGTTCCCCTGAAACCACACTGCACATCTCTTTCAGGGTGAACTCCAGCTACTGGTTTCCTGTTGAAGCCGGGGGCTCACTGCTCATTCACTGTCAGCTTTGGCCTCCGATCTCCACCCTCCAGGTCCCTAACCCACCTCCTGCTCCCTCCTGCCTTTCTACCTTATTGCCTCCCAGCTCACCCCATTTCAGGATGCCTTACCTGTGTGTCGTCCCATAAGCCCCATGCTGCGGGGCCCTGAGTCCTGGGTCACCTGTGGCTTCTCCTGGGGGGTCCCCGCAGCTCCCTGTCAGCTACGCCCCTCACCCCTCCGCTCTCTAAGTGGTTGTTTGCTCCACGGTCCTTCCCGAGACACTGAGCCTGTTAGTGCAGGGGGCGGGGTGAGGGGAGGAGGAGGAAGGAATCAGTGGGCGGGGGCACAGGGAAAGGAGCTAGAGGAGATGCTGCTGGAGCAAACCGGGGTCCCCTAGGTGCAGAGGCAGGGGGAGGGGAAGGGGTCAGGCTGGGCGGGAGGCTTCAGCTTCAGGAGAGATGGGCTGAGGGTGGCATGGGGTTCACAGGTCTGTCTATGCCTGGGGTAGCAGGAAGCGAGAAGAAGAGGCAGGATGGGAGGATGGGGGTTCTGGGGGGCTGCCTCCCACCTCAGGGCACTCAGTGAGCTGGCCTGGGCTCAGCTGGGATCACACCCTGGACTGAGGACTTTGGGGACTGGCACAAGGACTCGGGGTCCTGACTCTATGAGCATCCAGACTGAGAGGCATTCACACTGTCAGGGAAGAGACAATGACACCGCATGAGGAGTTAGGGGTGTGGTGCCAGGTAGGAGGGTTGAGGCTGCCGAAGACAGAGCTATGATCCCAAGAAGCATAGGGGGCCAGGGGCACAGGGGTCAGTCCTGCAGCGGCCATGTGGGGAAGGTGGAGGCTGCCACCAGGGGCAGGACGGCAGGCAGCCATGCACAGGATGGGGCAGCCTCTGGGAGCAGCCGGACCAGGCTGCCAGCAGCGGGTGCTGGGAAACCGTGGCCCCACAAGCTGTTGTTTTCCTGGTCCTGGTGAAATGGACCATCCTTCAAGAATATCGATCCCTGGCAAATAAACACCAGCCGGTGCCGGCAAGCACTCAGAAGAGGCTGGAATGGTTCCCCCGCCCTAGGGAAGGAGTGGCCAGGGCAGCCCACAAGTGGGCACCCGGGACATGGACACCCAGTGGACGGCCTCTGAAGGACAGCTCAGCCTCCCTGGAATCGCCTCCCATGGCCTGTTCTCTGGGAATGCAGCAGAAAATATGGCAGGGAATATAGGGAGCTTCCCGGCTCTGGGAGTTAGATCCCACCTGTGAGCCTGGAACTCCCAATGCCCAGGCCCACTGGGATACTCACAGCTGATGCCCTGCTGCCCCCTGGTGGCCAGATCCTGACCCTGCAAGCCTGAAAGCCCCATGGTTTGGCCAGGCGCCCTAGGTGGCACAGTGACACTGGAGAGGGGTCTGCCTGCTCAGGACAGGTCCTCTGGTGGAGAGCTGGGACCCCAGCCCCAGAAAAGGCAAGTAGCACAGATGATGCTCCAGGCCACCACCTCCTTGCAGCAGGAGGCTAGGGGTGAGAGGAGGCAGGGCCTCTCTTTAAGGAGCTGCCATGGATGAGGGGGACAAGGAGGGGTCCTGCCAACATTTATCAAGTGCCTACCCTGTCCCTATATTGTGTTTTTAAAATTTTATGTATAGATACAGAAAGAGTTGGGGTCTGTGTTGCCGAGGCTAGTCTGGAACCCCAGGTTGCAAGTACTCCTTGTGCCTTGGCCTCCCAAAGTGCTGGGAGTACAGGTGTGAGCCACCAGGCCCAGCTGACTTTGTTTTTCTGAGGGATGTACATTTGATTGGAAATCTTAAGTATTCTTCAAACAGAGCACAATGGTTTCAGCCAAGGCTCTCGCACAGGCTACGTGGGAAACTAGAGCTCCCTGGATTCGGAGCGAGGAGAGGGAGACAGGGAGGACTGGGGCTACGTTCGCTAATGTGATGGCCCATGCATGTCCTTCCAACAGCTTAGAATCCCACCCACGGAAGGCCTGTTCTGGGAGACAGCTGGATCCACCTGGCAGAAACTGCTGGAGTCCCTGGATGTTCTTCTTCGGAGGTCCCAGCTGCCCCGTGTGACCTGTGATGACCTCAGCCCCTGGAATGGCTGAGACAAGCGTGCCGGCTTTTCTGTGCATGGGACGCCATGGATTTGTCTTCCTCAGTACATGCTTCCATACCCAGGACAGCAGGGATGCCCTACAGGGAAGCGTGGTCCCGCTGGCTCCTTTGCACCCACGGGCAACGTCATAATGATCATCACCAATGATGCTGGGATCCCTGGAAATGTTCAGCTCAGTGGCAGCAGCGACATCATCAGCCAGCACACACCCTGTAGAGAGGCGAAAGGCCCCTTCTTGTTGCCCAGACTGGAGTGCAATGGCACGATCTTGGCTCACTGCAACCTCCACCTCCCGGATTCAAGCCATTCTCCTGCCTCAGTCCCCCAAGTAGCTGGGATTACAGACATGTGCCACCACGCCTGGCTAATTTTGTATTTTTAGTAGAGATGGGGTTTCACCATGTTGATCAGGCTGGTCTCGAATTCCTGACCTCGGGTGATCCACCTACCTTGGCCTCCCAAGTACTGGGATTACAAGCGTGAACCACTACGCCTGGCTGAGAGGCCCCCTTCTTAATGGCAGTGATTCTTTCCCACATGGTGTGGTATCAGTGGCCAGGGTAGGCTGCCAGCCCACGGTGGAAGGGATTCTATCCACTAAGGCTGACACCTCTGAGCCAGCCTGGGCAAGGTGAAAGATTTTGTGAAGACACAGCCGCACACCTGGACGTTTTGGTCTCAAGTCTTCAGTCCAGCCACAGCTACCAGGCCTGAGCACCAGGTGGGTCATTCATTTCCCCGTCTGCACACTTTGCATCCTCACAGCTGCTCTACAAGGAAACTCTAGTTCCCTTCATTTCACACAAGAGGAGACCCAGGATCAGAGAAGTTAAGCAGCTCTGCTAAGGTCACAGAGCTGTGTGTGGCATTGGAATTTGAACTCAGGTTCGTTTCTTCCTCAGAGCTGTTCACTTTTCACTCCCTCCTACAGAGGCAGAGGCCCCTGTAAGCTCAGGTTTCGGGGAGATGGCAGCCAGGGGTCAGCTGGATGACACTTGGATGGGGAACAGTGTGACTGAGGGTGCTGAGCAGGACAGTGGAGGTGCCCATGTCGGGACAGCCTGGCTTCAGGGGGAGCATCCTGCAGGGTGTGAATCACTTCAGGGAAAGATGACAGGGATGACACCAGCCACACACGGGGACCTCTCTGGGATCTCTGGCCAGTGTTTTTCAAACTCCTGGCTCAGCCTGCTGCTGTTGGGTGTGGGCAGAAGAGTCACCTGTGGCTGGCCAGCGAGGAGGGGAAGATTTCTTCTTTCATTTTTGGTATGAGACAGAGTCTCACTCTGTCACCCAGGCTGTGGTGCAGTGGTGTAATCATAGCTCACTGCAGCCTCAAACTCCCAGGGTCAAGCGATCCTCCCTCCTCGGCCTCCCGAGTAGCTGACACTACAGGTGTATGCCACCACGCCCAGCTAATTTTTGTATTTTTTGTAGAGACAGTGTTTCACCATGTTGCCCAGGCTGGTCTCGAACTCCTGGGATCACGCAATCCACCTGCCTTGACCTCCCAAAGTGCTGGGATTACAGGTGTGAGCCACAGCGCCTGGCCAAGGATTCCTTCTTATTTACTTTTTTGTTGTTTGTTTTTTTTGAGACAGTCTTGCTCTGTTGCCCAGGTTGGAGTGCAGGGGTGCAGTCTCAGCTCACTGCAACCTCCACTTCCCAGGTTCAAGCAATTTTCCTGCCTCAGCCTCCCAAGTAGCTTGGATTACAGTCACCTGCCACCACACCTGGCTAATTTTGGTATTGTTAGTAGAGATGGGGGTTTCATCATGTTGCCCAGGCTGAGCTTGAACTCCTGACCTTAAGTGATCCGCCTGCCTCCACTTCCCAAAGTGCTGGGATTACAGGTACGAGCCACCACACCCAGCCTTTATTTACCTTTATGTGCTCCCCTGAATACGCGGTGCATGGAACTTAAAGCCATGATTCCCTGTCCCCAATCCAAGTGGCCCAGTGACTCATGGAACCCTAAGTGAGGGCAGGAGGCACTAGGGATGCAAGGGAGGGTGCCAGGTAGAGGCCAGGCTGAGGGCACCTGGAGCCCACCCTTCTGAGGTGTTATTGCAGTCCAGTGTCTCATCACTTCCTTTGCTGATTCAGAAACTCTTAATTTGGCCCCAAGCTTGCAAGAGTTTTCTGTTGCTTTTATAGTACAAGAGAGTCCTCATCCAAAGGGATTATTTATCACAACTGAAAAACCTTCCCAAAAAGACAGCTTGGAGTTGTGGAAAGAAAAGTCAAGTAGCCAGGTGCAGGGGTTCACACCTGTGGTCCCAGCTACTTGGGAGGCTAAGGCTGGAGGATTGCTTGAGCCCAGGAATTTGAGGCTGCGGTGACCTATGAAAGTGCCGCCACACTCCAGCCTGGGCGAAAGAGTGAGACCCCACCTCTAAGCAAAAAGTCAGAAAAAAGAAGTCAAACGGAACAAAAATAAATCCCGCCTCTGCGGTTCCTGGCCACGAGGCCTCAGACATATGGCTTAGGCTTCCCAGCCCACCTGGGGTGGGAAGTAACACTCCTCTCTAGGATGGTGCTGGCTTGTGAACTCATCAGACTTGCCTTCGAGGAATTATGGAGCTCCCAGAGCCACAGGGCTAAAAAAAAAAAAAAAAAAAAAAAAAAAAAAATGCAGTGCTGCAGATCCTTCATCTCAAAGACTAAGCCTAGCACAGTGGCCCGTGTCTGTAATCCCAGCACTTTGGGAAGCCGAGGCAGGAGGATCACTTGAGGTCAGGAGTTCGAGATCAGCCTGGCCAACATGGTGAAACCCCATCTCTACTAAAAATACAAAAGTTAGCTGGGCATAGTGGTGCACACCTGTAATCCCAGCTACACAGGAGGCTGAGGCAGGAGAATTGCTTGAACCCAGAAGGCGGAGGTTGCGGTGAGCTGAGATCGTGCCATTGCACATCAGCCTGGGCAACAGAATGAGGCTCCATCCCCCCAAAAAAAAAAGACTGCTCAGGGTGAATACCTGGTTTTCTCACTCCCTCCCCAGGACTCCCCCCACACATACACATGCATGTACACACACCACACGCAGGCACGTACCACACACACACGTATCCACAAATATGCATGCACACACACCACACACATGCATGTACACATACACACATAAATACGCACACACACTGCATACACACGTGTGCACATGCATACCACATACACACACATTCCCTCTCTCTCTTTCTCCAGCAATGCTCAGACTAAGAAAATGACAACAGAGCCGGGTGCGGTGGCTCAAGCCTGTAATCCCAGCACTTTGGGAGGCCGAGGCGGGTGGATCACGAGGTCAAGAGATCGAGACCATCCTGGTCAACATGGTGAAACCCCGTCTCTACTAAAAGTACAAAAAATTAGCTGGGCATGGTGGCACGTGCTTGTAATCCCAGCTACTCAGGAGGCTGAGGCAGGAGAATTGCCTAAACCCAGGAGGCGGAGGTTGCGGTGAGCCGAGATCGTGCCATTGCACTCCAGCCTGGGTAACAAAGGCAAAAACTCCGTCTAAAAAAAAAAAAAAAAGAAAATGACAACAGAGAATGACTCTGTGGACAGCCGGTTTCTAAATCATTCAAGGAGGGCCAGGGATAAGGGAGGTTAGAAATAATGGGAGGTGGGGCCTCTTGGAGATGGGGAGTCAGAGGTGACTCTCCTGGGTCTTCTTGATGATCCAAGGCCTCCCAGTTTCCTTCACACTTGAAATGCCACCAATCTAACTCTAGTAGGTAGAGCCTGTCTTGGGGTGCTTATAACAATTGTCTGGGAGTGCACAGAACATACAGCCAGCCAGACCCTGCCCCTGAAAATTCTGGTTCCTCAGTGAAGCATGGGAGATTCTAATGTAGGTGGCACCCTTCAAAAATGACTGATACAAAATTAGCTGGGCATGGTGGCACTGCCTGTGTCCCAGCTTCTTGGGAGGCTGAGGCAGGAAGATCACCTGGGCCTAGGTGATGCTATGATTGCGTCGCTGCACCCCAGCCTTGATGTCTGAGAGACTCTGCCTCTAGAAAAACAAAAGAAAGAATGACGGATGCAGAGGCTCGGGGAGGCTGGAGTTGAGAGGCAGAAACATCGAATGACAGTCTTTGAGCGAGTTTTCTGAGTAATGGGCTCTCTTATTATCAATAGCATTCCTGTTGAAGGCACCGTGCTTGGAAGCTGGGATGCCCTCAGGGCCCAGGCTGCCTGCTACATGGAGACTCGGACTCGCTGGGTTGAGCCAGGACATGGCACAGCCCATGGGAAGGGCAGGCCGGCAGCCAGTGGGCAAGGGATAGTGGACTTGGATGAGGGGAGCCAGGCATGACAGTCAGGGCAGCCGGAGGGGTTTCCGCTGGGCTGGAGAGAGCCCCAACTCTGCCAGCCCGGACGAAGCAGATGCCAGACCCAGTTCCTGCTCTCTCTGCAGCTCCAGAGAGGAGGTGGAGCTGTTGGATCTCTCTGTGCCAGCCAGAGGCAGAAATCAATGCATTGAGCTGGTTCCTGGGATCCAGAGAGCCAGGGAGAGGAAGATTCAATTCACCCCCAACCCAGAGCCTTGCCTCAGAGTCAGAGCCCTTGGGAGCCACCCACTTCAGTTAGTCAGGCTCAAAGGAGTCCCTCCCATGAAGAGCTGGGGCAGACCCTGCTGGCTCTCTACAAAGGTGAGGACTCAACAGCATGCCACCCTACACACACACACACACACACACACACACACACACACACGCTTCCGCTGAGCTCCAGACCTCACTTTCCTCTCTTGCCTTGGTTTTTAGAAGAGCGCTCCTCTGCACTAACCCAACTAAGCCTGCAACCTAACCCCCTGCCTCAGTTTCCCTACAGTGGGAGTGAGACAGTAGGTCTGTGGCATGCCTCCTTGGAAGTCTGGGAAAGGAAAAGTTACAGTTGGAAATTAGACAGAAGCTGGTAAAAGCAGCCTTCCAAGGTGAACCCAGAGACCTGAGGCCACCTGGGGAAGGAGAATTGAAGCCAGGAAGTAGCGGGGCAGACAGCGAGCACCCTTGGGCTGGCTGGAGCTCATAACTGGAGGGTGGCCAGCCCCACTCTGTGTAGGGGTCGCCCATGCAGTGGTGCACGGGGCAGGGTGCATCTGCTCTATGCCCAGCCCTGCCACTGTGACTCTGCTTGCCCCTGGAGTAGGTGACAGTCACAGTCCTCACAGAGCTTTCCTGCTGGCCCTCCCACAGCACACCAAATAATATGAAACTGACACCAGTTACCTATGGGCCCCTATTTAGGAGACTCCTGAGCTCTCTGAGGAGCCACCCCCCCAACATGGGAGTGGGGGAGGGGTGGGAGCCTCCGCGGCCTCTCCTCTCCTCTTCCAGGCCCTTCCTTTGCAGCCGGCTCACCATGGCGCTCCAGCCACGAGGCTGCCAAGTGCGCTCCGTGCCAGGGCCGAGGCCTGGGGTTGGGGGAGGGAACTGGGGACCCTAGGGCCAGTGGCTGCCAGTGGCCCTGGAGCCCTTCGCCTATTCTTCAGAGAGCCCGAAACTTTCCAGGGAGAAGCACCGCTAGCCCTGCTGGGTGGTACGGAGACTGGGGGAGGACGGCTCCGGATCTGTTCCCCTTGGGGGCCCATGGGCAGCACAATAGCCCCTGGGGCTGCCACTCTCTGGCTTAAGTGGTTGCCTGGGCAACAGCTGGGGCCAGTTTCCACCAATCCATGGAGGAGGCTGAGTGGGGGAGGGAGGCCAGGCAGGAAGGGGGTGCCGTCCCCTTGTGCTGGATCCTATATAAGGAAGAGGGATGTGAGCGGAGTGGTCTGGGCTTCACCGTCCCTCCAGTGGACTTGGGGGCGGAGCACAAAGATGCCTAGGATAGGCTACTCCAAGCCTGGGTCCTGGGGCAGCTTCTGGGCCATGCTGACCTTGGTGGGCCTGGTCACCCGTGCAGGTGAGCGCGCAGTGGGCCAGGTGCGGGCAGGGTGGAGCGGCTGGATGTCCAGCACTGGCTACATGCAGCCGGCCGGGAGGGGGCGGTGTCCAGCTGCTGGGAGAGCACCGGGTGGACCGGACAGCTCCATAGGCTCATCTCTGAAGGAAGGAGGGGCCGGGCAGGCAGGCGGGGAGAGTCTTAAGGACGGGAGGACCCTCCATTGCCCATTGTCCTGGGCAGAGGCTGAATAGGGACGCCATCAGCATTCAGGCCCTTCAGAGTGACAGCCGGGGGAGGCAGGGCTGGGAAACTCACCACCCGCTTCTCTCTCACCCTCCCTTTCTCCCTTGGCCCCTGTCTCTCACGCACAGATGGCTCTGCTCCTGTGTGAGCCATCTCTCCCGTGTGTACCACGGGCCTGTGTGTGCTGTGCGTGCTCGTGTGGCCCAGCCCCTCTGCTGCTATCAGGCCCCCGCTTGCTTCACTCTGCAAGGCTCCCCTCACTGTTCTCAGCTTGGGAAAGCTGCTGACAGTTTCTGTAAGTGAGTGCATGTCCCCATCTGACTGTCAGGGCACCCCCTGGAGCATGAGAGAAGGGGCTGCCTGGGCAGCCTCGATGCTCTGTTACCCAGGGAGTCCTATTCCAGCACCAGCTGGCCCTCGCACTTTCTCCCGTCCCCTGCTGGCCACCCACAGAAAGTGGGTTTCTGTCTCGAATCAGGACCCAAAAGGGCGGGGTTGGGCCTAGAAAACAGCTTCCCTTCCACACCTGCAGCCTCATCTCACACCCGCCCCCTTCTCCTGCCACTGCTCTGGCCTCCCTAACCCTCCCTCTGCTCCCAGCACACCAAGCCCATTCCCTTGGAGGGCCTTCGCAGGGCTGGATCCTTGCCTTGACACTGGTCCCTGGCTGGCTCCTTACAACTGGCATGCTTATTGTACGAACCTCACCTGTCTGATATGTCCATTTGTGCTTTTATGAGCATAAGAACTTGGCTTGCTCTGTCCACTGCCATATCCCAAGCTCCTAGGAGAATGTCTAGCATATAATAAGTGCTCAATAAATATTTATTAGTGAATGCACCACTTCTGACTACTGCTCCAAGAGATTAGACGGACAATTCTTTAGGAGGTAAGAAAGGTGGTACCACGAGTTCCCTCCACCCTTGCCTGGGGGTCTGGCAGCATGCAGATGAGTTCCGGGCGTGGTATCCCAAACCTAAGCACAACCTCTCCCTGCCTGAATCACCCCTTCCAAGAGCCTCCTCTTGGGGTTTGCATCAGCATGACCCTCCCACCCGGGATGTGTTTGTGCACAGACGCATCCACGCACCTCATGGGCATGGTGTGCACACACAGCCTGCCTAGGCCCCTTGCCCTCTGCTCACATCCATGCCGGTGTCTCTGGCTGGTCCCTCTGCACCGCTGACTGAGGCCCGGGGCCTGGGTGCCTTCTCAGGCAGCTGCATTCCTTCCTGCTGCAGCCCAGAGAGCCGATGTTGGCGGGGAGGCGGCTGGCACCTCCATCAACCACTCCCAGGTGGTGCTCCAGCGCTTGCAGGAGCTGCTGCGACACGGCAACGCCAGCGACGTGGTTCTGCGGGTGCAGGCTGCAGGCACCGACGAGGTCCGGGTCTTCCACGCCCACCGCCTGCTGCTGGGCCTGCACAGCGAGCTGTTCCGGGAACTGCTGAGTAACCAGAGTGAGGCGGCACTGCAGGAACCGAGGGACTGCGCCGCTGTCTTCGACAAGTTCATCAGGTGGGGATGGGGAAGACCGGGGGAGGCTTCATTCCTCCCTCAGCCCCCGGAGCCTCCACCTACAGGGTTGAGGAAGCCCAGGCCCTTAGATCTTGTAAGGTCCATTTCCCCGGACATCACTGGGATGACAGTGCCCCCCGCATCCCTCCTTCCACCACACAGCTCCCTGTCTTTGCCCACGTCATCTGTGAAGTTTGATGTCACTTCCAGTTCCTGGTAACCCCCCTCAAAGCTGTTTCCAAACAGGGCCATGGGAGAGCTTTGTAAAACCACAGTTTTAGGGCTGGGCATGGTGGCTCACACCTGTAATCCCAGCACTTTCGGAGGCTGAGGCCCGGATCACCTGAGGTCGGGAGTTCAAAACCAGCCTGACCAACATGGAGAAACTCCGTCTCTACTAAAAATACAAAATTAGCGTTTTGGGGCCAGGCACTTGCAATCCCAGCATTTTGGGAGGCCAAGGCAGGCAGATCACTTGAGGTCAGGAGTTCGAGACCAGCCTGGTCAACATAGCGAAACTCAGTCTCTATTAAAAATATAGGAAATTAGCTGGGTATGGTGGCACTCGACTGTAATCCCAGCTATTTGGGAGGCTAAGGCAGGAGAATCACTTGAATCCCAGAGGCAGAGTTTGCAGTGAGCTGAGATCATGCCACTGCACCCCGGGCGGCAGAACAAGACTCTGTCTTAAAAACAAAACAAACAAAAACAAACAAAAAAACTACAGTTTCATGGGCCCCAATCTGGATCGTCAGTTTCAGGCGTAGGGTTAGGGTCAGCAATCATTTTTTATTGTATTTTATTTATTAACTTTTTATTTTCCTAAATGTTCCATTATGGAGGAATTTTTATTATTTATTTTAAAGCATCCCTATGGTTTTGGTGTTTGGCCAAGTTTCGAACCACAGGGCTAGGGAGCTGAAAAGTTAGCCGCTCTCTCCACTTCCTGCCTCCTGCCAGGGTGTTGCACAGGGCATGCCATTCACGCTAGTGTCTACGAAAGTCTGTTCTAATGGCTCAGATGAGATGGTTGCAGAACTCCAGACATTGCTTCCAAGTTCCAGGCAACAAGAAGGGGGATCAGACAGAAAGGCACAAAGAGTCTTCCTGTTCCCCTGAATCAGTTGCATTTAACCAGCCTTCCCACAAATCCCATTACTGTGCCCATAGACCAGAAGTTAGTCACATGACCATGCCCAGTATCAGGGAACCTGGGAAATGTAGTCTTTAATTCCCAGAGGCAATCACGCAGGGGAAAGGGGAGAAAAGGATGCTGGGGAAGATGGCTGGCAGTGGCTGCCACGCTCCCATAAAGGCAAGTGAGGTGCCGTGTGCCAGTGGGGACTGGCCCAGGAAGAGGAAGCAGGGGGACAGCGGCAGATGAAATGAGAGGGAGAGATGGTCCCCAAAAGTGATGATCAACAGAGGGAGAGGAAAAGGAAAGGTGAGGCTGCAAAAAAGAAACGGGGCGGACACCTATAATCCCAGCACTTTGGGAGGCCAAGGTGGGAGAACTGCTCAAGTCCAGGAGTTTGAGACCAAGGTGGACAACACAGGGAGACCTCATCTCAAAAAAAAAAAAAAAAAAGGCCGGAGTGTAGTAATGTGATGATCATAGTTCACCGCAGCCTTGAACTCCTGGGCTGAAGCTATCTTCCCGCCTCAGTCTCCCAAGCAGCTGGGACTACAAGTATGCACCACCACGCATAACTAATGTTTTAACTTTTTTTTTTTTTTTTTAAGAGATAGGGTCTTGCTATGTTGCCCAAGCTGGTCTTGAAATCCTGGCCTCAAGCAATCCTCCCATCTTGACTGTTTAAAGTGCTGGGATTCCAGGTGTGAGCCACTGACTCACACCTGGCCGGTAGCAAGATTCTTTATTCTCTTCCGGTTGTCACAATGACCCTGAGGGGTGTGTGCCACTCCCCTTTTTCCTAGAGGATTGATTAGCCTAAGGGTCATTGAAGTTAAGTGGCTTGCCCACACTCTCGGCAAGGAGGAGGCAGGTCATGGATCCTGTCCAGACTGTAAACCCCAGTGGCAGGAGCCACGTCCCTTTTGTTCCAGTCTAGAGCTGCTCGCCTAATAGAGGCAGTCAATGCGGCAATTCCTCCATCACAGCAGAAACGGAAAGAAGGGCCTGTAAAGTAAGAATGGCCTAGAAGGGTCCCTGAAAGGAAAAGACGGGAAGCCTTAGGGTGGGGCTTCCACTGTGTTTGCACCCGGACCACGAAGCTCCAACTGCAGGCCGGGTCCCCTGTGGACTCAGAAAACCTGTACTGGGAGGTGCGTGCCGCTCTGACCCCGCCCCACCTCTGTCTCTCCCGCAGGTACCTGTACTGCGGGGAGCTGACTGTGCTGCTGGCCCAGGCCATCCCCCTGCACCGGCTGGCCACCAAGTACGGCGTGGCCTCCCTACAGCGCGGCGTGGCCGACTACATGCGCGCGCACCTGGCGGGCGGCGTGGGCCCGGCGGTGGGCTGGTACCACTACGCTGTGGGCACCGGGGACGAGGCCCTGCGCGAGAGCTGCCTGCAGTTCCTCGCCTGGAACCTGTCGGCCGTGGCGGCCAGCGCCGAGTGGGGCGCCGTGAGCCCCGAGCTGCTGTGGCAGCTCCTGCAGCGCTCGGACCTGGTGCTGCAGGACGAGCTGGAGCTGTTCCACGCGCTGGAGGCCTGGCTGGGGCGCGCGCGGCCGCCCCCAGCCGTGGCCGAGCGAGCGCTGCGCGCCATCCGCTACCCGATGATCCCCCCGGCACAGCTGTTCCAGCTGCAGGCGCGCTCAGCCGCCCTGGCGCGCCACGGCCCCGCGGTGGCCGACCTCCTGCTGCAGGCCTACCAGTTCCACGCCGCGTCGCCGCTGCACTACGCCAAGTTTTTCGACGTCAACGGCAGCGCCTTCCTGCCCCGCAACTACCTCGCGCCCGCCTGGGGCGCCCCGTGGGTCATCAACAACCCGGCCCGCGACGACCGCAGCACCAGCTTCCAGACGCAGCTGGGCCCGAGCGGCCACGACGCGGGCCGCCGGGTCACCTGGAACGTGCTCTTCTCGCCGCGCTGGCTGCCCGTCAGCCTGCGCCCCGTTTACGCCGACGCCGCGGGCACAGCGCTGCCCGCCGCGCGCCCCGAGGACGGCCGACCGCGGCTGGTGGTGACGCCGGCCAGCAGCGGCGGCGACGCGGCGGGCGTGAGCTTCCAGAAGACCGTGCTGGTGGGGGCTCGCCAGCAGGGCCGCCTGGTGGTCCGCCACGCCTACAGCTTCCACCAGAGCAGCGAGGAAGCTGGCGACTTCCTAGCGCACGCCGACCTGCAGCGGCGCAACTCGGAGTACCTGGTGGAGAACGCCCTGCACCTGCACCTTATTGTCAAACCCGTGTACCATACCCTTATCCGGACCCCCAAGTAACCTCGGGGTCGGGGAATAAAGGCCTGGCTTAGGTGGTCCCTGTGGATCTGGGAAGGGCGAGGCGAACGTGGAGGTGACAACAAGGCTGCTCCCCTGGATGACCAGGTGCAGGTCCCATGGATGGCCAGGTGAGGCTGCCTTCGGGCCGGAGTGGCCTCCAGGTGAGGTGTGGTAGGCAAGATGGCTGGTTTCAAGAGCTGATTTCACGGCTGACTTGAAGGAATGTTCTCTGTCCCGAATAAACCGATGCTCAGAGTAGTAAGGGGATGATTGAACCACTCAGTTTCTGGGTAAAAACCGCCCGGAGGGCCCCACAGTCAGGGGGTTTAGGGGCTTCACTGCCCTTTGTTGAGCTTTTCTCCAGCCCAGACACAGAACCAGGGCAGGTAAAAGCATCCACGTGGTCACAGCAACCCACCTGCCTGGGAGTCGAGGAGCACCGCGTTCCCCTTGCGGGAGTTTCCTCACCTTGAAGCTGAAGGACTTGGCAGTTTCTGAGCCCTGACCTCGAGGGGCAACCCCCTCATCCGGGTTGTGAGGCTTTCTGGCACCTGGGCCACCCCAGACCCTGACCTCTCCTGGGAGGGTGGCTGGGCAGGTGTGAAGTCCTGTGGGATGGGGCATAATGGACCTTGCTAGCCCCGCCCTGGGGAGAGGCCTTAAGATCTAGAGAAAAAACCCTCTCCACCAGGTATTTGTAGGGTTGTGCTACACAGTGAGTGAGCCAGGGAGAGATGGGGACTGGGAGGAGGGGGATGGCGTCCTGTCGCCCAGGCTGGAGTGCAGTGGTGTGATCTCAGCTCGCTGCAACCTTCACCTCCGAGGTTCAAGAGATTCTCCTGCCTCAGCCTCCTAAGTAGCTGGGATGATAGGCACCTGACACCATGCCCAGCTAATTTTTTGTATTTTTAGTAGAGATGGTGTTTCACGGTGTTAGCCAGGTTGGTCTCGACCTCATGACCTTGTGATCCACCTGCCTTGGCCTCCCAAAGTGCTGAGATTACAGGCGTGAGCCACCGCGCCCAGCTGGTTCAATCTTAATCAATCAGTCGTGACCACCCCGCATTCCAGACAAGGTTGAGTTTCCAACACAACCATCAAGGCCCAAACAGGATTTTATTGTTAAAAAGGAAGGGGGAGAAAAAGCCACTGCCAAGTATAAAACCAGATTCCCTCCCCACCCACATCCCCAATTGTCATGCGTGAAGTGCCTGTCGGCACCTCCCCAACCATCCAGGATGCCCGTGCACCAGACGTGGGCCAGGAGCCCCATCTCATGCTAGCTGCTTTCCCCCATTTCCAAGGCCGAGGGTGGCCTTCGGTCTGTGCTGGGTTTTGGCAATAGCATTCTGTCCAGGGCTGGGAGGCCAGGGAGCCCAGCATTCCCGACCATGTACCCTGGCCTCACCTCTTTTCCCTGGTGGCACTGAAAGCATGGGAGGGTTGGACAGACACCCCAGTTCCTGGGTCTCAGGAGCCCTGGCCTGCTGAGATCCTGAGCTCGTGCTCATCCTCCTGGCCATCCCCATCTGCCCAGCCGCCACCTCCCATGCCCTGCTAGCCCCCATTCAGTCTTGGGAGGTGACAGAGCCGGTTCCAGGCAGGGCCCCTCAGTTATGCCGGGAGCATCCATCTTTGCCATGGGTGCTTACGCCGTGGAGCAGGCGAGGCCCACGGGTAGCCCTCTGAGAACCACCAGCTGGGTTGGGGGGAGCAGCCAGGGGTGAGGAGTCTCCGGGGCCTGCAACAGGGAAAGGGGTAGGATGGGCGGTTTCGGAACGCCTCCCCGACTCCTCCTCCATCGCCCAGTGGCCTTGAACGCTCTAGGGGCACAACCCCAAAATGCCAGTCCCATGAGTATTCTGCTAGACCCATGCTTCCAGCAAGGGGCAGCCAGAGGTGCAGGGAGGGCAACTTGTCGTCTCTGCTCCCTGGGCTGGCAGAGGCTTCCCCTCCTCCTCCCCTCCGTGCTGATACTGACCCGTGTTCTGGCTTGGAGGGAGTTTGACTTTGGCCAAAGGTAGTGTGACCTTTCCCAGGTGCCGGAGGCCAGGGGCTGGGTGCCTGCATGCTGGCATCCTGTGGTCCGAGGTGTGTTCTGCCTGATGGGGCCCCAGGAGGTGTGTCTTGGGACGGGAGAGCTGTGATGGTTGAACAATGGGGTGAGGCGGAGAGCAGCACAGGGATCTGCTACCGGGATCTGTCCCAGCTTCTACGCCAGGCTGGGGACAGAGGATCTGTGAAGGGTGGTGCCTCTCATAGTGCTGTAGGCTAGAGATGCCCCGGAGCCTCTGGTGAAACCCAGCCTACGGGCCCTTAGCTGCTATGGGGGTGCCTAGACACCTGCCCCTGTGCCCCCACTCACCCCTTGCCCAGTGACCTCAAAGGATCGAGACCTTCGCTTCCTTCTTTTTGCCTCCAGCGAGTCCTCCCTTTTCTTCCCCAGACTTTTCTTCTGGCCACGCAGCCAGGGCCCGGGGCCATCCCCATGATGCCGGGTCGCCCGGGATGGGGCCTCGCCCGTGCTGCTGGAAAGGTTATCCTCACTGGCAGCGTGCTGCAGCGTGGGGCTCGGTGGACGCTTGCAGGCAAGTGGGCCTGGTGGCTGCGCGTCGTCACCCTTGCTCAGAGAGTGCAGGGACAGGCTGCTGCGCTCTGTCACGGGCACCAGCAGGGGTCGTCCCCTGGTGCCCAGAGCCCGTGAGCGCCGCCGGGCAGCTTTCACCGAGATGCACTTGGTGCCAGTCAGGATCTCCTTCCTCTCTGCAGTGGGACACAAGAAACACAACCCGAGATCAAGGCCACCTCTCAACACCCTCCTCTGACAGGGCAGACATGGGTCGGAGCCAGATTGCCTGGGTTTCAAACCCAGCACTGCCAGGGGTTTGCTATGTAAGAAACTTGGGCCGGTTCCTGAGCCTCGCTTTCAACTGTAAATGGGGGATGGTAAGACTAATGACATCAGGTTATTTCCAGGATTGGAGAAAATGGGTTCAACCCACATTATCCAGGGGGTAGAGAGTGAATCAATATTTGCTATTACAGTGATTACTGAGCGGGAAGGGCACAATTCTCCATGCCACATGTCTCTTTTCTGATTTCTGATTTTGCCCCCGTCTCTCTAAGTGTCCTTGACTGACTCATCCTCAGGGGCAATGCTGACCTACAGAATGTGCAGCACCCAATGCATGGTTGCACTTGGCAGTGCAGAGGGCAGGAAAGGGCTCTGGGCTGGGTGATCTGAAGAGTTTAGACAAGGCCAGGTGGGGTGGCTGGGGCAGCGGAGGGCACACACACCTTTGCGGGACAAGGGGATCTCTGACAGGTTGTCGCTGCTGTCTGGCGAAGAGTTGCTCCAGCTGCCCAGGCAGTCCTGAGCGGGGACCTGTGGGATGGGGTGATTGGGGGGAGGAAACTCTAGAACACAGCAGGGACCCCATGCCACACTTGGGAGAGACAGCGGGGCTTCAGGCTGGTGCCGTTTGGGAAAGGCTCCATCCCAACGCTGCTGTCCACCCCCACGTCCTGCACCCCCTGCAACAGATCTTGTGGGGCCATCAGGGGTACTGAGAGCTCACCTCCTGGGTCACCAGGCTGCCGAGCTGGATGGGAGGTGGCGTGGGCACAGAGGAGCTTTTTGCCTGCCAGGCCCCAGTACCAGGCTTGAACACGTGGTGGCCTTCACTGAAGTTGGCAGAGGAAGACGAGTGGCTGTAGACTGGGCTCTCTCACAGAGGACCCACCCCCGCCCCAGGGGAGAAGCTGTTGGTGTGAAGGGAGAGGGAACCCAGGAGTCCTGGCTCTGGCCCTGGGCCCCTCCTCCCTCTCATTGCTGCCTCATATTTCCCATTTAGCCTTAGTCTGGGTTGGCCTCTCTGGAACAGGGCACAGGATGGGGCTGCGGCAGGTGGCCCCCGTCTCACCTCTCTGTGCTGAGGGGAGGGAGGGTGCCGTTCTGCAAGCGCTGGGCATCGGAGCTCAGTGTCTTCACACTCTCCAGGTCAGAATCCGGGGTCAGTGAGGTTCCTGCTGGAGTAATTTTGGGCAAGGAGCTGTCCTGGGGAGGAGGGAGCCAGGGTGGACAGTTAGAAGATTTGGTCCTGGACCAGATTAGCACAGAGTAACAAAGGCTCATAGAGTGACAAGGACTGTAAGATGGCCTGGGAGCCCCAGAAGAGCAGTGGGCTTGTGTTTGGGTCCTTGGAGGTAAGCTGTGGTCTACTAGGCATCCCCAGTGGCACTGCCTGATGGCTTGGTCTCCTGGGAGGGCACCTGGGGCCATTTGTGATATCTCAGATGGCCAGCCCTGACCCTCAGACCCTGAGTGGGGACAAAGGATGAAGATCAGTACCCAGGGATGGAGGTCTTAGGGTCGACAAGGCTTTGGGAGTGGTAAGAAGGAAGGAAGTCAACTCCCTGGGGTGCCAGCCAGCCGGGTCCTGTCCCTTCCAGCTGCCTGCAGGCATTGCCTTGGTCATCAGCCGCTCCCCTGCGCATGCACCCATGTTCAGGCCGCCCAGGCGCCCACTCACCTGCAGGGCCCTGGAGGCCAGCTGGTCCATAATGGTGGCCCGCTCCAGGCTGCCCTCTTCCAGCTCCCGCAGGTACACTTCGTAGAGCTCCTCCAGGCGCTGCGGGACGGCCAGGTTGTAGTCTGCAGGGGGAGGGGCAGGGCTCAGCGCGTGCCCGCGGGCCCCCCGCAGGTGGCTCAGATGCGCGGGGCACGGGCCCTACCGTCGATGATCTGCCGTTGACCCTGGATGATCTCGTCGCAGAGGCTGCGGTGCTGCTCCAGGCGGCGCACGGCCTCGCGGCGGTGGCGGAGCGCGCCGTCCCGGAGCAGCGCGTGCGACTGCATCTCGGTGTTCTCCACCTCCAGCTCGTGCACGCGGCACAGCAGGCTGAGCACCTCGCGCTGCTCCTCCGAGCCGATGCGCCGCGGCAGCGTCTCCTCCAGGCGCCGGCCCCGTGCGCGCAGCTCCCGGCAGCGCTGCTCCAGCGCCAGCTGCAGGAGGCGCAGGTCAGCAGGGAGAGGGGTCCGAGCCGCCTGTCCAGCCTTCCTCTCCCCTCCAGCTCCTGGACTCCAGGCATCTCCTGGAGCTCCAGGCTGAGGCCCCCGCTGAAAGCTGCATCTTTGGCCTTACAACCCTGGACAGCTCCAAGCTGGCCCCTCAGTGTCCACTTTCTTGCCCCTCTAACCACAACCCAACCTGGAACCAGCCTGGGGGATAACTGCCCAACCCCAGCCTATCTGACGCCCTCAGGGCTCATGATACCCTAAACCTCCCTGGTCTGGGTATGTCCCAGAACAGAAGGCAAAGATCTGTTACTGGGAAAAGCCTAATTATTATTATTGTTTTTGTTGGTGGTGGTTTTTTTGTTTTGTTTTTTCTTTTACTGTACTTTCAGGTCTATTATTTTTTGAGACAGGGTCTTGCTCTGTCACCCAGGCTGGAGTGTAGTGGTGCTCCCCCGGCTCCCTGCAACTTCCATCTCCCAGGTTCAAGTGATTCGTATTCCTCTGCCACCCGAGTAGTTGGGATTACAGGCTTGAGCCACCACTCCAGGCAAATTTTTTTTGTATTTTTAGTAGAGAGGGGGTTTTGCCATGTTGGTCAGGCTGTTCTCGAACTCCTGGCCTCAAGTGATCTCAGCCTCTCAAAGTGCTGGGATTACAGGCATGAGCCACTGTGCCCGGTCTGGAAAACTCTAGTGATAACATTAGCTACCATTTTTTGAGTCCTTGATATGTGCCAGGCATTTATGTAATCTTCCAAACAACCCCATGAGAGCTGCACCATGGACTGCCCCATTTTGCAGGTGGGGAATGTCACGCACAGAGAGGTTAAAGAACTTAACAACGTCACACAGGATTTTCGGTGTGAGCTCCCAGGCCTCACTGCAACCCCCGACCCCGGCCCCTCCACCTTGCCTCTCAAACCCACTCTCCCTGTCCCCAAACCCTGGACACCTTCTGCTTGCGAAGCTGCTTCTGCTCCCCCACCAGGGCTGCGATGCTCTCCCGTGCTGCGGCCACCTCGGGCGGCTCCAGGATGTCTGGCTGGTCATCGCCTGTGTCTGAGTCCTTCTCGCTGTCATCCTTACTGTAACACTCCTTCCGCTGCTCCTCCCGCCATTTGAGGGCCCGGCGGGACTTCTCGTGCTTCCAGCTGCCGCAGCCCCACCCGGAGAGACAGGGCATTCAGGCTGGGGGTGGGGTCGGGGGCAGGACAGTGTGCAGCCACCTCTTGTGCTCCTCTGGTCCCAGGCGCAGGGGTGGGACCTGGAGGGTCCTGGGGTGGGGGGCTTACCCGGCAATGGTGAGCAGGTGTCGGGAGGTGTCAATCTGGACTTCCATGTCTCGGTTCTCCAGCTCCAGCAGGTGCCTGCGCACATCCATCTGCTCCTGGAAGGCGCTGACGAGCTGCTCCCGAAGCTGTCCCATGCCGGCCTGCTCACCCTGCCCGCTGTGCAGCTGAACCTCGGCTGCAGGTGGGTGAGGGTGGCGAGGTCAGAGGAGAGGGCAGGTTCAGCTGGAAAAGTCTGGGCCCACCTAGGGCCCTCCCCTCCCTTTCTTCCCTACTCACAGCTCCCACTTTCTGGCCAACTTCTTCCTCCAGGAAGAACCCCTAGATGACTACATCCGCCCACACCCCACTCCCACATTGACTCTTCAAGCTGCCACCCAAAAGTGATTCCCAGCTTCTTGGTCTGAACTGGGTTTCTGCTAACCCTTATAGCACCTCTGTGCCAACTACAAAAAGGTGCCCTTAGAAACTTTACTGTCTGTGGCCAGACACGGTATTTCATGCCTGTAATCCCAGCACTTCGAGAGGCCCAGGTGGGCAGATCACCTGAGGTTGGGAGTTGGAGATCAGCTTGGCCAACATGGTGAAAACCTGTCTCTACTAAAAATACAAAAATTAGCCAGGCATGGTGGTGGCTGCCTGTAGTCCCAGCTACTCGGGAGGCTGAGGCAGGAGAATTGCTTGAACCCGGAAGGAGGTTGCAGTGAGCCTAGATTGCAACATTGCACTCCAGTGTCTGGGCGACAGAGCAAGACTCTGTCTCAAAAAAAAAAGGTTTACTGTCTGCTTCTTTCTTTATATTAGTATTTTTTTTTAAAGAAGCATTAGTGTCTGTTGGAAAACCATCATAGCAAATATGCAGGTTTACAAGGAAACGAAGCCCATTCCGGTGGTGCGTGGGTGCCCCTTCAGCCCTACACCGCAGCCCCCAGTGCATGCGCTGCGCAGCTCAGTGCTCATGTGCCTCTCCGTCTCGGGATCCCACCTACTCTTCCAAGGTGGGGTTGTAAAATAGGCTGTGATCTCTGGCAACTGTCTGAAGCAGAGATCACAACCCCATTTTATAGTGGAAGGCTAGGAAGCTCAGAGCTGGTGAGTGCCTAGCCAACCACCCAGCCAGAAAGAGCCTGAGTCTGGACTTGAACCCAACACGGCTTGATCCCAGAGCAACGTGAGTCTGCCTGGAGGAGGCTGCCACTCATACAGACCCGCAGGCGCACCCTGGATGTGGCGGATGTCACCCCGTTCCTGCCGGCCCCGGACCTGGCCCCGCCTAGCCTGCTGGTCAATCTTGCACTTGAGTCTCTGGATCTCGCCTCGCAGGTCGGCGATGATGCTGGTGTACTGGGCGATGTGGTAGCTGACGCTCAGCAGGTTCTGTTTCACCTGCAGGGAGCACAGTGTGGAGCCGAGGCAGGGTGCAGTCACCCCAGGTCCCGGCCTCGCCCCTGTGCACTCACTGAGGCCGCCTGCGGGGTGTTTCTTCCCCTGCCTCTGCCAGTCTTTCTGGGTGACAGTAATGGCCTTGTTTCCTCCACTTTCACAACCTCCTGCCCCACTCACTGCTAGATCTCATCAACCTTCAGTGGCTGCCTACTGCCTATGGAGGATGTCCTCATTCCTTCACCCCCATCTCTCCGATTTTCTCTGGGCTCACTGCCCCTGCACCAACATCCTGCTCCGGTCGAAAACCCATCCTGTTCTTCCATGCCCACCACGGATGCCAGCCCCTTCCTGCCTTTGGAACCTCTGTCCTCCTTGCTCTTACCCTTCTAGAATGTCCTCCCAGCCTTCAGGGTCCCACTCACAGTCTTCAGAGAGTTCCACTCAACCCCACCATCCCACCCCTGCCTCCTGTCCCTGACTTGCCCCAGCATCTACCATTGGCATCATTTACCTGCTATTCATAACATTCTGAACCATCAGTGAGCTGTTTCAAGAATGTGTCTCCCATCCCCCATTGAGGGGCTGGAATAACACTTAAAGCCTCTAGGACAGAAGCTGGCAAGTGTTAGAGGTCAGGAGAATGTTCCCTGCATGCTCTGCATTTATCTATTCCCTCTCCTCCGCACACGAACGGGCGGAAATCGGTTTCTAAGTGGATGGCAAGTGTTCCCACGTGCTTACAGATGGGTGAGGACACGGACTTGGAAACAGGGCAGATCTAGTTTCCATCCTCAGCGCCATCACTGGCCAGCTGGGAAGTCACCTGACTTCCTTAAGCCTTGCTGTTCTAATCCGTACAATGGGAACAGCAGTAACACCTGCTTGGTTTTGAGGATCAAAGAAGACAGCATGTGAAAGGGCTCAGAGCAGGTGCTCAGTGAAGCCTGCCTGCTGTGATAACCGTCCTGAAGAGGCGCTTTGGAAATGCAAGAAGACGGGGTGAGGCAGGGGGAGCACAGACCTGGAAATGGAGGAAGCGGGGACCCTTGGGAGCTGTGGGCTTCCAGGCGGAGGAGCAGGTTTGGAGATACAGGGAAAGCGTATAGGTGACAGAACTGAGGAATGAGGCCAGTGCAGCAGTGGCTGGTTCCAGAGAGTGGGGAGGGATGGCAGGGATCAGCCCAGGGGCTTGAATCTCAGCCTGGGAAGGTGTGTCCTGGTGGACGGTCCAGGGGCCCTCACCCTAGTCTTAATGTTCTTGGCCCGGCCGGCGTAGGTCAGGGTGTTCCGGGACTCCTCAAAGGCACTGCTCGCAGGGCTGATGTGAGCGATCATCACTGTGCGGCTGTTTCCCCCCAGGGAGTCCTGGATGGGAGGCAGCTGAGGTCAGCGGGGACTGCCTCCCCAGGCCTTCCTCCTGCCAGGCTGTTCACGATGGCGAGTGCAATCTCTCTCTCTCTCATACTCATGAGAGCCGGCTGCTGGGCATCACATGGTGGGAAGCTTGGGAGGAAGAAAGCCCTGCTCCAGCCATTACCAGCTGTGTAGCCTTAAAAGGCTCCTTCTCCTCTTTAGTTCTTTTTTTTTTTTTTTTGAGACGGAGTTTCACTCTTGTTACCCAGGCTGGAGTGCAATGGCGCGATCTCGGCTCACCGCAACCTCCGTCTCCTGGGTTCAGGCAATTCTCCTGCCTCAGCCTCCTGAGTAGCTGGGATTACAAGCACGCACCACCATGCCCAGCTAATTTTTTGTATTTTTAGTAGAGACGGGGTTTCACCATGTTGACCAGGATGGTCTCGATCTCTTGACCTCATGATCCACCCGCCTCGGCCTCCCAAAGTGCTGGGATTACAGGCGTGAGCTACCGCGCCCGGCCTCTTTTTTTTTTTTTTTTTTTGAGACAGATTCTTGATCTGTTGCCCAGGCTGGAGTGTAGTGGTGCTATCTCGGCTCACTGTGACCTCCACCTCGCAGGTTCAAGCAATTCTCATGCCTCAGTCTCCTGAGTAGCTGGGACTTTCGTATTTTTAGTAGAGACGGGGTTTCACCATGGTGGCCAGGCTGATCTTGAACTCCTGACTTCAGGTGATCTACCTGCCTTGGCCTCCCAAAGTGCTGGTATTACAGGCGTGAGCCACCACGCCCGGCCTCCTTTGTTTTTTAAGGGGGCAGTCCTTTTGGAATTGTCCCCACCTCCCTGGCTTGTGGGTGCAGCTGTGACAGCAGCTGATGGCAACCGTAACTAAATAGTGACTCTGATATGAGACCAGGGAGGCCTCTGACTGGATCCCACTTCCAGCACTCACTAGTATGAACCCTTGGGAACATTACCTAACTGCGCCATGCCTCAGTTTTCCCATCTGCAAATGTCATTCTCCAAACTCACAGAGCTGTTGACAAGATCCAAGGAGCTAATAGAGTGAAGCACTGAAGTCAGGGTCCAGCCAGGAGTGGGCTCTCAGTGATACTGCTATAATTTAAGGCTAAGGCCAGCCCTGCACAAAGGAGGCCACCCCCACACAGCAGACCTGTGGGCCATGAGGCTGACTGCCCACCTGCACTCCCAAATCTAGACAGCTCTGACCCACAGCTCTGCATGGGGGTATCACGCGCTCATTTCTCTTCCCGTTACTCAGCCTTTGGTTAGGGTTGCCAGATAAAATTTGGGATACCCAGTTACATTTGAATTTCAGATACACGACTAATTTGTTTTAGTATAAGAATCTTCCAAACACTGCATGGGACACACTGACACTAAAATAAATGTAGCTGTATATCCTGAGGTTGGAATTTAGCTGGGTGCCCTGTATTTTCATTTGTTCAATCTGGCAGCCTCACCCTTGGTGCCCAGTGCCCAGGCCCAGCTGTGGCGGGTACCTTCAGGAGCCGGGTGAGCTTGCTGTCACGATAGTTGATGTACTTGTTGCTGCCTTTGTCACTCAGGGCGTTGATGCAGTTACCCAGAGCCAGCAGTGAGCGGTTGATGTGGGCCCCCTCCTTCATGCGCTGCCCACGATTCTGTGTCTAGGGGGCAAGCAAAGGACATAAGTGCGGCTTGATGTGGCAGGGGACTGGGTTTCTCCCCAGCCGCCTGGTTTCTCCCAATGACCTGGTGATCCTGGGTAATCAACCCCCGAGGACCTTGTGGCCGTTCTCCCGCTAAGGCCGTGGGGGGCATTGGAGAAGGTTAAGAGAACTGGAGACGTCTGAACAAGAGTGATGGGCTGAAGCTTCTGAGGAGAGCTGGCATGGCCGGTTCTCCCTAGGGCAGGTGCCGTGGCACAGGATGAGCTGGGAGGGAGGTTGCTTCCCAGGCAGCTCAGCTGAGAGCTGGCAGGACCACAGGCACTCCAGAGAGCAAGTGCTCCAGGGAGCAGGGAGGGAAGCGCGTGCACACATGTGCAGGGTGTGCATGGTGACAGGGTGGGGGGTTCTCTCCTTTCCTTGGGGCTACAGGATCATGGAGAAGCTGTGGAGGCCCTGCCTGCAGCTCGCCGTAGGAGGTGGCTCTGCGCAGCCTGGTGAAGCCTGGACCGGCTGGCTCCAGTAGCTGAAGGGCACTCTCTCCTCCCAGGCCTCTCCCCTGTGTGCCTTCCAGGAAGCCTCACCTGGGAGGCACGCTCCGAGCCAGCCAGGTCGATCATGAACAGGCGGCCCTGCCGCACCTCCTGCAAGATGTTCTTGACCCGGCTGCGCTGGCGCACGGCCACCTGCAGCACTGCGTGGGAGCGGGAGGACGTCTGGTTGGCGGCCGTGGGCTCCTGGGTCCTCTGCCGGTTCCCCTTCATCAACAGTTGCATGATCTGGGTGGGAGGGAGGAGAGGCAGCTCTTCGTGACTGTCGGAGATGCTCCAGCAGAGAGGAGACCGGGAGCCGGGGGGGGCGGTGGCGGGGAGGGTCCTACGTCTGATCTGAGCGTCAGGAAAAGGCAGGCTGGGGTGGGCTTGGCTTCGTGTGCCGAGAGGCCTGGGGTAGGCCTCGGCTCTCGGGATGTCAGGGTCTCTGTGTAAATGGAGAGGCAGTGCTGCCTGGTCACTCTCCCAGGGTCAGCGTGGCAGGGTCATTGGGGCAGGTGTGAGTCCCCTCCTTGCTGCTGCTCAGGGTTCTGCCTGTATGCCCCAGCCTCAGTGGAGTGGGCAGCAGCTCCCTGCCTTCAGTCCCTGCCCCGCCTGCCCCCCAGGTGGCAAGCATCCTCTAGGTGGCCCCTGGCTGGCCACACAAAACTCACCTCCTTGGCATTGATGGTAGAGACTTCAGTGATGCCAGCCACCTGGATCACCCCCTTGGAGTCCTCCCGCAGCTCCAGGTAGCCCAGGGAGGGGTTCAGCAGGTCCCGGATCATCTCATTGTAGATCTGATGGGATGGATGGGGGAGGGGTGGGGAGGAGGGGCTAAGGGCAGGAGATCTAGGCCAGGGCCAAGTCCCCTTTCCTTTTGTGCAAGAAAGGGACAATAGTTCACACTTTCTGAGCCCAGGCTCCTCTCAGAAGAGCCCCAGTTAGGAGGAAGGGCCCTTTCCTTCCTAGGGGTCAGGGGCTTCAGCATCCACAGGAAACCTCAGGCTGCTGGAGGCTCCAAAACCAAGGAGGACTCCTTTCTAGACAGGCTGGGCTCCGGCAGCGTCCTGAGTTTGAATCCCCACTCCCTCACTGACTGGGTGACACTGACCTAGTTGCGTGGGGACCTGAAAATGACCAGAACCCCCTCCCCCACCATGTGAGCAGCTCTGTTCATTGCTAGGCAACCCCTATGCTCCTTCTGGGGGCATCCCCCACACCCCAAATTGAGTCTCGATGGCTGACTCGACACCATGTTGGCCGGCAGCTGCTGGTGCTCCGCCTCACTGCCTCCCTGAGCTGTCACCCAGGAGATTATCAGCTCCCAGAGGAGCTGGGCCAAGCCCAGCCCACCGGCTCTCCCGCCTCTTCTGGACTCTGTCACTCTCAGTGATGTCCCATCACTGTCTGGTGACAGTACTCCCACGGGGTAGGCACCAGGAGGCTGTGGCTGGGTGGCAAGGCCCATAGGTTCCAACCTGTACGTGTATGTTCAGTTTTCACTCTACACACATACACAGAGTCGCTGGAGGCAGCCTGGCAGGGCACACAGGGTCTGCTCTAAGGAATGGGCGCGTGAGCACGGTGAGGTGGCGAGCGTAGCACAGGGCAGAGCCTGGCTTCGAAGCCGCAGGGTCCCGGGTTTGAATCCCCACTCCCTCACTGACTGTGTGACATCAGCCTAGTTGCCTAACCTCTCTGATGAGCCTGCAATGTTTGTAAAGTGGAGCTCACAACACGCATGAGGGAGAGCAGGAGTGATGGGCCCTCCAGGAAACTGCCCCCGGGAGGTGGGCCAGCCCCAATGGAGCCTAAGCTGGGTGCTCACCTCCAGGTAGGACATGGACACCTCATACTCCATATCGTTGCTGGTCTCCTCAATGGCGCGGAAGAGGTCATTGAGGGTTCGAACATAGATGCCAGGCTCATGGTCTGTGCCTAGCATGGTGTAGGTTTTCCCGCAGCCTGGGGCAGAACCAGGTGGTGGGTGATCAGGAGAGGGAGGCCTTGCTGGGTAGGCATGCCTGGAAACCGGGGTCTGTCCTCAAGGCTGGGCCCTCCCAGATGGCCAAGGAGGTGGTGGAGGGTGGGGAGGATGATGTCCCTGGCTTGGGATGGGGCCTCTGGGGCTGGAGGTCCCCGGGTGGAGCGGCCACATCCTGGATTCCTGCCCCAGCTGGGGCCAGACTAGTTGGGGGGCGATGGGGATTACAGAGTCGTTGCAGTCCTTGCCCAAGGCCTGGGCATACCCCTCACCTGTGGGGCCATAGGCGAAGACAGTGGCATTGTAGCCTGAGATGACGCCTTCGATGAGGCTCTTGGTGGTGGCCTGATACACCATCTCCTGCGAGGAAGGAGGTCTGTCAGGGGCCGGGACACAGGTAGACACAGCACGGGCACCCACTGGCTCATCCTGACCTCCGATCTGAGAGGTTTCTGTCCCTGGAGCCCCAGGCCCAAGATAAGTGGGGGTGGGGAGTGGGGGAGGGGGTGTCTCTGCTTACACCTGTGGTGAGTGACGCCAGGCTGAAACAGAGCCCTGGACACCTGAAACGCCTCCCTGCACAGCTGGCTCCTGGCCCCAGACCCGAGGAGGCGTCACATCTGTTCCTGGGAGCATCCCGCAGATGGGCGAGATGGGGGTCCCCGAGGAGGGTGTCAGCTTCCCCGAACCCACCCTCTGCCTGTCCTCCTCGCACCAGATGGGCTTCAAGCTCCTTTTCCAGCTTGGGAGGGGCCAATGAGGTATATGTGTAGGGTGGTGTCTGAGTGCCAACCCCAGTGTGTCCGTGCAGGAGGCTGGGTGTGTGTGTGCGTCACACGTGCACGAGAACCTTCCTGAATGGGCAAGGCTCAAGGAACAGAGGGTGAGCAGGTAGAGTGGAGGCTGAGGCTTAAGGGCAGGGTCCCCAGAGGGCCCCTCCTGGGCGAGGCTAAGGATGAGGAGGGGCTCCTGTGTGTCTTTACACCCAGGCCCTCCCTCACCTGGGTGGCAGTGAAGTCAAAGGCCACGTCGAACAGGTAGGACTTCTCCCGGGAGCGATGTGCCCGCAGGATGTCATCGGGATCCTCCATTGGATCCATGAGAACCACCATCTGCAAAGGTCCCCGGAGGGAGGCCAGCGGTCACCTGGGATCCCCGGGTCCCAGTGAGGTCAACACTCAAAAGGGTTCACAAAGTTAACCCTTTGTTAATCAAAGTTAACCAAGCCCGTTGGGGCTCTGACCCTACCCCTCCTCACCTCAGGACCTGGGCAAAGGATGGGAGAGGCCAGAGGCTGGAGTCCAGGGCCCAGGTCCCACTGGAGGTAGGTCCCAGAGCCAGAGCCCATTCCTGTCCTCTTCAGCTTTCCCGTGTCAGGTCAGGCTTACCATCACCTGGCCTTGGATGCCCAAAGGGGACACCTTCCTGGCAGAGCACACACAGGTGACGCCCAGGCTACCACGAGCCCAGACTCTGGGGGCCTGCCCCTCACTGCAACACCACCCCCAGGCTCCCTCTGCCAAAGAGGGGCAACAGCAGAATGGCCAGCATCCGTCAGGGCTCATTTCATGTCAGGACCTGCTGCAAGCACCCACACACACTCTCTTTTCTTTATTTATTTTTGAGACAGAGTCTCGCTCTGTTGCCCAGGCTGGAGTACAGTGGTGTGATCTTGACTCACTGCAACCTCCGCCTCCTGGGTTCAATCATTCTCCTGCCACAGCCTCCCAAGTACTTAGGATTACAGGTGCGCACCACCTGTATTTTTAGTAGCGATAGGGTTTCACCATGTTGGTCAGGCTGGTCTTGAACTCCTGACCTCAAGTGATCCTACTGCCTCCACCTCCCAAAGTGCTGGGATTACAGGCGTGAGCCACTGCGCCTCACACAGTCTCTTTTAACCCCCTGCCACAATGCCAGGCTAAGGCCAGCTATGACTCCCATCTTACGGATGAGAAAATCAGGGTCCAAAGGAGTCACATCCCCCAGGTCGTCACACATCGGTAAGGGAGACTCAGGGTGCCAACCGGGCTTTGTGTTCAAAGCCCATAGACTCCTATTCACCTCACTACAGCCCTGCCTGCCCCGTCTCACCCCTCTAGGGCAGACCCCGGGGCAGGGCAAAGAGCCGAAAGCAGCTGGGTGAGGGTGAGGTCAGAGCCTTGCACTTGGGGAGCCCCGCTCTCGGCTAAGAGGGGTGTGAGGGAACTGCAGCAGTGGTCCGCTGCAGCTTTGAGCCTGAGCTGGGAGTGGAAGGGGAGGCGGAGGGGCTTGGGCTGGGAGCAACGACAGAGAGCTGGGGCTCCCTTCCGTTAGGGGTTTAGGTAGCAGCATTGTGTGTGTGTGTGTGTGTGTGTGTGTGTGCTCGCACGCATGCACATGTGTTGACATGTGTGTTGAGACACAGGAGGGTCCTGGCCGGGTCTTCCCCTCTTCCAAAGGTGACTGAGGGACCCATTTTCTAGAACAATCTCTGTGCCTTCTCCACTCTGCCCCTGCCTCTTCCCCTGCATCCTTGGTGTGTGCTGAGCCTTGTCCCGAGCTCTGCAGAGATGCAAAGGAAAGAGGCTGTGTCCTTGCTGGGTCCCTAATCTAGGGTAGTATGTGTGGGGACCGAGTCAGTGCCAGACTCATGGAAATGACGGGAGACACTCAAAGACGTGCAGGAGGGCTTGAGTTTCGAGGATTTAGGCTGAGGGGCGCAGGGGCAGCAGAGGAGAATCAGGGCAGGCGTTGAGGCCCCGTGTGACCTCTTATCGGTGGTCGGGCCTGGTGTAACCTGCCTGAGCCTCCGTCTCCTCCTCTGTCAGATGGGACAGCAGCGTGACCCACCGGCAGGGCTGAGAAGACCCTGGGACAGCATGTGAGGTGCTTGGGCACAGGGCCAGGCAGGGCTGGGCATGTGCAGAGAGCTCAGCAGTCTTAGTTCAAGGCGCTGTTAAGAGGACAGAAGTGGAGACTGAGAATGACCGCCTGTTCCCCACACCCATGACTCTGCCATCAAGTCAAGGGCCACAACCCCACCCTCACCATGAAGAAGGTCACTGGGATTCCACGGGCTCTGCACCTGCCCGAGGTCCCTTCGGACCATAGTCCCATCCTTCTCGTGCACCCACCCCCAAACACTGCTTCCATGGGGCACCTCTATGACAGCCCACCCTCCTCAGTGCCCTGAGAGGCAGCTGGCACCTCTAAGTGCTGCTTTGTGCCTGGGAACACCTGGGCCCTGGCTTGTGCCAGCCAGCCAGGGAAAAATGAGTCACCACTGTGCTCTTCATGAGAGGGGAGGATGTTCCCTGGGGCCATGGGTGCTGAACAGAGTGGGAGACGGTGGCCTTGGCCAGCATGGGCGTCTCCTCTGTCTCCTCTTTCAGTGGGAGGGAAGGGGAAGAGGGGGGAGGGCATGGGCAGCCTTCATTCCCAGACCCCTCTTCCTAGGACATAATCACAGCAGATCATCTTTACCGAGCCCTTCAACTTGAATTATCATGATGATTATTCTCAGATGGGGAAGTTGAGGCACAAAGTCATGTTGCTAGGGCAGTCTGGGTCCCGGCTGGTACTCTGGCTACCCTACTAAACCACCTCTCACACACACACTTGCACCCCTGCTCCCACAGGAGGCCTTGTGTGGCGGGGCAGGTAGGGGAGTTCCCGCCCTGTCCCTCAGTAGTTCCTGTAATTCCAGAAAGCCCCAACACCCACAGTGCACATTAGCCCTACCTAATTCAACCAGGGATAAGATACTGTCCAAGGAGGTAAACTGAGTCCTAACAGTGGGCAGGGCACTGAGGAGGGTGGGCTGTCATAGGGGGTGCCCCATGGAAGCAGAGTCAGAGGTTGTGCTCCCTTCTTGGGTCAGCAGGAGAGCCAGGGCTGGTGACAATCCCCAAAAGCGCTTGGGAACAGACAAGGCATGAAGCGGCCGCTTGAGGGGGCAGCAGCAGCAGAGCTGTGAGTGCAGCCGGGCTCTGTGGATCCAGGACATGCGCGAGGGTCACTGTGGGTCTACCCAGATCGAACTTTCGGATTTAGGACACCCAGTCCCAGGAGGATGGTAGCCTGGGGGCTCCCACCAGACTCCCTCAGCATTCTACGTGTGCCCTGGGTCAAACCTCCTTCCTTCACCACCTGGACTCCTGGGGTAGGTTCATACCTGTGCTCATTGCATCAAAACTAACCTATGACCTTCAGGTGTCTGGCAAAGCCCCTTCTGGGATTCTCAGTGGAGGAGGGAAGAGGGGGCTGGCTTCCCAGGAGGCCGGACCCTGGCAGCTTCATGCAGAAGTCTTTCAAATCAGATGGGATTCCAAGTCAGCCAGTTACAGGAGAGGGCTGTAGACAGGCTGGACCAGAGGGCTTTGTGCCAGGAAAACAATGAGGCCCCCTGCTAGCTGGCCAAAAGCTAGGTGGTCACAGCGAGCCACTTCCAGGATCTGGTTCCTGTCCCAGGCCCCAAAGATAGCAGCATGAGCCCTGCTCTAGTTTCAGACTGAACTGAAGATAAAGCCTGGCTCCGAGTCCCCCGGCAGAGGTCCCCATGGGATGCAATCAGAACCCGACCAGCTGTGCCCGCTCTCATCTCAATGCCAGTGTTCCTGTGGACACAGGCAGGACCAGTGGCCTGAGGAGCACCCTGTGGGTGGGGGGCCTTTGGTGCTGAGGAGGGTGAGCAGCATGTACCCATGCCCATCCCCCCCACCCACGACCTTCACACAACCTCCAGACACTGCCAAGTTCACAGCACCCTGGGCATTCGGTTCCTTTCGCTAACCAGCTCCTGGAGTACACTGTCAGCACAGCTGCCACGATCCCTGTTTAAAGAGGGCTTTGTCTGGGTTCCATCTGTCTGGGCTCCAGCCCCCGCCCCACCCGCTGTAGCATCACCCTATTCCTGTCCCCTCTAGCCACAATGGAGCCCTTGTGCCTCTCCACCAGGTGAGCTGGAGCTGAGCTGTGGGAGGGTGGGGACAGGTGCTCTGAGCTGCCAAGGAGACCAGCATGGGGCACTCAGGCAAGGTCATCATGCTTGCTGAGTGAGGTCCCAGGGAGAGAGGGCAAAGGGAGGCCTGGTTTCCTGCCTTCTGACACACATGGATCATTTCAATAACCAGGAACGTGCCAGAGCACAGAGAGGCACCCGATCCTGCCCCTAGAGGAAGACTTCCTGGAAGAGGTAGCACCAGCATTGAGTCCTAAAGAATGAGAAAGGTGGAGTGGAGAGAGAATTCTGGACAATGGCATGAGCAAGGCAAAGAGGCAATGGGCAGGCTGTGGCCATGTTTCTCAGCTCAGGTCACTGGGGTTTCTTGCGAGAAACTCGGGGTTAGGAAGAGAGAACTGGAGTTTTGCCTTCTATCCTCCATGCCAGGATCTTCACTGCACAGTTCCGAGAACTGACTTGCACATCCATAGAGGCCAGCACACTCGTGCCCCCCCCAACCCAGGCACCCCCCACCCCATAAGCACATGCAGTCCCTGCTGGGGAGGCTCCTCTACATCCTCTGAGCCTCCCTCTAAAGGCCCCCCTGCTTGGCCCACAGCAGATGCCCAAGGGATGCCTGTGGAATAAAGCTGCTGTTTATGGGGAGTGGTGACTGTGCCAGGCATGGTGCCAAGGGCTTGGCATATGTTTTCCCTGACAGCTTAAGAGTGGGCACTCTTGCCAGGCACAGTGGCTCATGCCTGTAATCCCAGCACTTTGGGAGGCCGGGGCAGGCAGATCACAAGGTCAGGAGTTTGAGACCAGACTGGCCAACATGGTGAAACCCCATCTCTACTAAAAATACAAAAAGTAGCTGGGTGTGGTGTCAGATGCCCTGTAATTCCAGCTACTTGGGAGACTGAGGCAGGAGAATTCTTGAACCTGGAAGGTGGAGGTTGCAGTGAGCCAAGGTTGCACCACTGCACTCCAGCTGGGTGACAGCAAGACTCTGTCTCAAAAACAAAAACAAAAATTAGCCGGGCTTGGTGGCAGCGCCTGTAGTCCCAGCTACTTTGGAGGCAGAGGCAGGAGAACTGCTTAAACCTGGGAGGCAGAGATTGCAGTGAGTCGAGACTGCGCCACTGCACTCCAGCCTGAGTGACAGAGCGACATTCCATCTCAAAAAAACAAAAAACAAACAAACAAAGACTGGGTACTCTTATTATCACTGGCCTGGAGATGAGGAATCAGTTGGATTAAGTAAATTACCCAAAGCTGCCCTGCAAAGTCCAGAGCTGGGCAGATTCAGAGCAGTGCGTCTCAGAACCCAGCCTGCCCACCATGCCTCTCCGAGCGCATGAGTGGACAGACAGCTGCCTGGCTGGGGGACACCTGCTCATTAGGGATGGGGCTGTGTCCCGCCAGGTTTCCTCTTGTGAAGTCCTGATGTCTAGTGCCTTAGCATATAACGCTTATTTCGAAATGGGGTGGCTGCAGGTGAAATCAGTTGAGGAAAATGAGGTCATATTGGAGAAGGGCAGTCCTTTACCCACTACGACTCGTGTCCGTATAAAAAGGGGAAATTTGGGCACAGATCTGCATACAGCGAAGCTGCTAGGAAGAGACACAGGGAGAAGATGGCCATCTAAAGCCAAGGGGAGCCAGGTGCGGTGGCTCATGCCTGTAATCCCAGCACTTTGCGAGGCTGGGGCAGGTGGATCACCTGAGGTCAGGAGTTGAAGAGCAGCCTGGCCAACATGGTGAAATCCTGTCTCTACTAAAGTACAAAAAATTAGCTGGTGCGTGCCTGTAATCCCAGATACTTGGGAGGCTGAGGAAGGAGAATCACTTGAACCCAGGAGGCGGAGGTTGCAGTGAGCCGAGATGGTACCACTGGACTCCAGACTGGGCCACAGAGTGAGATTCTGTTTCAAAAATAAATAAATAAAAATAAAGCCAAGAAGAGAGGCCCGGAGTAAACCCTTCCCTGTTGCCACCTGGATTGTGGACTTCCTGGGTGACTCCCAGAGTAAGTAACCCAGGGAGCTTTGCTGTGAGAGAGTAAACGGCTGTTGTTAAAGCCACCAGTGCGTAGCACTTTGTTACAGCAGCTTGCAAACTAATACGACATCCAAGGCAGGCTCACCTGCCATAGGGAGCTGAGTGCTGCCACACCCGAGTGGGGCTTCGGCCAGCCCATCCCCCAGCCTTAAGCAGGTGGGAGCCTTAAGCGTGGGCATTACCTCTCACCGCCTCCCAAGAAATGCCTTCTCTTGCTCGCTGCACACTGGGTGCCTGCCTCTGGGAGGTTTTAGGGGAATCTTTGCTCACAGGAGAGGCGCGCAGCTTCATGCCCGAGCTCTGCCCCTCCAAGCGCATCTGCCACTGCAGCTCAGGGCTTCCAACTCAGCAGAGGCTCTGGCTTGAGCCTCCACCTCCACGGCCCCCTCTCCCAGCCCTGCTCTTAGTTCAATGCAGATTTTGACCTTTCCAGAGTTCCAACAGAGTTGGAGTCTTTGAGCCTGGAAACTCAAGATCCTGTAGGGAAGTGGGGGCCTCAGGCCAGGCAGAAGAGGTCTCATCCATAAGCTGTGTCCCCACTGGGGACAAGGCTCTTCCCAAGCATGTCCTAGGTGAACAACATTTTGCACAAAGCATGTCACACTACTAAGCTGCAGCTGCATTTATCGGCTTTACAGTTTTAACAGGATTCTTTCTGGCCTCCAGATGGCTGAGCATGGACCAGGCTTTCTCAGCTTGGCATTGTTGACATTTGGGGCTGGATCATTCTTTGCTGTGGGGGCAGTTCTGTGCATTGTAGAATGTTGAGCAGCATCCCTGGCCGCTACCCAGTAGATGCCAGTCACACCCTTCCCCCTGGTTATGACACTGCCAAATGTTTTCCTGGTGGCAAAATCACCCTGGTTGAGACCCACTGGCTTAGCCCATTCCTCCCACAGCCTCCAAGGCTAGCGGCAAAAATCTCTGAGAGAGGGGGAGCCACAAATGAGGCACAGTTTGACGTTGCTGTGTGACTTTTAGGAAGCTGCAACACTTCTCTGGGCCTCAAGTTTTTCCCGGTTGGAAGACAGGAAGATCTACAGGGCTGTAGTCTTGAGAGAAGAAATCGTAACAACACCCCCATCCTACTCAGGAAGCCTCAGCAGAGAATCTGGCTCTGGCTTTATCTGCAGCCCAGGGAGCCAGGCCACAGCCCCTTCATTCTTACGGGTAAAAACAAACCACAACAAAACCTGATTCTAGGTGGATAGCACCCTTGGAAGGCTGTTTCTGTTTGGTTTTTGTTTTTAAAGGAGAATCTGTTGCTGGTCATGTTTCTAGTTGTCAACATAACATCCTGGGAGTCCTCAATAAAGGGAGCCTTTGATCCCAGGAAGGTTGTCCCTGGACGCTGTCAGCCTTCAGGCTGGATGGAGAAGGCCAAAGTCGACCCTGCTGAGCTCCTAAAACCACCACAGCCCAGCCAGCTCTTAGGATGCAGCCACACCTGGCTGACGTCCTGATCAGATCCCTACCTGGCTATAGGATTCTGAGATCTGGAGGCTTAGGATGGGAAGTATGTATACCAAGAATATAGTCTAGGGCTGTGTCTCTCAAAGGATCTGCAGATACCTTCACCAGAGTCACCCAGGGAGCTTATAAAATGCAGATTCTCGGGCACTTCCCAGACGCACAGAGTCAGAATCTCTGGGGGAACGGGCCCATCAATCTACCCTTCCTTGTATCCATCCAGATGTCAAGGTGAGGATCCTTGCAACCTAGAGGATTATGTATAACAGCCAAAGAGTAAGAACAACCCACATGCCCATCAACTGAGGAAAGGAAAAATGACACGTGGTGTATCCATACCATGGACATTATTCAGCCATCAAAAGGAGTGAAGTTCAGGTGATGGGACACAGTACCGCACACCTGCAATCCCAGCACTTTGGGAGGCCAAGGCAGGAGGATCGCTTGAGCCCAGGGGTTTGAGACCAGCCTGAGCAAGATGGCCAGACCCCATCTCTACTAAAAATTAAAAAATCGGCCGGGCGCGGTGGCTCAAGCCTGTAATCCCAGTACTTTGGGAGGCCGAGGCGGGTGGATCACGAGGTCAAGAGATCGAGACCATCCTGGTCAACATGGTGAAACCCCATCTCTACTAAAACTACAAAAAATTAGCTGGGCATGGTGGCGCGTGCCTGTAATCCCAGCTACTCAGGAGGCTGGGGCAGGAGAATTACCTAAACCCAGGAAGCGGAGGTTGCGGTGAGCCGAGATCGCGCCATTGCACTCCAGCCTGGGTAACATGAGTGAAACTCCGTCCCAAAAAAAAAAAAAAAAAAAAAATCAACTGGGGCCAAGCGCAGTGGCTCATGCCTGTAATCCCAGCACTCTGGGAGGCCGAGGCAGGTGGATCACCTGAGGTCGAGAGTTTGAGACCAACCTGACCAACACAGAGAAACCCCATCTCTACTAACAATACAAAAAAACAAAAATTGGCCAGGTGTGGTGGCACATGCCTGTAATCCCAGCTACTCAGGATGCTGAGGCAGGAGAATTGCCTGAACCCAGAAGGCTGAGGGTGCAGTGAGCTGAGATGAAGCCACTGCATTTCAGCCTGGGTGACAAGAGCGAGACTCCATGTCAAAAAAAAAAAAAAAAAAAATCAGCTGGCATGGTGGCATGTGCCTGTAGTCCCAGCTACTCGGGAGGCTAAAGTGGGAGGATCTTTTGAGACCAGGAATTCAAGGTGGCAGTGACAAAGTGAGACGCCCATCTCTTAAAAAATAAAAAAGTACAGTTCTGATAGGAGCTATGATGTGAATGAACTTGAACTTCAAAAACATTAGGACCAGCCAGGTGCAGTGGCTCACACCTATAATCCCAGAACTTTGGCTGGCCAAGGCAGGTGGATCACCTGAAGTCAGGAGTTTGAGACCAGCCTGACCAACATGATGAAACTTCATCTTTGTTAAAATCACAAAATTAGCCGGCTGTGGTGGCGCATGCCTGTAATTCCAGTTACTTGGAAGGCTGAGACAGAACCACTAGAACCCGGGAGGCAGAGGTTGCAGTGAGTCAAGATCACACCACTGCACTCCAGCCTGGGTGACAGAGCCAGACTGTGTCTGAAAAAAAAAAAATTAGGACCACATACTGCATGATTCCATTCAGATTAAATGTTCAGAAAGAGCCATACGGAGATGGCAAGTACTTTAGTGGCTGCCTGGGGCTGGGCGGTGCTGGGAACAGGGGGTGGCTAAGCGGGGAGGGGTGAGAATCCTGGCCCCTCCCCAGCCACTCTCTACCAGCTCAGCTCTTTGGGGCGACAGGGCCAAGATGCATCCAGATGGTCGGTGTGCAGGGAGTTTCTCACCTCACTGCCCCCAGGCAGGCAAGTGGGCTCAACACAGCTGCTCCCACAGCACTCCCAGGCTCGGGCACCTGGCATCTGTCACCTTACACTTTATTTATCTTTCCCAACAGTCTCTCAGTTGCATGGCTGCAGTACCCCCTTACATAATCTTTAATCCTCTCGACGGGGCGGGTGGGGCAGGTTTCCTGTTCTCCGGTGTTCTGACGAGGAAGCAGAGGCTCCAGGGAGAGTTTCAGCTTGCCCACCAGTGTGCGGCCGGGACACGACGTGGCTGAGACAGCCTGGGAGCTCTGGTTCCCGGGCCCAGGGCTTCTCTGCTCTCGGGAGCCCAGGGCTCCTCTTGTCTACATTTCTCCTTTCCATCCCAGTAGCCACACTGTCCCACCGATCTCCCCTGGTGGCCCTTCTGCCTTCACTCTTCTTTCCCTTCCCACCCTCACCCTGCCCTCCTGGCTGAGGCCCCATAGCTGGGCTGGTGGGAACCCTTACTTGGCTCCATAACACCCTGGGGGCAGAGTGGGGTGGCAGTGGGTTCCCAGCAGATAAATGCTAATGATGGGATTGTACACATGGTCAGCTGACTTAAATCCTACAGACAAACACAGCCTGGAAGAGCTGGGAGGAGGGTCCGAGGGCTGGAGGCTTTGGGAGGGATGGGGAATGGGGGGCGGCTCTTTGGTTTGCAGATTTTTCCCCCACCTGGAAGGCTGGGGCCCCACCAGCCTCTCAGGCTGTCCCTGCTCCTCTCGGGCTCCAGGGGTAAATGAAACCAGGCCTGCCTGCTGCTTTCCCACTTTCTGTGTTTGAGTGTTAGGGTCTGGCCTCACTCCAGGAGCAGCTAAGACATGGAGCTCCCACCACGCTTCCAGGAAAACACACACACACACACACACACACACACACACACCCAGGTGTCCATTTGGGAACCATCCTGAGCACTCTGACACAGGAAGAGGGAGCAGGAAGACTCGAGGGCCAGGTTTTATTTACCTCTGGGACCTGAAATCATCCCACATTTCGGCCCTCGAGATACATTCACATTTTATTAACCCCCACATAGACACGTGCCAGGCGCTGTGTTATGCACTGTGCCTACGTCAGACCATAGGGACCCTCTAAAGAAGGCACTGTGACTACCAACAGAATTGAATGGGGCCCTGGGATCACAGGCCTTCCAAGGCACCTGAACTGTCCCCATTAAAAATCCAAACCCAGCTGGGTGCGGTGGCTCATGCCTGTAATCCCAGCACTTTGGGAGGCCGAGGTCAGCAGATCACCTGAGGTCAGGAGTTCGAGACCAGCCTGGCCACCATGGCGAAACCCCTCCTCTACTAAAAATACAAAAATTAGCCGGGCATGGTGGCATGTGCCCGTAATCCCAGCCACATGAGAGGCTGAGGCAGGAGAATCTCTTGAACCGAGGAGGCAGAGGTTGCAGTGAGCAGAGATCACGCCATTGCACTGCAGCCTGAGCGAGACTCGATCTCAAAAAAACAAAAAAGTCCAAACCCGAACTCCAGCTTCCCCAGAATCCAAGCACATGGGGCTCCTATTTCAGACGACTCGCTGCCTGTGAGAATGTCCCTTCTGCCATGCCTCGTTTCGACAATTTCCCTCATCAGTGTCCCCAGAACAATGGCCAGACTAAGCAAGGCTGTCCTAGGGCCCCTCACGGTGGCCCAGCCCAGTGGGTTACGGCGTCCTCAGTCCACCTCTGCTCACTCGGGACCCACATTTCCTGGCTCAGCTCCCAAACAGATCCACCTGCCCATGGGGCCTCCAGGCCTTAGGAGGGGCAGAGCTTCGATGGGCCAGCTACTCCATCAGTGAAGCTGGTGAGGACTGGACCCCCAGCCTCCGTCTGGACCAGGGCTGGGCAAGCTACAGGGTCACTAGAGTGGGTGAAGGTCGGGAGGTGGGGGGACTGGTCAGGGTGAGGATAAGGGTAAGGGGTGCCCATGTCCATTTCACTTCCTGGGTTCACATATCTTGTCTCCTGCTTGCCAGGTGTTTATTTGTCAGAGGGATGGAGTTGTTATTAGAAGGGTCCCAGCCTGGGAGTTGTGGCTGCTCCTAAACCGCAGGCTTCCATTAGAAGGGCAGGGCTGGGTCCCTGGTGCGAGCCAATCTTTGAACCCTCTGGGGACAGAGAGAGCTTAGGGCCTGAAGCCCACGAGGAGTTTGCATGGAAAGGCCTCCTCAGTCTCAGCCCAGACAAGCCTCTCTGCACCTCCAGCTGACAAAGGAACAACCCTGTTAGAACCGCCCAGCTCGGAGGCCTTCTCGGAGGTGGAGGTGTATCTTGGCTGGGTTAGGTCAGATCCAGAGAGGGAGCCCCTCCCGCTGCACACGCAGGGATAGAAAGGAGCCAGTGTTTGCTGTGTGTGGGCTCACAATGGGCTGTCTCCTTGACAGGGAGCATTTCCATCAGTACCAGTTAATATTTATCAGCCCCCACGCAGGCCAGGAGCCAGGAGTAGCAGAGAGAGTCAGCATTGTCCCAACCCCGAGGACTGATGTCTTCTGGGACAAGTTGCACAAACAGAGAGTGGCTTTGCCTGGAAGGAGGCCTCTCCTCCTGAGCTCTGTGGCTCCTGGGCCAATCCAGCAGCCCTGGGGAGCTTCAGTCTCTAACAGACGTCGATAGCTGACATCTATGAAACTCTTCCTCTGTGCCAAGCACTGGGTAAGCCTGTGCATACATTAGCCTACAAAGACCCTCTAAAGAAGGCATCATGGTGACCGTCTCCACTTACACATGAGGCACCTGGAGCTCCTAGAAGCAACCCCACAGGCTGCACAGCTGGCCAACGGCAGAACCTCCTCGAACCACTGTTTACGTGCATTCATTCTGCTCCAGCTGGCTCTGACCCATTTAGACAGGGTCTTCCCAGCCATCCCCTGCTTTCCCCAAGGTCTTTGAGGAAGCCCACCCTTTTCCAAGACAGAATACGGGAAAAGAAATGAGGACGCTGGTACCAATGGCTCCACTGTGCCCACAGTCCCACCATCACTGCTGAAGAAAGGGGCTGGAGTGGGCCCCAGCCCCTGGGGAGCCCAGAGGCAGACAGGCATTGGAGGCTGTGCCATCCGCCTCTGGCTTATCAGGGGCCCTGGGCTTCATGAGTCGAGCCAGTGGGACCTGAGCCCAGGCCCATCAGGTGCTTGTGTGTGCCTTTTGCTGCATTAGACAGTGCCACCCAATGTCTCCGAGCCATCGGCACAGCCTATCACCACGATGCTCCTACCTGGGCACCAAGCCTGCCCCTGCTGCCCCCCCCACTGTGCCCGTGCCCACTCCAGCACGAGTGCTCAGCTGCCTACCCCAACAAACGTCCTGGCCATGGTCTCAGAGCATGTGGTTTGGCGCAGCCCATTCACACCTCTTGCCCCTTTCTCTCCTGCTTAACTGGCCTTTTCTCAGTTACCCAATTCCATCCCGGTCCCTCTCACCACGGAGCCTTTGCACGTGCAAGCCCCCCAGGTCAATCTTTCTCCCCTCGTGCTTGCTTCTTATGACCTCTTCTTCAGCCCTCATGTTTCAGCTCAGGCACAGTTTCCTACGGAAGCCCTCCCTGACCTCCAGGTTTGGGTCTTACCCCCATCTTCCCGCCTCTCATGCCACTAAGCATTTTTTGCAGCCCTCGTTAGCTGCAAACTCATGTTTGTTTGTGATGCAACTCTCTGATGAACGCCTTATCTCTCCACACTAGACTTAAGGTCATGGAGGGAGGACAGGGACTTTTCTGCTCGCCAGTTTCCCAGCTTCTAGCACAGTGCCCACCATGCTGCTGGAACTTGATGAATACTGATTGCCACGTGTGTACTGCCTTCCTCATCCTGGTGACATGAGGGCCAAGATTGCAAATGGAGAGCCAAGGACTTTGTCACACATGAACGCCCTAGAGACAAGCTTTAGCTCTCGACCATGTATATATGTGCTCTGTGGGTAGTAGGCATATTAGGGGGGAAGTCAAGCAATGGGTAAAGAATCAGGGCCCACCCGGGTTAGGGAAGCTCCCAGTTCTCCTTGGATCAATCTAGGAAGGCTTCCTGGAAGAACCCCCAGCCTTCTTGATGGTGTCATCAACAGCACAGCCAAGAGTTCAGTGAGTAGAGGAAGAATGGTGCTGCAAGCCACAGGGGCCCTTCCTGCCCCCCGAGGTGAGCTGAGCCATCTAAGCAGCCCTCTCGCCCTGCAGCTCCTGCTGCAGAGCCCCGCATACCTGCTCATCCACTTTATGGGCGATGAGGGTGGCTCCTTCCTCCAGCTCTGCCACGCTGATGGGCCGGACCCGGAGCGCCACCTGGGAGGGAAAACCAAGCCGCTTGGATTAGAGGGAGAGGACTGTGCCAGGCCTCAGAGAGAACCCAGGCAAGCCCCTGGCTTCTCTAGCATTCCGCTAGCTCAGGCCTCTGTCCTAACCAATAAGGGGGATGCCTCAGTGACCTCGAGCCACCACTAGGCTGTGGGTGGATGGGTGGGCAAGCTCCTTCCTCCGGGGCCTCATCTTGGCACCAGGGGCCCTTGTCTTCCTACTGGTGATCCCCAAATCCCTTTAAACTCCTGACCTCACCAGGGCTGGGGCAGCCTCTGGTTAACCAGGAAACCCCTACCTTCCTTCTGTGGATGGTTAGGTCAAGCCCTCCCTGCCCCAGGTCAGAGGGCAACAGGTCCCCAGAGTGGTGGACTGTGTCTGAGTCTCTGAGGCTCCCCAGGAGCCCTGGCCTCCGGGAGAGCCCCAGGGGAGAGAGCTGTCTGCTCCTCCAGCCTGCCTCAGCCTCGCGCCCAAATGAAACACTCGCAGCTCCCCTGGGCTTGAACTTGGGGCCGCGGCACTGGAGTAGCCTGTCTGTGTTTACTCGAATGATGTGCCGTAGCTGCAGGTGCAGACACCGCAGGCTCTGGGATGAGGCCTGGCAGGTGGGATGGAGCAGGGAGTGTCCCCTGTCATCCTAACAGCCTGTGACCACATTCCTACCAAGGAGAGTGTCACCTAGAGCCCCCGCCTCTGTCTGACCTCCAGCCAGCGAGAAATGGCTCTCATCCTGTGTGTGGATGTCCCCAAAGAACAGGGTGGGGTGGGGAGCATGTCTTCTGCTGAACACAGGGAAAGAGCTGCTGAGTGTGGGGACAGAGTGAATGGCCCTCTGGCCAAGTGAAGACACCCTCAGGCCGGGTGCATTGGCTCATACCTATAATCCCAGCACTTTGGGAGGCCAAGGTGGGCAGATCACTGAGGTCAGGAGTCCAAGACCAGCCTGGCCAATGTGGCGAAACCCCATCTCTACTAAAAATACAAAAATTAGCCGGGCATGGTGGTGCGTGCCTGTTATCCCAGCTACTTGGGAGGCTGAGGCAGGAGAATCGCTTGCTGGCGGATGGGAGTTGCAGTGAGCCGAGATGGCACTATGCTCCACAGCCTGGGTGAGAGAGTGAAACTCCATCTCCAAAAAAAAAAAAGGGGGGGCTTTCAGAGGGACCGCCACTGCCTGACAGATCACTTTTATTGGTTTCTTCAGCCAAATTCCACTCTTTGCCCTCGGGAGCACACAACACAAGCCAAGGCCAACCATTTTCAAAGGGACACTTTCTAAACAGCTGGAGACGATGTCTTAGAGCCCAGGCCTTGCTTGGGGGCTGGAGTTGAGGCTCTTCTTTGGAGAAGCAAGTCCACCTTTCATAGGTAGGGACTCTGGGGGCGACATTACCCTCCAGTTACCTGACTGCCCACCTTCTGGTGATGAGGGCCTTTCCCAGATCTCAAAAATTAGAGGACGAGGAAGGGGCTTTCTGAGGGAGGCATCCCCTCCCCCACAGCCTAGTAGTGGCCTCAAGGTCACTGAGGCATACCCCGTATTGCTCTGGCCCCGGCACCACTGATGATCAGGAATTCAACCTTCCCCCACAGCCCCCACTCTCACCTCCCCATCTGTCCCAGACCCAGGGCTCTGTGGGGTCATGGTAGCTGCATCTAGCACTTCTCTGAAATATTTAGAGTCAGGACTTGGACAGCATCTGTGTTGCAGCCCAATAATCAGGCACTCCGGGCCCAGCCTGGCGCCAGGGGCCCTCCTTGTCTGCCTGCTGGTGATCCCCAAATCCCTTTAAACTCCTGACCTCACTAAGGCTGGGGCAGCCTCTGGTTAACGGGGAAACCCCCACTTTCCTACCTGCCCCTGGCCTTTCTGAATGAGAGAGCCGAGATTCATCTGCACAGGGTCTGGCGGCGGGGTCCCCCAATGGGAGGGGGTAAAGGCGGGGGTGAGGTTGAAGTTGGGATAATTTTCAGGCTCAGGAAAGTCTAAAACGGCCATGGTCCCTTCCTGACACCCATCCCGCAGGACTTGGGGAAAGTTGCTCTGAAGAGTCCTGGCCCTGGCCGTAGCCTGTCCTGTCAGTGGGGCGGTGAGGGGACCAGAACTCTCTGCTGGAGGCCGATTGAAGTAGACCGCGGAGGCGGGTGAGGAGGAGGGTTCAGGGGGTCTCACCATGAGTTGCTGGTCCTTGGAGTCCCCGCTGTCCTTCATCCTTGCGGCAGGTGGAGGGGCTCAGGGCGCGCCACCGAGCATGGCCCAGCCGCACCCCCACCGCCGCCAGGTCGCGTCCACCCGCTGCCCGCAGCCTCGCCTGCTGCCTGACAACCCGAAACCAACAACGCGCCGGCGACCAAGGGCGCTGACCGGAGGCGGGGCAGAGGGAGGGCCCTGACGGCGCCGCCCCCGCCCCCGGCGCCTGCCCTCCCCGCGCTGCGGGCGAGAGTTGGCTGCCTCCGCCCGGGAGGCCTCCGAGCCTGCGCCTCTGCGCGGTGTGTGCCCGTCTGTGCCGCCCTGCGGTCCTCGGCGCGACCATGCGTCCGCCCGGCGCCTCCGCGTCAGTTCGCTAACTCCTGCGCGCCCGCCCGCGCCCCTCAGCTCGCGGCGCGCTCCCCGTGCCACTGTCCTTTAGGGCGCGCCCTGCCAGCCACGCTGCCCCGAGGGGCACACGCATCTGCCGCCGACCGCCCGCCCGCCTGTCTCTGGGGTCTCCAGGGTTCCAATGGGCGCTGCGGGCATCGCAGCAGGTGCCTCTGGGTGGGTGCCTGCACCCACTGCTCACTGCCATGGGTGGCAAACAGTTGTCCCTTTGCCCAGGCCGCCCGCCCAGTGGTATGCAGCGAGCACCTCTATTACCTGGGGTGTGCTACAGAACAGCCTGACTCAGGGCACCCCAATGGCAAACAAGTCTCCACCCCTGAACCCAGAATCTAGGTCACCATGGCTGGGTCCGTGTGCCCCGCTGGCTCCCTGCCTGCTGCTGGAAGAGCCACAATACAGTGCAAGAAAGTCTAGGTCTGATGCTACCGCCTCCATTCTTGGCAATAACAACGGTTGCCCTCCCAGGGAACACGGGGAAAGGTTCCTGTCCTCAGGAGGCCCTGGGAAAACAGGATTTGAGTCCCAGCTCTGCCTCCAACTCTGCCGGCCACCTGGAGCTGGTTTTACCTGCCTCCCTGGGGCCTCGGTTTCCTGGGGGATGTTGGAGCCTCTCCCAATTCTGATGTCCATCCTCTGCATCCTCTGCCCCCACGGAAGCTGAGCCCGGCAGCCCCAATACCAGGAGAAGAAGTGACAATGAGGTTTACTTCCCAGGAAAGCGGCTGGGAAAGGAAGCTCTCATGTCCCCAGGGCTGCCTCAGACTGCCTGGGGCCCCTCAGAGGCAGAGTCTGATGCCAGCCTGTGCCCTGGGACTGGCTTCCCCGGCTGCCCCTGAGGAGCCTGTGTTGGGAATGGCTATTAATAAACCGCAGCAAGAAGCAGGCGTCAGCCTTGGCTTTAATAAATAGATAAACCAAATAAAGCTCGGTGGAAACGAACTCTCTCACTCGGGTTCCCAGATTTTGTCCTGTCCTTTGGCCTAGGCTGCCCCTCAGGCTGGACAGTTTGCAAATGGGCATGTTGTGACAAGAATTAGGCTGGGTTTCTTTTTCTTTGATAGGGTTTCACTCTGTCACCCAGGCTGAAGTGCAGAGGCACAATGGCACGATCATGGATGGCTCACTGCAGCCTCGATTCCTCAGGCTCAAGCGATCCTCCTGCCTCAGCCCCCCAAGTAGCTGGGACTACAGGTGCACACCACCACTCCTGGCTAACTTTTTATATTTTCTAGAGACAGGGATCTCACTGTGCTGTCCAGGCTGGTTTTGAACTCCTGGACTCAAGTAATCCTCCCACCTTGGCCTCTCAAAAGAGACTCAGGTAAGGTTTAGGGGTGTGTTATGCTTGCATTTTAGACTCCTGAATAGAACCTCTTTGGATCAGTCAAGGAGGTCCCCGGTCAACTGGGCTACAGCTATTTTTCCTTTTCTTTGTCTTTTCTGTTCCTCCACATGCATCAGTCCCACCCAGAATGGCCCATAGTAATGTTTTGTTTTTGGTTTTTGGTGGGTTTGGCTTTTTTTTTTTTTCTGTTTGAGACAGGGTCTCTCTCTCTCTCTCTCTCTTTTGCTTCTGCCTCCCCACCCCTCAAGAAAGGCTCTCGCTCTGTGGGCTGGGCTGGAGTGCAGTGGTGCAATCACGGCTTACTGTAGCTTCAACCTCCTAGGTTCAAGCAATTCTCCTAACTCAGCCTTCCAAGTAGCTGGCACCACAGGCACATGCCATCATGCCGGGCTCATTTTTTTTTTTTTAATTTTTGTATAGGTGGAGTCTTGAGCTCCTGAGCTGTCAATCCTCCTGCCTTGGCCTCCCAAAGTGTTGGGATTACAAGTGTGAGCCACTGCGCCAGGCCCATAGTGACTGATGGGTAAAAATAAGAAGCTTCTTGGTTGGGCACAGTGGCTCATGTCTGTAATCCCAGGACTTTGGGAGGTCAAGGCTGGCGGATCATTTGAGGTCAGGAGTTTAAGACCAGCCTGTCCAACATGGTGAAACTCCGTTTCTACTAAAAATACAGAAATTAGCTGGGCGTGGTAGCACGCGCCTGTGATCCCAGCTACTCAAGAGGCTGAGGCAGGAGAATCGCTTGAACCCAGGAGGTGGAGGTTACAGTGTGCGGAGATCACATCATTGCACTCCAGCCTGGGCGACAGTGTGAGACTCTGTCTCAAGAATAAATAAATAAATAAATAAATAAGAAGCTTCTAAGCAACAAGTCACCACCCACCCCCACCCATCTTACATGAAGACTCATCACACAGTCAGCCATATCCTCAGCTGGTGTCCTCTGCTTGACTTCTGGGTTTGTCCGTGAAACCACCATTCCCTGCATAACCACACCTTTAAGGCGCTTTTTGCTGCCTCTTTTTTCTTGTATTCTACATTCAAATCCTACAGATTCTACTTCCGCAAATGTTTCCTCTCTTCATCGTTTCTTGCCATTCCCTGGGCTCCAGTTTTTTTTTTTTTTTTTTTTTTTTTTTGAGACGGAGTCTGGTTCTTTCGCTCTGTCACTCTGTCGCCCAGGCCGGAGTGCAGTGGTGTGATCTTGGCGCACTGCAACCTCCACCTCCCGGGTTCAAGCGATTCTCCTGCCTCAGCCTCCTGAGCAGCTGGGATTGCAGGCGCCCGCCACCATGCCTGGCTAATTTTGTATTTTTAGTAGAGACGGGGTTTCACCATGTTGGCCAGGCTG